>NC_140301.1:64512460-65112460 GCF_964211825.1 Aythya ferina
GGGCTGCATGAGATGTGGGCGCTGGCGCTGAGATCTCCTCCATCCCTTCCCCTCTGCTCTCCCCTGGTCTCCCCCTGCTTGCTGCATGCTGCCAGGTCTCAGGCACAACACATCAGCCTTCCCAGAAAGAGAAAACACGGAGAAGTAAAACCACACTGTGGGCAGCATCTATTTGTGTTGCTGGCCCATCCCCGCTGCCAAAGCTGCTCGGGAAACGGAGCTGCTGCGGGATTGTTTGTTGGCGTAAGCAGCACTCTTGATGAGGTTTTGATAGCTGTGGTCCAGGCTCTGTACTCAACATATAATTTATACCAAAAAGGGGCTTTGCAGATGGTGTTGCAGTATAAACAGACAATAATTTGCAACTGCAGTCATATCAGCTTGGAGGAGAACTGAAGGGGCTTTTCCCACTGCTGCTGCAATGAGTCACGAACCCGATGGGTCAGTTTGGGGTGCAGAGAATGGGGGCAGGGGAACGGAGAGCAATTCGTGCAGCTGGTCTGCCAGCAAGCCTTCCTTGGGCCGGTGTCGTGGTTTGGCTGCGTGTTTTGTTCCTGCTGCTCTGTGGCTGCAGCGTGGACTGAGTAGTGTGGCTTTTTCTTGCAACGATAATTTGTAAAACAATGTCAGAATGAAAGGAGTGAAAACAGATGAAGACCTGAAAAAGTGACAAAAACTATGTTAAAGAAAAGTATTTCCTTTTTTTTTGTCCTTAATGCACTGCACTACCCAAACTAAATCCCGAAGCAATGCAGAGTTGTCCCTAGGGCAGGCTCTCCCTGGTGTGCAGGTGCTTCCAGGCTGCACCAGCTCGGTCTGCTGCCCTGGCAGTGTGGTGTTTGCAGAGGCCCAGCCTCCCCACCTTGTTTTGGGTGTTTTTTTTTTTCTGCTGTAGGTAACGCCTGTTCCACAAATGATTTAGTCACATGAAGTGCTTTTTCCTCCCAGATGTTGGTGAAGGTATTGCAGCAGTGCATTTGATACTGGACACTGCAGAGCTCTCAGAGGAGCACACGTGCTGGTGAGGTCTCACTGGTGTTTGCTTCTTCATATATTGGCTATTTGCATATTAATCCAGTGTGGCTTTGTGGGTTTTGTTTGTTTGTTTTTCCCCTTGGGAATGCTTGTATTTTTAATGTGAATAATATATATTTTTAAGTCAAATACCCTGAAAATTTGATTTATGGTACCTCTGTTCTATTATATTATATTAGCTAGACTTGAGCAGATTTTTTTTTCTCAGTCTGGAATGAGAGAGGAAAGGTGCGGCTCCTCTGGAGGAGCCAGCAGCTCTCCTGACACCAAGTGGCCAGGTAACGCCTGTGGCTGTGGGTAAAGGGAGCGGCCTGCCAAGTGCCATGGCAAAATACAGGACTTCTCTGAGAAAATGTTTGACTTTGTGTGAATGGTGGCACAACCTAGGACCAGGCTGAAAGATGCCAGCTGTGCCGGCACAGCGCTCTGCTGGGCATCTCACCCCAGCCAGCAGCGTGCTGCCACCCGTCCTACCTGACCCCTGGGGAGGGCCCAAGCAGCCCGCGGCTCCTGCTGCGGCTATGCAGATCAGCGTTCACCAATGCCTACCATGTCAACGCTCTTCGTGAAATAAAATTGCTCCCTGGCCAGCCTTTATTACGAACAAGCTGTGACTCTTGAGTTCTCATTCTGCGGACTTCAATGAATCTCATTTCGGTGAAGTAAATTCCGCAAAACGTATGATTTTCCTTGTCAAACCAAAGTGTGCAAATGTGAAGTTTTGATGTTAGAGTTTTAGACCAAAACACACTTTGATTGGGTAAATTTTAAAATACTGTCATTTATCAAACTTTTTTTCTCGGTTTCGAAGGAGGTGAAAAATAGTGATTGATACATGGTTGGGAGCTGCTCCTTCAATCTTCACCGGGCTGTCATTAAAAAAAATTGCAGCTCAGTCCATGGCCTATGCATTTTTCTTCTGTGAAATTTTGCAAGGTCAAAGCATTGTCAACGTAACATCAATATCAGCAATCTATTATACTGCATCTTGTGAACAAGTTCAGAAATAACAAGTTTGCTGCTAGCATGGTAATACCAACTTACATCTGTCATTTATCAGGAGCAGGAATTGATAAAAAAGAAAGTATATTGCGAGTGCTGCTACTGTGTTGTTTTCTTGTTTGGTTTTGTTTTGTTCTGTTGTTTTAAAGCTGTCACTTATGTCTTCTTCAGCAATACAGCTGCTGCCAGTAGGAGGCTTGGAAATGTTAATTTTTAATTTATAAATATTCTCAGTTTAGCTTTAGGGTACACCAGGGAGTATTTTATGGGGTCATTAATTCTTGTCTTGAATGTGATGTGTTGGTTTCTTCATTCCCTTGGGGCACTTTATTAATAGTCCCATGAAACATGCCTTGAAGTATCTAACAGCAATTAGAATATGTCCCTTTGTTCCTAAATTAATCTTTCTAATTCTCTTTTAAAAACAATTTGCTGAAGAACCCTACATTTAGAAGAGGGTTTGTGCACAAGCTGCAAATGCTTCCTGAAGATGCCCTCAGGACCGAGGGTCTGTGCGTTAGGGATGATTTCCCCTACAGTCAGCCACTTTAATCACCAAAACTGACCAGCAAAATAATCTTTTGATTCCCTTCCACCAGCCGTCCCCTCTCCACAATCAGCTCCTCTGGGTGGTGTTGCACTTGTTGAAATATTTTCCTTTCGTAGCTACACAAGGTAGAAAATGTTAGGCTTGAAGAGTTTGCATGACATAAATAAATCATGCTGTAGGGATGCAACAAACTGCCCATGTAGGAAACATAGCACACAGATAAGGGAGAGCATTAGGTCTGTGCACACACGGAATAGAAAGTGCAACTTCTTTGCTAAACACTGTTTTGGCTACTAATGAAGTGCAAGTTTAGACAGTAGCAGTAACATAATCACGGTAGTATATTAGTAAATGTGATGTGCTTTTAACAGAAGTGATTTGTGTGGTTCTTGAGATAGATGGCATGGTAGGCAATAGGACAGACATGCTCTGCAATAACGCTGCAAATGAAGCAAGTAAGGTATGAATGGTATGCCTAAATCCGTGGGTTTGGGAGGAGTTCCCTATGTGATTGAAATGCTAATTCCACCTCTTAATTTCAGTTTAAAGTAACCTGCAGCTCTGATCATTTTAGTGTGATTGATCCAAATCAGTCTAGCAGAGTTAGCAGGTCGTAATTAGGCTCCATTTAATCTTAACGCAATCTGATGATCACCACCTGCAGGAGGGCTGATGGCCCTTCAAAGGAGGCAGCCTAGGAGGCTCCTGCTTCTTCTAAGTGGGGTGCTGGTGGCTCCTGAGAGCTCCTAGCTGTGTGGTGAGTAAGCACGTTAATGCATAGTGCACGTAGGTGTTTCAGAAGTGGATGGATTTAAGTTCAGGTTCTTATTTCTGTTCATTCTCTCTTTTAGATGCTTAAGAGGATGGCAATGGAGTTGCTGTAGTAGAAGTGTGACTACTTTATTTGCTTTAATGTGGTTTGGAGGGCTAGACTGGAGAAAGAAGCACAGAGGGAAGTGTAAGCACATGTGAGAATGAGAAGCTGATAGGAATAAAGCCTGTATGCTCTCCCCTCGTAACAGAGCTTGAACACATGCACGAGTCACCTCCTGATTTAAGGCTGTGATGTGAGACTTACAGAAGAGCAGGCAGCTTGCAGCAGCAACTCTCTGTAAAACAGAGGAGGTGGAGATGTGCCTCTGTGCTGTATGGGCTTAAACCTGCACCTGCAGGCTTGGAGCTCCCCAACTAGTTCAATGTACTAGTGTTCTGCAGGTAGCTTCCAACCCAAGCTTTCCTTGGTCTGAGGATGAGCTGCCTTGTGGGCATGGTGTTAGTGCTGCAACCCCTGCTCTGTTTCCAACAGCCTGGTCTCTGGGCCAGGCAGTGGGCATGTAGCTGATGGGCATGGGGCAAAATGGCCATATGGCTCCTGATGTGACAGTTAGCATCACAGGTTGTAGTGTGCTCTGCATGCAGCAAATATGTTTCATGACAGTTAATCCTCTAAGGATGACAGCAGAGATAATACACACACATATATATATGTATGTATAAACATACATTTCTGCAGAAGCCACTTGGTTGCATGAAGGTGGGAATGTTACTGGTGCTCTCCTCAGGGCTGTGCGGACTCAGCCTGTTACTCTTCAAGCTCTTTGAGTCTGTCTTTGGTTCATGTCTATTGTCACTTAAACTGGCTGAAAACATGTGAACTGAGCAGTATTTCCTCTTCTGGTTTAAGTAATCATATCTGCCATATGAAAACCTATGTTATCAACTGAACTCCCGTGGAATTGCTGGTGTATGTTGATCTATATATGGGTGTTATGTTTGCAGACTGAATAATTTCACAGTTTAAGTACCAATATCCTGGATTTAAACTTGCACTCTGAAGATATTTTTTTTGCTGCTCTTTTTGTTTTACTCTTTTCTTAATCTGATGCCTTTGGTTCCTGTTATCATTCTTGCTATTGACTTGTTTGCCTCTTTCCAAAGGCAATCAATTGTAAGTGAGAAGGCAGTGAATGCTTGTGCTCCATCCAGAGAGGTTTTTAGTCCATGTGGGGAGCTTTTTATTTGCAGGGTGCTTTTTCTCTTTAAAATAGCATAATCCTCATTGTACTGATATTGATGTGCTTCTTAATAAGGTTAAAAGTGATACAGAGCAAAGCAGTAAGTGCATTGACTCAGCGTAGCTACCTGCCTGAGTTGCTTATATGTTTAAGTTACTGCTGTTGATGTGGTCTTTAAGAAAAAAAAACAAAAACCAACTTTGTCTTGAAGTTAATATTAGGATATTAGGGCTTACTAAGGCTTAAATGCTGTGTAAGAAAGTGTTTTAAAAAACTACATGTTCCAATTCAGCTGTTATGAAGCTATTTTGTAATTCAGCAAACTAGTAACATTTTTCATATGTTTGAGGGGCAAAGTTACTACTCTATGTGGCCTTTAGGGATGTGGATGTGTTGTCAGGCTGTCAGTGTAAAAGGAATGAGTAGGCATGAGTATTGCATGTGATGGCAATAAAATAATCTTGGAAAAGACAAGAACTATGGGGTCCCTATAGGTGACATCTCGGACTGACAGAATAAACACAGTGCTGTAGTCAGTCCCAGACCTTATGTGAGATGGGTGCTGTCCAGATCTGTCGTGTGAGGCTGGGAAGATGCAGAAATGTGGGAGGGGTTTTTACTGGGAGGGCTGGGGTCTCCTACAGGCTCAGTGGATTTCTCAACAGGATGAGGTGTAAAGATAAAAACTGGGAAAGCATTAAATTGTTTTTCCTGAGGGTTAGTCTCAAAACAAGAAAGTGGTATCTGGGACCTGGACAAGGGAAGGGGGGAGAGTCTGGTTCGAGAAGCATTTGGCATACAAGGCAGTGGCAGTCATGATACAGGGAGGTGTGGCAGGCAGGAGGAGACTCTAAGGCCAACATACCCAGGTAGGGGTTAAAAAAAAAAAAAAAAGAGGATGTCAGAAGAAAATTGTGGTAATTGTCTCCTTTATTGTCTCTTTTCTTGAAGAGCAGCCAAAAAGCAAGGAGCCTGTGAGCAGCCTGTTGCTGCTTTGCAAGCTCCCATTAGGAAATGAGATAAACTATGTGCCAAAACAAAGCAAAGAAATTTTCCAGGGCTCAGGGGAGAAGGTAAAGAAGTTATTGCAAGGAAAAGTTTATATATAAACGAAGTGTCCTCAAAAATGAGGACAGGCAAACATGGCAGGTTAGATGTGAATAGGTGATAGTGGCCTGGGAAAGTTTCCTTATGGATGGAGGTGCCGGAGCACCTGTGGAACTGCTCTGGGGCATCCCATGCACACTGAGCAGCAAGGCTGTGACTGCAGTGTCCATGTGTGATCGTCTGGGACCAGCTGCCCTGGTGAGTGTGGTGGATGCAGAGGAGGCCTTCACCAGAGCCTGCACTGTGGGCCCTGGGGTTCTCCTCCAACCCGGGCGCGTGGGAGGCAAAGGGGAAGGCAGCTCCCACCAGGGGAATGGAGGCAGGGCAGGGATGTCCTGGCAAGATCGGCCTGCCTGGAGGAGCATGTGGTGCCCTCATGCCACGTGGAGCTCTAAGGCTCACTAAAATAGTCTTCTGGTGTTGTGTTGGTGGTTGACATGCTGCTTGTCGGGTTTTGTGAAGGAACCTCTCCAGATCTGCAGTTACAGTCTGGTATCCTCTGGGAAGGATGAGTTGGCATGAATGAGGCAAATCCAGTTTTATCTTTGTTTTGGCTTCTTCAAGACTCACTGAGAGGAAAGGCATTGGCATGTGTGTCTCTATGCCTTGCAACTTGCCTTCAGGCAAAGGGGCTAACTGATCTTCAGCTGCAGTGGGTATTTCCCTTGTTACAATTCCTCTATCAGCTTTGTAGTGACTGGCCCTCTTGCTATTACAGTGAGAACAAAACATGCCCTCGTTTTCACCTTTCTTCAACAACAGTTAAGAAGGGTCAAACCAGCCTGGACAAACATTCTTGTGATATGTGCTGTCTGGGAAGAAATCGTCCTAGGAAACTTGCCTTAGGGTGCTTCTCTCTTCCTGGAATTTACTGTGTCCTTTCCAGAAGGAGGATGGAGCTAGCTGTTTAAATGCCCCCGGTCAGCACTCTGATGTTACAGGGTTTTCTTTTGCACAGCTCTAAAAAACCAAAACCCAGCCTGTGCGCTCCGTGCTGGCACATCTCGCTGCTGCTAGCAGGGCGTGCTGCTCTCCTGGTTAGGGAACAGCAAGGAGACGCAGCCCATGTTTGCCAGTTGTTGATGGAGGATGTTTTTCTAAGCTGAAGGAAAAAGGCTGCATGCAGCACTGCAGGAGAGCAGAGATACTGTCCCGAGGTCACTATCAATGGGATGATTTGCCCTTCACTTAATTCTGTGCTGCTCTGCTGTGAGGTGGAGACCCATTCCTTGGCTTAGTTTTTAATGTTTTTAGTTTCAAAACAGCTTTTTAATCTGATGGTTTTCTCTGTAAAGTGCCAAAAAGTAAAGGATGGGAGGCTCAACTAGGTTGAATTACAGCAATGATGATGCTACAGCCACTTCACTTGAACCCTGCCACTGCTCCTGGTGAGCACTGGGGAAAGGTGCCAGATCACCTGCCTGTTGGTTAAATGTAGTTCAGAGTGTTTTCTGATGATTTGTTACCATTGTATCTTTGACACAGCAGACTGAGAAGACTATTATGTGAAAGAAGGAGCAAAGCTGGCACAATGTCTGGATTCTGTCCTCCCAAATTCTGTGAGCTCCCTTTCTCTCCTCCCTTTCCCAGAACACCTGCTGTGAGGTTGGAAGAAGCAATTAACTTATTTCTATTTCCATTGCTAATCTTCATGCTTTGCCAGAGATGTACCTCCTTGTCTGAGTGGTCTGACACTTTTACAGCTTATTTTCTTTCTGTCTGCTCTGATTTCTGATTATTTGACCATAACAAGGAGAGACTGCTCCTTCTTTGTATAGCTCTGGGCCCCTGGTGCTCTGACCATGAATGAATTTCCCTGTTCCTGCCAGTGACTTCTCTGCTCTTATCTAAAACCATCTTCATCAGCATGTTCCTGCGAGTGCCATAACAGAAGGAACCTTTAGATCCATGATCTGATATCTCTGGCCAGCCTCCAGGAGATGTTGACGCTGGAAAATCCTGTAGGGAAGGGAATGTGGTTGCCTGCATTTGGAAGCTTGTTAAATATGTATACAGGCCCTGAAAAATGGGGTAATTTCAACAGAAATGTCCATTTGAGTTTCCCCCTGGGGCTTGCAGGCCATAATGAGTGGGGAGTGTTGGGCTGTGCACTGAACCTGGCCTTGAAAGTGGCCTCTTGAAACATCAGCAAGTATCTAGAGCACAGCACAGTCAGGGATGAGACCAGAGCTTTTTCTCCATGTACTAATACCACACATCAGTCTAAGTTCCACAAGAGGATCTGGTAGCAGCATGCCCTGACCTGCTCCTGAGACACTGCTGGGTGCTGCTCTCATCTGAAGCCTAATCAGTCATGCAAGTGTGCAAACTTGTGGGGAAACCACCCCTGAGTGCCCTAGTGAGTTCACACAGACATTAATGATCTAATCTCCCTGCTAGAGTAATAGCTGTGGCACTAAGGAGATGTGACTCAGCAGGGGGCTAGTGATTAAGAACAAATTAATAGATGGTATGAATAAAACAAGCTGTAAGAGCCTGTTTTCTTTAGCAATTAAGATATACTGGGTGAAAAGTACAACTGAAAATTGCTACTTTTGGCAACTGCCTGACTTCACTGAAAAACTAGATGTTTACATGCCCTGTGAGGGGGAAGCAGGAAGAGAACAGGTAAAAGCAGTGTTTGAGTCCTGTGTTATGCTGGGCAAGACATCAAAAGCGTAAGAAGTGGAGAAAAAATCTTGTATCAGACATCTGATCATCATCAGCCCTACTTCTAGGATCATTTTGGTAGCCCTCTGGAAATGCTGCTGAACCTTCCCAGGCAGTGGGCACCTGATGCTGTGTGCTGGCACCTCCCCAGTTCTCAACCCCATCTCTTCCCAAAGTCCTGTCCTCCCATCGCTGCACTGGAGGAGGCAGCCCTGTGCTTGGTGCTGCCAGTGCCGGCTGCACTGGGGGCTGATGCCATTGACAGCACCAGGTGGTACCCGAATTACCCTGCAGCTCCAGGCTAGTGTCTGTCCCTGGGATTTTGGCAACTCGAAGCAGCCCGAAGGCCATCTGAGCAGCTTTAGTCAGCAGAAAGGCAGCTCCAGACCAGGCTGGATGCCTGCTGCCCTGACACCAGCTGCTTTCTGCAGAGAGCACAGCAAGCCCAGCACGAACCTTCCCTGCTCTGCTAAGGCAGCCTGGGAGCAAAGGCTCCTGTGCTCTTTATTGGGCTCTGCACACCAGCAGGGCATGGGTTATAGATTTTCTGTAGCCAAAATATATCTGAGGGACTGAGAGTGGTGTCTGCAACCGGACAGTGCTTCTAAATCTGCCCCTGGCCTCTGCTCACTGCACAGGAGGAGCAGCACAAATGCCTGCTCATTGACATATTGGGGGGAGGCTTTGGCTGCCCCATGCTGATGGGGACGTGGGGGTGCTCAGCCAGGGGCTGGCCCCATGCTCCCCATGGCAGGGCTTCTAACATCGCATGGTGACATTGTGCTGTCAGGCATTACAGCAGAACCCCTTTCACTCCTGCCCCAGGCAATATTCTCCTCTTTAGAGGTGTTTTGGTGTCTTCTCCTTCCTGTTCTGTTTTTTTTTTTTTTTCTTCTCTCCAGGCTGTTCTGTAAACAACCCGTTGTTTTAAAATCATATGGAGCATCTGCAGTAGTCAGGTGATCTTAATCTTTTATCTGACCTTAACTATCACTCACTGCATGCCTCCAAAGGGTACGGGTCCTTGCACTATTTTGCTCTTAGCTTCCTCCAAACTTGAAACAGGAAAATTTGTAACAACTTTATGGTATCATGTTAATCACTTCTGTCTTCTCACTGGCTTTTGTAAAGCTGTAGTCACTGCACATGATTCAAAAGATGTTAGTTTTATTACTAAACTTATAGGGAAATAGATGTGAAAAATTGCATGTGCTGTTCATGCTGATTTAAGGGCTCCTAAGTGGTGAGATTCTGTCTTGCCATTGCATGAGATGCAGCTGTGTTACAGCTATAGTAATAGAATGAGTTATCAAGGAGTGCTTTTCCTTTATAGGTTACCTAGCTGATAAAGCTATATAAATCTTCTGACTGAAACACTTGGGCACATCTCATCCTTCATGGGATGTGATCTCCAGTATCCTGCCTTCTGCCAATTCCTCTTTTCTGCCACCAGTGCAAATCTGAATCAGTGCCACTTGGTATACCAGCATTAGCCTGTTTTGGCATGACTTAGCTGGTGTTTCTCTCCTGGGAGGCCGGAGCAGCACCTGGCAGACAGCCTGCTCTCCCTGACCAGCTGGAAGCGCTGTGTCTGCTGCTGGGTGCCCGTGGTGTGCACACCCCGAGTCATGCTGCTCCCCGGGGATTCTGCTAGTGCCACTCCTGTTTTGTGCTGGAGTATTAAATATGCTGCAGTGGGCATCAGAAGTCTCTTTATTTTTCTCCCCTCATGCAACCAGTTGCTTCCCAGGATGGAGGAGAACAGGTTAAGGCTGCTGAGCAGATGTGCCTGACTGAGTGGGATGTGTGTCAGGGGATTAGCAGGGATGTGCTCCCCGGTCTGTGCTGTGAAAGCAGGAGGATTATGTACAAGTGCAGAAATGTCCCCCTGCATCACGGAAACATATGCGTTCTGAACTGAGTGCTGCTGAGTGACTGTGTGCACTTAGCATGTGAATAAAGTAATTATGCGAGTGCATGATGTGTGGTAGCCAGTAGTATGGGATCTCAGGTTTTTATAAAGGGCAGAAAATGACTGGATTTTTGGCTTCAGGTAGCAGGATGTTGTACTCCATGGCCCTCAGTACAGGTAATATGGATATCTGAGATGTTCCAAATAAAGATACCCAAGAAATGTGTTTGGTCTTGAGTCAATCTATGGCTGGAAGTAAGTGGATCTTACTCCAGGTTCCTGCCTTGTACAAGAAGCAGTCTGGAGCAATCAATGCTCACTGGTCAAAGCTAGGAACTGATGCTGGAGTTCTGATCAATACTGGGCTGTAAAAGATGTATTCTAATAAGAAACTCACCTGGTGCTGCTCAAAGGTGTTAATTTGATCCTCTTACATGAGGGCACCTGTGGTTAATATTCTGATTCATATTAAGGAGAAAATCACTTGTTTTTACAATGCTGATGAGCTGCACCATGAAGGCCTTTGCCAGAAGATATCACCTTGTGATTTTAATGCCTTTGCCTTGAGCCTCAGCAGCTCAGAGAATCATCGAGTTGGAAGGGACCTCAGAGCCCACCTGGCTCCAGCCCTCTGCTGTGGGCAGGGCCCCCTGCCTCCAGCCCAGGCTAATGGATTAGTGCTGGATAATGCAAGAACTTGAAAATTTCCCACATGTTCTAAGATCCAGATTAAAATCAGTTTCTAGTCTGAGAAACCACAACCTGTTCATTTCTAACATTGACAGTCCCAGTTAATAAACTTACTACTGGTGGTAAAAGGGCTCTTTGGGATCTTACACAGACTGCTCATTCTCAATTTCACATGAAGGCACTTTCTGTACACATTTATTTTAATTTTAGTGCCTTTAAGATATTCCTGGTAGGATGTTTACTGCACAAATAGTGGTTCTCTCTGCACCTCATCATGCAGCAGTGTTCCTTGGTGTGAAGCAGCAGCACCATGCTGCCCCCAGCTCAGCACCCAGCAGCTTGCCTGGTCTCTCACTTGCTGTGCAGCACCTGGGCCAGTCCAGCCATCAGCCGTGTGCTGCCCTGCACTTAAACCCAAACCAGCACCAACACCTAGGTGAGGGCTTGTTCTCCTACAGGCTTAGGGCCTTGAAAAGGAAGTATAAGGGTGCTGCACCCATTGACATGGCAGATAAGTGGGTGGATGACACTGAAGTGGAAGGAGCGATGAGAGGTCAGATCTGGACAGCCCAGAGGGCTGGGCAGTCACCAGCAATATGAGGTTTAACAAAAGCAAGGGCTGGGTTCCTCACCAGGGTTGGGGAAACCCTGCCTGTACGTAGAGGTTGGGGGATGATAGGCTAGAGAGCAGTCCCACAGGAAGGATGTGGGAATTTTGGTTAATGGCAAGCTGAATGTGAGCCAGCAGTTTGCCCTGGCAGCCAAAAGGCCAAGCGTACCCTGGGGTGCATCAAGCACAGCAATTTATTCCTCTAGAGCACTCATAACTTTTATTACTGTGAGGTGCCTTACCAGCATGCTTAGTAGCATAAATTATTTGCAGTGTTAACCTCTGCTCTGCAGCAGTAAATAGTAAATAGCAGTATCAGTGCCCCCCCCCCCCCCACAGCCCCCCAAGAGCTATCATTGTTCATCCTTAAGGATGTTATTGGGAGAAGCAATTCATCTGCAAGGTAGAAACTCCCACCAGGGCAGTGAAGGTGTTACCATTTAACCAGGCAGTTATTGGTGAGCATCTCAGTGCAGCATCTGTCTCCTGGAAAATAGAAAATTATAGGTAGGATTGGTATCCCTGTGATATGAATCAGTGCTATGCAGGCTTCAGATTAATTCTGTGTACTGAATATCG
The DNA here is from genome assembly GCF_964211825.1 of Aythya ferina. Taxonomy (NCBI): domain Eukaryota; kingdom Metazoa; phylum Chordata; class Aves; order Anseriformes; family Anatidae; genus Aythya; species Aythya ferina. Next base: position 64,524,631 of record NC_140301.1, read on the forward strand.
CGTGCTCTATTGCTGTACTGTATACCATGCAGCACAGCTGTCACAGAATGCAAACACTTTCTCAAGATTGGCACAATAGGGGGGTTAAGCATGGTCTTATCAATAGCTTACCTGGCTGTAAATCAGGACTTCAGTGTATAAGATTTTACTAAACTATTGAAGTCTTCAGTGGTACCAAGTATGGAGCTCAGCATTTCTCTGTCAACTGGTGGCACAGTGTTGTACTTCAGTCGGCCCACTATCATTATTTGGGACTACACCAACCCAAGTATAACCTCTCTCTGTCTTTTTTGTAAGTGGAAGTAGAGTTAGCAATACATAACCTCATATAAGTCATGGCAAGAATTTGGCATTTTTGTGCCTGGAGCATTGTTCTGGGTCACATGTTGGTGTTCCAGACTTCAGTATTACAGTGAAAGAGTTAAAGAATGGATTTTTTTTTTTTTTTTTTTTTGCAAGACTTCTCAATAACTATAGCAGCCTTAGGCGTTTTCTAACTTAACATCAGCGTCTTTTATTTTAAAAGCACCTTTATGGTGATTACTTCTATATTCCTTAAGTAGTTCTTTGTGTCATATTTTGAGTTTAATGTGTTTAAAAGCAAGTAATCTGAGAGCAGAAGTGAGCTTAGATGCAAGGGAGTGGGTGTCATTCCCACTCTGTGTGAAGCTCCCTGGGACGGTGCCTCTGCCCTGGGTCAGGTCTACCTTGGACCAAGTATTCCTTGTTTCCAGACATGCTCTTCCCAAACATCGAGAAGCAGATCAAGTTCCCCAGTCTATCTGCAGCATGCAATTGGCTTTGAAACTCAGTGGTGTGCTGCCTCCTTCAAAATGCTCCAGCCTTAACTTCCTTGTGATGGCGTTTTTGTGGCATTATTGTTCCTGCCTTAATTTAATCTTCACTTGCTAGTCTTCCTTCTAAAAAGCAGAATATAAAACTGCATAAGGAGTCTTTGCTGCTTGCATTCATTATCCTTCATTTCTTAAATTGTGGCAGCTCCCACTGTCTCTTCTGTAAGCACTATAAGCATCTGTCAGTGGTACCATTAGAAAAATCCCATTTTCCCCTGGCTTTGTAAGTTAGCTATGTATACCCAGTCTGGATGGAAACTTGCTCATGTTTTAGCTCCCCTGGAGTGATTGCTTTCTTTTCCTTGTGGATGTTAAAGTAAAGGCATTCCATCATTCTTGAATTTGATTTTTTTTTCCCCTTCTGGTTCTTTAGCTTATCTGCTTCATTGTATGTATTCTGCTCTGTGCTTAGTAATTTTTTTTTTTTTTTAGGAAGAGCAATGAATGTTAGAGGCAACTGTGCTGTTCTGTAGACAGAGTAATTTAACAACAAAAAAACAACCCTTCCCCTACAGATTCACGTCTGACAAATTTCAGCGTCAGTTGGCCTCAATTTTTACAGATTTATGCATTTATTAATCTATTGACTGAAAAAGCTTCACACATTTTCTGAAGGAATGGTTGCTTCACCAATTACAGTATTGAGGAAATTACAGTATTGAACAATAAAGGCTAAAATAGTAAAAGACCTTTTAGTGAGACCACCGTGACCTCTGTCATTCTACAAATGGATGGGTGAGAAAAGTAAAGCAAAACTAAAAGTGGAAATGACTGCAGAAATCAGCTTTTTGCACAGATTTTTGTAGCCAGCTCATGCACAGGGCCCCATGCCCAATGTGGCAGCTCAGCCTCAGCACCCAGCGCTGTGCTGTGGGAGCCCCGCTGCTGCTCTGATGTGACCCACCCCGCAGGGACTGGAGCTGACACCCAGGCACCACCCCGCAGTCAGTCCCTTGGGTGCCCGTGCCCTGGTGCCCCTCCAGTGCTGGTCTTTGCCCCTGGGGAGGGCGCAGGGTGCTCTGCCAGCCCCCGTCTGCAGGACCCCGAGTGCTGCCTGGGGTGAGCTGTGCGTGCCCCTTTCCCCTGCTGCTCCCTGCCACCCTCTGCCACCCTGCTAGGAAGTGAGATGAAAAAGCCTTCATCTCAGGTTATTTCCTGAGTCACTCGTAATGTCTCACCTCTGCAATGGACAGGTGCTGAGCCTTTTGGCTCTGAATCTGCCAAAACAAGTGGTTGTTTTTTGGTTTTTGTCTCCTCGGCTTGCAGCACGGGGCTGGCTCCCACACCAGCCTCCTCTGCTGAGTCTCTGTTTCATGCCTGGGGCTTAAACGTTCTGGGCCAGCTGCTGTAATGTGTGGTCTCGCTAATGTTTCTAATGTAATATTTATAATAACCTGCACAGCAAAGAGAGCCCATGGACCCTAACAGCTGCTGTTTCCCTTCCATTTTTCCTGTCTGCTTGCTTCTGGCAAGGCAAAAAATGGGGAGAAGTGGGAGTCCTGCCAGTGATGCTTCGTCTTGCTGTTCAAAACATGGGTTCACTCTCTGTGCTAATCTGTTTGCTGCAGCCTTCCTAATAGTCTTTATATGGAATTATTATGCACTGGCAAATAACCCAACCTGATGAATGTTGGTATTTAGCAGGGCAAGAATTCAAGCTAAATCGGTTTTGGGAACAAAATCTGTCTCTGCATAATGTCAGGTCTGCCCTGATAATGCAGTTTTGTGTTTTTATTTCGGTGCTGCTCAGCCCTCTGAAGTGCGTCATGCCCGCAGGCAGCGGCTGCTCTGATCACTTCTGCTTCTCTCTAGGTATAGCAGCAGCATTTGTCAGGCACGCAGACAAAATTGGGCTTTCTCTATTCAATATGCAGCTTGCACTGGTAGCTAATGGCTGAAAATAAAGCTATTACAGCTGACCTTATGGACACAGCTTTGTCTCTGCACCACGGCCAGGACTCAGCCATCTAACTGCAATCCCAAGGAAGCTCCCACTGAAGTAGCCCCGATGAAGTGGCTGAATGATGATGCTATGGAAATGTGTACAGTGCCATCTGAATTGTAAATGCTTCATGCAACTAAATGAGAACCTTCTTGGGGAGCTCGGCTTCTTCCCGGGGAGGCTCTGTATGGGCAGTGGTTGGCACAGGAGGAATTTGGGTTTGTGCACCAAATCCATGTGTGTGTTGGGGCCTCCAAGGTGCTCATCTGTCTGCCCCGTGCTTCTGTAAACTTTACTTTGAAGGCCTGTACTACAGATAGCAGGGAGAAAAACTGTTAAAGCATATACAGTATTAAGTGATGGTTTCATTTTAAGGTTCATTCATCATTTCCCTTTTAGCTGAAACAGGCCTTTACAGGGAAAACCCTTATTTGATAGTCTTAGATGGTATTAAAATGGTTTCCTATTTCAAGAAGAGATGAACAGCTCCCTGATAAGCTGGTTATTAAATCTGATCCTATTTCCTTGAGGACTGAACAAGACAAATATATTTGTGTGTGTGTGTGGGGGGGATGTCGTTTCTATTACCATCTCAATCAGGATACGTCTTCACCGGTTTCACCACACATGGAGGAAGAAGCTTCAGTACTGGTCTGCTTCTGAAAAGCATTGAAGTCACAGCAAACAGCTGTGCTGCAGCAGCTCCATAACTTGGATTTTCTTGAGTGATAGAGAGGAGAGGGAATGAAAGGAGTGAAGACAAATTGAGAAAGTGCCACGCTCATGTGTTCCACCTGAAGCAGAGATGCTGTCCTTGCTGTCACTGGTACCCGTGCACCCAGCGCAGGGCTGGCAGGGCCCCGAGTGATGCTGCCCTGCCCTGCATGGCTTTGCTGCTCCATGTTCCTCCTGCTCTGCAGGCACAACAGCAAAATCCATTTCTCTGCTTTTGTCAGCCCTTCTTAGGGTATGCTGCTTCAAGTCTCCTGCCTTTTAACCTCAGCTGGCCATTAAATGTCTGTCTGCAAAGAACCAGGTTAGGTTTCTGTTAGTTTGGCTGGTGGGAGCTATAAACGGCAGCACCTGGAGCTGCTTCCCAGGCTCTGGGCCAGAATGGGTGTCACTGCCTCGTCCCAAGGTGGTGATGTGCAGCAGGTCCTGGGCACCCTCCGTCCCTCCCCAGGGAGAGATGTCAGAGCGTTATTCAGGGTATAAGTAATACATCACTATATCCTTGCTGACATCTTTGAAATCGGGCTGTGGTGTCTGAGGATTTAGCATCCAAATCTGAGCTGAGCCATTGGCATGTAGACAGATTTTCTGCTCAAGAGGAGCAGAGCTAACATGTCCATGCAAATTAGTGGAAACCAGAATTAAAAAGCGATTAAGTTACTTAGGAGCAGAAGTGCTTGTGGAGGTGTTTGCTATACCCCCAGGCTGGTTATGGTGCAGGGCTGCTCACAGCCAGGGAGCCTCATCCACATGGGTGCTGCTGAAAATCAGGGCCTGGCAGTGGATCTCCCGCCTTCAGGTGGCTTTGTCCTTCAAATAATGGTACAAAAGTAACAACAAAAAATATTTCCATGCACATTTGATATGATATATCCCTCTTAGAAAAGTCCCTCTTAGTAAGAGCTACTTAGAAATACGTCTACAGCAGCTTGTTAGAGCAGTTATAAATAATGCAACAGTGATGCGGAAATGTCTGTAATGTTACTTTATTTACTGGAGGTGCACTTTCTCCCCGAGATATGGAATTTTTCTGTAACTCTTAAATTTCCCAGATGCTGCTGTGTGGACTACAACACAGAGCACATGCTATAGCACAGGTCAAGCTACAGCTCAGCTGACGTGTGGCCTGGGGCTCCTCTGACTGTACACACCATGCTTTTTCTCATAATTATCTTGTCATGATAATTCTCCTTAATTATCTTGCTGTAATAATTTCAATAGGTGAATTAATGCAGAACAGTCACTGTGCAGCACGGGTAATTCCAACAGCTCTGTGTTCTGTCAGTGTTTCTGCTGACAGATCAGAATCCCTCTGCTCCCACAAAGAGCGCTTCCGTGCTAATTTAATAAGTGCCCAATTTCTTGCATTCCGTGTTTCTGTAGCACAAAGGAAGCCATAGCACAAGGTGTGAGGTGTGCGTGGCATGTCTGTTACTGCCCTCTGAGAGGGGATGGGAGCAGGCCTGGGAGTGCTGCAGGAGATAAAACTTCGCTACTGTAATGGACCAGAGAAGTTCTGCAAACTTTTGCTGTAATAGTTTACTGTTACTGTGTAGTAAAGTCTGTGATTCAAAGTCTCTTGCACACACTTTTTTTCAGAGGGGAGAAAGTCGGAATGCTTCTTGTCTTATGAAGATTTACAGGAGTTCAGCTGCACGCAGAACAACCCAGGTTTAACAAAACAAAGCGTTCTGACAGCGATATTTGTTGTGTTGGTGGCACAGCGGGAGCTTGAATTTGGTCTCTTCTTCCCAGTTGTGTTCAGAGAGGGAGGGAGAGACCGAGGCTGGGGGTGAAATGCCTTTTTCTGCCTGGCTGCTGAGCACCTTCCCCTTGCCCCAGGGTGCTGTGGCCGCAGGTCCTGCAGCTTCCCCCCCTTCTGTGCACAGAGCTGCAGCATCCCGCGGTGATGCTAATTCTCTGGGACAGGGGAAAAAAAGACCTGTCTCTTTCTGATCTCGTTAGCTGAGAAGTGAATCTCAGGCTTGTTAGCTGGTGCTGCAGTGCGGTGTGCGTTCCTCCATCAATCAGGAGGCTGCGTTTTGGCACCCTCAACAGAGCCCAGGAACCTCTTAAATACAGGCGACCTACATACGGCCCCACCATGGTCTGAATCAATAACTTTAATCTGTTTTTTCAAAGCTGGCTGATTTAGGTAGGCACAGTCTCATGCACAAACTGTTGGTGAAAGCTATTATGGCCACCCATAATAGCAGAGGGTATTTTATGGTGGCTGTGTGCAGGTGCTGATGGAGGAGCTATCAATTCCTCATGTGCTGCCCAGTGCCTTTTTACTGCATCCTTTGCCTTATCTTGCTCTGCAAGTCTTCCGAGTTGCAAGGCTGCCTTCTTGATGCTGTTCTCCAAAGCTGATAAAGCTTTGAGGGTAATGAAGTGCCCTGGTTTCCCCCGGAAATGGGGAGAGGGAAATAAAGCCTTGCAGATGGTCTCAATGCTTAAACAGACTCATCTCATCCTGGTAAATAAATGCTGGCTCTCCTGTAAGAGCAGCTGTGTCGCACCTGAGCTGTGGTCAGTGCTCTCCCAGGCAGCTGTTTATTGTATCAGACTACTGAGAGCAGAAATGTCACCCTCCTCTTGGCTTCTTCCAAAACATGGGGTTTTGGTGCTCCCTCCCCTCCCCAGGGAGAGAACGCTTTCTCTCTGAGTCCCAGACAGCATTAAAAATTCATGGCTCATGGCTTTCTGTTGTAAAGCTGATCGTTATAATGACATTTATTCTGAAGCACAACAGCCCTGGGCTTCTAGGAGGAGAAAAGTTGGGAAAGAATAAGTGGCTGCTGAAAAGTCACTTTGACCCATGCAGGGAAAAAGTAAGGTGCTTATTTATAACAAACATCCAGAGAAAGCTTTAAATCATTTTAAATGATTAGCATGTGGAAAAACACTGTTTTGATTCGGTTTCACTTGTATCCATGCATGGACAATTGCTGAGTCTGGATATGGGCACAGACCTGTGCCCCACTGAAGCTGTGGGTTTCTCCATTGGGCACGGATCCTGATATCCACGACTATTGTGTTGATCTCGGGCTCAGTGAAGCCCATCCAATGTGCAGCTAGCAGAGGAGCTCTGGGAGGTGTGCTGTGCTGCTTCTCCTGGTCAGGTTTCCTGCTTGGAGCAGGCCGTGCAGGATGGAAAGTGCCTGGTGGGGAGGCATCTTCCAAAGCACCTCCAAGCTCCTGATCACAGAACGGCTACCTCTAGGTGAGGATGACCAAAGCCATGCTGTAGGAGTCTCCTGCATTTGGATTTAGGTAGGCACACAGCTATACCTCCAGACTTCATTCCTGTCTTTCTCTAGCGCCGGTTTTGTGCCAACTCTCCTTATACAAGAGGAATTGAATGCCACCAGCAGCTGGACCTGTGTGCAGGAGCCCCCTGGGGCAGGAGGAGCTGAGCCCTGCAGGGCCAGGAGCGTGGAGAGCCCTGCGTGGGTGCAGAAGGAGGCACGGCCCTAGCCACAGGCACTGTGTGGGTGCCCCTGGGCCCTCCCTGCCACCAGCATCCTGCAGTCAGCACGGGTCCTGTGTCCTCTGGGCATGCTGCAGCCAAAGCAATACTGCACTACTGACGTGTTTGATGGTCTGTGGTGACAGGTGCTTGACTGACTTTTTCTTTACCATGCTCACAAGCAGCAGGTTAAGTATGGAGAACTGAAACTCTGGACAGGTTTGTTGCCTGTGGCGTGGTGATAAACCACAGAGACGTCGTGGGTGACTGCTTCCCGAGGCAGTGGTTTGGTGGTGGTGCTCTTGTGAATGCTGCCCCCACCCCATCCCTACGTGATATTAATGTCTACTAGCTGCTCAGACGTAAGATGTCTCGAGATTTGGTCAACTGCTAATAAAAAACAAATCTCTATATAACTTTGCACCCAAAGTGCAAATGGACGCTTTCATTTTCTGGATAGAGGTAATCTCAAGATATAATGCAACCGTTTATTCTATTGTAAATGAGAATGTTACAGAAATATTCTCAGCATTTTTATGACTTGATAGTGGTCTTAGATGATGTGAATGCATGTTGTCATCTGATGAGGTGCTGCAAAGCAATCTTGAGCAGCTTTTTGTAATTTCTTAGTCCTTGCGTATTCCGGTGGAATTTGCTTCTTAATTTGGAATTGCAGATGGGAATGTCCTGTCCTTCCCTCCTGGGGCTTACTTAACCAGCTCTGGCAACTGCTCAGGAAAATCTCAGCATTGCTTTCCATTCATTATATGTTTTAATGGCCACACAATTATAATAGTGCAACAGTTGCTCATTTTTCAGTTTTTCTTTCATTTTGTGCATGTTGAAACAGCACCAAAAGTCAGTGAGGATAGTTTTTGGACTTGCAGACGTGTAGGGAGAGGGCACTCACAGACATCACACTTGGGTCCTGTAGCATCTACAAATGACGCAGTTTATACTTAACAGGAACATTGCTGATTGCTGATCAGCTAAGGCTGATAACTTAATTAGGAAACTAATCTGTGCGCACTACCTGCAAGGTACAGACCTTGCAGGGGGCCTTGCAGTGCCCAGGGCTGGGTGCTTGGTGGGGGGCACAGGGGTGCCCTGAGCAGCTGTGGGGCTGGCATCCCATCCCACCTCTGGTAACTGCCTGCACGTGTAACTTCTTGTTGCTGGAAATCCATTCCCTTCTGCTGGCATGTGCTTATTGAGCGTTTTGTATTGCTTGTCTTCCATCACTGCTAGATGCTGTAGCTTGAAAAATAGGCTGTTATTATCAGGTCACCATCCAGGTGGTTTGGGGGGGGGGGGGGCTTTTTCTTTCCATTTTTGTGGCTTTGGAAAGTTCCTATATGCTTTTTTCTCCATTTGCCCACACATGAAATGGATATAATACTTACCTGTCTAACAATGTTGTGAAACTTTTATTTATTTAAAAAGATGGTTTTAATACCTTAGGATCAAGGTACAATTCAGTCCTAAATGCAGTGTTGTATTTCCACCTTTAAGCAGTTTTTCAGCCCTGCTGTTCCTTCAAGCTTACCCTTACAGTAGAGATGAGTGGGGTTGCAGCAATGAGCAGTGGTCTGTGCCCTGTCCTTGTCCCACCTCTGAAGGTAAGCCTTGGAGCTCCATCTGTTTTCACTTCTATCTTCACTCCTGTCAGTTAGATAGCCAGGACTAACCCCCTTAAAATTAGTCACATTAAAAATGGCAAAGAGTAGATATGAACCAAGAATACCCGAGTAACAGTAAACCAAATTATTTTTTAGTTTCTATAGAGATGTTTGGGCTGGGAAAGTAAGCAGCCATGGCATAAAATGTGCAGGTCGGGGGTAAACGATGTTGCTATTACTAAAAACACATTCTGTATCTTGCTTTTTTTAGAAGGGCTAAAGATCAAAACTTTATGAAGATTTTCTTTTTGTAAATGGGCTAAATAAAAAAGATGTTATGTTTTTTTTATAGCAGACTAAGAAAACTAAAAGCAATGGTACTAAAACACTTGACATCTTGATCCTGAGTCATTATCCATTCATGTCAATGGAAAATCCTTAATTCCTTAAACATCAACCCCACTGACCATGGGGTTCAGGAATATATAGCCACCTCTATTTATACTCTTGATTCTTCACTAGAAGCAATGGTGGAAAAGCATTTCTTTATTAAAAACAAACAACAACAAAATCATCTACAGTGGTTTCTAAGCAACAAAGTACAGGAAAAAAGCAAGTTTTTTCTATTTCCTTTTATGCTCATTTTTAACAATATTAAACAGGCTGGTTTCTCCCAATGCTGGTGAGGACGCAGTGTGCAAATCAGCATTAATTCCTCCTTGCAATCTGCAGCTCCTCAGAATGTTTGATTAAAAAGACACCAACTTCTCTGGACATTCAAAGCATTAGAGAAAAGTGCTGGAATACGGCTAATTTAGCCTCATGCATTCAACAATAGATCAAGAAAACATTCAGCAAGTCCTGGGAATACAGCTCTGGGTTATTTACAGACTAATCATGAATGAAGCAGGGGAAGCCACTAATGAACAGTGTGCTTAAACTGAGTGGAACAGCACAAAGAGGCAGCAGCCGCTGCCTTTGAGGTAAAAGCCTATAGGTCACGGCTGTTTACAGATTAAGCACCTTCACCATCTTGCTATTGCTCACAGTGCTTATTTGAGAACAGGGAAATCCTTCTGCCAGTGCCAGGATTGGTACATAATCTTGACATTGCTGGATAGACAAAACAGAAGACTTCCAGTCTATTTTAATGAGGGGTTAGATTTTAAGAGCTGGGTAAGATCTGGCTGCCACAATATCCCATTTCAGGGGTGGCTGGTAATGGGGCTGAAGGAAGAGGATAATAATTGTGTGCCTATGGTCCTTCCCCTGTACAGTCTTCTCAGCTCACAGCTGAGCACGTGCATTTCACTATTTTTTTTCAATGTCGTATTTTAAACCTTTGTCAAACTTCCAAGTTTTCTTTTCCATGCCTTTAATGACTTCAAACACAGTGATCTTACCCAAAATGCCTGAATCAGGAGCGAGTGTGTACCAAGAAACATGCTCTGCTGTTCTCTGTGAATTCCTGCTGCACCCAGGGGCACAGCACAGCCCTCTGCTGCTGCCTGGGGTCCTGCTCACATGCTGTGTGTGTGCTGTGCCCCCCGTGTGCTGTGCCCGGGGTCCCACTCACGTGCTGCATGTTGTGCTCTTTGGGGGCTCCAACTAGTGCTGCCTCCTGTGGGTGCTCAGGCAGTGGTTTCTGCTGCTCCTCACTCCACTTGTAGGGTGAGGTACTGCAGCGCACACCTTGCTCATTGCCTTGCAGATGCCCTTCCACAGATGAGCATTAGTTTTTACTGTGATAACATAAAATAGAAAACTGTCAGTGATGGATTTTCTTGGGAGGGTAACGATGTGATCACATTCATCACGCAGCTGAGGGTCTCCTTCCCTGCCACCTTCCTTGTTTCCAGGGTGCCTGACTGCACTGAGCAGAGCAGACTGAAGAGCCTTTCTTGGGCCTGCAGAAGAGATTTATGTGGGGTGGTTTCCTGCTACAATATTTTGCTGCTTTAAAAGTTTATTTGTACAAAACTGAGGAAAATGCCTCATTTTGGCTGTCCCCTGGGGAATGCTGCAGCCCTCAGCAGGTGCAGCGAACACCTGAAGGCTCCTCAGTGTGCTCTGGACCCCAAAGCTTTGAGTTTCCTATGTCCTGGTGGAGATATTCTTTAACCCCTCATCAAAACTGAGATTAGCTATAGATTTTTTTTCCCTGTGATATTTAGTGAAAAATCTTTTATTGGAAATGGAGGTTGCTGATGTACTTGTTTGTCCAGATAGTCCTTCTTGCTTTTTGTCCTTGGGAAGATTTTGGCAGCTCTGCACAGCTCCTGAGCGCTGGGGCAGGCTGACTGCAGCTCTGGGACCTGAGAGCATCCTCGGCTCTCCCAGCAAGTGAGCTGCCCTCCTGCGAGTGCCACCCTGCCTTTTGCTGTCCCTCTGGGAGGTGGCCCTGGTGGCCCTGCTGGGCCAGGTGGGCATGGCTGGGGGGACCCTGGGTGGCCCTGCCCTGCTGGGGCATGCGTGGAGAGCCTGGCCTGCAGGGCTGTGCATGGGGCTGCGGGCTGCTTGTATGATTGCTGCTGGCCCGGCACATTGTTTGTGGCTGCCAGAAGCAAGCTGACGAGTCTGAGCAACCTCTGTGTGTAACTGCTTGGGAAGTGACATTTAGATGAATATGAGATTGTGATTTTTGCTTTTAGGGCTTAAAAGTGCTGTTAGCTTCCCTCTAAATGCCTGTTGTTCAATTCAAACGTCTGGCTTGGTTGCTGCGAGTGTTTTCAGCTTTAAAATATATTGCTAAAAAGTTGCAATGAGGAATTAAAAACATATTAAGAGCATCACAAATCATCCATCCAGCCCTTCGGTGGACTGTGGGAGCTCCTGACCTGTCCCTTTCCTTACACTTGCCAGGGTAAGCATGTGAGAGCTGCAAAGCTTTGGCTTTATGAAAAGAGAAAGTGACCCTCAAGGACTCCATAATTCATGCCCTGGATATAAGTAAACACTACTCATTATTTTAGCTCTCTGTTGGCAGCAAAGTTTGCAAAATGGTAATGTTTCCCTCAGAATGGCGTTTGGATTAACAGCGTGAGGGCTTTAATGCCAGCTTCCCCGAGATGCGTGGCTGTGGCTGCTTTTCCAGAATGCTGTTTGCCTTTTAAACATGACGTGCATTTTTCTGGTGTGAGGTTCCTCTCCAGGAGAGGCTGGGAACCTGGTCTGGCCCACTTTTCTGCCACAGAAGAGGGAGCACTGTTGCCCTGCTGCCCACATCGTCCTCGAGGCTGCACGCCCTTTGTGAACCTGCAGCTCCTCTCCCCCAGCTGCTGCTGGACGGGGCCCTGTGCCTCGCCTCAGGCTTTTCTGTGCTGTTCCTTCTGCAGGGATGTTGTGTGCCATCAGGAGCTGAGTGTGAGGGCACTTGGTGTCACAGCCATCAGGCCAAGCATCAGAACCACTGCTGGGAGACACCCCCCTCCACCAGCACCTCATCTGCTGAGTGATACCATGCATTACAGATGTGCTCCTGAATTCCAGCTTACCTCTCCTAATGCAATGTACCTGCAGGTTGTTTTCAGATGTGGGGAGTATTTACCGGGCCAGTGGAGCTGCAGTACCGAGCACAGTGTAGTTTCTTTTTCTGGGTTTTAACTGTAGGTGATCTTTAGCAGTCATAATGGGGTGAGAAGTGCAAGATGCTTCCCTAAGGTCTCTTCTAGCCCCTGCTAATTGTATGGCAGCTCTTTTTTTCCTAAATTGGTCCTTAGATTGAAGTGTTAGCAGGGGAAGTCTTCCCACCCCCTTCCCTGGGGAGAACTTCATTACCAAATAGTCTGGTTCTTCTGTTGTTTGGGTGTTTTTGGGGGTGAGAACTTATTGCCTCTTAAACAGTGACCATGGTGTCCTGTGCTGGACCTCCTGAGGACACCCTGCTCCACAGAGACCGTGTCTCCTCACTGTTCCAGCTTGCATTGAGGCAGGGAAAATGCTTGGGCAGCCACAGAAATTACTTCTTGCTTTCAGCCTTGTTCAGAGCAGATGCAACAGGGCAGCAGTGCAGTGCTCCTGCTCGCAGCAGAGCCACAGCTTCACTCCATGCAGAGGCCGCTGGACTTCTGCCAGCAGGCATATTTCTGACGGCACTCCTTCTGGCAGGACCTCACGGGGCTGCGGCTCAAGGCAAGGGGCAGTGGGAGAAATGGTAATGAATGAAATATATTACTAAATGTGCCATGTTAATGTTGTGCTCTGTTTTGTGGAGCTGGAAGAAAAGAACTAACTTAGCTGTGTAGTTAGCTGCAAAGCAACAAACACCACTAGCACAGGGAAGTGCACGGGTATTTAGCAGTGACTCACAGAAGCAGAAAAGACCAATGCAAGATTCAGCATCAGAAATTCCGCACAACACCAGGGATGTGACCCTACCCTTGGCAATGGGTAAAATGCTAGGGGACGATTATTTAGCATATTCTAATAGATCCACAATGAAGCTGGGGAGGATGTTTGGCATGCCAAGTAAAAGATAGGGAGGGGTGCAAACAGGGCACCCAGGACATGAGAGCAATGCGAGGGTTTCCCTCGGGGCTGGTGTGAGACCAGCAGCCTGTTTGAAGATAATATGGAAATGAGAGGAGAATTGCCATCAAGCAATTGCAAGTCAAGCAAAGCTTCTACTTATGCTTGAGACAGTGGAAAACTTTAAGATTTGATTCTGCCAAGCTATAACTACTCCCGGAGTTAATAATCTTCTGGGGCATGCTCCTGGGAATTGAGTGGTTTTCCTTTTCTGAAGTTTGTTTCAGAAATTAATTTCAAAATTCTGAGTTGAATTATTTATAAACATACGGCAGGTTGTTAAGCATTCACTAATGACAGGCTTTTCCACAAGCAGGTGAATGAACTGATATGTAATCTTTGTTTTGTACTATGATTAAAACACAAAGTCAAAAGGTCACAAGGTGAACATTGACTAAGTTTTTTTTCTCCTCCAAGCCTGAAATATATCTTTATTTCTAGGAACCTGGACAGATGTTTAAAAGTGGTAGGAGGGATACTACTTAATTACCACGAGATCCACATTTCATCATGTTAATGAAATAAAAGTTACTTTGTTACCACTGCTCTAATTCTGTTGTCTTCTGCAAATTTGATCAGTAGTGATTTTGTTTTCTTCAAAGCTCCTGATTAAAATGCTCAGCAGCCTAGAGCCAACTGTCGATTCATGCAGAGATGAGGCTGCTCAGTGGGCTTTCCACTCTGAGACCAATCACTGAGATTGCATTTAATTGTTTAAAGACCATTGTATTGATTTTGTATTTTTCTCCTTTCTTAGTTGAGAAGCTGTATGGTACTAACTCAAGTTTTAGATATATTACACCAGTGCTGATTCATCTATCACCAAAATATGTAACCTTCTTCAATTATGGAAATCATAAGATAATTTTTTAGTTTAATTACCACAAATTAGAGTTAACTGTCTAATTATTTAGTTACATTTCTTGCCTTTCTGTTACTTGAACTGATTTTACTTAAATCAACAAGAAATGACATTTCCTAGACAACTTTTTAAATGAGATGGATTGTCAGTTTTCTTTCCATCTTTCTGCTTTCTCTGCTATCCAATTTTCAGTACTTCCTAATAGCCTGGAAGTCCTTTGTTGGCATGGCTGCTGTCTACCAGCTCCTCAGTAACTGCAGGGAAGGATAAGCAGACTATGTGGGCATGTGCATCTCTGTTTATATACTAAAGAGGAATGTTTAATACTGTTTTTCACCTTACTGACAGTCATGCTATTTGTCTGCTTATTGATAAATACAGTTTTCAAGATCCTTGGCATAGTTCTTAAAACAAACTCATGCTATCACCTCTAACCCTGCTGGCAGAGGTTTTTTGGGTACTGTCTACACTGGGTTTATATGTATGCTCGTGCTTTTGTAAGTATCTTTATATTTCCATTCTCTTTGGGCAGTTCTTTCAATTACCACTAATACTGTCAATAAAGTTCACTCTTCAACCCCTTTGGCTCATGCTGGGCCCATCCAGCTCTGTGTGCGCATCACTGACCTGTCCTTACCCTGCTTGTGTTTGCCAGCTGTAATAAAGTCACGATTTCCCCATACTGAGCCCTCAGCCCATGGTGACGTGACATTGCATGCCATGTTTTGGCATTACTCTGGATCAAGGAGTGCTTTCTGTAGCTCAGGGTGTCTTCTGTCACATAGCTTGTGGCTTTGTGGTGATGTGGGGCTTTATCCCCTCTGTTTTCCAGGAAAGCAGCAAAATGAAATGCATAGACCCAAATTTAGAAAGCCTTTCCATGCAAATTTGGATTCTGTATAAAGAGAAGAGGAACTAGCAGGCAATTCCTAGTAACACATGGCAAAATTTCCTTTCACATATGACCAAAAAAAAGCTCAAAACATCCCCTCTTATTTGTACCAAGCACCTGCCACCCTCCAGGGTGAGCACTCCCAGGGACTTCCCTTGGTGTAGGCACATCTCCCTTGTACCTGGGTGCTGCCCTCTGCGCATCCCTGCTGACCACAGCAGGGCCTCTGCAGGGACTGCAGTTGTTGCTTCTGTCTGCCCAGGAGGTGCTGGCCCTGAGCTGCAGCTGGTGAGCAGGGCTGAATTTCTGTGGGCATTGCATCCAGTTAGCACTCTGTGTGCAGTGCTGTGGGGCTGGAGCACTCCTGTGCATCCAGACTCAGGAGCAATTTCTGACAATTTTTCTTTTTTCCTCCTTCAGTTTTTCTCCTTCAGTGTTGTCTTGATGTCTTTTCCCTGGCTCTGTGGATCCTCTGGAAGGTCTCACAGTTGCACCATCAAACAATTCAGATACTGGAAAATAATATTTCCCACCTAAAATTAGATGTGAGTTTGTGTGGTGGTTTGGAAATGCTTCCTTAGCAATTTCTGTAAGTGCCTCTATAGAGAATATAGGCTGAAACTGCAGAACAGCCTGAGAAGCTTAACTTTCCTGTGGCTTCAGCAGGAGCCATTCCTCCTAATTTCTGACTTTAAGAGAGTGAACCTGGGTGTACTCAGAGAGGAGGAGACAGAGACCCTGGTGCAGCTCTTCTCATCCAACTGATCAAAGGAAGAGTGGTGGGTGGGGATGAGGCTGACTTCTGAGCTCCCTTTTCAAGTTTAATTTTTTGCTGTGTCTCACTTTTTCTTTCAGAGCCATCTGCATTTGCTAAGGAAGGAATAATGCTCTTGCTTTGTAGTCAAATGTGCCTGACATCCCTGGCTCCCAGAGCACTTGCATTGAGGGAGCACAGAACAGGAGAGTGACAGCTGTGAAGAAGCGCTGGTGGTGGCCATGTTAGGATGATTTGTAGGGTTGGTGACAGCAAGAGGCCTCTGCAGCCCACGGGAAGCCATGGAGCTTTAGGTGTGTGCTGTCCCCTGGGAGCCACCCAGGTGTGCAGGGCACAGGGATGTGGGCTGTGGGTCCTGGCTCAGCGAGTGCAGCACTATAGAGGTGTGCTTGTTGCTGACTTGCTTCTGCAACACGTGCTAGCCTAAGGCTGACTGTATCTTAAATATGAGTAATTGCTCTCCAGAGTTTACAGAAGAGGCCAAATTCCTCATCTTCAGTTGCTGTTCACTCTTGGTGATCTCTAATTCTGCTATAGAAAGCAAAAAGGGGAACAAACCGATGAAGCCTGTGTCAGTGCTCAGCTGGTGGTGCTGGAAGCACAGAGGAGGCTCAGCAGCCTCCCAGTCCCAGGGCACAAAACACCCCTGGCAATTTTTCAGGTACGGTGTTTAGAGGAGAAAAAAATAAAACGCCACTCATCTATTTTTTTTTGGCACACTGCTCTGTGCTTTTAGTGGTCAGATGCTTTTAAAACATTTAAATTTGTAGTTTATAACTTTAACTTTTTTTTTTTTTTTTTTTTTCTAGTGCAGTTCCAGAAGCCATAGCCATGCAAGGAGAGGTTTTATGTGCAGCTTAGTGCCCACAAGATTCACAGTCCCCTGTGCATCTGAAAGCCTGAACCTTATATCAAAGCAGTGTTAGACTGGGACAAAAATAGTACTTTAAAAATTAAACGAATTAAGGTGAAATTAAATTAATCAGCCAAAAGTATTCTTTTTAAAGCTCCCTACAAGAGAAAACAAATTAAACGTTTGTAATTGCAGCTATGTTAGAGTTTATCCACAAGTAATTTTTGAATGCTGTCTTGTATGGAAAAAATTCACGTTAGTAATGATGATCATGGAGCTGCACAGCATACGTGGGTTTCAGTGTGTTGTTTTCCACTGGAAGGGAAGACCTGTAGATTTCACCATCCTAAAGCACTGAGTGCTAATTGGAAAAGAGTTTACTCACAAGTAGCTTCTTACCGGTAGCCACAGAATGGTACAAAATGATGTTAGTGTAAATAACATAAAATGATGCACACAGCAGAGGGAACTGAAGTTGCAGGATTTATTTATTTTCAGGGAAAAATTAGTCTGTTAGGCAAATAAAAGGAAAAAAAATCCCATCTATCTCATTTGACTTTTCATCAGAACTCAAAGTTTCAGAGGAAAGCTGGCAGCAGGTCAGTGCTGTCACAGATAGGTGATGTCTCCTGGTGGGATCCCCCAGCAGATGCGGCTCCTCATGTTCCTGTCCCTTCATTTCCCCCTTGACACAGAAGACAAAATGTGCCCACAAACCCTTCTTTTAGGAACATGGGGCAAAGGGATGGTGGTGCAGTCCCAGCGATGTTCCTGTGGGCTGTAGGCTGCCCGTGGCCCCGATGCTGCAGGGTGTGTGGCCACATGGGGCTGAGCTGAGCAGCGTGGTGGCGGTGCCAGGACCCTCGCCCAGGCAGTGCCACCAGCCTGGCCCCACCAAGCAGCCAGGATCTGGAGGCACAGCTCAGCCTCGCCCCGGCTGAGTGGGTTAAGGGGTGCTTTATAGGCTCAGGGTGCCAAGGGCTGAGAGGGGAACCGTGAGCAGTTCCTGTTTGACATCACCGGTAACTGATTAAGCTGTGGAAGTGTGCCTGCGCAGCTGAGCCTCGCTGGCTGATACTTGTCTAATCCCAGCACACAAATAAACAAACTGCACAAGGTACCCACCCCCAGCAGAAAGCAGGTGAGGATTTTGCAGCTCCTGTGGCCAGCCTGCCCTAGCGCTCCACAGGCCCATGCATTATCCCTGCAACCTGACCAAGATTACCTTTGTTTTCACCCAACTTTCAGAGGGCAGCACCCTCCTGCTCCTGCTGCCAGGACATGAGGGGCTGGAGGGGGCTCTGTATGCCCCCCATGTACTAGGGACTAGTGCTCTGTGCTGGAGGTCACCGTGGAGCAGGGTGAGCAGAAACCAGCTGATGGGAATTAATGCACCTTTCCCGTGGACACACCGCAGCTGTTTGCCTGTGTCTCTGCAAATGAGAACAGATGAGGTGCATGAGGAAGAGCTGCCTTGTTCAGCAAACAGCAGAGCTGTGGGTTATCTTTCATGAGAATTTTGCAAGGTATGTGTTGTCCTCAGTGTGTCCTGCTAACAGGCAACCTTTCCTCTTTTAACACTGAAGTACTGCAGCTCAAAAATAGGAGCTGCTCCTTCCTCTGTTCTTGGGAGTCAAGTCTGATTTCAGCAGCTGGTGGGAGGGGGCCCCATGGCAGGGGTTGGGATTAGATGCTCCTTAAGGTTCCTTCCAACCCAAACCATTCTGTGGTTCTATGATATAACGAGTTCCCAGTCCAATTAAATATTTCTTTAAATGTTTTTCATTTTAAAATGTTTTCATTTTGGTGATACTCAGCAGTACTAGGATAATTTCTGGGGTTTTACATTTTGTAGCTGGCACAGGGCGTGGGGAGTGGTGCAGGGTGGCGATGCCAGCACCGCGGTGCCTTCCTTCAACCTGGGGGGTGCCGTGGCCAGTGCTGGGAGTGGGACGGGGCCATTCGGGGAGCTCAGGCACTTTGGGGCCAGGGGCTTCTTTTAGCTTGTGTCATTTTCTTGGTCATGCTGGTGAATTAATGAGAGACTTCTCAACTACCCATCAACAACACAGGGCACAGGAGTGCAGAAGCTGGCTGTGGTGGTGAAGGCTAATAAATCATGCAAAGCAGCTGTCTCTGTAAGTGTTCATTGTTGCTTGCTCCTGGAGGTGATCTCCTGTATGAAAGATGTCTATACAGTGTTGTTTGTGGTCAGGAAGCATTTTATATGCTAATTATTTGGTTAAAATAACAGCAACTCCACATACACTTAGGCTAAAGTGCTTTGGTTGAAACCTGTGGGAACAAAGGCAAGCGATCGGAGAGGACATTTATTATTAGAATGGAGTGTGCAGTGGCAGCAATTTTACTCACTAAAAAATAGAAAGTAAAATTTCAATAAAGATTTTTTTTTTTTTAATAAAAACAACTATGAGAGAACATTTTGATCTATAGGGGAAACAACTGCAAGCACTACCTCCACGAAAGCTAATCCAGGAAGAAGTGCCCACTTAATTTCCAGTGATTAGGCTGAGTTACGGCGGTAATGCTCGTTTCCTTTCCATTAACGGGAGTTCTGCGAGGCTGAAAAAACCTTCTGCTTAGCACTGGTTTTTAAAAGACTTCCAAAATGACAATAAATTTAGGGGCACTGATGAACTCTCAGTGATGGATTGAGCTACTTCAGTGCCTGTTTCAGAGTGCTCTTGCTGCAAGCTCCTTCTCCGGAGGCTGCTGACAAGCTCTGGAGGACTTCAGAGGACTCGAAGCCCCTGCAGGTGCAGATGGCCCCTCACGACTGCAGCACTAATACTGAGAAACTCGGTCATTGTCTCTTTGAAATTGCCGTAAGACATGACAGTTGTCAAGTGACACGAAGGGGAGTCGCTCGGGCTGCCTTGCTGGCAGTGTGGGCCATTAAGAGAAGTGCTTGGGAGAATGGCTGATAAACCCATAAATCCCACTGACGCTCAGGAGTGGAGAGCTGAGCCTGGCTTAGGGGAAGGAACAAGATAAAAACAGCACCAAGCAGAAGATTTTTGTTCACTTCTAAGAATTTCAAAACTGATTTAAACAATGTAACAACATGATCTAGGATTATTTTTTTTTTAAGTTGTTTATTCATTCTTTATTGCATGAATGAGGTTTTAAAGTCTAACTTGAGATGTTTTATTCTAAATTACACTGAGGGCTCTATGGCTCTGCAGGCATCTTGCTTGACTTTACTATGTATGTTTGTAGTTATTTTTGCTTCCTGAGATACACATGCTTAAGTAGTTTTGGTCACTTTCTCTCCATGAAAATCATTAGAATTTGGCAATTCTTTGGTTTAGAATTCTGAAATGAAAGGGTATGTCTGGTAAGTTTTAGAAGCTGAAGAGAGGGGATGTCTGGAGGGGGGCCAGGAGTGCTCCCACTGCCAGCCCCTGCTCTCAGGGGTGGCGAGGGGACGGGGCAGGGCTAGGGCTGCAGCTAAAGGATACCAAAAAGCGCTGGGAGACGATTGGGTCACGGCAAGAGCACAGCGTGCGAGTGTGAGTCCTGCACCACCAGCAGCGGGTGGGCTGGGACCACAGGGCAGGGTCTGCACCCATAGGTGTGCTGGGCTAAAGGCCCCGCTGCAGGTACCGAGGGAAGCTGTGTTTATGGGACTGAGTAGGATTAAACCAGCCTGTAATTTAATTGTTCTTGGTTCAGAAAGATACTGTGAAAAGCCATAATTCTGCTGGGTGCAAAACTGATAAATATTTACTTCTCATTTTTGTTGCTGGCAAAAAGCGTATCTTAAAAAATGGCTTTTCTATAGCGTACTGTAATCTTCTTTCAGAGTACAGCGCAGTAGAGGTAGGAGGATCACTATACTTTCAGCTGAAATTAGGGCTATCTCAGGTTAAACAAAAGAAAGGCATATGAGGATGTAAACATAACATTTCTAGGAGACAAAGGGATTTCTAAGCAAATTTCCTCATTTAAAATATATCTCCTCCCCCTGTAAGGCTCTGCATAAAGCACGTGTCATTTCAGTCTCCAGAACTGTTTATTTGAAATTTCCATTTTTTAAAATGATCAGACAACCCAACCTCAAGCCCTGAATTACAAAACAGGAAGAAGAGACATAACAACTTTTGATATTTATTTTATTTTGCTTATGTGTTTGATCGCACGCATTCCCTTCACTTCTCTCCAGCTCACGTCTTCCGCTTTCTTGTCTCATCACACAGCATGTGTCTTTAAAATACACCTATGAATATGAAAGGCTCATCAGTAATTAGGTTGGCATTAAATGTTAACGTGTCCGTGTCACCAGGATGATACCACATGCTTTGGCCAGACAAGCTGCTGGCAAGGCCATTTGAAGGTGATGTGAAATGCCAATGAGGGCTGTTGTGGGATGAGACGCCACAGTCCTGTGCCCCACACGGGGTGCCCCCCTTGCTGGGAGGTCTGGCTCCCTCTGCGCTCTCAGGGGCTCCTTGTAGGAGTGCACCTGGGGGGGATCCAGCTTTTGGCGAGAGGGGTGCCCGAGTTCCCTAGCAGCTCTGCCCTGAGCCACCAGCTCCCTGACTGTCAAAACACAGATTTTCACAGCATCCCAGATGTTTTGAGCACGTCATTTTCTTTGGCCTCTCTTTGTGTTCACCTTGGTGATACAGCATCTCAGTTCCTCTGAGGTGGGGGATGAGGTGTGGTTGTATTTCTTTGCTTCACATTAATGCAGCACTCACCCCATTGCTCTTGACCATATCTGCTTTTTCTAACGTTTCAAGATCCTCTGTGAAATCTGTAGCGACACAAAGGAGAAGGTCGTGATGCCTGGCTTGCAATGCACTGCTCTGGGTATTGGGAATTCAGTGGCCAGGCTGCAAATATGAAAACTCAAACTGCTAGGTAGCAGTGATAGCCCCCTATGTCTCAGGGTCCCTCTCTATCTCCTCTGGCAGCCAGCTGCTTTCAGTGATCCTGTGAGATGTGCTGTGAGCACAGGTGTTCAGAGCAACGTCTCAGTGTTTCCATTGACCATCTCCAGACAGCAACATACATCAGCTTCTGGTGCCTGGTTTCTTGTCTTGTTTATTACACTATTTTCCTTTCCTTTGAAGCATTAAAGACTGGCATCAGCTGGACGCAGTGTATGAGGCTGTGTTAGTGCTTCTGGTACTGGCAGTTCCACAGTCAGTGTTGTCGGGAATGTGGTTTCACGCACATCCTGCTGGCTTCAGTTGTCTTCTGAGTGTAGGAGATGCCCAGGGATGCTCTGCCTTCCTCCATCATATTTTCCTCCATGCCTCATCAGGGTGTTTTCTTCCCGGCTCCATGGGGAACGTGCAAGGAGCTTTGAGGGTTCAGCTCCTCTGGGAGGTGCTGCATTTGTGCAGCAGGAGATGCTGTGTCTAACTTTAGACTCAGTACCTGCTGCCTGTAATTAAGCACGGTTGGATATGATGACCAGGGAGTCCTTCCTGTCTATCCATTTTCTATAAGGCTTCTTCCAAAACATCTGAAGGTGTAAAACAAACAGGGAGGAATCAATCATGTTGTCTCCTGAGACATTCATCCACAGTGCAGACAGGGATTTCCCCCCGCTGTGCAGTCTGGCTGGCAGTGGGCCCTGCAGCAGGGTGCCTGGGGACAGAGGCAGGCCTCCAGATCGCGGTCCCTCCATCTCCCATGGCAGAGTGATACAGCCATGCACACACGTCAGTGAGCCTTTCCTGCTGAGGTGACGTCTTCCCCTTGCAAAGCACGAGCCAGCAGGGAATGCAGAGCTTAATCCTGCTCTTACAGTGACTTATTGCGTGACCTTTTGAGCAAGGACTTAACTTACCTGGATCTCTATTTTCCTAAGGAGATAATAACGCATCATATTAAGTGGCTCATTGCCTTGAAAATCACATTTCCTCCTGACAACGGTTTCCCTGCTGATTTCCCCAAATGACAGCCAGGACACCCCTGTGCCCTTGGGATGGCAGTCTGCACAGGCCGCCAGCCTGGTGCTGCTGCACGGGGACAGTGCCAACGTGGGGCTGGGGACGTCTGCTCTGCCTGCACCGGGTGCACCTGCCCTGCTTCCCTGCTTCCCAGACAGCTCGTGTTCATGGCTCCTGAGGCCATAAGTCCTTTAGTCAGGTCATTTGTAAAATGACAGAGTTGGGAAAATGAAGGTTAAAAAAAGAAGAAATGATAAAAACGGAAGGAAGGAAAGAAAGAAGGAAGGAAGGAAAGAGAAGGAAAGAAATAAGAAGGAAGGAAGGAAACATGAAGAAAGGAAGGAGAGAAAGAAAAGAAAGGAAGAGAAAGAAAGAGGGGAGGAAGTAGGGTGGGAAAAGAAAGAAAGGAAATAAGGTGTTATAACTCCTGAATGATAAACTCCTGAAGTTGAAATTGCTGTTGTTTTGCATCATTTGCAGAGACTGTGAAGCAACTGGCTTAGAATCGAGTCCTGACATCTTTACGCGGTTCTTAACCAGTCCTTGTACAAGAGAAGAGCATCTTGGGTGCAGATATTACAGAAGCCTGCAAACCTGAAGAACACCAAGGTAGTGCACAGATGCTTTTCTAAAGTCTTAAATTCAACATAAAATCCTTCAGTGTACTGAGCAAGAAGTTATAAAAGCAGAAATTAAATAGATTAAGAGCAATGAAAGGGAATAACTGCATGCAAGAAATCATTGCTATACAGAAATGTTTGCACTGAGACTCTGCAGGGCCTCTCCAGCATTTGACTCAATCATTTTGAAGGATGTTACTGTTGATTAAAATGAATAGAAAATGTACCAAAGCTCTGGCAGCTAACGGAGCAGGAGCCAATCAGAGCAATATGGACCATGCAGCAACCTGGAACCATTCACAAAAATGCATCATCTGCTGGAAGAGCCACGATGCGTGTACATCTGTACATCGACCTCCCCGTCACAGCGTTAGGGCCATACCCCACCCGTACCCCTCAAACTTAAACTCATGGATAAGGCTTCAGGACAAGGCAAGCCAGGCTGCTGAGCTCCACTGGGAGGTGGCGAAAGCAGTCAGGAGAGACTGTGGCCTGTTCCCATGTGGAAGTGGTGAGGGGTGGGCCATGGCGATGAGAGCTTGAAACAACTTCAGTGGGAGAGGTGGGGAGCCCACGGGCCTGGTGGCCAGGAGTGGGGGCGAGCCCCAGGGCCATCGCTGCAGGGGGCAGCGGGTGCCATGCTCGGGTCCTGGCCCCACAGAGGCTCTCAGTGCCCCTTGCTCGGCACTGGGGGTGGTGGTTAAAGGACAGACACGGGGCAAAATGGGCTTCTTGGTGTGGCTTCCTCAGTCATGGGGTAACTGGCCCGGGGGTCCTAGCACCCCATTTCTAACTGCACCACTGCCCGGCCGCAGTCCCACTGCGATGTGCATGAATAAACCACACGTCCTGGTCCTCAGCAGGGGGCTGCTCCGCCACCGCTCAGCTTGTTCCCGTGCTATATTTTTTTCTGTAAGATGCATTTTTTCCCTTGGATTATGGCTAATTTAAAGGCATAAATATTCATATGGATAGAAAGAGGTTTATTATAGTTCCAAAATGTCAGACTCATTCAAGCCAAAACCCAAATGAAATACTTGATACAAAGCCACAGACACAGAAATGTTACGTTTGGTGCTGCAGCACGAGCTGCAACATGCGACACTGGAAACCAAACACAATTTGTAGCTGGTATTAGCCCTGGGTTCATAAAATCAGTGAGATCTGAAACCCTTTTGCAATTTTTTTCCCCATATAAAGCATCAGTAGCCATTTACAGCAGTAGTCATTTAGGTAGCAGTTTACAGCAGCTCCTGCACTTTCTCCCTGGGCTCAGCCCTCAGCAAAAACTGCTCCAGCCCCTGCCAGGGGAGAGCTCTCCTCTCCTTGCCCAGCTGGAATGTCTCCAAATTAATGTGCTAATTGTTACCCTCAGCCCATTATCACACATGTGCTAATGTCAGGGATAAGGCCATTTCTCCCGTAGCTCCCCAAGGGTTTTTAATTTCTGCATGCCCAGCCGCAGCAGGCTGGGTGATGCTTCCAGACAGGCACTGGGAAGCAGCCACAGGATGCGCTCACCCCGAGCCAAGCCGCGCGTGCTGGAGCAGGACCATCAAGTGCCAGGTATGCAGCCTTCCCCTGTGCCTGCTGTGGGTTTTGGTGTGACAGCACAGAGAGCCCAGCCTGCTGCTTCCCTCCCACAAGGAAGGAGTCACCAGGAAAACCCATACTGAGTTTGTGATTACCAGCTTCAGCAGACACTGGTACAGACGGGCAACGGGTACGGGTGGTCCAGGCACCGCCAGCCACGAAGAGGCTTTCATCTCAAATTTGTTGGATTTCAGGGCCTCCAGAAATGGGGAGTGTGGGAGCAGAGCTGCAGCATCTCTTTGAGAACAAAGCTCTGCATCTCTTCAAGAGCATCCAGCACTGTGTAAGCCTTGGTGAAGGCGGCAGGGCAGCGTCAGCACTGCTGCCTCCAACGCAGCATCTTGCCACCCAAGCACCCCTCCGTGGGCATTGAGGGGGCAGTACACATCAGCACATCAGCCTGGGAGCAGATGGCACTGCGCTGACACTGACAGAAGCTCCCTGATGTGGCTGCTTGCAGGCTGGTCCCTGCAGAGCGGCGCTCTGGGAGTGCTGGAGGGTGTCCAAAGCTCTGCAGAACAGGGACCACCGCCTCGGTACCGCTTGCAATGCAGCGCACGTTGGGGCACTTGTCTTGCTTTCAGCACAGCTTAGTCTCTGTCATTCCGCTGCTTGTCTGAGGTGTCTGGGTTTCTTTCTCAATTAAGCACCCTGCTTAGTGATAGCTGCTGTTCCTCGTCACACCAGTTCTGACTGTAATAGGATGTGGCTGCTAATTGTGATGGATTTATGCAGGTCAGTTTATCCCGTGCTCATCTCATATTCCTGAAAGGGCTGCTGTGGTGGTGGTGAGGTCTGGTGCTCCTCGAGATCTGCTGTTAGTGTGTGTCCTCTGGGCAGAGGCCACGAGAAGGGTATGAATGAAGCCTCTGTGGGTGAGCTGCGGTGATTTAACCACAGAGTCGATGTCCTCAGATCAGTGCTGACTCTCTGGAGAAGTGTATGAACATGTTGTCTTGATGCCTCTACGAATTTCCAGCTGTTCCTTCACTTTTCACTTGTACTGAAAAGAAGGACAAGGGGGTGGTGAGACAGTCCCTGCAATTTGCATGAGCCAGCAGGATTTAAGAGACACCTCCAGACAAGGGCATCTTCAGGCTGATTTCTGATTCTAGGAGGCATGTTGAAAGTAACGTTTTTTTGGGTTTTCCCCTTGGTTTTGCTTTTCATTACAAAGCTGACAAGCTCAATATCAGAGGATGAGGAACATGACAAACCCAAGGAAGGGAAGATACACTGCTTTCCATCCCGCAGGAGGAGAAAACAAATGTATCCTGTGGCCTCTCCGTGGGCCGTGACACATGGCCCAGTTTCCCATTCATCACCCGCAGTGTGGCTTTTCTCGAGCATTTGTTTGCAAGCAGCTTCTCCGCAGTAGCATTACTATTCAGAAGAGCAACCACCTTGGCTGGAGTTCTTCTTTAAGAGAAGAAAAAATTCCACACGACTGCAGCGAGGAGTTGCCAAAATTACTTCTTGATACCGGACCCAGTGCTCAGAGCAGCAGCAGTAGTTGTTCTGCATTTTCTTTACAAGAGTTAAGGGTAATGCCGGTTGTGCTTTGCCTGCAGTGTCACAGCTTTTCCTAGCTGACGTTGGCAGTGATGGGGCTTCTCAGTGCCTCCCCTGTGTCTGATGGGGGTGAGAGAGCAGAGCCCTTAAGTCACGACAGAACAGTCTGTTTTTTAAACCTGTTATTCTCTTTCCTGGTCAAAGTGTGGAGTGTTTATGGTGTTCTTTGTAAGACTTTGTCTGTTTTAGCAACAAAGCCTACATATCACCAGGACCTACCTCTAGAGTCTTCCTCCGTGGGAGATGAACACTGCAGAATAACTCATAACTTCTGCAGAAATAACCTCTGCCGTAAAGCTGTGAGGAATCTTACAGAATGGAAAGAGAACACATCGGGCTGGCTGCAAGGCAGACGGAAATAAATGGGGAGGCTTGTGCAACTGAAGAAATAGGAATAGGAGTGGTGCTCCATGGCAGGGCTGATAGCTGCAGCCTGGAAAAAGTATCTGGTAAAAAATCTGCAAAATCTGGGGACTAAGAGCCCGTTTGGAAAACATCGATTCTGTGCTACAGGAGAGATGATTTGGTACAGGATTTATACTGATGCACTGAACTAGATTGACTTTGAAAGACTAGGGCTATTATTTGCAATTTTTGGAATGAAACTGTACGTATGTGCTGCATACAAAAGAAATCTGCATCGATACAGGAGTCACTGACCAAATTCTCACCGAGTCAATGATGCTGAACCATTCCTCATATCCAGTGAATTCAGCATTCATCTTCAGGCACTGATCTCTGCAGAGAGACCAAAAAGTGAAACAGCTTATATTTGCTGAGAATAAGGTTATGGGATGGGATGGGAAGGGAAGGGAAGGGAAGGGAAGGGAAGGGAAGGGAAGGGAAGGGAAGGGAAGGGAAGGGAAGGGAAGGGAAGGGAAGGGAAGGGAAGGGAAGGGAAGGGAAGGGAAGGGAAGGGAAGGGAAGGGAAGGGAAGGGAAGGGAAGGGAAGGGAAGGGAAGGGAAGGGAAGGGAAGGGAAGGGAAGTTTCGTTGGTAACCAACCTAGTTACAATTAATGTTGCATTAACAGGGAACTGCAAGACCATAGTTACAGAAAGAGGGGCAGTGGGGGAGGCTGACGAGCTGGCAATGTCATTTTAAGGACTCACACTGACTTGTACCGAGAGGTTTTCATAATCCTCCTCTGTCCCTGGGCTCTGAAGTACTTTGTGAATCCGGGCTGCAGGAGTCACTGTGCACAAATGGGTGTTTTGGTTTGCCAGTCTAGGAGGATGGCAGAATAGGGCTTTGCAGGTGTCCTGCATGAACTGTGGTTAGGAGAGATAACATTTGGTGTATAAATAAATACGGAATGATACCACGGAGGTAACCATTTTCCATGAATACCACATCAATAGTTGTAATTTGCTGCTGCAGCTGTGATGATACAAGGCTGTACAAGACGCGAGGTGTGTAGGGATAGGTAATGTCTTTTATTAGTCCCAACTCTGTTACATCGATGTGAAAAAAGTTTATATAACCAAAAGCTTCTCTGAGTTTCCCAGCTATGTCACTTGGCCTAGTAAAACACCCTGCTCTCCCTGCAAGCTTTTGTCTCTGCCGTGAAGGAGCTGTGAGAGCACCAGAACCATGCCGCGCTGTGCGAGGGCTGCCCGGGCACTGCTACAGGTCACCAGCCCCTCCTGAAACCACTGCTGCTAAACTGGACAGGGGTTGGAAAAATGCAGCTCCTGACATTGTCTTCAAAGGAGAGACTTGCAAAGCTGGAGTTTGTGCAAGGGATTTTTGTGTGGATCTTGTCAGCAGTCTACCAGTAACTGTGGGGAGAGCGGGCTTTCGGTGACAGGAAAACCCATAATACACTCAAACATATGTAACGGGAGGGAAATTGTGTGGAGGTTAAAGCACAGATGGGGACCACTGCGGAGAGCCTTGAAGCTGGGCTGGGCTCAGAAGTGGGCAGCAGTGCTCGGCTCCCAGCTCCCAGCTCTGCCTCGTCCTCTGCTGGTCCTGGGAGGCTGCTGGGAAGGACTGGGCCCGGCTGGGTTGAGCTGGGCTCTGCGGGCTGCACCCGCCTGATTCCAGAGACCCTGCGGGGTCGCAGCGCGGGAGCAAAGCCTTTCCTTGCAGAGAGCAAATGCAGGAGCTGCACCGTTGCAGCGTTCAGCTGCCAGACCTTCACATCTCAGGATGGCCCCTGTAATAGCAGCACACGTGGAACGAGATTTACTCAGTGAATCGTGCTGCTGATGGATGCTGAGTGTTGTTTGGGGACAAAGAGATACTTAAATTTTATTTTGGAATAACGCATTTATTTTTGGAGCGGAGCTGAACATAGCAGATAGCTACACTCCACCAAAAAGAAAACATTTAAAAAATTTTAAAATGTTCTTTATTTAAAAACACAAACAAACAAACAAAAAAGCTTAAAAAAAAAACAAAAAAAACCACTAAACTAGAGTCAGACAAGGATTTGAGGCAAATAAATAATATATATATATTTTTTTCATATAAATCATAAAAAAATCTGAAGAAAAAAAGATAATGATAATCAATGGGGAATCTTTTAGTGCAATGACTGTACCAGCAGGTTTGCATTTAGGTGTACTCAAACCAATTATTTTTTTCCATTGGCCAAAGATACAGAGCTACTCTCAGCATGGTGGTGACCCAGTTAAACCAGTAAATGAGCTGTGCTTTTCACAAGCACAGAGAGCCCTGCCTGCTCTGCACCCTGCATTTCTGTGCCCAAGTTTCCAGCCCCAGACACCTTCAGCTCCTACAGGGTTTTGCTGACCTGGGGACAGCTCAGCAGTGCAGCCAGTGCCAAAACATCTCTCCTGTCCTGGGACATTTTATGGCCTGGAGGTCCTGGCAGTGTGGTAGCCTCACCTGCAATGAGGTTCTGTGTCCCAGAGTTGTCTGGCGGTTGAAGGAAACCAGATCTCTCTCTCTCTTTTTTTTTTTTTTTTTTAATTTTATTTTTTTATTTTTTTTTATTTTCCCCTACTTCACAGTAGTCCTCCAGAGAGTGCAAAGGGGCTAAAACCAGTTGAAGCATGTCTAAGTTCTGAATTTCTATGATGTAGCTTCAAAATTCAAGTTTTCAGAACTCAAAAGATTATTTCTAATCTTCCAGAGGGTTCATTTTATGTAGTTTTATTATTCATGCGTTATTTTATGAAGTGGCAGTCATACCATTGACTTGTCATAATACAGAACTATTGCTGAAACATTCTTTTATTTTATGTCATTTAAAAAAAACAGTAACTGTGGCTGATCAGTGCTGATTAAGACACATAATCGCATTTTCCAGGTGCAGATGTCTCGGCTGTATGGAGCAGCAATGGGGGGGACAGGACTCTTGATTATTTGTTCAAAGTTGCCTCTGCAGTGGACGGTCTTAGGAAGCCACGGCCAGGTGATGAATGGTCGGTTTCCTGCAGCTAGCATAAAGCCAGCGCATATTCTTCCTTGTGTGCCCTGGGTAATTTTCCAGAAATTAATGTTTGTGCTATTTCTGATATAGATTTTAGCAGACTTGCTGTGTGACCTGCTGCTGCCCATGGCCAGTACCAACGGCCAGGACATCCATCGTGAGCTCAGTTCTCTCCTGTGAAATGGCTTTGCCCTTCATCTCCAATGCACGGCGAGTTTGTAATTGTGAACTGCAGGGAACACTGCGCTTAAAGCTGGGATGATGCAGGGGAGGAACCCAGCTGTCTGCGGTCCTGAGCTCCCGTGCCTGTTCGTATTGCCCTCTGTGTCTTAGGATGTGCAGCATGGGGCTTGGTGGGCTGCCTGCTCCTTGCATTCATGGTGAGCACGGGGAGTCCTGCACTGCAAATTGATTTTGACTCCATCAGTTTTTTTTTTTTTTTTTTGGTAAATGGCAGTGTGACAGTGATAAGTGCGTATCTGAGGTTGCACTCATACAGAGGATTTGAGCTATTCTAAAGCATCTAAACAAGAGATGCCTGACTGACCCCCAAACTTCTGTTCCCAGCCATTGCCCTCTGACTCATTGGCTTGTTTTGGTTTGGTGTAAATCTCTCTCCTCTTTTCGTTCTTCTCAGTCAGCATCTTTCAGCTGGTTTTGATACTTCTTAAATTTAGGATGCAGGTGGACTGCCAGGCACCGCTCTCCATACAGGTACAGAAGAGCGAGGTCAAAACACGGTACCAGCTCCACTTTGCGCACCTTCTCCTGGTGAGCTCTCCCAGTGCTCCTTCTGCAAGTGTTTTTTTTATACCCCTACTGGGGGTTATAAAAAATGCATTTTTCTTGGCTCAAAAAAGTAAATTTAGGCACTACTTTTTGTGTTTTAAGACTCTAAGAAATATGTGTACTTTGATTTAAAAATGCCATTGTGTCACAATTTATGCCCCCTTGAGCCCAGCTCTTTATGAGTTTTTCATACTGGAATATTGCTGTTATTTATTAAATCCCTGATAAAGCTACACTTAATACTCCCATAATAGAATATACATCTTTAAATCTGCTGAATATGTGGTTTGTCACTGATGCAAAGTGTACTGATTAATTAAATAAGACTTAGAGATTCATAAAGCAATTGCTGCAAAATGAAATGTTATTTACATCTAAGTATATTATCAATTATGGAAACTTAATTTTTCCCTTACACAATCTGTCTTGAAATTCCACTGATAGTGTAGTAGTCTCTGATGATTTAATGATTTAAGACTAATTTTCAGTATTGAGCACACTTGCAAAAAATCAGCAATGTTTTTCAAAACAAATAAGGTTGATATTTTGCATAATGGCAATGTGCAGCTCTTAGTGGAGGTGAAAAGGACATGGGAAATGAAACCATATGTGCATTTTTGTTCAGTTGTTCTAAGTAAATGTTTTAGCTGTCACAGCTGTAGCATTTAAATATTAAAACATCCTTCTGTCACAATCAGGTTTTGGTGATGAAAACGTTGTCTATCCTGCTTTCATAGGTAGTGTTTTCTGAGTCAGCTCAAACTCTGCTGTTTGCTTATTATCTATCAGCTGTTTGCTGGCCAGTTAATCAGCCAGCACCAGACAAATTCAATCCTTTATCAAGCCCTTTATCAAGGCTCATCAAATGGCTGGGAGACTGCTCAGACAGTCCAACGAGACCTTACTGTCACAGCTGTATTAATTCAGCTGTATCACTGGGGGGAAGAAAAAAAAAAAGGGGGGGGGGGGAGAGAAAAAGACAAAACCTCATTTATTAGGTTCTTGTTGTTTTCTCTTTTACATGTTTTCCATGTAAATAGCCCAGTGAGCTATGCGTCAGATATCTTACTCTCTCCTTCACAAAGGTCTCTGTCCTCATGTTTCCTTTTCATATAATTAATGTTTTAATAGATAAAGGAGCGAAGGTTTGGGAGAAATTCAGGATATCTAAGGCCTGATGAAAGTTGATGGGTGGAGTTGTTTAGAAAAACATGAGCTCAAGACTTGGTCTCTGGCAGAGGAGTTTTCCTCATTCCTTTGATACCACGGATCCCAACAGCATCTCCTGCTGAATTTCTCCCAATTATCACTCACAGCCCAAAGGGTCATTAGAACTCTTGCTCCCAGGGCCTGCTTTGTATGCATCAGCCCATAGGAAATGTTCTCATTACTGCTTTCATATAAAGGTACAACTACACTCAAGCCATATGTACCATTTATTCATTAAATTATTTGCTTATTAAATTAATAAAAATGACACCGTTCTGTGTGCTTCTAACCTGTCCCAGCAGGTCCTGCAGACCTCCTGATTTTACCACTTTCTGTGCAGGGACCTGGGGCTGTCTTACTTCCTTACTTTGTTTTTCCTTCTTTCTTGACGCTACCCTTTGTGCTCACCTCCTCCTTCCCCGCTCAGTAATTCAGCAGGGTGTGCACTGCCTGTGCCCCCCGTGCAGCCACCGGCTAGGAATTTGG
The DNA here is from genome assembly GCF_964211825.1 of Aythya ferina. NCBI lineage: Eukaryota > Metazoa > Chordata > Aves > Anseriformes > Anatidae > Aythya > Aythya ferina. The sequence continues at coordinate 64,556,757 of NC_140301.1, forward strand.
ATGTCCTACTGTGCCTCCTTACTGACAGCGAGCACGTATCGGCAGCTGCTAGGAGGCTGTTGGCCACTGTGCTTCTGCCTCGGAGCCTTTCTTCCCAATGCACTGAGCCCTTCCTTGCTAGTTCTTCTGAGCTCTTGTTGTGAGACGCTTGGGGTTGGTTCTCCATGGGAGTGCGTGACAAGGTTTGAGTGCTCTTGAATTTCTTGAACCAGTTCATCTACTCTCTTTACTAGAGAGAATAAATAATAATAATTTTCCATGTGAAGATGGTGAAAATTTAGATTTGTTCCAAGTGATTTTGTGTTAGTTTAATGCTTTTAAAAAGATTTTGAAAGTATTTTTAATCTCTCTGAATGCTGATGGTGTAGAACAGGAAGCTCTTGAGTTTTAGATCACTTTGTTTTAAGTACATTGGCTTATTTTTACATAGGGCCTGCCTGAATCTGCAGGTCTGGCTTTCTTGGCCCCGTGCAGTGAGCAAGCGGTGCCAAAGGCGCGTGCTGGGGCTGCTCCGTTGGGTGAGCCCCTCCTGGCAAGCTCCCTCTGCACCGCTCTGACGGCTCAGCCCTTAAATCTCTTCTCTCTTTGGTGGAACACTGTGCTGCAAATGTGTACTGAGTAAATCTGTCATCGGGATTTTTATTATGCAATTCTGATGTGCAAGAATAGTATCTGAGCTGTTTAGAGCCATTGATTGCTATTGAGCTAATGAGCCAAGTGCTAATCAATTCTCTAGGAGCTGCCATGGAAAACTATTACACCTCCCACAGTGCCTGCATTGACTGCTTATTGGCAGAGTGATTGTGTTATCTGCCTCAAATTTCACCAGACAGACTATAATAATCTAGAAAAATAATTTACCATCAATGCAACTGTAAGGCATGCCTGAGAATGATGGAAGAGAGCGATGCCAGCAAATGGCTGCACAGAGCCTCTTCCAATTGTAGCTGCGTACTCGCACACTGCATATTCTGCTGTCTCCACCTGCCCTAATGTGTGTCATGGTGCTTGAATCAGTTATCTTCACCTAATTGATTTTCTAGCATGGGAAATGCAAGAGATCTACTTCCAGGCTTCAGAACAGTGCCTGGTACTGGCTCACAAGGAGAGCGGGCATTTTTCCTGGGGGAGGTGTGACTTGGTATAGGAGGCAGCGAAGGAACTGAAGTGTAAAACGGCACCGAGTTGTTCCCAGAGCAGAACTGCTGGGCTGGTCAGAGGATTTTTGAGTGAGAATCTCAGCGGTGACTCAAGCACATCATGGCAGAAGGTGGGAAACTGGAGGGGTTTCAGCAGGGTGAGGGAAGGAACAAAATGTCACAGTAGAGGGAGTGTGTGGAAGACAGAGATTCAAAAATGGATGAAAGTTAAGGGTAAAAATAAGACTATAAAATTCAGGACTAATCATGTATTTATGCCATGAGCTGAGAGTGAATTAACTGGGGTACAAGTGGAGAATACAGACATCTTAGTCAGGCTCAGGGTAACTGTGAACAGCAGTCTGATCCTGAGCTGGGTGTGGCATCTGCATGGTGCACCATGGACTCGGCAGTAGGATTTTAAAAAAACGGACAAAAACCTGTAGAATGCTGGATTCATGCAAACATAAATCAGATCTGAACTAACTTTGAGACGTGCTCCCACAATTAGCAAATGCTGTTGAAGAGCAGAGTGTCTGCCCAAGCCTTCTGGAGGGACGGGCCATGAGGGTAACGTGTCTGTGTACCAAGCCAGTGCAAATGGCAGATGTGTAAAAGGATGAAGTTCAAAATGTAGGTTTTAAAATACTTAAAAAATAAACAAACAAAATCACCCCTCTTCACTCTCCAAAATGGACTGAACATTGCAAGACAGAAGTAATTTTCCTTTTGATTAGATTCTCTCACCTATTTTCAGTGTTTTCAAGGCTTAGTTAAAGGTGGAGCAGCTGCCAACGACAGCACAGCCCCAGATGCCTCTCTGGGGCAGGGGTGGTCTTGCTCCCTCCATGCCCTCTCTCTGTGGGTGCTAGGGATAAAGCGAGCCCAAGAGATGCCAGTGGGTTTTTTTTTGTTTGTTTGTTTGTTTTTCTTCTCCTTCCTCCAGCTCTTCCTCCTTCCAGAGAATTTTTGAGGCTGCATTTGCCCCTGCCCCTGCTGAAGTCTGGCCCTGCAGTGTGTTGGTGTGGCTGTGTCCGTCCTCTTCCTCTGTCCTGCTCCTGCTTGTTCTTTCATCTCATGGGATGGGGTGCAGAGGGACAAAGCTTCAGAGGATCGTTTCGTTTTCCCTGCATTTCTGTCTGGGACAGGATTTCTTCCCTTCCTCCAGCTCACACTTGTGATGTGTCCCCTAATTAGCATGTTCCCTCTGGTTGAAGTGCTTTTCACATCACTTATGGCATTCACAAGATTCTCATGATATTTAATAAGTGGTATACAACAAGATGTAAAATTTGTACACACTTCACTCCTGTAGTAACTTTATTCCAGCTTCCCACACAGGCCTTCCTGACACAACTCATACAGGTGATCTGCAGACTTGGCATTTACTCGTTCTCAGGTATCTTCCATCAGCCTGCACTCCTCACTCTTCTCCTGTGCCTTAAAAACATCTCCGCTGTGTTACAGTGTTCATTGTGAGCTAAAGGCTTTATTGATAAACTGCTAAATCAAACACAGCTCTAACTGTTGTATAATTCCTCTTCTATTTCTTTCTCTTTATTAGCCAGGAACATTAAAAACAAAACAAATTGGTAGTGTATTTCCATTGATGAATATATTGAAATTTGTTTTAACATCCAAAACACCCATTAAGCTTCACAGAGTTTTGTACCTTGGAGCTTGATTTCACTAAATATTAATATAAAAAAATAAAACAAAATGCCATTTCTTTAAGACAACCAAGTTTCCCCACCCATATCTAGTTGCATTGGTTTTTTTTGTTTGTTTGTTTGTTTTGTTTTTTAACAAGTGCAAAAGATGCAGGCTTTACTGAAATGACCGTGTTTTACTCGTATGATCAGTTCATAAATCCTAGGCCAGCTGCAGTTTCATGCACTTCCTCAGCAGCCAGGACAGTGCTGCATGGCTGGTGATCATGCTCCCAGGCTTCCTGCAGGTAGCAAAGCACGCCTCGTTGGTATCACAGCAAGTTCCCTGGGCTGCTGAACTGCTGGGACCCTCCCTGACATGACTTTGGTTGTGGGATGCTGTAGCACACTGGTTATTTCTGTTTTCAAAGCACCTGCCCTGGAAGGGGCCGTGCTGTTCAGTTCTCTGCCAGTGAAAGGCTGAATTAGTGCTCCAGGTACTGTGTTCAACCAGTGAACTGTAAAGCTGCTAAATTACAATTAGAGAAAAAGGGCTCAGTCAGCTAGGGTGGGATGAGGGGTGGGTTTATGCTAAGCCCAGCTGCCCAGGGCACAGGGTGGGCAGGAGGTAGCCGGGCTGCGGGCCAGGCAGGATGCTGCTCACCCCTGGGTCTCTGACACAGGATGGCCTGAGAGAGGAGAGCCAAGGGTGTGAGTCTGGGCTGCCTCTGCCTGCAAGCTGGAGCTGTGGAAATAATTTAAATCATGTTACTTCCTTGCTGCAGTGGCTGTAAGAGAAAAGGAGCCAAGGTAGCTTCTAGGGCATCATGTACTGATCTTTCGGGGAAAAAAAATAATCCTACTTTTCGCAGAAAATTTTCCAATTGGAAGAAAACAAATTTCAAATGTCATTGCTGAATAGTTTACTCCTTAGCTCTGGGTGCTGCAAGAATTTCACCGTGCCCATAAAGAAGCTCTTAGTTCGCCACTGCTCACTGCTGCAGAGAGCAGTCTGTTCCAGACATCAGCTGCTGGAGGTGAGGCCGATGTTATCAGCATCAGGTTTTGTGATGGCTCAGGTGAATTCCATCCTCTTCGTGTTCCGTCCTCCAGAGTGCAAAATCTTCAGGCCTCTGGAAATACAGAGTGGCAATACCACTGGAAAGATCATTTATGAATGCATTGGAAAATTTGCTGTTTGTGAGTTTGCTGTTTGTCACACATTCCATCAGAGGCTGCAAAGAGCAAGCTGTGGTTGCCTCTCTCACGGCAGTTTGTAAGGGGATGTGCTCCCAGGCTCGCTGGCTGGCACGTTCCCAACTGCCCTGGGCACGGCCACAGCCACAGCAGGGCTGAGCAGCGCCTCGGGGAGCTCCCGGCCAGAGGCAGGCAGGGACACGGGCGTCTCGGCAAGCAGCAGGCAGGGAGGTAGCAAGGGGACAGCCTGGTCCCACGGCGGGGGGCTTGCTGGCAGCAGGGACCTCTGCAGGCTCCTGCCTGGGGGTCTGCAGGGACAGCAGCACCCCCACCAAAGAGCAGCCAGGCAGTTTTGTAACTCTGCAGATGCGCTTTTTCTGGCTGTCTCAGAGGGAATGAATCCTGGATGTTCTGTATCTTATAAGGAGTTTTTTTCTAAAGAAGAGAAATGGTGAATTTGCTGTTTTCCTTTCTGTTTGTTTCCCCTTGTTTAATCACAGCAGACTTCTTTCCCCCTGGAATTTGCGGGCTGCAGCTCCTGCCCATAGCTTCTTGTTATGCCTGCCTCAGTTAGATTAGAGAGACCTTTAATACCTGTTGTTTTCTCCCTGTGAAAGTACTTAGACGCTGTAATCAAGGCTTCTCCTAATCGTCTTTCTGATGAACTAAACAGATTAAACTCTTTAAGTCTCTCTGGGTAAAGAACTTTCTCTAATAGTCAAATTATTTTTGTAGCTCTTTTCTGCCCTCTAATTTGTCGAAGGCTTTTTAATGCTGGGAAAGTCAGACTGTGCAGCTCTGCAGCTGCCCCACACACGCCGAGGGATGTCCTTAGGGCCCGTGCCCAACATCGGTGCCTGCGGTGCAGCCCTGGGGTGGGGTGGAAAAGGGCAGGCGGCGTCCAGAGGAGCACCCCTTTAAGGGGTATTTCAGGGCCCCATTTCCACAAAGCCAAATGCCTTGTCAGAGTCTGGATACATCTGACATACCCAGGCACCCTTCCTCAGTGCCATGAAATAATAAAATCCCTTTTTTTGTCAAGCTATATATTTTCCGTAAAGCCAGGTTTGTAGGCTCATTTGTAACCTCGCCCTTACTTCACCTAGCTGAATCTTATTTCTGCTTTTCAGTTTTCTATCTGGGATTTACTTCTGACAAACAAACTTGTTTCTACTCAGATCGGCCACTCTGAACACTGACACATTTTTTGGCCTCTTGCACTCTTCCCAATATTTAAATGTGTGTGTGAACATGTGTACATGTATGCGTATATAGGTAGGCACGTATATTATTTCACTATCTCTTGTAACACTGATCTTTTTACTCATCCTGCTTTCTTGTAGTATCACCTGAGGTTTAAAAAAAAAAAAAAGCTTATTTGATCTTTATCGTATTCAAGAAATTAAAAATATATTCAAAATATGTCTTGTCTGTGAAGAAACAGAAAATAGTTGACTATAATCAAGTGAAAAATTTATCCACTTAAAATTTTTGGAAAACTGGGAAAGCATTCCTTTTAACAAGATATCATTTGTCTTCCAGCTTTGATGCTGCTAACGTGTTATTTTTGTTCAATGACTGGTCTTTGGTCTTCAGGTGTTGCTCCGAGGGTGCCAGAAGATTGCAGGCATCTCCCCTGGCAGCAGTGTCTTGCACCGTGCTGCTGGCTGCTGGTGCAGTGCCCACTCTTGCGGGTGTCCCTCTGCCCACGTGGCGGGGCTGTGCTCGTGCAGGGCCACAATGACAGAGAGAGGCTCTGTCCTGCAGCAGGCTGACAGCTGGTGCCCATGTCCCCAATAGCCTGGTAGTCCCACAAAGGATGTTGTGTTTTTTCTTGCTGGCATGAGTGGCGGTTCCCCCAGTTTGCAGGCAATGAGGGAAAGGGGGAGCAAACCCATGGGCTTCTGTTCACTCTTGGCTGCAATGTTTCAACTTATGGTTTGCTGAGTTTGAATTTAAGCTGTGTTGGCCTTGTTAGTGCCCAGCCTTCTGGTGTTAAATTGAGCTGGATGTGCCAGCCAGCCTCTCACCCAGCATGTTAGCTTGCTTGCCTGGGAGAAGCGATCTGGCTCATTTATATAACCTCCCTCCCATGATGTGCTGCAAAACTGATCCCCTCCACCCCCCATTTTTATGCCAATCCCAAATCAAGTGTCTCAGCCTCGGCCTCCTCTCTGTGCCTTGGGACTGGGAAGGTCTCTGAGCAGACCCCTAGGCACTGCCTACATTACTTTCCCAGACCTGGAGACATTCACTGATTTGTTCTTCTCTGTGCTTCCTTCAGGTAATACTTCAGGAGAAGTTTCTAGCAGCACAGGGTGAAAACCAGATGAGCCAAGTATTTAGAGTGTTTTGAAGTGTTTTGCTTCACACAAGCCATTTGGAGGCATTGGCAGTAGTGAAATATGGACCAAGTGTATTAGCATAATTCCTGTGATGCCTGTGGGTTGGATGGCAGCGTGTTTACAGCGCAGCTTTTTGCTGGGTCCTGATTGAAGCTGGCATCCCCTGGAACGCAGGTGCAGCTCCCGGGCGGGCAGAGAGGAAATATCTTGCAGAAGTTAAAGGGGAAAAAGGCTCTCATCTCAATCAGATTTCAGACACTTCTTTTTTCAGGGTGGAGAGGAAGGATGAAGGCAGAACTTGGCTGCTTTCTAAGCACAACAAGCTTTTGCAGATCACCAGCTGCTCTCTCTGTTGGCTCAGAGGAGTGAGAGGTGCACGGGGGTGGCTGCACAAAAGCGGGGCCCCAGGGGTCCCCCAGGGCACCCCCAGCCATCTCCCCATGCAGGGTCACCGCCTGACTCAGGTTTCCTCTGTCGCCTTCACGCTGTTTCCACATGGCGAAACAGCCAGTTGTGTTAATAGGGTATTAATGAGAACAGCAACAAAGCTCCCTTGTTACTTGAAGCTAAGCAAATAGTGATTATTTTGCTGTTAACGATTTTGTTCTACAAAGATAGCTCTACACCACTGTGTTTTCTCCTTTGGGTACCACTTTCCAGCAAGAGTAGACTCACATGAGTACACTTCAGTTAATTTCTTTTTTCCACTTGCCATGCAAAATTCTGAAGAAAAATGCTGGACAACAGGGCTCTGTGGAAGAGAAGTTTTAGCTCTATGATAAGTGACGTTGTCAATGCTCATAACGCAGGCACCTCAACGTAGAAGGCCACCTTGGGTTTTCATCTTTCTGCCTCTCATTTAAGATAATTATACATGATCTATACATTATATGTGTGTATATATATGCATATTGTATATAAGTATATGTGGATATGTGTATACACATATGTACATACAACATGTATATATACATATATACACATATAATTATACTCAACAACAGGCAAATAAAATGGTAAAGAAAATTGTTTTATTTTCAAGTTGTGCGAAATTCTCTGATGTTAATTTTTAGGAAGTACTGAAATGTTTGTTTTCTTTAGTAGAAAAACTGCAGACAATGGTAGCGTTATTTTTAAGGGATCAGAAATTAGAAGGCAATTAGATGGGAGGAACAACAAGCACATTTTTCATGATAAAGAAGGAGGATTTTAGAAATTAAGGAATTGAATGATGACTGATGAGCTTGCATTAAGTTCTCATCTCTACCGAGGACTTGTTGTGCAGCTCAGATAATTAAATTTCTTTGTCCCATTTTGTCCACCCACAGCTATTCCTTCTGATTGTGAATTCGTTGCAAGTAGCCTGATGTTGAGTCTTGGGTCACCTTCCTTGGCATCACTGTTTTGCTTTGAGTGTTGCCGTAGGAGCACATCCACGCCACACCTCGAGTGCTGGGTTCAGCTTTGGGCCCCTCAGTACCAGAAGGACATCAAGGCCCTGGAGCATGTCCAGAGCAGGGCTACGAAGCTGGTGAGGGGCCTGGGACACAAGTCCTGTGAGGAGCAGCTGAGGGAGCTGGGGGGGTTTGGGCTGGAGAAGAGAAGGCTCAGGGGAGACTTCATTGCTCTCTGCAACTGCCTGAAAGGAAGGTGTGGGGAGCGGGGGGTCGGCCTCTTCTCACAGGTAACTAGTGATAGGATTAGAGGGAATGGCCTCAAGATGTGCCAGGGGAAATGAGGAGACATTTCTGCTCAGAAAGAGCAGTCAGGCATTGGAATGGGTTGCCCAGGGAGGTGGTGGAGTCACCGTCCTTGGGGGTGTTCAAGGAAAGGTTGGACGTGGTGCTTGGGGACAGGGTTTAGTGGTGATATTGGTGGTAGGGGGGTGGTTGGACCAGATGATCCTGAAGGGCTTTTCCAACCTTAAAGATTCTGTGATTCTATGATGTGAAATAGGTTGGAAAAAGCCTTTGTGGAATTTGTTTAACCCAAAGGACAAGCTGGGTGACTGGCAGAAAACCCGGGGCTCTTAAATAAAAGTTAACTTTTTTGGAAGTGCATCCAAATCAACATGCAGTGGTACGAGTCCCAAGAGTCTGCTTCAGATCACATTTGCCTTTTCAGAGTCAAAAAAATTATTATCTTACATATAACATTACTTCCCAACAGTGCTCCATCTTTTATTTCACATTATTACTGGAGATAGGGCTTGTTTTTGACATCCATGGCTGTTCCTTAGCGAGGGGAGGGAGGGGAAAAAAAAAGTTTAAAAATGAGATTACTGCAAGATGGGGAAGCTGTTTGTCATGAGAAGTTTGAAATGTGAAGGGAAAGGCTTTAGAGAGCTGCGTGCCAGCTCATCCAGGAGAAGTGAGTTTAGAGCAGAGCTCGTGGCACGAGGCTCGGTGGCCCGTGTTGTGCTGGAGCCTGGAGCAGATGGTTCAGATGGTCCCTCCTGGCCCTGCAATCTGTGCATCCGCGGGAGAGAAAACCTGCTTTACAAATAGGCAAAGTTCACGTACCTCAAGTTGCAGAGGAGTTTACATTAGCTTGAAATAATGGTTGGTACTAGCACTGAGTCATATTTTCAAAGACTCAATAATATGATACAAATTAAGCATTTGGGGCAGAAGAAGAAATATAGCATAATATACTTATTCTATTCTCATTAATTCTTTTTTCCATAAATAGTAATTGTGCAGTGTATAATACATTCCCTCATGTCAGAATTTATCAGGGAAGTGCTTTGGCTGGGCAATTGCTGTGTGAAAAATTAAGGGTTGTGCCTGGTTCTATCAACATGTTTTGGTTTCATTGTTAAATATACTGCTAACTATTCTCTGTTAAATATTACCGTTAATAAAAATAGATTTTTAAATAGTAATCTAACCAAAAGAAAAAAAGAAAGAAAAAAGGAAAAAAAAAAGAACAGAGCCCATTTTCATTACATAGGCAGATTCAGTATTGTTTGATGAAACTGGAATTGATCACTTGGTAACGCTAAGTAATAAGGACCTTTATTAGAAATGCAACAGAAAAAACAAACAAACAAACAAACAAACAAAAAAACATCCATTTTGGTATTATTAAGTTGTATCAGCCAACTGTAAGATATCAACCAGCCTTCCTATGCAAACATTTTGAGTGAGGAGGGTAAAAGAGAGCTGCTTTCCCTTCTGGAAACAGTACTGGCTGTTCCCTGGGTACACTAAGTCCAAATGGGCTGAGAGCAGACAAATGAATTTGTCGGAAAACAGACTGCAATTCAAGACTGCTTTTACAGACTCTCAAAATATTTCATTTTTTCCCTTTCTTTTCTTTTTTTTCTTTTGGGGTTGAGGGGTTAGGTTGAGTTTAATGTTTACCAGTTAAAGCAGGAGCTTTTGAGGCTGTTTCTCCTGGCAGAACTCTGCAGAGATCATTCACCTGTTGAGATGAATCAGTCCAAGCCAGACATACAAACTAATCCCCTCTAAATAAGTGCACAGCATCCCTTCCTATGGCATATTAAACTGTTGTGTGGTCAGGCAGCAGACTCTTATCAAATCCCTGGCTTATGACCTGGAAAATTAATTCATAGTAATTATTATGGTTATTCTTCTGGGCACAGGAGGCTTCCTTGATTTGTTAAGGAAAGAAAGAACTGACCCCAAAGGAGAGGCTATGGACACGGACACTGCTGTTGTACCGATGCGATTTACGTATTTATTAGTTTTGCAGGGTGTGTTGCTGATTTCTGGCAGTAGGAAGGCCAGTTAGCTGGAGAGCTGAAGAGCTCTGCAGGGTGCTGATGGAGCCGGTACAGGAGAAGATGAGCAATCACAGGCAGACAAGCCTGTATTAGTCAGATGCGCCTGAAACCGAGACGTGATCGATGCCATTAGCATCACCTGGCAGAGCCCCGGGAGAAAGTGCTATTTCTGGCAGGCACCTTGATTTCCAGAGAATGGAGATGATTTATGATTAGGAGAGGCTGCTGGTGGACTGGCTCAGTGCTGGAGAAGTTAATCACTTGGTAGGAGGATACCATGATTTGTTTGATGTTCCCAAGTTGTGTTGTAAAGATTTTGTGTCAGGCAGCATTTATGCAGGAGTGAAATGAGTCTTATTCTTGTTTCACTTTATTTGAGCCCCGTAGGGATAGGTCTTAAAACACTTTTGGTGGTAGAAAGCAGCTGAGATGCTGGGATTCCCTCAGCACTGGCTGGCAGGAGGGCACGTGCAGGCAGGCGGTGGGAAGCCCTCACCAAACCCTGCAGCGCACTGAAAAAACCTGATGCTGTGCCTCTGGAGGCAGGAGCTGCTCCGGGGGCAGTTGGTGGTGCTCTGCTCCTGGCTGCCAGAGCCTGCTCCTTCCCAAACCTTCCTCTGGCAGGAGGGGTGGGACAGGAGCAGAGTCCCCTTGCCTCGGGGTGGGACGTGCTCTGCAAGGAGGTGACACCAAGAGCCTCTCGCCTGAGCTCAGTGAGCACCGTGCAACCTTCACATTGCTCATCCACCCTGAAACATCTCCTGCATGTTTGCTGGCATGAGCAGCTGCCACAGAACACATCCCTTGCTGAAGACAACGAGTGAAAAGTGGTACAGCCAGATGCTGCTGAAGACAACGAGTGAAAAGTGGTACAGCCAGATGCTGTTTTTAATAAGGGTCTTAGACTGGCATGGCTGTGAGGGGGAAGCATATGAGTGACTTGCTTTCCGTGCTCTCGGTTCTCCAGCAGTGTGGTGAGGATTCAACCAAGACTCAACTGGCTGGGAGAAAAAGTGCCTTAGCCTCACCAGCAAACAGTGACTGAAAATTGTCAGAACTGTTTCCATTGGGAGATTTTATGAACAGGCTCACTGTACAATACAGAGCAGTGTGATATGAAAATGGATCCAGACATGCTTCATGCTTAATATTGGAAAACACTGGCATAAGCTTTCACTAAAATTAAAAGTTCTCACCAAGGACTGAACTTTTCAATCTGTTTTGCAGGGTATCAGTGTAATGGAAGGAGATTAGATGAAGGCAATATAAATTAATTAAATCCCCTGAATAGGGGAAAAAAATGGAAGGCTCTGTATCTTTCATGTTTTATTTTACTGAATCAAGCTTCAAATATTTGAGTCTCCACTTCAACCATGTGTTTAAGCACATACTGGAGTTTTTCTTACTTTAGAACAAACCAAACATCAGGAGTCATCCATCCTCTGTGAATGACTCAGATGAAGATTTTTATTAAAACATTTTAACAGAATCAATAAATGTATCTATGCAAAAGTAGAAGTATTGGGTGTTAGCCTGTCCCATCTGGGAACTGAGATAGGCAATGTACAGTACAAAGTAATTAAAGTTGGTAAAAAATTCTGAACTAAATTGGTCAAGAGGCTGATTTCCAATTCATGGGGTGAATGCCAACCACAACTGCAGATCACTGCTGATTGCTAAAGCTGAAGCTGTACCCACAGAGCATGCTCTGAGAGGACAAAACCAGTTTGGTTTAGTGTGGGTAATGATGAGCTTATATGCGATATAAATACTTTATCACAAGAGCCTGGAACCGGAATTAATTGAAGAGGTACTAGAGAATGCTCAGACCCAAAAATCTGTGAGAACAGCTGCTTGTGCTGCTCTGCCACGGGAGCTGCTGGGCGGATTTGGGGGGACGCATTGCTCCGTGCCCCCTGCCCGTGGTGCCAGGGCAGCCCCCGCGGCCGAGAGCGCTGTCCCCGCTGGAGTCCCGATTACGTGGGTCATCCCCCACGTCTGCATGCAGCTCCGAGGATGCATGTTGACTTTTCTCAGTTAAGAAAAATTGCCTGAGGGCCTATTGGAAAAGCATTATGAAAGGGCACAGACAGCTATTTTAGATTTGATATTTACTGAAAGAAAGGCTGGTGGAGAAACTGAAGGCAGAAAGTAATTTGAGTGATAATGACCATAAAAAATATAAAATGATGGAATTTGTTATTCTAAAGAAAGGAGGAAGGAGAGCAACAGAATAATAATAACGGAGTTCAAAAAGGCTGGCTTCAGTAAACTCCGGGAGGCAGCAGTGCGGGTCTCCTGGGAGGATGCTCAAAGGCACCACGAACTGCTGCAGCACAGGCTGTTACTGCGCAAAGCTGCTCCACGGGCACGACAACAGCCTCCTGTTGCACTGGAACGGCAAGCACTCCCGAGGCTGTGCCTCAGCTCTCCGAGGATGTGAAGAAATAAAAAGAATCCTCCAAAAAAACAGAAATAAAGACACTTGGCTAAGGATGAATAGCAAGGAATAAACTCTCGTCTGTATGGATAAAATCAAAAAGCATAAGGCATAAAACTGGTGAGGAACATAAAAAGCAAAAAGAAAGGCAACTGTACGTGCATCAGAAATAAAAGGAAGACAAAGGAATGTGTAGCCCTGGTACTGAGCAGAGAGGGAAGCAAATGAAGGCTAAACCATTCAATGCCTTGTTGTTTCAGCCTTCAAAAAAAGGTTAATTGTGCCCAGACAATTACTGCAATTAATTTTAACAAGGGGATAACAGGTAAAGAAAAGATTAAAGTATATTTAGATAAATTAGATGTTTTCAAGCTATCAGAGCTGAATGAAATCCACCCTAGAATACTTGCTAAATTACCCCAGAAAACCTCTGGATTGGTGGTGATTACCAGTGAGCAATGAATACACCTGAGAGAGCAGGAGGCTGCCGGCCGGGACTCCTGTCCTTCAAGGGCAAGTGATGACAACCCCAGACAATTATAGAGCTGGAAGCCTAAATGAAGTACCGGAAAATGTACCAGGGCAAATGATTAAATAATGAGTTTGTGGTGTATATGGAAGACAATAAAGAGCCAATGTGGATTTTTCAGTGGGAAATCATGGTGAACTGGTGTGATCTGCTGCAAGGCAACTGCTCAGATGGCCCAGGTGGACCATGTGCAGCATGTGCCCTACCAGCCCCTCCTAAAGGCTGCCTAAAGATGGAGAAACTGCCCTGCTTCCCTAAATCCACATGTACTATCCTCGCCACCTTTATCATTTGTCCTGGGAAAAATGGCACAAGTGGATGTGGGGAAAAACAACAGTTTCCCCTGGTTATTAAAGAAATAGCTTAAGTGCACAACATCTGATAATGCTTGCCCTTCTTGAAGACAGATTTCAGATGAATAGCAAAAGAAAAAGAAACTTGTGTATAGAGAGGAGAACTCACCTCAAACTAGACATCCCAGCTGAAGGTAAGTGATGTATTTGATATATTGAGTTTTTCAAATGACCAAAAAAAAAATAAAATAGCTAATAACAAATTTTAACAAAGAACTTTTTAATAGCTTTTTTATCCTTGTTCAAGAGGGACTTTTCCCCCCTTATGACCCTCAAGCATTTTTTCACATCCATTTCTAGTAAGCAATGTGATGCTTTACTTGAGCATGCAATGAGGCTGTAATAGCATCTCTGAGCCCTGGGGACTTCGGTGTCTCAGAGAAGCTCTCACTCAGCTCTCAGCCCCTGATAGCAGCAGGCTCTGCATGGAGCAGGAAAAAAGACCAAATAGGTTTTAGTCCTAAACTTGTGACAAATATATCCCTGCTTGGCCACAATACAAGTTAGCTCTTCTGTCACTGATCCTCACCTGGGAGCATAGAGGCATGGCACATCGTGGGTCCGTCCTGGGCTGCGTAGGGGTAGGTGTGTTGGTGTGCATCCACTGTGCCACTGGGTGTGTTGGTCCTTGGGATTCTTCACCTGCTGCCTTTTAACCTCCAGGGTGTAAGAACTGGACTCCAGCTCAGGGTGGGATGACCACCACAGGAACCATGAATAATTTTGGCTGGGAGAGACCTCTGGACATTCTTGGTCCAACCTTTTCCTCAAAGCACCATGAACTTCAGACCTAAGTCAAGTTGCTCCAGGCCTTACCCATTTGTATTGTGAGTATTTCTGGACATGGGAGATCCATGGCTTGTCCAGGACCTTGTTCCACTGCATTCAGCAGTGCTGTAACCCCACAAGTCTGAGGATTTTGTTCTGATCTCAGCCTCTAGATGTTTGTAGAGTGACAAATAACCATCACAAGGGCTAGGATCTCTGTATACATATATTATACCATTGAAAAAAGACTTCTATTCATATTACAAATTAAAAGATATAGTAAGATTGAGTGGTATAAATATGTTCAATTTAACTTTCACATTTGAAATTATGAAATTAGCTTGGAAAACCCTGTAATTCAGGTGATTGAAACTTCCTCACTTGGGTTTATTTTGCTTTATGAGCTTCCTTCTAAAAACATCCTTCCATGCAAAGGCGTTGTGGAATAGAGCCAAGAAAACTCTTCTGCAGTGTTATAAGTTCACACAAAGTTTTATAAGCTCTGAATCAAAGCATAACGGAAAAAAAGGTTTATATTCCTGTGCTTTGGTTGTATTTTATTTTTCTCCATAGAACCTAAATATCAAACCCTTGAGACCTATCTTGAATGCCTGTAACCAGCAACTATTCTGGTTGCGGTGCCGTGGTTGTTGGTTTTGTTTGTTTTTTGTTTATTTTTTTCCCTCCTTTTGCAGAATTCCTTTAATAGAAAAGCAAGTAAGACATCTGAATGAATTTTATATGTTCCCTGAACTGTTCAAGCCTTTGAAATAACTCAGCTTGAAGTTTTAGTCAATATGAATAGAGACATTTAAAATATCTTTGTGTTCTTCTGTCAATAAAAGATGGCAAAAGGCTAAACAGTTGAAAATAGACAGTAGAGTCAGAGATGCAGCCAGTACAGAGCATCCTCCACAGGGAACAAGGCATTAGTAAGTGTAATTGACAAATTTGATACGAATTTATAGCAGTGTTGATAACTAAAGAAACAGCTTTCATACATTCCTTTAAAAATAAAAATAGTGGCTTCACCTCTTGAAACCTAGTATAACAATTTTTGAAAAGGGAATATGTACAAGCTGCATCATTTGAGCATTTTACAAATATCATTGATAGGAGGCACCTCTGTTGGTAGGTAGCGCCACTTCATTGTATGATGAATGTATGCATTCATCAGCATAGAATCAAAATATTCCTTTTAATTTCCAGGTAAATGTTTAGTTACACCAACAAGACTTCCATGCAACTCTGGTGTTCCGGGACACAAGACTGAAGACAGCTCTGACCACACAGCAGAAAGCAGGGTTAGTGCTGAGTGGGCTTGGCCCGGGCACTGTGCGGAGCCTTCACAGCACTGCAGCGCCTCGCCTGCACCGCTGGCCTCTGCTCTTCCAACTCAGGCATCACTTCATCACAGTCCATTGCATAACATGGAAATGGCTCATGGGTGATGCAAGGGGTAGAAATGGATGATAAATCAACCTATTAGTGCATGATTCAGTGCCTGACAAATTTTAGATTCCATCTTTTCCCAGTTCATTTTGCAAATCCTGCATTCTCTGAAGAGCACAGCAGGGAGAGGAATTGGGCTCTGCTGTTAAATGGCAGACAGCAATCAGGACCATGTGAAACACCATACCCAGCACCGGAGGCCTTCACGAGTGGCCAAATAGAGAAGTACCTCCATGGAGATGGATTTTAGAGCTTTTCTGAAAGCTCCAAGCCTGAAGGAGTTTGGGAATGTTCCTCAATATTTTCTGCCATGGCCTTGTAGCACTTTCTAAGAGCCAGCAGTGCAGCACAGCATTCCTGGTGTGCCAAGTGGTGAATAAGATGCCTTTTGAAAATAAAGTCTTCCAGATAATCAGGGAAGGAGGTCAGTGCTGCAGAAAAAGGAACAGATGATGTTGTGCTAGTCAAGTTTCATAGCCCTCATACTTTACCCAGAGAGGATGCTCTAGAAACTAGCACAATGACTTGTGCCAATATATGCCCTTGAGTTGACTGGACTTGATCCTTAGGAGTTGTCTGAGGCTAGAGCATGGGAGATCTCTGTATACAGCTGTGGTAGGAAATTTGTGGCTGGGGAACTTCTGAACAACTTATGAGCATAATCCTCAGCCTTGTCATTGTAAATGGCACTGCGGGAGAAGTTAAATCATCCTTGGTACTTCTCAAACTCTGAACAAGCATAGAAAAATATTGTTTTCAGCTTTTGAGGACCTCTTTTCTACATACAAATTGGAGGAATAGATGGATGCTAAAAATGTGGCAGGAGAACAGGACTGAAATATTTAAGACCAGAATTAGAAAAAAAGGTAGCAGGGGATGTCTCACGTGAATAACCTCGTATCAAAGTTTAACTTCTACTTCTCATGAATGAGGAAAACAGAAATAGTTTTGCTGTAAGCCATTTTTCCTGGTCCTAGAACAAGCTTTCATGCAAAGGATCGGATTAATCTCATCTAATTTGCAATTGCCTAGTCTAAACTGTCTGTCTGACTGACATTACAGCCCAGCTATCTGGCATATTTTATGTGTGTGCTGCAGTTTGTGAGTGCCATGTGTCTGGTTACATGGGGACTCTTTATCCCTGCATGGTTTTGACACAGTCAGTGTTAGGAGAGATGAAACCCCTCGACTGGTCATGTTGTGTGTGATACCGTACACTGGTCAGCGTCTGAGCACACCAGAACAGACTGGGTAGCCTGGGAGCATTCTCATTTTACCAGTATCCCTGAGCCAACTGCTACGACAGAAAAAATAGTTTCCAAGCTGGTGGCAGAGTGATGTGAAGATATGTGGGTCTCTTGAGTAGCTGGAATTACTCAGGTTTATAAGTCAAAATCAACAACCTTAAATTGACCTATAAACAGCTAATGGTGCTCTCTAAGATTTGTATTGATTGCTCAGCAGATTCTTCAGGCTTGCAAGTAAAATGTAGCTTTGTTCTTCCTACCTCTCCTCTTATGAAAAATGCTGGTCAGGTGGGGATCTGAACAGGAAAGATGGGATCTAAATATTCCTGACTTCGGACAGTACCTGGTGCACGAACATGCCTGTCTGTTAGCTCACTCACACTCTTCCTGATGGACTTCTCCGCATGAAAAACAAGTTTGGATTCAATGTATCTTAGGAAAACAAAACAAACAAAAACAAACAAAAAACCATAGTTATTCATGGTGTATAGGTAATTATGTAATGACTTGTAGGCATTCATCAAAGTATTTAGCCTTGTATATCTCCGTGAGGTTACCTTACTGCAGTGTTTTCACCTCTGTGTTCTGCTTCGTCCACCAAAGAGGAGTCCATTCCAAAAGACAGCTGATCATTAAAGCATCTCATCTAAAATAAAACCTTGGCATGAGAAGGATCTATTGAAAATTCATTACCAGGCAGTTATGAGAAAAGCACCTGTGCTTTCTTTGGTGGGCACTAGGCATTGGATCATTCTAATAGTGCTGTTTGCAAATATCAAATAATAATGGAAAGCATGACAATAATGAAGTAACTAATCAGATGAACTGTTGAGCACAGGTGCCTACATTTACAACTCTTTCATCAAAGAGAAAATTAAGCGCTCTCAGAATATTGTGGCAAATTGCTTGCTGTTATATGACTGCTAATCAGGTGGAGTACATAAATGCATCAGGAAGAATCTTGAGCAATTATGGCAGTAGATGATTAAGGCTCATAACACATCATGGGACAGAGAATGGGCTCCTTTTCTTTGCCTGCAGACATAAATGTGTGTTGCACAAAGAAGCACCAACAGCTCAGAGCCAGCAGCTCTGCTGAAGTTCAGCTGACGCAGGGTGTGTGGCAGAACATGACTCCTGCATCCACACACTTGTAGCACAGCCCTGGCAGTGCCCCAGGGCCAACCACCTGCCTAGGGATGGGAGTTCACAGGGACACTTTTGGTAAACCTGTATTCATGGTGGAGTGTGGGGTGGGTGGCATTACTGTACCTTACCGGCACCCTTCGATGCGACACTGCGCCTGGCAGTCAGATGCAGCCACAAAGAGTTTGTGCCCCCAGCACAAGCCCTGCAAAGCCTTCCCCAGCCTCTCCAGCACCATGACACTGAGAGGGCACTCATCTGGCTGCTCCTCAACCCAGCTGCTGTAGGGGATGGATCCCCTCTGGGTCTGGGTGATGAGCACACCCACGCCAAAACTGGGTTTACCCACCTCAAAAGGCTTCCCTGGCAAAATAGCATGGCTACTGCATCATCCCCTGTCTTTCTCCCCTCCCATGGCTTTCGGAGACAATGTGCTTTTCCTACCTGCTCTTCCAGCTTCTCGGGCCACTGATCAAGCCCTGCATTTTTTCCCTGCTTCCTCCTGTCTTACGGAGTTTCTCTGAGATGCAGCAAGGCCACCTCCCGAGTCCATTTGAGAGGTTTCTGGAGCTACTCAGCCTGAGACTGACCCCTCAGCGAAACTCTGCAGACAAGCCTCTTTCTGTGCTTTGTTGTTCTGAGGGTTTCCGCTGAGGGGAGAAAATGAAGAAGGTTTGGCAGCAAGCTTTGTCTCTGAAAGCCAGCCGAAGGCCGCTGTCCCTGTGCCATGAGGGGTGTCCCTGTGTCGGGTGGCTGGCGTGACTGTCTGCAGGAGGAGGGCCTGGCAGGGAGCAGCAGGCTGATTGTCATCTCCTCTCCTTTTCCCCCTTAAACCCATGCTCTAAACTACCCACCAAGATGTGACGGAGCCGGTCTCCTGGCACGGTCCCTCTACAAGACACTACAGGACTGCTCCCACCGCAGGCTGGAGGAGCTGTGCCGGGGGGCTACAGGCTGCACAGCGGGTGTCACGGCCCCAAAAGGTGCCTCCAGCACGGCACGGCTGCCGTGCCCAGGTTGTGACAGCAGTTCCCAAACTGGGTGTTGATTACAGAGGCGTGAAGCAGGAAACAGCTACCTTGTGCCAATGCATTGTACCACATGCGAATCCATGACCAAACCCTGTTGTTTGATAGACTAAAAATAGCGTGTTCCTCCAAGGCATAGAAAGTCACAGAATCACAGAATCCCCCTATAATTTAGTCTACACAGTTGCATCGCTTCTGTTTACCCTGCCACTAGTGCTATCACGCAATCGTCCTCCTGTGCTCTGCCCTACAGGCCGAGCTCCCTGCTGCCGGCCTGTTCCTCACGCTACCCCTCAGAGCGACCCTCGTGTTGTAGGAGCATGCAAGCTCTCCGTCAGCCTCAGTGACTCGTGATTAATATGGCAAGCAATAAGAGAAAATGAAATGGGTTCTGGATATTTCAGGATAGAAGATAATATAATCCCATTATATACATATAAAAAAGTTATCTTCATCTGTTCTTCTCTGCTGCTTCCACTTCTCTGTTACTGGGCTTTACAAATCCTTTGTATTTCCTTTCATTTAATTTCAGTTGAGTTGGGATTGTGAAACTATTCCTATGCTGACACTTGAATAGCAGATGTGCTAATATCCACAAGTATCTGCTTAATCCATGCATAAAACAGCAAACTACTGTTTTGTGTGTGTGATGCATGCGTGTGCGCGCTAGTCTATAGGGAGGTGTGTGCTGTCATCTCTGCTTCACATGTGTCCCACTGCTTCACACACTTGTGTCACACTGCTGCACACACGTCACACTGCTGCACACATGTCCCACTGCTTCACACACATGTCACACTGCTGCACACACAGAGCTCACGGCGGCAGAGCTGGAGCCCCACCAGAGAGCTGCGGAGGTGGTCACAACATCTGGGCTGCGTCTCACAGGGGCACGAGGGCACACGGTGAGCCCCCTGCAGCAGGAGCAATGGTGCTGGAGGGGTGACTCGGGGTGTTACAGGAGGGACGGGGGCTGTGGGGGCTCTCCCTTCACCTCTCTGTTGCCTCCCCGTTGCTCTGCCCGCAGCTGAAACCCAATGTGCACAACGAGCTATGGACAGGGTGGCTCAAAACACAGCACGGGCAGAGGCTTCTCCGATGCTGCCTGTGCTCTCTGCGTGAAGGCCTTAGCACAAAGCTTCCCTTTAAAAAAGAGAAAGCTGTAAAACCTTGGAAAGCAAACTCCCCAGCACCCCCAGCATGCACCCACAGCCAGTACAGGATCTTGCTGACTGTGCGCCCAGCATCTCCCTTTCCCCTCTGACCAGGACGAACTGCAGAAGAAGAGGCCGGGTGGGTGAAGGTGCTCACACGATGTCCTCTCCAGTGCCCTGGGTAAGCAGGAGCTGAGTCTCAGCGCTGCTGCCTCCCGATGCCTGTGTGAGCTCTGAAATGGGGACTGAGGAGCTGGCAGGAGCCCCGCACTGCAGCCCGCACCTGTTTGTGGTGGCTACTGCAAATAGCTCGGAGATGTGAAAACCAAAGCTTCAGACAGCAAAAAAAAAAAAAAAAAAACAACAAACCTCTAAATGGAGCTGGTAGGCAATGCTGCTTCCCTAATCCTTAGACATAAACCAACATCTGCAGCACTCATACTCTACTGCCAAATGCTTACATTAGGGATACACTCAGCAGTCCAATACATTTTAAGGCTGAGCACAGCAATGTGCTGAGAGCCCCGAGCACCCCCACAATTTATGAGAACACTTTCTCTTGGCACATAATCTTGCAGGATCCTGCCGCTGGCTTCCCCAGTGGGACCACTTCTGTGCTGGAAGGTTTGCAAATCTATATCTTAATTTGATACCAGCTGCTAGCAATATAGCTTTGACACCCCTACATCATCCTTCTTCTTAAGCTACAAACTGCATCTCATAGACACTTATAAGCTTTTCTAAACATAGTTAGAAAAAGAAAAAAAAAAATCCAATTATATAGCATTTGTTAGACCATGAGGGGTTTTTAAAATCTTCAGGGTTTTGATCCTCACGAAGAAGTCATTACTGCTGGAATTTCTATATCTTATATTCTTACAAATGGGAAACACTAGGCCTGGCAGGAACAAAGGCAGAAGGACTCCCAGGGGCACTCCTGGTGCCAAGGACACAAGGGGTTCCCCCAGGCGATGCACGGTGCTCAGGACCCCCTTATGCAGCCACTCCTCATCCTGGGCTGGCACTCTGCAGCCAGGCACTGCCACACTGGGTCCTGATGGCTGGAGGCCCCCGCAGTGTCCTTCGGGTGGGCAGACAGAGGAAGGGGGCGTCCCTGCCCCTGCCACTTTCCGGAGTGGGGCTGGGTGTGGGGACAGAAGACCCCATCCAGGGGTCTTGCAACAGCCCCACGAGCTGCAGCAGTGGCGGACGGGTGCACTCAGCCACAACCCCAGCAGCAGCACCTCCTGCCAGCCTTGTTCCATATAACAACGGATGTGCAACTGCAGGAGCTGAGCAACGGAAATCAAAAACTTGTCCTCAGCTGAGAAATTTGTAATCTGCTCACATCCTTGCAGAATCATAACCCACAAATACCAGCAAACCCACTGGCTCCACAGATTAGTCTGTTTTCTTCTGGCATGAGAGCTGCTAAATGGAAAGAGACAGCCAGGAAAATTTGCCTATAATTATTCACAACACTACACATGCAACTCTCTCAACAGCTTCCATCACTGATACTCATGCTGTTACGCTTCCCTGCATCCATTTTCACAGGGCCCTTGCATGGGTTTCACACGTACGTGCAGTGCAAGCGAGCTCTGTGCATGTGCCTGCCCCGTGACCTGTGCCTGTCCCGGTCTGCAGCTCGAGGGGTCCCTGCACACACAGGAGGCAGGCGCACCAGGGCTGCTTGGTACCTGTGGGATGAAAGCTCGGAACACGTGTTTTTGGGGCCAGTGCAATACTCAAGCTCCTGGTCATGGGGGCAGTGTGGTGTACAGCTGCTGTGGTTACTGTTCTTGTAGACACTTGTGAAAAGTGTGTATCCTTCTGAGAGTGCTGGTGCACTTTAAAAGTTTTCAGGTTAAGAGTGGCAAGAGTGATTGGAGGTCCAGCAGACTTGCCTTACAGTGGAAAACTAAACAAGCTCAATCTGTTTAGTTTACTCAATAAAATAACTATTTCACCTCTACTTAAGTACTTGTAAAGGAGAAGATTTCTGATAGCAGAAGGGCTCTTAAATTTATCAGGCAAAGGTACACCAAGGTCCTTGCCTGGGAGCAGCAGCCAGGCAAGTCTGGAGCAGAAAAACAATGGTTTTAACACTGAGCAAATCAAGCCATCGTATTATGGTGATGACCATATGAAATCCACATCGTAAGGTGATGTGGATTTTTGATCACTTGAAATCTCACCTGAAGATAGGATGCACTCCTCACTCAGGCTACTGCAGGGTGATTTTCCAGCCCACTGGCAGACTAAGCACTTTCCTCTGACTGCCTGGGAAAGAAGATGCAAAGTTAATGTTATTAACATAAGGAAACTGGTAAATGAGAAGAGCAAGCATACTGTCAGCTGGAAACGGGTTTGGGGCATATCAAGTACCAAGCAGAAGAAGTCAGCGATTAACTGAAATCAAAGATAGGGATTTAAATCAAAGCTATGCTAGCTTTATGCATATATTGTAGAATGACTTTGTGTATCTCACTTCAGACTTCATTATGTTTATTGCCTTCAAATCCGTGGGCACAGGTACTGAACAGATTCAATGGATTGCCCAACAGCCCATTGATGTATACTAGGAAAGTCATGTAGTAAAAATATGGTTAGATCAACTTAACACGATTTTTGACAGCATAATCATCACTGTCTGTAAAGATGATGCATCTGCTATCGCTGGTTGATCCATCAAGGTATTTAACGCATTAGTACATTATTAATTGCAGTATTTTCCTACAAGCCCTCTAACCTACATATGTGTGGGTATGTATAGGGATGCCGTGTGTACACACCGCGCCTCTGGGTGTGCATAAAAGCCCTCACTGAGTGCTGTGCCAAACCCAAGCTGCCACTGCCAAAACCCCGCACCACGCATTGGCTGGGGTGGCTGTGCAGCAAGGGCTGAGCTCCCCTGCTGTGCCCAGCGTTCGCCAGTGAGTTGTCTCCTCTGCTGCTGCAGCCGCTCAAAAAATACAGATTTAAAATGCGTTCTCTACTTTAGTCGAGCTGTTGACGCAAAACAACATTTAAAATATCCTTTTGTTTTTGCTCTTGGTAAAATCCGAGTTTAAAAACTTAATCATCTCCCGTTTATTTATTTGTTTACTTGTTTATTTATTTATTTCACTTCCTTCTCGCTTCCCTCCAGCCCTTTGGGTTTCTGTGCAAAAACAGATAAGTTAATCTGAACAAAAACATGGTAATACTTGAAAAAGCCCTCCCCGTCAAACGGCAGGGAATGACATTTACTTTTTTCTCCCTACCCCGTATTTCTGTGTCGGCCCCGCCGGGCAGCACACGGGGAGGCTGTGCCGGCCCTGCCACCTCGGCCGCCTTCCCCGATGGGGCCGCAGCAGGACCGGGACCGGGACCACGCTCAGCACCCCCGGGGCAGAGCCGTCGGTGCGAGGCGCTCCTGTCCCCTCCCGGGCCGAGCCGGGCCCCCAGCAGAGGGCCCCCAAGGGCAAGCCGAGGCGCCGAGACCCCCAGCGGGTGTCGGGCCGGGCTGCGGGGCCGGGGGGGCCGCTGCGGCTCCGTGTGCCGGGGGCTGGAGGCGCGGCCCCCGTGCGAGGAGCCGAGCGCTGCGTGCGGCGCTGCTCGTACACGGAGCCAGGCTGTGCTCCACGCGGCTCTGTTACAGAGCTGTCGTAGTACAGACCGTGTTTCATTTTATTATTATTGTTTTTTTTTTTTCCATGACACAGCTATTTATTTCTATTTTCATTTAAGAACAACAGATAACTTCATAGCATTGGATGTCATGTGTTAAATATTTATAGCCCACCGTGAAAAAAAAAAAAAAAAAAGAAATGAAGTGATTGTTTCTCTCAGGAAATTAGGATGCCAGCTGCAAACCTGAAATGCTTTGGATTTTGCAGGTAAATAAAACACTCTCTTCCAGGGCTGCTCCTGGAAATGCTGTGTCGCAGCTGGCTGTTGTTTTTAAAGCTGAAAGCACTCAACTTCCCAAGCCTTTGGTGCAGGTAGAAAGAGGGAGGGGTTATTTTAAACATTCTGCCATAGACTTCACAGAAAGAGCCCCGACGGCCATTACAGTGAGAGAGAAATCCAGAGCAGTACAGAAGGAACGGTTGGTGCTGATCAAAAGGCTAGGCTAAAAACAATTGCAACAAAAACGAGCTGTGAGGATCTGCTCTGTACAACAAGTTCTGGCGGTGTATTGCTGGCTCAGAGCAGCAGGCACAGCCTGTCTCAGGGTGCCGTTAGCTCTGCCCCAGTAGGAAACGCAGCTCCTGGTGGGGCTGGAGTTAACCAGGTCCGTGCTGAGTGTCACTGGGAAGCAAACAGGTTTAAACCATGAGAGAACACATGGATGGTTTCTGAAGTGCTGATGATCAAACTATCAAGCCATGGATTTCTGACCCCGTGGACCTGACCAGCACTCACAGCCCCGTAGGCTGGTGGTGCAGCACGCCTGCCCCTGCACACTGTGGCTGCAGCTGGGCTGCCCAGCCGGGGGTCCGCAAGCCCCACAGCCCCCAGGCACAGCAGGAACCATGGTGGGACCAGCCAGCAGCCACTGGCTGCTTCCTTCTGACACAGACCTTCAATTATGCGTTGTCGAACTGCACCAAGATCATGTCAGGAACCAAACTGAATTTCCTTCATGGCAGGATGGAGCCGGAGTGCTCATTCAGCCCCTTTGGTGCTCACAGGAGCCATCCTGAGCGCTGGCACAGCGGCACTCACAAACCTGGAGGCTAACATCTGCTGCTGTAAATGCCTCTCAGAGCTGACCCTTAGACCCAGATTGTGTTTCTGATCCAGATTTGCTCAGAACCCAGCAAAACAGGGACCTGTCTTCTGCCTGCTGTTTCTGAAAGATAATCAGCAGAAGCACTTTGATCTCAGTAAAGTGTTTTAAAGAGGAAACGCCAGAGTTGGTGTGAAAAATGGAAGCTTTGAAGGGGGCCACCTGAAAAAGTTCACTTTTAAATTGAAGCCCAAACCTGCTCTCATGGGGTTAAGGTGATGTTTTGGTCATGCTGTAGAAGTGGTCTTCAGCCAGTGACCTTGCTGCCCGTGGGTGTCAGATTGTTTGTTCTCTGGCATAAGAATGCCAAAGCCAAAATAAAGCTGCAACATCTTGGAGGCACAGTAAGATAAACTGCTGTTGATCTACGTGACAAAAAAGTGCTCTGGTTTTCTGTTGTTGCTGCCTTTTCCTGACACGTGGGAAGCAGCAGGACTTCGGTTTGCCTTTGGCTGCTGTAACTGTAGGACACCATCCAGCTGACGTGTTCTGCTCCGGCTTGTATTTGTATGAATTTGGTGCATTGAAGACCTGGGCTGCTGGCTGCATTCTCTGGGATCCACCACCACCCTCTGATCCTTTCTGCTGAGATCTTGCCATGCTTGAAAAATGGCATCTTTTCTCTTGGTGAGGCTAAACAACTTCTTTATATTGCTGATAGCTAAAAATCGTGAAGATTTACAGCCTTTGCTGTGTGTACTGCTTGCTGGGCCCTCTTCCCCCAGAGCTCAACTTCATTCATGAACTCACAGAATGGCTGGGGTTGGAAGGGACCATGAAGATCATCCAGTTCCAACCACCCTGCCATGGGCAGGGACACCATCCACTAGATCAGGTTGCCCAGGGCCTCATCTAACCTGGTTGTGAACACCTCCAGGGATTGGGCAGCCACAGCCTCTCTGGGCAACCTGTGCCAGTGCCTCACCACTCTCTGAGGGAAGAGTTTTCTCCTAACATCCAATCTAAATCTCTTTTGGTTTAAAACCATTCCCTTTTGTCCTGTCATCATCTGATTGAGCAGAGTCACTCCCCATCTTTTTGTCCCTCCTCCGAGGGTCACCACTCATCACCAGCCTCCACCTGGACACAGAGCCATTGACCACTGCTCCCTGGGTGCAACCTTCAAGCCAATTCCTTATCCACTGAATGGTTCACCCTTTGAATTCACCTCTCTCCAATTTGGAGATCAGGATGTCGTGTGGGACCACGTCAAAGGCCTTACAGAAGTCCAGGTAGATGACATTTGTTGGTCTTCCCTTGTCAACTGATGCAGTCACCCCATCACAGAAGGCCACCAGGTTGGTCAGGCACGATTTGCTTTGGTGAAGCCGTGCTGGCTGTCTCGGATCACCTCCTTGTCCTGCATGTGCCTTGACATTGCTTCCAGAAGGATCTGTTCCATGACCCGCCCAGGCACAGAGGTGAGGCTCACCGGTCTGTAGCTCCTGGGTCCTCCTTTCCACACTTTTTAAAGGTGGGAGCGACGTTTCCCTTTTTCCAGTCACAGGGACTTCCCCTGACTGCCAGGACTCTTCAGATAGGGTGGAGGGAGGCTTGGCAATTTGGCCAGCCAGTCCTGCCTGCAGCTGGTTTCGCTCAGCAGCATGGCATTGCCGCAGGACATGCCCCGAGCAGCTCAGCACCGGCCTCCCTCGTGTGAGCAGGGTCTCAGTGGCAGGACCAACCAAAGCCCGTGGTAACCTCTGTGTGCAGATCCTCAGGGTACCTGTTCAACGTATCAGTATTTCCTATTTTTGAAGAAATTGTAAGTCAGCAGTCAGAAAGTGCACCCCAGTTTAATTTAAAGATTACCCGTGATGACTATAATTTGAAGCTTCCAAACTAACTCAGAAGTTAAGTAACGTTGACAGCTCTCCGGCTGATAAGCTCGTATTACCCTTTGTTTGATATGTCTGTACTTGAGCTAAGGATATACTCTTTTTAACACAAACTGAGACCTTGAGGATCATTTCTGAGCGGCTCATGACCTTTTCTTGTTTGCAGTGCTTGACAGAGCCCCACATCTGCTGCGGCCTGGCAGAGGTAAGCTCCAAGCACCTGCCTTGCTTAATAGCACTTTAAATGACTTTGCCTTTCTTTAAAGGTTACTCAGCTAATATAGCTGAGCAGGAAGGTAAAGGCCAGTTCTAAAATGTCTGTAACTGTAGCAAAACCTGCACTGCTGCATTGCAAAGCACTGCCAGCTGTGGGCATGGGATTTATGCCTGCTGTGAGGGAAATGGAAAGAGGAGCATTGTCTGCTCCAAAGGAGGAGAGGTCAGCTGCATGCGTGAGTTGTCGCTAATTAACAGATGCCTTCCCCTCCGGCGATGTTTGAGATTAGCAGGTTCAGTGGAAAAGAAGCTGTAGCTGGGGTCATTATAAAAGAAGGCAGCAAAGCTGGGCAGTGTGAGGGATAATTGTCCTGGCATTTTAAAGATTACCTTGATAGCACCCAGGTTGTTACGAGTGTTTGCAGACCAGGGCTGTGTTTTCATTCCACCTCTCAGCCTTTTTGCAACCACAAACTGGTTTGCTGGTGGGGTCCCTGCTGGTGCCAATTCATCAGGTCCTTGAGCATTGAAATGGCATTGGCTATTCATTAAATTATTTACAAGGGACAAGAAAGGAAGGTTTCCGGCCTTCACACCTGTGATACCAGATGGAGCTGTTTTTTTTTTTTCCCTTTCTTAAATCTGCTCTCCCAGAGGCCCAGCCAGCATCGCTCCCTGGCTCGGCTCTGGCCAGCAGCAGGTCCCTTTTGGGGCTGACCCTGCTCTGACATGGGGCTCTGTGAGCTCTGCTCACAGATGCCACCCCTGTAAGACTCTGCTACCAAGGCCTTGCCATGTAAATCCAGTACAAAGCAAGAGGCTAAAACCCGTGTGGGGACTCAGGGTGCTTGTAGGGATCCCACAGCCCAGAGAGATCATCAGATCACCAGCCAGGGTGGTGGCAGATTCTTTTTGCATCGTGATCGTGTCCCAGTGCTTTGGGTCACTGGGAGTGAGAGGAGTGACTCTGGGTCCTTTGGTGGCCATGGGACGGAGCAGCTGGCCCAGCTGTGCTCATCGGTGTTTTGGGATGTGCCCGGCTCAGGGGCAGGCTGCTCTGATGAATGCCCACACGCAGCAGTGTGCAGTGCAGTGCTAGGCCTTTTGAATAAACAATCAACCTACTTCTGCTTGGTATCTGCTCAGCAACTCATTCTGAAGGCAGAGACATTCCAGTAACAGCTTCTGGGGCTGCCTGGAGAGCTGTCAGCGGGGCTGCCTGGTGTCAGCAGTGAGCGTTTCTGCTGGACACTGCTGCACGCAGCTGCGGGTGTTGGGGGAAGTCTCCCGGCCGAGCCTCTCCTGGCAGCTTTACATTGCTTCCTCGGGACTTTCTGATAAGCCTGCAAATCAGCTTTGCTGTGCAGAGGGGAGGAAAGGTCCTGCCCAGAGCCTTGAAAGGACCCAGAAGCTAAGTTTTTCAATGTTTCAGCCAACAGCACGGTCTTTAGAGGCTACCCTGATAATCATAATTTTATTTACACAGCAAAGGCAAGTGAGCTTGCAAACGCTTTCTTTGGGCTTTCCTGAGTTTCCTTCTGGTATGTTTTTTCTCCCTTCCCTGTTATGTACCATTCAACTTTCTATTATTTTCAGCAGAATCGGTTAAAATCTTTGCTCACTGTGGATTCAACATCTGCTCCTGGGTTATTCCTGAGCTGTTCTTTATTTCTTCAAACACATTTTGCTGTCTCATGTTGGAAAGGATGTTAAAGAACTTGTGGACTGTGTTCCTAGACAAGAATAATCTTATTTCTACAAGAGTCTCATTTCCAGTCTCTCATATTACATTTCTGATACTCTCTGTTGTAATATCAGCTTTTGGTTTTAATACTTAAATACTCTATGGATAGAATCCATTACACTTGAAGGCAAAAGTCAGATTTTCGACATGAGCTAATGGTCTGGGCAAGCGATTTAGCTACTGAGTATCTTAAAAGCTGTAAAGTTGGGCTAATTATTGCTGGTTACCCATGGAGTGGACAATACAGAGTGGTACTATATTCTCTCTGTCATAGGCCAGTAACTCCCCGCCCCCCCTTTTTTCCTTTTTTTTTTTTTTTCCCTTTATTTTTTTTCTTTGTTTTCCATAGAAAAATAATCAACAGTAACAATTTGGAAGTTCTTGGACAAGAAAGTGATCATGGGTATTTTCATCAAATGTTAATATTTTTTTTTAGTATCAGTGAAATCGAAATCACTTTTAAAAAGCCAGCAAGAACACTTTGGAGTCATGCAGAATATTCAGTTTAGTTTACTAGAATTACTAGATGAAAGGACAGTGGGAAATAATAGCCGGCCAGACTGGTCTGAGGGAAACTTGAATGAAATGAGTAAAGCCATTGTGAAAACCAATTTACCCTAACAGTCTGTAACTACATAGACTTTTTAAACATTATTTCTAGACTCAAAGCTGTATGTGATTAATGGATCAAATAGCATAAGCTAGACCTGAAACATCTATTTGAAAATACTATATGTTAAATGCTGCTGCGCATCTTCACGCTGCCTGTTAATAAAAGTCACAGGAGAGGAAGAGCCCTGGAGAACTGTCTTATCTGTACAAATAACACCTTGTGTTTTAGAAAGAGCATAATGTCTTTTGGAGGCCTCTGCTGCAGTAGTAGATGACCACAGAGGATTCTGGTTTCAAAGGCAGCACAGATGAGTCTCCTGCCAAATCTCAGCTCTGTACCACTAATATTTAGTGCTGGACAAACCAACCAGTGATGTATCTGCTGTGGTGTTGTACAATCCTTCTGAGCCCCAGCAGGGAGGATTAGAAAACAAACAAATAAACAAAAGCAACTGTGGCACAAGGTCCAAAATCCTGGGTAAGGAATAGGCTGGTCTGCACACAGCAAGCACTGTGCTGCAGCACCACTTTGTCCTGCTAATGCTGTAAAATGGGATTCAGCTGAAACTTGGATGATGGTGAGCTCTGCTCTGGCTTCCTGCACACAGACAGATGTTGTACTTCATTCAAGTGTGCCTGGAATGTAATTCCACTGCCTTGCCATTCATCTGTTGTACCTTACATTTCTGCTAGTGATAGTTCCTTTATGGAATTGTAGAAAAGTAAAAAGAATCCAGCAAAAGTCTTGCCCAAAACCTTAACTTGGATGATATCCATTCTGTAAAATGAACATTTACTTAGTCTTGGAGAAGCTTTACATTGTTTTGTGCTTTTTGCTTTCAAAAGCACAGCTGAATTTCCTAGTAAACTGGTTTGTGATCTGCTCCTGGTTTTGGCTGCAGAAGGTAAACAACTGCTCCTGCAGTGCTCCTGGGGTGAGAAAATCAGGACGTGTTGGGAGCCTCTCAGGAAAGTTTATTTTCCCACTTTTCCCATTGCAGCTTATTTCAAGGGACGTGGGCGCTCAGCCTTGCTCTACCAGCCGTGCTGCGGACCTGCTGCCCGTGCCTCCAGCACCACACTGCTGGCTGGTAGGGAGCAGCACATGGAGCATGGCCGTGCTCGGGTGGCTGCATCCTGCTTCTGCTGCCTGCAAGCTGCCAGCCCCCCTGGGCTGCGTGCAGCTGCTGGGTAACTCACAGCCACTTCAGCGGTCTTCACTCGATCCTAAATGTTCCTCCTTTCCATTTCTGAGCCCAGGACTGTCGCACACATCAGCCCAGCAGAGTGGGAGCAGCACTGATCTGAGAAAAATAAAGAATATCTCATAGTCGGGGCTTAGAGAGGGGAAAAAAAACAAACATGCGAGGCTTCCCGGAGCTATACAATCTCCTGAAAATAAATGAACAGATTGCCATGAATGAATAAACTGTTTAAGACACTAATTCACATTCAGGGGGCCGTAGAGCTGAGGGTGCCGGTGAAGATGACAGAAATGTTTCCCTGTGATTGTTCCTGCACCATGCCATTTCGTTTCTGAAGGCAGCAAACAGAAGGTAGCCGTGCTCTGCAAACAAACTGCTCGGCGCAGATGGCATGCAGCGTGTCTGCCGGCAGTGGGCTCGTGATGAGGCTGCTGCCCGGGGAAACTGCCTGCGAGCGGGCCTGCCTAGCTGTCCCCCCATGGGAAGGAAGAAAATAGGGGAAACTCGGTCAGCAGCAATCAAAGGGCAGCAAACCCACAGCCCTGAGGTGCATGCCATGGCACCACGCCTGTCACGGCGGTGGTGACGGGTGGGCTCGGTGCCCCTTGGTGCCCAGGGCCATGCTGGGCCGCAGGGACACCTTGGTCCCCTCAAAGCCTGTTCCCAGTTGGAAAACCAGACTTTCAGAGATTCCAGACTCTGAAACTCAGTTTCAAGCAGCCCCGTGTTTGATCTGATGCAGCTATGGAAACAGGGCTGGTAGGAAGGGGTTTGCGGCTTTTCAGATAAGCCATCGCTGTTAGCACCCCCAAAGGCTGTTTTGGTGGGTTCTTTGAGATGTCAGAATGGACAGAAGGTAAAAGTCTGTGTGAAAGGAGTGACTTGTTACAGAAATCCATGAGTTAAGCTGCATTCAGCTGAGCAAATTATGGATGTGCAATTCAGGCTGCACCTACCAGGCATGTAGGTTGCCATTGCTTTTAGCTTGTATACACAGCCAGGCTCGTTCAGTAGAGCAGTGTTCTGACATCCAGAAAGGAAATTACAGATCTTACAATCTAATAATGGTTAAAGCCAAATTTTGCTACGATTTATGCCTTTGAAACAGCCAACACTTCAGTGTGCTTGGGGATGACCAAGGGGAGGATAGCTGTCCCCAGGGCAGTTTAGCAGAGAAAGCTGATCACACGTCAACTTAAAAATCTGTGTTTAGTGGCTCACTAACGTGGTGCAGCTGACACTGAGGGCATTCAGGTGGTGACACAGCAGGTGCTCACCTCTTTGTCTTTATAAGACCGGCCTACAGCTTAGCTGTAAAGCTGAGGCTGAGTTTTGGGTTGTCCTGTCTTGTATGGAACAAAGGTGAAGTAGCTGGATTTGGGGGAGGTATGGGAATGAGTGTGGTGATGCACAGGTGCCTGCTGTGCGCCATCCTGATGTGACCACAGCCTGAGGTTAGGCCAAATTCCCCAAGCTGTTAAACTGGGCTTTATAACACAAGCTCAAGCTTAGCACTGCTGCCTTGCTGAGGTTACAGTTAAAGTGGTGGTACCACTTAGTGCCTCTGGGGATGAATAATGCATGGCTGATGGTCTGCAGCCTTTTGGGCTGCCTTGTCCTCCTTGTGATGCCTTCAGCCCCGTGTTGCTGCCTAAGAAAACTGTCTTATAATACAGCTAGTTGGGTTCTGTTGTTTTTCCTCCTTCTTTGGATTGGTTTGTGTTTTTAATACACAAAACATAAACTAATTATTCCTGGGGCTTTTGCTGTGTTCCTTGGTTGCCTGAATGCTGGGCTTTCAGTACCTGCAGGTATGGTCTAGAGGGGGAACTGTGCAGCACTGCATTAGTTCCTAGGGATTCAGCACTGCAAACCAATGCTTTGTCCTGGTGCAGGCATGCGGCACACTGCAGCTTGTGTCAGCCCTGCAGGCACAGAAGCACACCCACAGCGTATAGAGGTGTGGGGTGCAGTTGGACACAAAGGCTGATGGGGGAGGAATCCAGTCCCAGAGCAACTCTGAAGTGCCTTTGAGTTTGGCACAAGTAGTTTCTTCTCTCTTGGCTGTGCGGCTGAGTTGCTCTATGTTTGACTTGGTGGAAACCATTTCTCCTCAGCTGAAATGCCAGTGCAGCTAAGTGGTGTTAGGGGCTGTGAAAACTGAGCAAAGACTGGGAGCTGCTGCAATGGATGGTTCCTCCTGCCACAACCAAAATATGTGACACCCTGCTCTGAGTGAGCTGCGTGGGGATGGAGCTGCCTGGTGGGTGGGCACTCTGCTGGGGGGGGAAGGAACAGGTCAGAAGTAATGTGCCCCGTAAATGGGGACAGACCACTGTGTGGCCACCCATCACTCCCATAGGGGAAAATAAAAGGAAAATCCAGTGGAAAAACGTTGCTTAAGAGGTTTCCTCTTTGCCTAGGGGAATGCTGACAACACATGCACAAAGCCTTCCTTTGCCCTCAGACTTCTGGCTTCTTTGGTCAGGCTCATGTCTGTGTTCTTAAACATCACCTGCAGACTTTGTCCTGAGACCTCAGCATTTCATTTCTTTTTCATGAGCTCAGTGCTGTAGGGATTCTTTTTTTCTTAAAACACGAAGTTTGCCACAGTATGTTGTGTTCAATACTGAGTTAAGACCAGTGACCGCTTGAATGCAGGTGGTTAAGAAACAACGTGAGAAATACCTTGAGTAAGGTAGCCCTTCCTTGGGCTTTTATTTTCAGCTATTGATGGTGTGGGGATTTCTTGACTATTGGATTTAACAGTCACCAGTAGAACAATCATCCCCAAATCTCCCTGAATCACTTTTGAGTCTAGCAATATCTTGGTGTTATCTGATGCTAGGAAGTTGCACAGATTTTATTATATGTTAGCTGAAAATGTGTTTGACTTGTGTTAAACTTCTTTGAAGATCCTTCTGTTATTTAATCTCCTTGAGAGCTGAAGACTGTGCATGTAACTGGAATATAGAGGTCACTGAAGCATTGGAGAGCAAAGGAAAACGTGGTCCTGAAGGAGATGGTGGGTGGAAGCCTTTCCTTTTTTCTTAAATCAAGTGCATGTGAAGCTTTCCAGCTTGACTCTGGAGGATATCCAAGAAGTGGAGTAGCTATTTTTGTTAAACTGTTTTCCTGAACAGCTGCCTACTCATGAGAGTCCCTCTGCATTTATTTTCTATCTCAATATTCCTTTGGTAATAGAACATAGTCATTTAGACTTGAATAAAAAAAGGAATTAAAAGCCTAGAGTATACACAGGTATGGGTTTTCTCAGTACTTTTCTGTTGTTGCTGAGGGTAGTTGAATTTAACTCCTAATTACATAGAATAATTTTGCAGACTAGGCAATGTTGATGCTTAAAATAAATTCCTAAATGGCAATTCTTAAACAAGGCTGTACAACTATTTTGGAAACAGAAAATTTTCATTGTCTGTGCTGGTTTTATTATCAGAGTAGCTTTACCTGAATTTCAGCATGCTGTTTGGTGTCTGAGTTGTTAGCATTTCTATGTACCTGATTATCACACCAAGTTCTGTGCTTACGCACAGTAGTTAGAATATTAAATGTCACTTTCTTGTCTTTATGTAATATCTGAGGATCTGTTAATTATAGCAAGATCAAGACACATAATAAATTAATAAAATTCAGAGCTTACCTAGCACTTACAAGCACAGTCTGATTCTTGTTATCAAAGATGCAATTATTTTAAGTTTACCAATCTGAAACTTTTCAGACTTCAACAAGCAGGCAGTTAAAGACTGATCTGACCATAACCTTGTCTCTTCCCCCAGACTTTAATAAGACAAGTATGTTTTATAGTCTATAGCTTTGTGCACTATTCATTATCCTAATCCAAGGAGAGGGCTTGGACTAGCATGTATCCAAAGGGTTCTCTGAAAGGCTATTTTTACTCTTTACAAAATGCTTATTTCAGAGCTAACGTTCCTGATGGACTACAGGACAGAGTTCCAGCTGCTGAGCAGACCAGAGGCACAGATTTGAGAGATGCTGTTGCATTCCTCCTTGAAACGACACCTTCAGCCTACCAGGAAGGGGCTTCAGAACTTGGGGATTCAGGTGTAGGCTCGAAAGTGGTCCATAACTATGCAAGACGGTAGTCTTGAGAAACATTTAAATAAGGTAATTCTCTGTGGAAAACTAACAGTAACAGATGAAAACGTTGATGAAGAATCTACAAAACAAGGCACCATTGCATCCTTGCAGGTGATTAATCTTGTCTATTGCCACAAAATATTGGTCTGTAGTCTTGAAATAAAAGCTGGTTACCTTGGCTTTCCCATAAAGCTGTGGGAGGTGGTCTCCCACAGCTCCTTCTCCTACTGATCATATCCCAGCAGGATTAGGCTTTTCTAACAGCAGCCTGTTGATGCTGACACAGGCTGTGCTTGTGATCTTCCTGGACTCCTTCTGCTGGAAGCATTGCCTGACAGTTTTCTCTTCCCCCTTTTCAGTACAACTGAACTTCCTATTTTTTTTTTGTCCCATTATTTGAATTTATCCATCTTCTCCAAAATACCTAAGTAGTCTAATCCCATTCTCTTGAATAACAACCTTGATGCCATCAACAAAAAAGTAGTGTGATCTGTCTTTTGCACCCATGATATAAATGTGGAGTAGACCTCAATGCAGCCCCTGCACCACCACGCTTGGTGGAGCCTTACATGCTCCTGTTACCTGACCTCAAAGCAGAAAGATCTCATCAGTTTTAACCCAGCATATAGTTCAAGTCCATGTGGCTCTTCAGGAGGCAGTCTCACAAACCAGTCTTGATCATTGCTAAAAGCAAGATATGTGGCATTTAGTTTCCTTCT
Source organism: Aythya ferina (assembly GCF_964211825.1). Taxonomy (NCBI): domain Eukaryota; kingdom Metazoa; phylum Chordata; class Aves; order Anseriformes; family Anatidae; genus Aythya; species Aythya ferina. The sequence goes on from NC_140301.1 coordinate 64,592,182, forward strand.
GAGTAGTTCTATGGTCTCCTCATGGATAGTCAGTCATTTGGCATGACGTGCTCTTGACAAATCTATTTTTGGTTATTACTCATCACTTTATTTCCTGATACTTGAAAACCTGTTTGGATTTTTCTTTCCTACTTCTGTTTTTGAAGCATGGGTGATTATTCTGTTATTATACAAACCTTATTCTTTCTTTCCTTAAGATATGCATGTGTATTTAATGGGACATTTTACACAAATGGACATATTTCAGGTTGTAACTATTAGTTTTGGAGGGTGTCCATTAAATGCGTCTGTTGGCCAAATTATTCTGCCATTTAACAATATTAAACCCTTGTGGCAAGGGTTTAACAGTGTAAACCCTTGCACTGTATTCCTGAACCAGGAAAACAGCATGTGCACAGTTAGACATTTTGTCCTGTTTCTTTATCTTATGGCCCCATGAAGATGAGACATGCAAAGTGTAACTGAAGGCAAAACACAGCCCACAGTTTATGATACAACGATGTAATCTCACCATATAAATGGCCTGTCAAGTTATCTACGTGATCAGCTATTCAAATATGGGTGAGGTGTGTTTTCGCTCCCATTCTCAGATAGCTAAGTGCTGAGCTTAAGCAGATCACTTTGTCATGCCATTTGGAACTGCACATTATTTTCTCACTTTTTCCTGAGTAATTTCTTATAAGTTTTCTGCTTATCTTTGAATAGAATAGCAGCTATTTTGGTCATCCATCAAAGCAGCAGAGCCCAATGACAAAGTTTTACAGTAATACTGGCTGATTCCTGGGCAGAATAGACATCAGCATGCCACAAAGATAGAGTTGTCGTCACAGATCAAAAACCTTGGGAAAAGTAAGTGATCCTTTCTCCTGCTGTCAAAGCCAGAATTAAGAAGACAGCAGGAGAGATGTAGCAGTATAAGTAGCATACAAATACACCAGCTTAACACATAGCATATTAAAAGCCTTAAAATTCAGGAGGATGATTTGCTCCCCACCCCTGCCCCCCCCCCAGCACCTGTAAAACTAGGGCTCTCTTTGTGTGGCTCTCCAATGTGGAAAAACTTTCTTAAGAATTAGAAATTTTACCAACTCTAACGTGAGGTTTAAGTGGGGAAGAAATTACTGAGAGTATCTGTCAATATTTTAAAATAAAGCTTTTTGTATTGAGAAAGTCTAGAAGATTTTTTCCATTAGTGAATGGTTTCCAGCTCCTGATTTTCCATTTTATTGAAAAGCCAGTGTGTCACCTGGTGGATATCAGCTTGCTCAGAGATGAGTGCATCTATGTGTAAAGTGAAATCTGTGCCCAGGGATATGTGACAGTGAGCTCTTTGGCATTGCTTATGGCACTGCTCTGGATTAACAGGAGTAATATCAGCAGTTGCAACCTGAATGGCATCTTTTTGCAAAACTTCTGAAGTTCTGGCTTACTCTCAGTTAAGACCAAACAATGGCTTTCCCCTGTTTCATGATGCAAGTATCGTGTAGCAGTAAAACAAGCAGAGCAGACGGCATGTGTCACCCCAGGCAGAAGCAGGCGGTGCCTGGTGCCCAGGCTCCTTGTCTGCTCTCCTCCTGTGCTGCACCCAGTGCTCTCATGCTGAGGGATGTGATTTCTGATGGGTATGGCTGCCAGCTGCTGTCAGAAGTGCATCAGGTCAGACATATCCTGACAAGACAGGTTATTATCAGAAACCTGCCACTTCATCAGTGATGATGTGTTAGCAGAAATCTGTCAGTTCTGAGGAATTTAAAGCAGAGAAGGCAAGATCATGCCAGGGCTCCGGGAGGGAGGGAGCAGTAAGGTCAGTGCATTGAGTCTATTTTGTTACAAGCAACCCCAGTCTATCCCTACAACTCAGTTCCATGCCTGGCCTAAAAATAATTTGGCTGTTTGTCCTCAGTATCCCTGCCTAGGCTTGTATCCCAAATGCTCACTGTCTTTAAGTTTTCAGTCTTTGTATTCAGGGCCACCTGCACTCATGTTAGCTTGCTTTTTCAACCTAAATACACTTTTTCTCTCTCTAATGATATTAGTGATATTTGTACATACCCATCAAACATGCTCCTGGCCTTCATTTTGATTTTTTCTGACTGTCCTCTTGTATGAGCAACTATCCATTCACCGACCACTGTCTGTGTTTTCTGCCACTGCTTCATTTTGAATTCACCTTTCTGCACAGATCCTGCTAGGTCTCTGTACATGTGATGATAAACTATACTTTTATGAACTTAAATGCAAAGTAACACCTTATTTTCAGAGGAGATTAGGCTTAAATATGGGGTTGACAAATAGGATAAATATTTGGAGAAAAACATTGGAAAAAAAAACTCTGGATAATGTGAAACTGCATTTTGGCTAGAGCAACCAACTTCTCAAGTAGAGGATGAGGCAAATGTAAAGCACTGACTATATGGAATAGGAAGTCCTCTCCCTATATTCTGTTGTGACTTCAGATATCTTGCAGGCCATACCAAGTCCCAACGAGGATCAGGTCCCCTTGCGCTCAATGATAGGCCAGGTTGTAAGACAGCTATCTGACAAGTGCAAAGTCAAAAGGGTGGGGGAATATAGTCTGATTTATTAAAGTGATCATGCTTCGCCGATTGTGCATTGTCTGGAAGAAGGACGCTTTTTCAAGTGAGAGTTCTGCTTTGTAGGAAGCTTCACAGACTCCAAGTCACTTTGAGAATGATTTCTCTAGCTGTAGGAAAATGCCAGCTGGCATTGCCAACATCCAAAACAGCTGGTGTAAGTGTAAGGGACTACTTTAGGGTTTCTTATACCCAAAGAAGTTTAAGGTAAAAAGAAGAAATTTGCCATCCCATGGGAAACAAACTATAATGTGAGGGTGCTTTGCAGCGACAGTGGGATGAAACTCCCGGGGGGATCCAGTGAAGCCAAATGTGTCTCATAATCAATCCACAGCCTATAAAGAATATCAGATTTTTTTTTTTTCCCAACCTTCCCTCTAAGTTTTTGTGGTTCACAGGAAATTTTTGCAGGTCATTCCAGACAGCTTGTGTAGGATGCCTCTAGAGATTTTTAAAGTAGATTTCTTCCATCTCTTTGTCTCTGGAAAACAGACTTTTTCTAGCAGAAATTGTCAATGGTTGTACTTGTCCCTTTCTTTCTGTATCTGCAGCTGGTAACTGTATGCTAGGCAGTTGTGCCCAGTGTAATGATACATGTATTTGTATTTGGCAGATTTAAATGATTTGGGCAACAACTTTTCGAAGCAACATTTCTCTGAATATATTTTTTATCTCTTTAATAAATAGAGCATTCCAGATTCAAGATATTATTCAAAATTTACTTGCAGCATGAGTTACAATGAAACTATTTCAATCCTTCCCTAACTACTTAACAAGGATTTTCATGGTGTATAACCTGTTTGTTTGTTTTTTTTTTTTTTTTTTGTTTTGTTTTGTTTTTTTTTGTTTTGTTTTTTTTTTTTTTTTTCTCCAAGTGAATGAAACTCAAATGTTAGGTATGCACTATTTTTACTTACTGAAAGAAATTGAATAAGAGAAGCAGTTTTCTTCCAGGCCTCTGCATCCTTTCTCGCACCTCATAAGAGAAAAGAGCAGAGAAGGGAAATTGAGCAAGAAAAATGCTTGGAGCCCATGGGCTTTGGGTAATATGTGCCTCTTAGAACACCCTGTTTCCAAATGCAATTACAATGGAAAAAATTAGCTTTTCCAGAAACCAATTTTACATGAAACAAAACTTTGATCTATGATTTCCATTGCTTGTTCATGGGGAGAAAAAAAAAAAATTGCACAGGGAGTCTAGGGAAAAAGGTGGAAAAATCAATATTGGTAGCATAAAGCAGAAATATATTTAACACTGATCTGTGGCACAATCTTCTCAGTATTAAGCTGTGCAAAAGGCACTTACTTGGATACAAAGTGGGACTGAGGGAGCTGGTGATGAGGAGTGATAATCTGCTTAAACTGTTGATAACCCAGAAATCTGCATTACATGTTGATCAGAATTTCCTATCAGCAAGGTCTAGGGAAAATGAGGTAACTTTTAAAATGGAAAAAAATAAAAGTCTCTTGGGAAAACGGGAAAATATTTCTATTATTTTGAAGTGTGGGTTCTGTGCTCAATAGTATGAAATATTTGGCATGGTCAAAGAGATGCAAATCCCATACTGGGCATGGGACCACAGCTAAGCCAGTAAAGGGCTCGATACTGATGTCAAGAGCTGTATGTTTCACCTTAGGAAACTCAAAAACTCAAATGACTGTGCTACAGTGGTTTGTAGGGGTACTCTGAGAATGTGTGTCCTCCCTATAATTCAACATGTGTCCAAAAAAAACCAAGAATTTTCCGGATCTCTCTACCTGTTCATCAGGCAGGTGATCCATGGCACCGGTGCAGTCCATGTGGCCTGTAGACCTGAGACTTTACAGCACCCTCAGGCGGATAAAGTTTGCTGGCAGAAACCAGTTGGTCTGAGTCTGAGATGCTGAGCAAAGGGCAAAATCAGAACAACTGATGGGAAGGGACACATGAAAAGGGTCATCAGGCACAGAGGAAGGAGTTGGTCTGAGTGAACATGGCTTGTGGAGAGGAGGAAGAACTGGGGAATATATAATTTAGCCAGAGCTTGTCTGGTGAGCTTGGGTGGTCTGGGCTGTATGAGAGGAGAGAGTTTTCTTGAATGTTTCTCTATTTTGGTTCACACCACTCCACTACTTTTAAAGTAAAGATGGATTGACACCTTTTTTTTTCTTCTCTTTAAACAGTACAAGTAATACGGACAGAAACCAGAATTCTGGCAAATTAGAAACTTTTTTTTTTCCTATATTTGTTGTCTATACCTGCCCCTGTTCATCTACTTCCTACCCTGCTCCCAGCACAGTGGTATTTGGGAGGATGTATGTGGTCCAGAGAAGGGCTACAAAGCTGGTGAAGGGCCTGGAGCACGAGTCCTGTGAGGAGCGGCTGAGGGAGCTGGGGGTATTTAGTCTGGAGAAGAGAAGGCTCAGGGCACACCTCATTGCTCTCTACAACTGCCTGAAAGGAAGGGGTGGGGAGCTGGGGTTCGGCCTCTTCTCACGAGTAACCAGTGATAGGACTAGAGGGAATGGCCTCAAGTTGGGCCAGGGGAGGTTCAGGTTGGAAATGAGGAGACATTTCTGCTCAGAAAGAGCAGTCAGGCACTGGGACGGGTTGCCCAGGGAGGTGGTGGAGTCACCGTCCCTGGGGGTGTTCAAGGAGAGGTTGGACGTGGTGCTTGGGGATAGGGTTTAGTGGGTGATATTGGTGGCAGGGGGGTGGTTGGACCAGATGATCCTGAAGGGCTTTTCCAACCAATTCTATGATTTTGTGAAGCTGACCTAAGGCAGATCTACTGTTCTGTATTTCCAATTCTCTTCTTTACTCTTGTTTTCATTTTCTATGCTTTCTTTTTTGCCATTCTTCTTGGAATGTGCCTATTTTGTTATCTTATTCAAATCAATAACTATTAACTTTTTTTTGTTAATGGAAATGTATTGTTGGTGATGCATGTATTAATTCAGATGTTTGTATCTAGGAAAATGTTGATTTCACTGTAGGTTTCCCATACATTACAAAAGGACTAAGAAACCAGTTCACAGTAATTTTTCAGAATGTGTGAGTATATTTTTTTTCCACCAAAAAGCACTTTTCCCTGTAGGAGGAAAAACAAACAAACAAAACCAAACACAACTTAATCCAAACTTACTTTGATCTCTTCCCACTTGTTTCTGCTCTTAATAACATGCAACCCGCACTTCAGTGGTGCCAGCAGTGCTGCTGTTTGGCACTTCATTCCCCTACTCCAGAACACTTGGGTAAGTGGGTACCCAGGGAAAGCCAATCTTAGCAGCATCTCAGTAAGTATCATTCATGTATATATATTAAAGAAACCCCAACAACTTAATCTCTGAAGTGTTCCTCTGATATACTTGTGGTATCTGTGAGAGTAGAGAACACTTACTATAGCTGCATAGAAGAACATTTGAAATCAAAACTCACAGGTTCAGTGAGGATGAGTTTTAATAAAGTCTATAGCATTTTTTCTATTACATAGACTCTTGATGAACTAGAAGAAAATACATATTCCAGTTGAGTTCTAATTTTAAACGTTTTCTTTTTTTTTTTTTTTTTTTTTTACAGCAATAATTGTATTTTGTTAAATTTGAGGATATTCTTACGCATTGCCATAACAGTGGCCAGGTTCAAACATGCATGGCTGACACCTGGGAAATCAAAGCAGCCATAAATATAATAGCTTTAATTGAAAATGTGACCCTGCCCCTGAAAAGAAACCAGGCTATAACAAATGCTTGCAATTGCTGTTAGTGAAGATCTGCTTCCAGAAAGATCAACCTCTGGGCATAGAAATACTTAGCATCCTGTCCTTACACCTGTTGGCTTTTCTCATGCCAATATTTTACAAACTGAATCATGTTTGGATTACTGAGATCCCCTCAGTATCAGGTATGAGTGATTCTGCAGGTATAGGGGAAAAATCGACCATGTTCAAAGCTGTCTTGTCCAGGCTAAAGTGCTCTGCTGCCAGAAATCAGGCTTTTCAGAAAGCTAGCTTGAAGGACTTGATCCAAGTGGGCTCCACTTACTGAAGCACAATATGTATATGTGTACACTTGTACTGCTGACACTGTCAAGTGTAGTGGAATTTTCATTGCAAACTATTTGTGCAGGAAGGACTGGTGTTGGGGAGAATAAGGAGAAGCAGACGAGAGGATGGGAAGTCAGGACACGCTTGACTGCCGAGTGGAGGATGAAGGGGGTCTTCTGTTTCACAATCTGCTTTCCAAAACTCCTGGTTACAGAAGGAGTTTGCTATGTGAAGTAGAACAGCTCTGGCCCCAGAGGTTTCTTGTGGGTGAACAGGACTTGTGGGTGACTGCTATTTCCACTCTGTTTTCTATTTTCTTCAGACTTTGAGACTTCTTCCCTTAAGACTTTGAAAAGTCTTATTTTGATCTAAAGTATGGAGAAGGAGGGAAAAAAAAAAAAGCTGTGAATGTTTCTACAAAGGAGGATTTGTTCACTGACAGGCAGCCCTATTGGTCTGTGCCGTCCTGGGTGTCACTGATGTTGGAGTGATGCCCGGGAACTGCAGGAATGAACAAACACATCTCACCATTGCAACTTGGTAAAGCCAGGGAAGCCTTTTTCTTTGTCACTTATTGTCAAACCTACTAAATGTATATTTTTCTTCAGAAAGCCTGATGTTCATACACAAATGTTAGTGACCAAAGGGAACATCTGCTTTGGTTAGGTCCACAGTCCAGTATGTGATGCCTGCAGAAGTATAGGAGCAGGGGAAGCACACAGTGATATTTTTCCAAATTGCAGCCTCCAAAAGTCTATGCTAAGACCAAGGGATTCAACAGCCACCAGTTCATTTTTTCATTAGTGGGTCTTTTTGAAAATCCACCTTTGGCAAGGCCCTGCAGCCCAGCTGTGTGGTGATAACCTGCTGCTTTTGGCTCCGCTGTGCAGCTCCCAGCCAGAGCAGTGCCTGCCCCCAGCTCCTGCAGAAGACAGACGACCCTTCCTTGTTAACCTTGGCAGCCCTTTGCAGTTGTACTGACCTACATCTCGTTCCCCTCAATTCTCTTCTCTGTGCTGGGAGAGTACAGTTTATTTGGGGATTTTTTTTTTATTATTATTTTTTAAAGGCCCTGAAAAAATGTAGCCCATGACAATATTTCAAGCTGATGGCTTACACATTATAGGAGCCTTTAATCTTCCTTGGGATAAAGTAAAACTGAAATTACCGGCTGGCTGGGAAGTGCTGTAATGTTGAGCTCAATACCAGAACAGGCTGGTTCTGGGTGCACAGCCAGGAGATTATTTGCAGGACAGAATAAAGCCCCTGCTATTGTTCAGCCTCTCCCTTACCCCCCAGATCTGTCTGCATGGTTTTATAGCCCTGGCTTGCAAATATTTAAGGTTCGAGTTACAATTAGCAAGAAAAAATTACATGTTTTCTTGCTGAATAATTAATGAAATAACTGAAGAGTAGTGCTTAAAACTTTGTCATCATTTTAGTTCTTGAAAATACCTTTTAGGATCATATTTATTTCAAAGTAGATGCTCCAGTTCAAAAATTAGATACTAGGCAACTGAAGTTTATGTTCTATGTACTTATGTACATTTATAACTCCTTATTATGTGAATGAAATTGCACCTGGTGCTAACTACTGTGCTGTATTTGTTTTATCATAATGAAATTATATAGAAACAGCATCTCAATTTGCCAAGCTATTCTCTAAACAGGTGTTTTTTCTATAGCAAAATTTTGGTCATATTTACTAGGTTTTATAATAAAACATTTTGCTTACAAATCAAGTTTTCTCTTTTCACCTTCTTAAATTGTTAACATTTCAGAAATGTCAATAGCCAAAAATAATACTGACACATTTGTATATAGTGCAGCTCCACTGTAAAACTGCATACTTCTATTACTCGTGAGTCAAAAATGTATATAAAATATATCTGTAGCAATACCATACATGTATGTATTTTTAACTTTCAGTAGAAATAAGGACTGGTTCCTCTAAAGAATTAACTACTTCAGCTATTCCAGCTCTTGCCAGAGCTGTTTGTTTATTTTTTCTTGTTGGATTAAAAATAAAACAAAACTACAACACTTTTGCTTTCAAAACTTATGACCAGTTTCTGCCTGCAGTTATATCTAGCTTATGGCTGAATGGACTGGCTGAGTTAATGGTCTGCCACCTCGGTTTTCTTTGGTCCCCTTTCATTTCAGTAACGAAGGTGCAGGCTGTATCTCAGCTCTCCCCCTTCCATCAGAAGATGAGCTGCAGATACCAAGGTCACAGTTTGAGACTCAAGGGTCTCGACCAGCAGCAGGTCTCAGTTTGCATGGCTGGCAAGTAGTGGTGTCTTTTTCTTCCTCCAAGAAAATGTAAGGTAAAGAGAAGGGAGCTTCAGAAGTATAATTTGGTCCACAGCAAAGTTGGCTGTTTTGCTGAGGTGTGATTCTTCATCTTTAATTTCTCAGCAGCCCCCAGCCCCTCTGGGCAGCCTGTGCCAGGCCTCTGGCACCCAGCAGTGCTGCCTGAGGGGCGGGGGAGCCTCCGGGCTCCAATTTTTGCCCTTTGCCTCTTGAATGCCTGTGTCTTTCTAATGGCCCATCAGGAATGGTGTCAGAAGGGGGAAGGGGATAAGATTTGCAGGGCCTGTAGCTACAGATTAGAATCTGATTGTACATTTGAAGAACAGTTCGAAAAGTGGTTGGTTTTTCCCACTATGTACCTGGATGGCAATTTGCTTACTATTTGCTTTGCTCTATTGTGAGTTGATTTCTTTTTCCAAGCTATTTCCTTCTGTTATTACAGGATGTGGTTCTCCTTGATGAGTGCTTTCAGCCCCCGCATCCCTTTCATCCTTTCCCTGTCCCCGTTGCTGTGAGTTTGGAGGGCCCACAGGCAGCACCAGCTTTGGGCGACAACATCTCCTCGTGGGCACTGTGACCCACGCCACAGACCAGGGAACCTCGTGCAGGCTACTGGGCTTCTCAGTGAGCTGTTATTGGCACGTGCAGGCTCTCCTGGCATGGAGCTGCACAGAGGCACATGTTGCTTGCGGTATCCTCAGCTTCTGCTGCAAAACCCACGGGCTCTTTGCAAGCAGCCTGCAGCCCAGTGGCTGCAATGCCCATGTGGAGTATGAAATCCAATCCTTTTATCTGAAAAAAATGTTGAAAATATCACTACTCCGGCTTGTTAATTCTTTCTGCCACTTCACCTCTTGGTCATTTTATTCTTCACCTCTTCACCATTAAGCCTTTAGTGGCCATTAGGGAAGAAAATCAGAATATAGAGCCTGGCAAATTATTCTATATTTATATATGTACTTATCCCTCTATTGCATTCAGCCCAATTGAAATATCCACTTGGATGGTTTATGGTTTAAGTGCAGTGCTGTAGATCTCAGAAATGCTGCCTTTTGGGGAAGGCTTGGCTGGGAGCATAGGGACAGGCTGTGGGTATGGCTGCTGTGCCAGGGAGAAGAGGCTTTAGCTCATGTCCTGCAAAACAAGGCCTGAGGAGGGGCACAGAGGCTGCAGGTCACAAAACTGCTTCTCCACCTTGATACTTAGGGGGTGCAGTGCCACTCAAAGCAGGAAATTGCACCTAATGAACAAATCAAGTAAAGGGACTGCTATTTTTCATCACTGATTTTCTCTCCTCAGATTTTACACATTTTTGCTCCTTGAAAAAAAGGAGTTGCTCATACATCTGCTAAATAATACAGCTAAATAATACATCTGCTTCCCCTTTCTCTGTATTTTGAGGTCTGGTTGTTGCCATTAGACACGCGACACAGCTTCAGCACCACACAGGGGCAAGCAAGGCCCTGCAGTGGTGCAGGCAGCAGAGGTGAGAGGTTAAGGAGGAAGCCTAGTAAGGAGGGATATAAAAGATATCACGGAGATAGATGCCAAACATTCGTGTCACAAAGTTTAGTGTTAAATGTATTTGAGTAGATTATAATTAAGAAGGTGAGGTTTTTAATGTGCATTCTCTGTTTCAGGGCAAGATAGATCCCGGGGTGGATCTGCTGCAGGCACAGCTGGGGCTGCAGCACACTGGGGGTACATGTGCTGCCCATGCCCTGAGGCTGGATGGCACCAGGTCAGAGTGACCATCACAGACCAGAAACAGGAGCCAGGAAATCGCTGTCCTGCTGGGATATTCAGCTTAGTCAATAAGGGTTGGATCACATGTGGTTCTGCTCTTGCAGCCATCCTACCTAACCCCCCGTGACACCGCTGTAAGTGAATGCATTATTTCATCAGCGAGGGCCATGCTACGTGATCTAAAGACAATCAATACTAATAGCAAAGCAAAACCTACAATTCTTGTTTCCATCTTCTGCTGGGCTATTTTCAATATTAAAATACTCTATCTGTCTGTGTATATTGAATAATTCAGAAAAAAATATAGGTTAAATATTAGCAGGCATAGCTCTCCATTAGCATTGTATTTCCAGTGCTTTATTTCCTTGTTTCCACCTACTGATATCGTGACTTCACAGGCTGCAGCTTCCGAGGGCACCATGAGGCCCCTTGGAGCCCCGGTTCAGCTCCGAGCCGCGGGCATGCAGAGGAGCCAGCCTGGGCAGGCAGCAGGGGAGGCACCGAGCATGTGAGCAAGGCTGCCTTCCGGGAACTAATTTAGGCAGAGAATTTCTAGATTAGCTAAATTGAATCAAAACATTGCAATACAGTTCAATAATTACTTTTACAGCAAATGTGCTCTAAAATGAACAAATCATTTTGACAGAGAACTGAGCAGCTGATGATAAACTCATATGAAAGTAGTAGCTTTGTATATATGAAACTGTATAAAAGCCTTTAATATATTTTTACTATGATCATTAATATAGCATATATTCAAACTTCTACTGAAGCTTTCAATTATCTTTTTTTTTCCCCTTGTTTAATAAAATGTTGATGGAGGATGAGTAATACGTTGTCTTTGGGTATCTCAACGGCAATCATTTTCCACTTAAAATTAAATTACTTTTAAATTTTGGTTATATAAATTTTAATAGCAACAAATGGTATGCCATTATCTTAATATAGTGTAATTTATCACCTATGAAAATCAATAGATCTATTAAAGACAGGCAACAAACTGTTAGGTCTTTCCTATTGCACAGAGGCCAAAGGAAAACTTGCTTTGGGGGAAGTGGAGATGCCATTCGCTTCCGTGCCGCAAACCCATTGTCCTCCCCAAACCACAGAGCAATGTCCTGTTCCTGATGCCTGAGCTTCTGATGGGCCTGCGGGCACCTCCTGGCACCTCCCCATCACCTCCCAGTACCTGGCTGTGCGGCCACTGCTGGGTGCTGGTGCCTCCCCATGTGCCACAGCCTCTTGCTCTTCCCTGGGTGCCAGGGGGGAACTGCAGGCACAGGAAGGTGTCTGGCTGATACTTAGCTCCAGAAAATGCTACGGATAGAAACTTTTTAAAAGCTAACTTTTAATTCAATAAAGCTATCCCCTCGAACCAATTTTATTTTAATCCTTGAGAGGTGAGAGCCTTTTAAGTCAAATAGAAAATGTTAATAAACTTTCATGTTATGTGTTTCTGTGCTAATTCAGTAATAGCTGTCAGCACCTTTCTTTCCCCACTTTCACCTTAACAAGTGAATGCACTGCTCTGCCTCCAGCCTGTGCAGTGATTATTAATTAACCAACCCTTCAGAACGTGTTTTGTTCCTCTTTTTTTTCTGTGCAGTGGCAACAGCCGCTCATGCTCTGCGTGGTCTGGTGGATGTCTGTGGGACACCTCCCGTGGCAGGGCAACATCCCCAGAGGCCCCAGCTGAGCGTCCAGCTGAGGTCGGTACATGCAGCCCTGAGACTGGCTGTAGTTCCCTATATTTAGGTTGCAGCACTTGTGTGAAATTCAGATAAACTCCCCGTCGCCTCGCAGCAGCTGTGGATGTTGCCCCGCCAGCCTCGCGCCATCCCCTGCAAGGCCGCGCTGCTCCCTGCGTGCTGGAGCACAGCAGTGCCTGCTGCTGTGCCGGGAGAGATTTATCAGCTGTGCAAATCGATATGTTTCTTAAATTAACTCTACTACGGTAGTGGCGAGACCGTCTGAGCCAAATGCAATCTCACGCTGCCTCAGACAAACATGAAATATAATGCTTTGCTCTAACCGATAAGCCCCATCTTATCACGGTCTTTGTTCTGCTGCTCCTTTAGCGCTGCCCCATTAACGGGCTCTTCACTGCCTCTGTTTTGGCTTTCCTCAAGCTGAATTTCCTACAACTCAAATTGGGCAGGATGAGCTCTGCACAGCTTCCCAATGGGGCCTGGGCTGCTCCCTGCACCTCAGCATTGAAGTGCTGGTGGCACAACCTCGCTTCTGCTCAGCCGTGGTGCATGGGGGTGTGGGCAGCTCTGCAGGGCCGTGGCCATGCCGTGCCTGGTACCTGGCCTCTCTAGCAGAGAGGAGTCTTGCATGTCACTCCCCTCATAACCTTTCTTTCAAATGCACCCAGCCTGTGGCATTTGTTTTGTCTGGGAAACAAGTCATTTCATCAAAGAGTACAGTTGTGATTAGAGATAAACACCCAAAGTTGCAGCTTACCCACCCATCAGTAATGGACTGTGCGGCTTATTTAGCTATTATTTTTTATCATGTAGTCATTTTCTGTGCTGTTCTGTGTATGCTAGGCACAGTATACTCTAGCCGAATGCCTGTATTTCAGGGTAGGCTAACACCTGAATGATGAAAATGGGAAAGACAAGTGATTAATTTCTCAAAATTAGCTGTACCCCCACATTTCAGACAACTGGGCATGATAATGTCTTGCATAGCACCTCAACCATGTTATATGGAAGACTGATTGAAAGCTGGAAATGAGCCTTGAAGAAAATGACATAGAACTATTTACCCATATTCAGCAGCGGCCAGCAGGACTTCATGCTGATGTACTGTCAACATATCTCCTCAGCCTTATGTTTAATTCAGCGCAGAGCTTGTAGTGGAATAACATCAAGTCAAGCTTTTATTAAAATTTCCTTACTTGAAGTCTCAAAGCAACCAGTGTCATTAGAGTTTAAGCATGGTGGTGAATAAGGAACCGGAGAGCTGTTAGGATGAACAAGAACACTTCAAGATTAGCACTGGATTCAATTAACTGCCTTGCACCCTTTGCATTCAAGCAGCGAGGTTTGCTTGCCCCATGCACCTCCAGGGAGGGCTGTCCCCTGCTGGCAGGCGCAGCCCCACAGCCTGGGTGCCTTCAGCTTCTTACCGTGTGGGGAGCACTGCCAAGGTCCCTCCTGGTGCCTCGCAGGTTGGAGGTAGGGAAGGTTTCTGCTGTCCCTTTCTCTTTAAGTGCCCAACTCGCATGCTTGGCGCCACTCCGACATGGCAAGGGGCTTCTGTCGTTCCCAAACAGAAGTGATCTGTACGGCACGGTCAGCTGGTAATGTGTTGGTTTGCTTGTGCGCTTTGATCAGCAGCTGTGATGACTCTCTGATTTTTATGGCTGAATGTGCTCTGCTTTTCTAGCATGAAGCAGAAAGAACAACAGAGTCAGTGATCTGGATCATGGAGAGCAAACCACCTCAAAAAACACACTGTTATTAATTATAAGGGAACTATTAATCAGTAGGTTCCTTTTGGAACAGTGAGGTGCAAGGTCCAGTGTTAGATGGAAACAATCATGAGGAAGAACAGTTATTGAAAAAGATAATTAAAAAAGTAAAATCTTTAAGGAAAATAAAGAGCCTGTGTAAAGATAAATATTTGTTACAAGAACTTGAGTAACATCAGCAGGGCAGAGCTGCTCCGTGGCATGCAGAGCACAGGTTCAGCCACCACCCCCTGAACGGGAGAGCTGGAGCCCTGGTGGGCCACCTTCCTCGGCACAAGCTGGTGACAGCCAGGAAGGGGCTGGAGGGGACACCTCTCATTCGTGTTGGACCTCCCCTCTGTTTGGGCTAGGAATTGCTCTCACCCAAACCAACAACTGCTCAGAGTGCTGCCAGCTGGGGAAGGATTCGTTCTGTGCTGGTGCCTGAGGGCAGGGATGCCCTGCTTTGCCTGGGAGAGGATGTGTCTTCAGTAGCGGCTGAGGGGGATTGGGCTGGCAGAGAAAGGGAGTTTTATTGCGAAGGACAGCTAGTAACACACTTTGCTAAGTGGCTGCAGAGACCCCAAGGAAGAGCTGGCTGTACAAGACAGGGATGTGTGAGCGCCCAGGGGCTGTGGCAGAGTTACAGGGGGCACAGCCCAGCAGGAGCCGTCCCCTTATCCCTGCTCCAGGGTGGCCGCCACGACCGCAGGAAGGTGAGGATAGAGCCACTCCATGATGGCACAATAAACAGTTTGGCTATTTCCTCGTGTACCTTTCTCTGCCTCATCAGTGTAAACAGCAGAAAAAAATCAGCTTGATTGTCAAGCTGGGTTTCTTCACATGGTGACTCATGCCAGTGCTGCACCTTAAGCATCAGCTGTGCTAATTGCTAAATAATATTAAGGAATGAGCAGTCCAGGCTCTCCTGAACTTCATGGTGATGAGTTAGGTATGCTGTGAGCTTTGTCGCAGCCTTTGGTATGTCAAAGGCAAAAGCAAAAGTCTTCCTAGAGTAGCCGAGACAAATGCTGTGTTTCCAGCTTTCCTGAGACTCATGCAAAAAGCAACAGAGTGCTATGTAAAAAAATGTAACCTGCATCTCTTCTGGAATGTTAATGGGTAGGAACCATCCTGCATTTAAGAGTTGCAAAGGCACCTGCTTCATGCAGGTGTCGCCCTGGGGAAGACCCGTGCAGAAGAGGCCCCACCAGGGAAGAACCAGCAGCGCTGGGGGCTGAGCCATCAGCACTGCTGGAGCCGTGTCTGCTGAAGCAGTGTTTGGCTTTCTGCTTACATGGATTAGGCAGCAAGGGGCAGCAACAGCATGAAAGGGATTAGTGCACTCATATTAATAGTAATGTATTCTTACTCGTGACGAAACTCCACAGAATCACAGCCTCTGAGCAAATATCTTCATCTCTCTCATGCAGACCTCAGCTGTGTGTTCTCACGCTGCTCACATCAAGCTGTTGTCTAGCGATCCCAGCTCTTAGCACTCGCCTTCCCCTGAGCTCTCCTGCTAATGCCGTGCCAGGGGGCCGCAGTGTGGGTGGTGGGACCACTTGGGGTGGTGGGACATCGGTATGGGGGCTGTGGAATCAAAGCCGTCAGAAGGACACTGGCAGGGATGGGAAACTACTAGTTGGTTAAGCGGCAGGTTTCGTGCTTTTTTCTGTCCATTTGGTAGGTGTTTTCCACAGTAGTTCACAAAATTGCACATTCTGAGTGAAAGAGAGTTCACCAGAATGCTCTCTCTCTGTTCCACCCTTGAGTTTCTTCACTCTGTAGCTCACCACTCATGGTATCAGCTGTTGGTTTCAACTTTAGCTTCGCTGAGCTCACCTTGGAGTAGATCAGTTCACGCGTTGATGCCAAACATTGGGCAAGGTAAACTCCAGAAGTCCCTTCCAACCTTAACAAGTCTGTGATTCTTCTGTGAAATCTCTAGTTTTTATAGTTCGTCTCTTCCTCACCAACTCCAATAAATGCTTTCTTGTGCCAGCCACCCTGGGCTGGCCATGCTGGAATAAGAACTGGGAACCTGAGGGCACTGCAACATGTGCAGCTTCATCCAGCACTGGCACTACTACCTAGAGGTGTTGCTGTGCACAACAATATCCAAACAATGACTGGTTGGTAATTGAGATAAAAGTTAAAAAAAAAAAAAAAAAATCCCTTTCCTAGAAGGTATGACTTGTTTGAATAAAATTTCTTATGTGGGAACATGAAAACCAACAATTGGGAATAATTTATGCAATGCAAGCTGTACAATTTATTATCACTGGGAATAGCTATGGCAAATAATTTATACAAATTCTGAAGGAAGGGAAAATATACACAGATAGCAAGAATACCCAGATAACTGACTTAGTGGTGAAAAGACCAGGATTTTGGAAGTCTTGTTGTGCAGTCTTGCTGTTCAGCTGGTGTGCTTTCCCTGAATCAAAACATGGTTTTCTTTTGCTTTTGTTTTCTTACATTCATATTTTCAGTGAGAATTTTGTATGTTCTAATTTAAAATGTAGTTTCAGAATAAAATAAAAATAAAAGCTTTATTTATTTAATTATTTAATTATTTATTTTGGAATAGTCATGTTGGAGCATTTCTGTTTTAAGATTTTAACTCCCTGCTCCCCTTACTTTTGGGAAAGGCAGGGAGACATGGCAAGATCCTTTAATATATTTTGACCAATCTGAAGGTCACTTTTCACTGAATTAAGCTACTTTCAGAACAATTTTAACCCACCTCTTTGTCTGACTTTTATTCTTTATCTATGAGTGTTTCAAGGATTGACATCAAGAGCTTCTAAAGAAAAGTGCTCAGCCTCTTAAAGTGTCAAAGCAGTGCTTTGTGCGTGCAGCGAAAGGGGAATGCTTGATGTTTAGGGCCTAATACACACTGATGATCCCAGTCCCCTCCGTGGCTGAAGGCAGCCTGGTGGGACAGATTGCTGGATTTTGGGGGGCTCGGAAGGAGACAAGCAGCCCCCTTGCTTTAATGTGAGGTAATTATTCAGACAGTTTTTGTAGCTTTGGAGTTCAGGAGGCTGCAAATGCAACAGGTAAATGGGACCTGAAGTTAAGTGACTCAGACTTTCTGAAAGGTTTATAGCTTCAAGTATATTAATTATGACAACTGATTACTTCCAAGGATTTTACAGCGCTTGCAGGGAAAGGTATTTGGTCACTTATGTGAATAGGTTCCTCTGACTTCCCTGGAGCTCTTTCCCTTAACACTTTAATATATTGAAAATCTATCACTTTTGGCAGAGTTAGAAAGTGGTCTTCTGTTTTTTCATTCTTCTCAAAACCACTTAATTTTATCTGAAAACAAGTACTCCCATAACTGAATAACAATGTCCCTCTCCGATAACAAACTCTGCATCCTTCTCTCCAAAGTCACAGCAGACTGGCTGGGTTTAATGATGTTTCCTATACACCCCAGAGGAGCTAGGCTGCGACTGTCACCGAGCTCAAAGGATGACAAAGACCATCCCAAAATCTTCCCTGCCATGTCAGCTGGCAGCTCTGGGTATGTGAATTCATGCCCGGCTTCCAGCAGTTCTGTGGCCCATTTCATATCTGATGCCATGAATCACAGCATGCAAACATGAGCTCCACGGCTCGGGGACACAATTCTTGCCTCTGCCTCCAGCAGTTGGCCTGGTGGTGTGTGTTTAGATCCTCGTGACACCCAGCTATTTCCAAAGCCCGCTTCAGGATGCCACATGGCAAACTATGGACAAAGCAATCCAGGTTTCTGCTCTGTGAGAAAACAAAACAGCTTCTTGTAACACAGCAGTGGAATTTCAGCGTTCCAGAGGCAAGTGGACAGAAAATGATCAGGAAAAGCAGAACCTGCCACTTAGCCCAGGAGAGAGAGTTTTTTCCCAGATCAAGCCAAAGGCAAGAACTGAGTTGGTAGGATGTCTGCTCCAGCTGCGTTGCTCTTTGCTTTATGTCCACCAGTTCTGGCATGCGGATCTTCCTCAGTGCCATTTTACCTAGGAGCTTATTCAATGTTTAGTTGCTGTGGGCTGTCCTCTGAGGAGAAGCAGAATATGGAATCTAGTTCTTGGAGGAACCAGTGAGGAGCATGTGTCCTGTTGTGCTTTTCTGACTGACAGAGTTTTGAAGTGCCTTAAATAGCCTTTCCCTTGTAATTCTCCATGGGGCTTCTTGCTGGACATGTTCTTAGAGCAACCTTCCCATCACCTCACAGTGATAAGGTGCCTTTGCTGTTTCTCTCCACCTAGCAGCTTCTCTGGAATAGTACCCACCTCAACCATTAAGGATTCATCTGGCTGATCCAGGATATTTTGCCTCAACCCGCCCCCCCCCCCAAAAAAACAAAACAAAACAAAACAAACAGAAAAAAACCCACCCCTCTCCCCAAAAAAGAAATAACAAAACACCAAAACTACCAGCACACGGATTTAGGGTAAAGAAGCCTGCAACAAAACATCTGTGTGACCTTCCTAGGGGACTGAAAGCAATTTTGGTAAAAGGTTGTGGCGAAGCTGCACTTTCCATGGGATCATTATTCTAATCTAAAGTTTGTAGCCAGCTCCTTCAATTGATTGCAAGTATCCATTGTTGCCAACTATCCATTAGGTTATTCAGAGGAATAATTTTCAGATTATGACTGTTTCTGTGCAGTGTATTAATCATTTACTATTCATTATTTCTGAACTGTGACTGACCACCTAAATTGAGTGCACTATTTCTGTTCTTCAATTAGGTAATTGAAATGCTCTTTAAATCAGAGTAATTAGCAGTATGACTTTTCAACTGAATTATTATTTACCCCAAACTAATGGAAAATTCTGGGACTTGCGAGCTATTATGCCCATTATTTGGCAGTGATCTGAATTTTGTCAGATACAGAGTGCTATGAATTTGTGAATCATCTTGAACAAACCTGACAGCTTCTATTTGTAAAAATATTAACAATTCTGTTTTTTGATAATTCAGCCAACTCTAACATTTCAGAATATTTCAAATGCAATTTGTAACCAACAAGGCATATTAGTTACAGAAGCCACGAGTTTAGTGTCAGCATACTAATGTTGTCTCCTCAAGATGGTGGAAAAACTCATTTTCATGCCTTCTGACTTGTGCTTTAGTCTGTACAGCAGTAAGACAATAGCTGATCAAATGAACAGATATGTATTCTGTATATGCTCTTTTGAATGTCTCCGTGAATTTGTTTTGATAGTTTTTGCTCCTATTTTGTGTTGACATTGTGAATAATTTCCAGCAAATGATTTAACCAGCCTTAGATTATTAAGCTTCTTTATTGAAAAAGAGATCATTTAAATTCACAATTATAAATATTCACAGTGCAAATGAGACTGCATACCTTCAGCAGAAAGGCATTCACTGAGACGCACAGTGAATAGCTACAAAAATGGTGCTTTCTCTTCCAAAATTATATTCAGGTCCAGATTCAGCATATATTATTTAAAAAAAAAAAAAAAAAGCACAACACTAAAAGCCCTTAAATATTGCCATTGGACCTCGGTGGAATTAGTCATGCATTTAAAGTAAGCACCTGTCATTACAGAGCCAAGTCCCAATCCCCAGTCCCTCTGCCTTGCAAACATGCCCTGAAAGCTACTTCACATTAGCGTCTTCTAATGAATTTCCTGCCCCTTGCCTACTCCGACTGAAGACTCTTAGCTAATGAGTTGTCTTATCTCGCTGCTGTGCTGGTGCCAGGTGCTGTGGGTGCCCAGTCCCGCGGTGAGCAGCGTGCTGGCCGTGCTGTGCTCCCACCCTGTGCCTGCTGCGCACCGGCCTCGGCGCGGCTCCTGGGCATCCCGTGGCAGCGTCCGCAGGCACCCAAGTCTTGGATTGGTCTTGAGTTGTTTCATAGTGCAGTGGAGCAAGGAATATGGTTCGAAGATTTAATTAATGTTGTTGTTGCTGCTACTATTGCTACTACTACTATTAATTATCTATTTATGGAAAATTCAGAGCTGCCTAGGAAGTTTCTCTTTCTGTGCTGTGCAACAGTCCAATCTCTCTCTCTCTCTCTCTCAGCTGCATAGCACGATAAGAAAGCATTGTAAAGATTGGTTATTCCTATTTTATATTCAGAACATGAGGCTTTACAAGAGGAAATGTCTTGATGTATCCGCTATTTTATTTTTAATGAAAACATTTCTCGCACTGAAAAAAAGAGGTCACTGCACATCTCTTAGAGTACAAATCATTGCATATGCACAGGAGATGGAAAAACACTAAGGATGGAGTTGGAGCACTAAATTCCCCACTCAATAGCACCTTTATAATATGCACATAAGGTGAAAACAGGCACCATATTGTGGGTTTGGAGCACACAAAAATATCATCCCTGGAGCAATACCACTCCCCTGAGACTGTGTTCTGAAAAACACAGGAGGAGAAGTTTTCTTTTTGAGAAAGATTCGTAAGAGAGGAAAAAATCACTCATGGACAAAGGACTGAAGGCTGTGATATACCAAATATCTTCCCCATAAGGGCCTGAGTGCAATGACTGAAAAAAGAAAGGTATCTCAGAGCCTGAGAAAGAATCATTTCTGCTCTGTTGGGAGTCCCTCAGGAGGTCACTTTGCTTCTGCATTACACGACCATTGTCCCTTGCTGCAGCTTGGCTGAACCTCTTCCCTTTCTGAATGAACAGAAGAACAAAAATGTGTTGGTTTTTTGTTGTTGTTGTTGTTGTTGTTGTTGTTGTTGTTGTTGTTCTAGATTATTTGTTCACATTTCTTTATGACTGAAGGAAAAACAAAACAAAACAAAACAAAACAAAAAAACAGGCATTATGTCCATGGGAAATTAAATACAAATTGCAAGTATCAATTTTGAGTTTCCCCTAGCACATTGGTTCACAGGAGCATGCACCACAGGGCAAGTGTGCTGCATGTGCTAACAAGGGTAACCAGGCACTGAGAATAAAACGTCTGTGGAGCAAGACCTCTCCTTGTTATGGTGGATTAATGTTTTCCGTGTGCCTGTTGGTGTCACTGCATTGAATAAAGCTCTGGGTATTCCTTCAATAGCGGCATCCATGACTGCCTGTTCCTCCCTGCAGATTTAACGAGGTGTCACCCACCAAGGAGAGGTGGCAGCCGGTGGAGCACAGACAGCAGAAGGAGGCACACTGCCCCAGGGCCACCGTCCCAGTGCCACCATCCCAGTGCACCCTCCCCTGCTCCCCCCCCTCTGAAGACTGCAGCGGAGCACAAGTGGCACATCCCGCAGTTTGCCACAGATCTGTAAATGCAGTGTTTTTGTGTAACAGGGGTATGAGGAGCACTGTATTAAAGTACTTTTTTATTATTATTTATTTAGGTTTCTGTCATGACAGATGGATGGGTTGAAAGACTTCTGTCAGGGTCCATCAATCTCCTTCCAGACGTATTAATCAGCTCAGGATTGCACGTACGGTTATTCCTAGGCTGAGGTGGAGGGCAGGAGGTGCTTGCAGCCGCTCCTTGTTTGCTCCACACCCACGGGGCAGGGGGAGAGGAGCCTGGCACTTGTGGGGTGCTGGGATGGGGCCAAGCGGTGAGGCCTGGCTCCAGGCTCCTGCCCTTGGCCTGCAGCTGTCCCAGTGCTTCGCTCATCGCTGGCGGCAGACTTCAGGGAGCTCCCTACCCCAGAGTGTTACCGACGTGTTTAAACGTGTTTAATGAGGGTTGTCACTGTGTTTTCTCATGGAAATGAGAAGGAGTTTCAAGCTGCATATTCACTGCTGAGATCTGGTGCTTGCTGATGGTGGCATGCTCAGCCCTTCCTTCTGGGCAACTGAAATGGATAGATTTGGTTTTCCCAGCTGGCAGTGCTAAAACTCAGTGCTTTCTGCCTCGAGGTTGTCTGTGGTCATCGGTAGAGAGGGGGTGACTTTCATCATGAAGTGCTTTTTCTTCTAAGCTGTCTCAAAAAATTTGCAACAACCCTGCTCATACCCAACTATGCCAGATTTCTTCAAACTTGCTAGAATATTTTCATCAAATATATGTGACTTTTCCATGTAATTTTGCAGGAAACAAATATATTGTAACTTTCTATTGTAAAGACCTTTCACAAAACCTTCTGCCTTTGTTTTTGTAAATCCAGTGTCCTTACTTGCACAGGGTTTCTCTGGGCTTCTGTGATGAAGTCTGCATTCAGTGCATCAGATTTGGGATGATCACCCTCTTCAGTCTTGCTTTGGGTGATCATGCCATTTCAAACCGTGGCCAAAGGCACAGCTGCAGTTGCCTCATCAGACCAGAAGCTTTGAACCAGGCTTGTCTGGTGAGGAGCCAGGAGAGAGCAGAGCTAGTGGTGTTCCTGAGCAGATGGGCTCTTTTGCACCAGCCCGAGCTCACTGCGGGCTCGTGGCATCGCTCCAAGTCATGGCCCCAGGGTGGAAGAGAGAACTTCAACACAACAGCAGAAAAACAGACTTGGACACCGAGTACTTCACAGAGAAGTCACAGATCAAATTATAATTCACGTGTGTCCCTTTGGTGTAAAAATCCTGCTGCATATTGGCTGCTGCAAGATGTCAACAGAAAACTGTTCAGCTGCAGCAATTAACATCACATACAACAAAATCCACAATTCAGATGTTTGAAAGTACCAAGTAAAAGTATCTTTGTTAAATACATTCTGTGCCATATGCATGCAGCACATGCATGTGCAGGGCACAGGAGGCAATATGTAATTTTAATGTATTGTGCCATCCTATCAGACTCTTCTTTTCCTCGCCAGAATAAATCTATATTAAAAATAAAGAACAAGTCCCTGTGCCCATAAAAAGTAAGATCTGATTACACTTTTCTGGGGTGATGTATTTTTCATTTTACATTTCCCATTTCAGAGCTAATAAAAGGTTTTATGTGGCTGGCCCCTGCTTCTGCCCTTGTACTCAAGATGTGCCTGGAGAGATGCGAGCTGTCCTGACTCAGCTGCTCAGTGTGAATGGTGCAGTTAGCTTCGTCATGCTTTCCTCTGGGTCTGCTGTGCACTAAAAATACCCTTTCAATCGAGCCAAATTTCCTGAAGCATCTCCTGTGCATGTGTAGCAAATCAAATACTAGTGGATCCAAATTCCCACAAAGTACTTCTATTTAAAGTAGTTTTGTCTCCAGTCTGACCTGAGTATTTGGTGCCATGAGCTGACGGCTGAGATGCAGTTGGGAGGTGGTGCTTCTGTGGTAAATCTGTTCAGGTTTCAGCACCACTGCATACTCAGCCTTTTCCTTCTCCATTGAACCTGCTGAGCCCACCCAGCCTGCCTTTCCTCCACGGTGCCACTGGAATTGCGTTTTGTTATTGGCTCTGGTGAGCTGCTTCTCCTTTCCCAGGTCCCACTGTTACTGGAAGCTCTCTTGTTGTAGATCAATTGCGCTGTCACCTCTTGGTACTTCAGCCTGTTGCCACCTGCATGGGGGTCACCCCCCGTGAGCAGCTTCCAAGGTCCCTGATGCCCCATTTCTGTGGACTGAAGAGCATTTCCTTCAGGTGAAAAATAAGAAAAATCTATACAAGGAATCTTTTACTATTTGAAAGTTGTCTACTTCTATTTAATGAGGGTACTGCTGCAGACCTTTATCTCTGCCTTTTAACCTGAGATATGTTTTCAAAAAGTCAGCAGATCCATGCAGCAAAGACCACTCATTCCCCATAGTCCAGCAAACATCTGTTAGTGCCTTCTGCCAAGCCTTGCCCTTCTTGCTCTCTGTGATGTGCTGGTTGGCTCAAAGGCCACTGGAAACTATTCCTGCCTACACTGCTGTGTGCAAAAACTCAGACATGGATCACTTTTGTACCAGGCATTTTGTGACAGCTTTTTTTTTAGATGTCTTGGGGACTTAGTATACTTGCAGCATAGGGGAAACTAAAAAATACAGTTATTATCCAGTGTTTTTTCACATGCATGCAACTTTCAGCTCCACCCACCACTGACAAAAGCAAAGAGAGCAAAGGGCAGTGGTTCAGAAGTGCTGTGTGTAAGAAATGAAACCCTGACTAATCCCCTGGTGCCTCTGTTCTTTGCCGTCAGCTGTTTTACAGAGAGATGTGTCAGCATGAAGCCAGGTCTGGCCACTGCAGGTTGTTACAGAGCACAGTACTTGAAAAGCCATGCCTATTTAATACAGCTCTGTATATGTATGCCTAAAATGGTGATGTTAAACTTCTTGACTACATTGAACAGTTATTTGCAATTGCTGTCCCTATGCTGCCAAGACAAATAACTCTAACTGCCTGATAAGGGTGCCCGGCACCCTCTCCTCATCACAGACCAGCACGTGGTGGATGGTGGAAGAGGTGCCCGTTTCCCATGGGGTGAAGCAGCCCGGGTGCTGCAGGACGATGGTGTGTTGGAGGAGCAGGCAAAGGCAGGGGCGTGGGCTCCTCGCCTTCCCTGCAGAGCAGCAGGGCTGTGTTTGACCAGCGCGGGTGGTAGGTAGGCCTGGCAAGTCCCTACAATGTCCTCTAGGTTTGTTTCTCTGGATTTTTTATGCTGTGAAGAACTTAAAATTTTAATGCAAAAGCATATTTATGAAGAGAACATTTCATGGCTAGAAGTAATTATCACAGCTATGTGTAAAACTTTCCAACAAAATCTGTAAATAAGTGCAGCAAAACTCTGTAAATTTAATACTTAATTTTGTGTTGATGCCTGTATTTGTATGGGCATTTTATTTTTCATTTCAGCAATGTTTTAATCTCACATCACATCTATTTCCACACATCAGTGTTTCATTATTCTCACTTGACCAGACTCTGGTTTTGCACAGAATTTAGAAGTGCAGCTAGGACCCCTTCCGAGACTGAAAATAAGACCACAAACTAATGTACATCTCATCCATGTGTCAGCCTGTGTGTTTGTCCTGGTTTCAGTTAGCACAGAATTAATTTTCTTCCTAGTAGCTGGTGGAATGCTGTGTTTTGGCTTAGAATGAGAAGAGTGCTGATAACACCCCGATGCTTTAATTGTTGCAGAGCAGTGCTTATACTAAGCCAAGGACATCTCAGCCTTTGCTCTGTCCTGCCAACGGGCAGGCTGGGGGGTGCAGTAAGAGCTGGGAGGGGACAGACCCAGGACAGGTGACCCAAACTAGCCAAAGGGGTATTCCATACCATCTGACGTCATGCTAAACAATATATAGGGGTGGCTAGCCGGGGGGAGGGGGCCGGACTGCTCGGGGTTAGGCTGGGCATCGGTCAGCGGGTGGTGAGCAATTGCATTGTGCATCACTTGTTTGTACATACTATTATTACTTTCGTATTATCACCATTGTATCATCATTATTATTATTGTTATTATTATTTTGTTATTTTTTTTTCCTGTCTTATTAAACTGTCTTTATCTCAACTCACGGGCTTCACTTTCCATTTCTCTCCCCCGTCCCAGAGAGGGAGGGGGGAGGGTGAGCGAACGGCTGCGTGGTGTTTAGCTGCCGGTCGGGTTAAACCACGACAGTCTTTTTGGCGCCCAACGTGGGGCCCGAAAGGTTGAGATAACGGCAGATCTGATCAGAGTGTGTTAAACTAAAATTGGTGTAAGGATTAGACCTGCTTAATAGTCACTTGTCATGATGCTGATTGCTTTAATCACAACTCTGCTGCGCCTGTTTTCCAAATTGAGTATTATAGTACATTATTTTCCGTATTTGCTCTCTGTAGTGTTGTTTCTCCTCTCCGGGCCCTGGTTTCAGACCATTATGGTACTAAGTGTTATAGCAATGGCTTATGAGACGATAAGATATCTGGTCATGACTCTAACTTGGTATTTATACTCAGTAACATCGTGGACTCTGTACTTTGGAAACAGCATCTTGGGAACTATTAGCAATTATACCTGTTGTTTTTCTCCATTAGAGAGTCAATCTGTGGAGGGGAAAGGGGAGGATATTTTTCCTTACTTGCTTACTCTCCCTTTCTCCTTCACCACCCCTGTATCCTCCTGGGTCACTCTGCCTTCTTCCTTCACCACCCTCTTATCCCCTGAGCTTGTCACAATAGCTCTCCAAGATATTGAATATTTCTGGAATACTCAGAATACCATAGTCTTGTTGTTCTGCCTCATGAATGCACTTCAGATTCTGCTTAAAGTTAAACAACTACTTATGAAGCTCATCCGGAGATCTGCCCGGAGGCAGTATAGTTGTGGGTGGCAGGGAGTATGGGTGGATATGGGCAGGCATCTAGAGCAGTTGGCACCCCCAGTGTGTTGGAAATTCACCCCTGAACAATGGCAAAATCCTCAAAAACTGGCAGAATGCTTGAAAAAAAGGTGTAATGATTCTGGCAGTTCCAAAGTAACACAAATCATTGTAACGTGCTGGGGCCTGGCTCATGCCTATCGAGCTGCCATTGATACTGCTGTCAACTTAGTGACAGACCCTGCGGCCACTCCAAACCCTGTGACAGATCCAACGGCCACTGTGACCCCTACGGTGGATTCTGCAGCCGCTCCAGTCCCAGCTCCTGCAGCCGCTCCAGTCCCAGCTCCTGCAGCCGCTCCAGTCCCAGCTCCTGCAGCCGCTCCAGTCCCAGCTCCTGCAGCCGCTCCAGCTCCAGCTCCTGCAACTGCTCCAGTCCCAGCTCCTGAAGCTGCTCCAGCTCCAGCTCCTGCAGCTGCTCCAGTCCCAGTTCCTGCAGTCGCTCCAGTTCCAGCTCCGGCCGCTACTCCAGTCCCAGTTCCTGCAACTGCTCCAGTCCCAGCTCCTGAAGCCGCTCCAGCTCCAGCTCCTGAAGCCGCTCCAGCTCCAGCTCCTACTGCTGCTCCAGTCCCAGCTCCTGCAACTGCTCCAGCTCCAACTCCAGCTCCTGTAGCCGCTCCAGCTCCTGTGGCCGTGTCAGAGAAACGAGCTGTAGCAGTGCAAGTTGACCCTGCAGAGGGCATTCCAACCCCTGTGGCAGACCCTGTAACAAAGTCAGAGAAACGAGCAGTAGCAGTGCAAGCTGCCCCTGTAGAGAAGGTGAAAATATGGTATAGAAATTCAAGTCGTTTAGAACGCAGAGAGTCTTCTGCCAATCCAGGTAAGGCTTCTGCCAAAACTAAGTATAGAGATGACGAAGATGATGACGACGCTGGGCCGTCAAGGATTCAGGAGGAGGAAGATGAGGATGCCGAAAGAGCGACAGTAACTACCCGAAGCCTAAACGAGCGCGAGCTACGAGATGTGCGAAAAGATTTTGGTCGCTGTATAGGTGAGCAGCTTGTCACCTGGCTGCTCCGGTGCTGGGACTCTGGAGCCAATTGTGTGGAATTAGACGGCAGGGAAGCCAAGCGGCTGGGATCCCTTGCTCGAGACGCCGGCATTGACAAAGCAATTGCAGATGGAGCACGACCCACCAGCCTCTGGAGGCGTCTCCTCTCAGCTGTGAGGGAAAGGTATCCCTTCAAGGAAGATATTTTATGTCTACCAGGCAAGTGGACCACTATGGAGAAGGGAATCCAGTACCTGAGGGAATTAGCCGTACGGGAAGTGATTTATGAGGATCCAGACCTCAAACAAACATCCACAGATCCAGATGAAGTCAAGTGTACACGACCCATGTGGCGGAAGTTTGTACGGAGTGCACCATCATCATATGCCAGCTCATTGGCAATAATGGCCTGGAAAGAGGATGAGGAACCCACAGTGGGTGAAGCGGCTAAACAACTCCGGCAGTACGAAGAAAGTCTCTCCTCTTCCTTACAGGCCTGCGTCTCAGCTGTGGAGAAACTTTCTGAAAAGGTTCACCAACTTGAAGAGAATCTATTGTCCTCCCCACCTGAACCAACCAGTGCCCACCGACCAAAGGAGAACACTTGGGAGAAACTTTCTGAAAAGGTTCACCAACTTGAAGAGAGATTATTCTCCTTCGCACCTGTACAAAGCAGTGTCTCAGCTGTCAGGGGTAGGCGTTCACCCACACAAGGAAGACGATATGGTGGGTACTCACCCCGTGCCACCCTGTGGTTTTACTTACGAGACCATGGAGAGGACATGAGAAAGTGGGATGGAAAATCTACCGCGACCCTAGAGGCACGGGTACGTGAGTTGCAAAAGAAAACAATCAGGAAAAAGGGATTCTCCGAAAAGTTTGCTGCTCCAACTTCCAGCAGACAGTCCTTCAAACACAGAAACGAGGAAGATTCTGACCAGGATTAGGGGGGCCCTGCCTCCAGCCAGGGGGAGGAAAGGGACAATCGAGTTTATTGGACTGTGTGGATTCGATGGCCTGGCACATCACGCGCACAGAAGTATAAGGCTTTAGTAGACACCGGTGCACAATGTACTATAATGCCATCGAGCTATAAAGGACCAGAGCCCATCTATATTTGTGGAGTGACAGGGGGATCTCAGCAGTTGACTGTATTGGAGGCTGAAGTGAGTCTGACTGGGAATGAGTGGGAAAAGCACCGCATTGTGACTGGTCCGGATGCTCCATGTATCCTTGGCATAGACTATCTTAGAAGAGGATACTGCAAGGACCCAAAAGGGTTCCGGTGGGCTTTTGGTATTGCTGCCTTAGAGACAGAGGGCATTAAACAATTATCTACCTTGCCTGGTCTCTCAGAGGACCCCTCTGTTGTGGGGTTGCTGAGGGTCGAAGAACAGCAAGTGCCAATTGCTACCACAACTGTGCACCGGCGGCAATATCGCACCAACCGAGACTCCCTGATTCCCATCCATAAGCTAATTCGTCAATTGGAGAGCCAAGGAGTGATCAGCAAGACTCATTCACCTTTCAATAGTCCCATATGGCCAGTGCGAAAGTCTAATGGCGAGTGGAGACTAACAGTGGACTATCGCGGCCTGAACGAAGTCACGCCACCACTGAGTGCTGCAGTGCCGGACATGCTGGAACTTCAGTATGAACTTGAATCGAAGGCAGCCAAGTGGTACGCCACAATTGATATCGCTAATGCATTTTTCTCCATCCCTCTAGCAGCAGAGTGCAGGCCACAATTTGCCTTCACTTGGAGGGGAGTCCAATATACTTGGAATAGGCTGCCCCAGGGGTGGAAACACAGCCCTACCATTTGCCATGGGCTGATCCAGTCTGCACTAGAGCAGGG
This sequence comes from Aythya ferina, assembly GCF_964211825.1. Classification (NCBI taxonomy): domain Eukaryota; kingdom Metazoa; phylum Chordata; class Aves; order Anseriformes; family Anatidae; genus Aythya; species Aythya ferina. The sequence continues at coordinate 64,621,378 of NC_140301.1, forward strand.
GGAAGCTCCTGAACACCTGCAGTACATCGATGACATTATTGTGTGGGGTGACACAGCAGAGGAAGTTTTCGAGAAAGGGAAGAAAATAGTCCAAATCCTTCTGAAAGCCGGTTTTGCCATAAAACAAAATAAAGTCAAAGGACCTGCACGGGAGATCCAGTTTTTAGGAATAAAATGGCAAGATGGACGTCGTCAAATCCCAATGGATGTGATCAACAAAATAACAGCTATGTCTCCACCAACTAACAAAAAAGAAACACAGACTTTCCTAGGTGTTGTGGGGTTTTGGAGAATGCACATCCCAAATTACAGTCTGATTGTAAACCCACTCTACCAAGTAACTCGTAAGAAGAATGAGTTTGAATGGGGCCCTGAACAACGACAAGCCTTTGAACAAATCAAGCAGGAAATAGTCCATGCAGTAGCCCTTGGGCCAGTTCGAACAGGACCAGATGTAAAGAATGTGCTCTACACTGCAGCCGGGGAGAACGGCCCCACCTGGAGCCTCTGGCAGAAAGAACCTGGGGAAACTCGAGGTCGGCCTCTGGGGTTTTGGAGTCGGGGATACAGAGGATCTGAGGCCCGCTATACTCCAACTGAAAAGGAGATATTGGCAGCATATGAAGGAGTTCGATCTGCTTCGGAGGTGGTCGGTACTGAAGCGCAGCTCCTCCTAGCACCCCGATTACCGGTACTAGGCTGGATGTTCAAGGGAAGGGTCCCCTCTACGCATCATGCAACTGATGCTACATGGAGCAAGTGGGTTGCACTGATTACTCAGCGGGCTCGAATAGGAAACCCCAGTCGCCCAGGAATATTGGAAGTGATCATGGACTGGCCAGAAGGCAAATACTTTGGGATATCATCAGAGGAGGAGGTGGGTCGTGCTGAAGAAGCCCCACTGTACAACCAGTTGCCAGAGAATGAAAAGAAATATGCCCTGTTCACTGATGGGTCCTGTCGTATTGTGGGGAAGCATCGGAGATGGAAGGCTGCTGTATGGAGTCCTACGCGACGAGTTGCAGAAGCTGCTGAGGGAGAAGGTGAATCGAGTCAGTTTGCAGAAGTGAAAGCCATTCAGCTGGCTTTAGACATTGCTGAACGAGAAAAATGGCCAGTTCTCTATCTCTACACCGATTCATGGATGGTAGCAAATGCCCTGTGGGGATGGTTACAGCAATGGAAGCAAAACAACTGGCAGCGTAGGGGCAAACCTATCTGGGCTGCTGCATTGTGGCAAGATATTGCTGCTCGGGTAGAGAACCTGGCTGTGAAAGTACGCCACGTAGATGCTCATGTGCCCAAGAATCGGGCTACTGAAGAACATCAAAACAACCAGCAGGTGGATCAGGCTGCTAAGATTGAAGTAGCTCAGGTGGACCTGGATTGGCAGCATAAAGGTGAATTATTTATAGCCCGATGGGCCCATGACACCTCAGGCCATCAAGGTAGAGATGCAACATACAGATGGGCTCGTGATCGAGGGGTGGACTTGACCATGGACGCTATAGCACAGGTTATTCATGACTGTGAAACATGTGCTGCAATCAAGCAAGCCAAACGGTCAAAGCCTCTTTGGTATGGAGGACGATGGCTGAAATATAAATATGGAGAGGCCTGGCAGATTGATTACATCACACTCCCTCAAACTCGCAATGGCAAGCGCCACGTACTTACAATGGTGGAAGCAACCACCGGATGGCTGGAAACATATCCTGTGCCTCATGCTACCGCCCGGAACACCATCCTGGGCCTTGAAAAGCAAGTCCTATGGCGACATGGCACCCCAGAAAGAATAGAATCAGACAATGGGACTCACTTCCGAAACAACCTTATAGACACTTGGGCCAAAGAACATGGTATTGAATGGGTGTATCACATCCCCTATCATGCACCAGCCTCCGGGAAAGTTGAACGATACAATGGCCTGTTAAAGACTACCTTGAAAGCAATGGGCGCTGGGACGTTCAAAAACTGGGATACGCATTTGGCAAAGGCCACCTGGTTAGTCAATACTAGGGGATCTACCAACCGAGCTGGACCTGCCCAATCAAACCTGTTACGTACTGTAGATGGGGATAAAGTTCCTGTAGTGCATGTAAAAAATATGCTGGGTAAAACAGTCTGGGCTACTCCTGCCTCAGGAAAAGGCAAACCTATTCGTGGAATTGTTTTCGCTCAGGGACCTGGATATACTTGGTGGGTGATGCAAAAGAACGGAGAGGTCCGGTGTGTACCTCAAGGAGATTTAATACTGGGTGAGAATAGCCCATGAACTGAATTGCACCATGTTAAATAGTATATTATACTGTATGTTATCACTACCATGATTACTATAGGTGACTAATTAGAATGTATGGAAAAGAGTGTAACCTGAGCATGACATAAATGGTATGGAATAAGGGGTGGATAGATGTCCTGGTTTCAGTTAGCACAGAATTAATTTTCTTCCTAGTAGCTGGTGGAATGCTGTGTTTTGGCTTAGAATGAGAAGAGTGCTGATAACACCCCGATGCTTTAATTGTTGCAGAGCAGTGCTTATACTAAGCCAAGGACATCTCAGCCTTTGCTCTGTCCTGCCAATGGGCAGGCTGGGGGGTGCAGTAAGAGCTGGGAGGGGACAGACCCAGGACAGGTGACCCAAACTAGCCAAAGGGGTATTCCATACCATCTGACGTCATGCTAAACAATATATAGGGGTGGCTAGCCGGGGGGAGGGGGCCGGACTGCTCGGGGTTAGGCTGGGCATCGGTCAGCGGGTGGTGAGCAATTGCATTGTGCATCACTTGTTTGTACATACTATTATTACTTTCGTATTATCACCATTGTATCATCATTATTATTATTGTTATTATTATTTTGTTATTTTTTTTTCCTGTCTTATTAAACTGTCTTTATCTCAACTCACGGGCTTCACTTTCCATTTCTCTCCCCCGTCCCAGAGAGGGAGGGGGGAGGGTGAGCGAACGGCTGCGTGGTGTTTAGCTGCCGGTCGGGTTAAACCACGACAGTGTTAAATGTTTGTGAGCTATGATTTAAAGGTAGAAACTTGTTTTAAGGACTGAGAAATATAGCATGTATAAAGTCTGACAAAAATGATTATATCATTAAATTAAGTCTACTTCCCGCATCACTGTTTTCACTTGGATTGTAAAAATCCTCGAGGAAAGACATATCTTGAGTTTATGTGTGTGGTCATAAACTTCATGATACCATGATCTCAAGCCTGGGGTGATATATTCAGTTGATACCATAACCAAATTAATAAATAAGAATTATTTAACTCCTTGTGCTTCCTTGGTCTTTTCCTTTCCTACTTCTGAAACCACAGGAAAATGAGGATGAGCTTACCCATGGCCATGAAAGACCATCACTACTGCCTGGGAAGATCCTCCTCATCCTACCTGAAACACAATTTAAGACTAATATTTTGGCTGGCAGTTTCTCCACTGCCAACTGCTTCAGCTGGAGCAAAACATTGCTAAAAAACATAGTATATATTATAATTTATCTTCAGTAACTCAGGAGGTTATTAATTGGACACACTTTCCAGCTTTGCACTTTATTTTACATTTGTTCACATCAATCTCCATTGATATTTATTGGTTATAGACATCATTTATAGATATAAATTTTTTCCCTTCTTATATTTCTTTCTTATCTTCATCTTTCTGAATTCTACTAATTATAAGATAGTGAGATGAAATCATCTCTATGTACAAAGTGACTTTTTTTGAAAAAGCTGAAATAAAAAAGCTGAAAAGATAATGTTCCTCTTTCTACTATGCTAAAAAAAAAATAATAAAAAAATCATCTTGATCTCTCAGAGAAGCTCTTTGAGCACAGATGCTGATAAAACAAGAGCATCACCAGGTTCAGGAGTAGCCTTGTGCAGGTGGTGGGGAGTCCTTCCTTTGAAATGCTCACACTTCATTATCCCAAACAACAGGTATCCTGAACTGTATGAGAGACTGGACGCTGGGCTAAATTACCTCTTCTCTGCTTGTCTTTTATTTTACTATAGTGATAAAACTTCAGCTGAATAAGTGGATCCAGAAAGAGAGTCTCAGAAACTGGTTTTATTCAGCTAGGCTTCATGGTGTTGGCTTTCTGGATAAGAAGTAGGGTCTCAAAAATAGATAAGTATATTAATGATTCCTTTTGGTTCATTGAAACAAATCACTTTAAAATATCCATCCCATAGAGACACTTATGCATTATCTTTCTGCTCTGGGAGGTATTTGCTGCCAAGGGTTTCTTCCTCCTCAGTCTTACATCTTGGGGTTATTTTTACAAATTTCGTACAAGATTTTAAAGTGCTTTTTCCTCACAGGCACCCAGCTAAAGCATGAGTTTCTTCATGCATTAGCTACTAGTAAAAACACACAATATTCTGTACCAGTTGGTCAGCATAGAGAGCTGATGTTTGTTTGGTTGATGGCACAGGTTTGTTCGGCTTTGCTATGTGCAGTATGCTCAGAGCGAGGCTAAAATAAACGAGGTAGCAGTCACCTGGCTGTTACGCAACCACTGGCACAGCTAAAACGAGCTCAAATCCGCTCAGAGCAAGAGAAGCCAAATTCTTAGATCCTGCACTGTCAGGGCAGCACTAAGCCAAAATCATTTTGTAAGTAATGGCAAAAATTGTATTTACTGGGCTGTACACTTTTGCTTCTGTGCAAGTACAAGTGAGATTTTTGTCTGCATCCCTCTACCTCTGCATTGAAGCTGCTGCTGCTGAGCCATCACAGCCTAATTCTGACAGAGGAGAATTTATGTGAGAGAGGAAATTCCAATGCAGACTCTCCTGATTGTAAATACTTTCCTTCCCAGCTGCCTTGGGAAGAGCCATGGAGAAGCAGCTCTTCTGTAGCCTTACACAAAGTTCTCTTGGCCAGTGAATTGCCAGTGCTCAGCCAAGCAGCAGCAATGGCTCTAAAGGGGTTTCGGAAGGGTGATGTGAACTTCACCTTCCAGAAAGTGGGACTGTGCAGAGATGCTAAGTGAGGGCTAGGCCTTCATTTAAGGATCGAATGACCAGAGGCTGTGCAGTTCCTCACATGCCAAGTGGCACAGAAACGTCTGCCTGAGCAGCGCTTCAGGAGCTGGCCACTTGCTAGGCTGGGCTGTTTGAAGCTGCCATGGTGGGGAAGCAGAATGGGTGCCGTGGGCACAGCCTTTCCCTGCCCGTGTGCTCACCTCTTCTTTTGTTATCATAAAGAGAAATCTTAAAAGTGTTGTTCCAAAGAAAGCTGAATGTGGATTTAAACTACATAGATCATTGATATTTGTGAGAAACAGAGTTGTGTTTTTGCAAAAGGAGGTGTTTTTGCAGTGGAAAATTCCACTGACCTTGCATATTCAAAAGTGATTGTGTGGCAGAGCAGCAGGGAGTGTTTTAAGCAGGTAAAGGGAAGGTCCCACTGTCCCAAAATAAGGAGGATAGCTAAGAAAAGCAGGACAAGCAGTACAAAATTAGTAAAAACAAAAATCATGGACCCTCTAGTCACAAGAGAAGAAGGAAAAAAAAGGAAAAGGGGAAATTAATGGTCAATCAAATAAAGTTGTATACATAGAGTATAGAAATGTGTCAAGTAGTTTGTGAACCTGTAGAACTCAGCCAATGAGGAAACAGGAGGAATATGTTGGGTGTTAGGGAATAAGATGAGGTTATGATAAAACTTACTGTGTGCTCCTGCTTGCAGGACATCCACCATTGCAATCCTAAAATAAAATAGCTTCTGAGAAAATTATTGAGATGTTTCTCACATATTGCAATTAGTGACAAAAATTAAGAAGCAAAAATATGATAAAGCCTGGAAAATAATACTGAGGAGAGGAATTGCAAAGTGATATAAACAAATTAGTCTTTTTGGAGATGAAAAAGTAATACAATGGGATAAAAATCCTACCAGCTGGTGAATCTAGCATCACTTACTGCAGATAATCAAAAAAAGGAAAGTTTCATGAGAATAAAGTTAGTGGATAAGCATTTTAGTTGGTTTTAGATGAGGATCTTTATGAGAAGACAATATGGTCCATACTTTGGACTAAGAAGTTTTAGTGAAAATATAAATGTATGCTGAAGCTGAATTATACTATATTTTGTGGGGAAAAAGATTAAATTCAAGTTTCAGCCTCAATTAGACTAAAACTCTAAAACAAAAATTCCTATAAACTGGTCTTTTCAGGACAGGCAAACCTTTTGCAGAGTCTCAAAAACAGGACTATTAAATCCTGTCCTCTGCTACTGGTGGCCTTCTCATCCTATGATTACTGTCTTCAACTGCACTCCCTGTCAAAAACTAGACTTTTTTTTTTTTTTTTTCCTCTCCTGACTAGTTCTTATGTTTCCCTGCTGTTGCCTTGAAAACTTGCTGCTTCCAGCCCAGATTTGCTTACAGAAATATGAAGCTTATCAGGGGCAAACCTTGCTGGAACTGCTTTCTTGTATAAGACTACCATACATTTGATTTTTGGGAAACAATATTTTGGATTGGAAGGCTTGCCATGTTTTGACTTAACTTAGCTTCATGCAATAATTCCCAAACACCTCTACTTGGGATAATCAATGCAGTAAGGAAAAAAGAAATAATAATTAAAAATAAAATAAAATAAAATAAAATAAAATAAACAGCTTGTCAGGTTTCAAATTAAATGCCGTCAGTGGACCATGACAGTACATAGAAAGGATAAAGACTTAAATTGCAATATGGACACTGTCAACATATTTTTTATGAGTTTCCACATTTAACAACAGAACTAGTGACACCAAAAAATAAAAATGAAATGAAATAAAATAAAATAAAATAAAAATAAAAGATTTTCAAATGTTCCTTGTCATGGTATTGATACATGCTACATTTTGACAGCTGAGATATTGGCTTTATCAGAGAGTTATTCCTAAATAAATATTCCTGCTGTGTGTTCAGGCTCAGGAGTCAACAAACACCAAATTAATGCCCCTCGTGCTCCTCATCACTGCCCGTTGCACACACAGATTGTGATACCGTCCCTTGTATACTGCCCCACAGTCTGGAAAAGTTCTCTACAGATTCAAGCAGACAGGCAGAATAGCAGCAAGACACAATGTGCCACACACTGTATAGCTAGGTGTGCAACCAGCTGCCTTTGTTACCTAAAATATATATATAGTAGAGACACTGTCATGGAGAAATGACAGAGTGGAGAGGATTTCAGTTTGTACCCACTACTGGCCTAATTCTCCCACAAGTCAGCTTAAAAATGCGTTGTTCTGATGGATGAATAGTTAGAGCAGTAATGCTTCACTGGCCAACTTGTTAAGTCTAAAACAGATGCAAAAGAAGCAAAAAATCCCTGTAAAATGGTACTGCTGCATTGTGCACCACAGCATTGTCCTACTTCAGTCATGAGGACTGAACATCACGAGTCCTGCCACAAAATGTAGCGTCTGCATAATGTGTCTTGTTAAAAGTAAGGCTTCTTTCTGGTTTTACAAGAGGAGAAAGGAGCTAGCACCATGTCAAGGTCCATTTGCATTGTACAACTCAGTTGTAAAGGGAGTCATTTTTATTAGCCCCCATATCTCAATGTATTCTGCCCAAAGTCAGGAAAACCCTGTAGTTTTACTCAGAATTTCTTTGTGGTGCACAGAGAAGAGAACTGCAGTGAGACAGGACTGTAGAGAAGAGAGGGAAAATTATATACAAGAGGAATTCTAAAATGATTTCTGCAATTTACAGCCTGCAGAAGCAATAAGAGACCCTGTTCTGCCACTGCTTATGTAATATATGTCCTGTATGTTCTCATAAACTATGTGGCTGCAGTACTTTGCATAGCCTTTTTGTATAATTAAGATGGAAATGGGTTTTGTGGTTCCAACAGCAGAGAGCAGGAGGGAAGGATGTAGTGGGGAGGTGCTGAGCTGGGAGCTACCACAGAAAAATGGCTTAGAGCACAAGATATCTCCTGAAGGAAAGGGGGAAGCAAGGAGCAGCCTGTGCCTGTGCTAACCTTGACCCAACTGATAAATGTCCATCTGCTCACATCACCTGTGGCTCCTTTGGAGCTACAAGAGCTTCCACAAGAAGTGCCAATGACACGGAAGGGCACTCTTGATGGACTTTGGACAAATGTTTTTCTTCACAGCTGGTCGTGGCCCCTGAGTGAGGGTCTCCCTCCCCAGGAAGCCACAGACATGTCCTTGTGAGCTCAGGGTCCAGGTTATCTCTCCATCCTCTCCCTGCTTCTGCCTTGTGGCACTGGCTATTTAATCAACATCAGGAGGATCTTCTTTCTCTGCACCTCAAGGAGATTACCTCGGCCAGTGACAATTTTTTTAGGTGCTATGACCATTGGATGGGGATGGTGATCCTTTCTGCCCATTCCTGTTGGGATATGGCCCATGGAGTGGAGCATGCAACCCTGACTGTCACCAGGGACACTTGAAGACAAGGTTTGACATTTATAAGAAATCCATTTTGTTTATAAAATACTGGATTAAAACAAACCAAGCATCATCTACATGATGGCACAAGAATGACCATAGCTGTTCAGAACTAGGATACATCTTCCCCAGTGTTCTCCCTGAAATGTTTGCAATAAGAAAATGCATTAGCAAGAGCAATAATACAGCAGGCATATTTGACTGCATAAAGTTGTTTTCCAAAATTTTCTGTGAAGTGTGTTTGACTGAAATGTTCTGAAAATTCTGGTGTGTGGAGTCTCCTAACTGATGCATGCTCCAGCTTACCCAAGCTGGACACAGGAGGCTGCCCGGACTCTAAAACAAGAGAGGGACACCCTGGCTGACTGAATTTACAGGTCTCTAGAGATTGTCAAAAAGAGTTTAATTTCTGCTATATTACAGGAAAAACTGTTCATAAAGGATTTTTTTCCCCATGTATTTCTGGCCCTCTGGACTCCTGGTTCCTTGCCAGACCACTGAGGTTCACCAGCACAGTGCTGTTGTTCTGGAGCTGCGGATCCTGAAAGCACTCTTGTCCCCAATACTCGGGCAAGGAGCTGCAAAAAAAGTACATCCTGACTTTTTCTTTCTTTCTGATAAAGGTGATAATTTGGTGTTTTTCCACAAAACTCCAGAGAGATCCTGTCCTTCTGTTTGTACCACCTAATGACATACCTGAGCTGAGGGCACCTGCTACCTGGAGCTCCACCTGCGTGAGCCTCAGGCACTGCTTTGACACCAGGACACCAGGACGGCCCCAGTGCCACCCTCACGTGCTCCAGCCTTGCCACCACATGCCCCTGACAGGGATGTGGCCACTGGAGGAGCCCTCGTTTGGTAAGGTTACCCTTGAGCCTTCTTTTGCCACCTTTCATCATGTTTCCAGAATCAGAGTATTTCTTGGGCAAAAGGCTCTCCCCAGGAACACTTTCACCCTGCTGTCCTCAGGGGGACCCATGGTATGCAGACACATTGCAGCTATTCTGCTTTGTTATCCAAAAAACATTAGTGGTTCAACAGATGCACGGCTCTGTAAGCAAGAGAGGTTATGAGGAGAGGCAGAAGGGTCCTGAGGATACGTTCTCCTTCACTGCCCGTCTATGAGACTTCTTTTTCAAATACTCCAGGCACAGTTTGGCTGTGGTGAAACAACTGGACATGGTGAATACAGAAAGGAAGGCATGTACTGTCTGGATTATTAATTTCCAGGGGAAAGGAAAAGGTTAATTCAAAAGACTGAAAAAAAAATGACTCATCCTCAAGCTGAAAAAAGAAAGTGAACAGGAAGAATTTTGGCATTTATGACTCTTGTTGTCATAGAAACTGAACTTGATATTTCTATAGAGTGATCTGTAGAGGTAACAAATACTGTACTTTATAGCAATGATGAATTAAGATCAACTTAAGATTTCCAATACATTGTCAAGCAGATCAAATACTGGTTTATTTTGTATTGCCAAGTTTTTATCAGAGTCCTTAAAAACCATTGCTGATACATTTAAATGAAATCTACCTTGTATTTGCAAGGTATTATTAGAATATAGAGTGGCTGGGGGAGAGATTTTACAATAGCCAGAGTTCTCAAATTTCCATCAGAAAAGAGCATGTCTCATGGGACACAGCTCGTTTGCCATCACGCAAACTCCTCTGACACCTACACCAGTGACCTGCATGGAAAATGTTCTGTGCAGTTTTCTGGATGTTGAGAGCCGTTTCTGAGAGCAAGATGAAAAGGGGAGTCAGCCCAAGGAGATTTGTCACTTCTCTGGACACCACCCAGGACACCACAACCTGCTTCCTTCTCTAAACTGCATATATTAGTTTTTTTTTGGAAGCTGATGTGACAAACATGGCTTGGATTCCTCAAGTTCTAGGCCTGTTAAAAGTGTGGTGGTGCCACATCCATGATCTGAGAACTTCAGTTATTTTAGCATATCCCATTGTGACCACTGTGTATTTGAGAGCATTAGAGTCATATATTAACAGACCTTTGGGACTGTGAGCATGTAGAATTACCTCCCATTTATTTTTGACTGTAAAACTTCTCTAAATATGTTTCTGCTTCAAGGCAAGCTTTTCTTACAAGTAAAAAAATGTGTTTGGATTATAAAAATCTAGTTATGGATAACTTACTACATTACTTTGTACATTATTTCTCATTGTTTAAATAAACAGGCAAACAAATTGCAAAATAAATAATAAATAAATAACCATATAATAAATAAATAAATAATAAACAGGCGAACAAATTGCCTTTATTCTGCAAACCCAAAGTACTTTTAACAGGGATTCATTTGGCTTCATTTCCAATCTGGATGGTTTTTGCCCTTCATTAAGTAGGTCGAAAAATCTACTGTCAAAGTCCGGTTCCATTTCTCATTAAAAACTGCAAATTGTGACCAAGATAGCCATTTACATTCTCTTCGGTATGTATGTAAAATGCTGACTTCCTAGGCAGTCTTTCATATCAAGTCTATTTTTCTTTCTTTTTGTTGTTGTCTTTGTGATTCTCTGAACCCTCTCCAGTCGCATCTGTTAAAAAAATCCTGTCAGACCTAGGCAATGCATTTTAGCATCACTCATGTTAATGCAAAACAGAGGGAAAGTGAGATGCCTTACACCTACACAGCATTTTGGAGCTCACATAGTTAGTGATTGCTCTCCTGCCTAGTCTGCCCCATGCCTACGGTCAGCAGTGTCTGCTTTGGCATCCACCGAATCAGTAAGGCACTGCGTCTTTGTCTCGCAGAAGGATTTTCCTGCGGTGCTGACTTTGATGCTGCTGCTTCCTTTCCTCATGGCTCCAGTGGCGAATTTTACTCTTTTGCAATCTCTCACTGTTGTCATTGACTGAGGTTGCAGCAGCAGCAGTACAAAGTGCAAGTAATAGTCTCTGTGCTAATGGGATAAGTAATCTGGCAGAGCAGCCTGCCCTGACCTCTGGAGGCTGTGGGTATTGACAAAGCCATCGCACGCAATGTGAGAGGTGCTTCTGCCACAGGATTTCTGTGGGGGTGGCAGCATGCAGCGGTTAGTCTGGCTAAAAAGAGGGAGCGGAGCCTCTGTTCTTCCTGCCAGCAGTCAGAACATCTGAATTATGAATGAAGATATCTATACGCTTCCTGGGCTCTGTTATTTAGCTAATATATTAAAGGATTAGAAAGAAAATTTATATGGTACAATGATGAAGAAAAAAAAAAAAAAGACCAGTGGAGTGAAGGTGAAATGACACAGCGGTGTTTTGTGGGCACTAATGAAGTCACATAAAAGCCTTGGGGAAGACAATGCACTGCTCTAGGCAGGATAATTCTTTGCCCCAGACTTACACTGTGGAGGATGCTTTCCCTTTCCCCTGTTTAGGAACGCACACAAATTATGTGCCCAGGCTAGGAGTCCAGGCAGTAAGTCCAGGACATCGTTCTTGTTGCTGCTGAGCATTTAACTGTAGGGACACATACCTTTGGAAGAACCTGGCTCCTTTATTTTGAATTCTCACTTGGTGGAGCTTTTGCAGCACTTTTTTTGACAATTCAGTATTTCATATATCTTTCTGATAGATAAGGAGAAAAAAAATGCAGTATTCTCATTCATCTGTAATAAAGTTTAAGAAAAGTGTGGGAGACTTTTCTGAATTTTATCAGAAATCCTTAAAGCCAGATAACAATCAGACCCAGCTTTTGTGGCAAGCTGCAGTGCCATTCTTTCCAGTGCTGTGTTCGCTTCTTGTTCAGGAAGAGGTCGGTAACTCATGCCACCATCAAGAGTGAAGCTAAACAGATGAGAAGATAAAGACAGCAGTAGGCATGACAGTCCCTCTGAAATATATTGCAGCTGCTCTACATTCAGCTTTGCAGAGCCTGAAAAAGCCTACAGAATTTTCTAAGAGTGCTAAAGCATGTTATATGATCCGCCACCACGTAACTACTCTGCTTTGATAGCTTTATCGATTGCCATGTTGCCGCAAAGAGCCTTGTCCCAATGCACAGAACTTGTTCATAATTTATGTAAACCACACAGATTTATACTGCTGCTAATTCTGTGGCTTACTGACCTAAGTAGCTTTTGGAAGTGGTGTGCCCCTGTCCTTACGGTGTGCTTACATCCTGTCCAGTTACACACCGCACACTTACGTATTCTGTTAGGAAGTTATTTATACATTCCTTCATTCACCGTGAGCCACATAGCTGGAAAGAAATATGTGATGTTGAAATGCTAATTTATTTCCATGTTTTGCTTTTAAGAGTGCATTTCCCAGAGAATACAGAAGCAATTGTTAATGTCATGTTTGATTTCCTTTCTGGAGATGGAAGACGGACAAAGATTTACTAGAAGTATTCCTTTCCTTGCCAAGAGAATGGATACACATTAGTAAGTTGACAGAAAAGATGAATTCTCTTGTGCCACTGCTGCTGTCCACTCTCCAATCTTCCTTTATAATTAATTAGCTGTCAGATCTGCTAAAACTCAAATAATGGATTACTGGGATGCAAGGCAAATTGGCCCTGAAATTAAGACCCAAGTCTGAGATGGTCTTCTTCCTGACCTTGCAACTCTCATTATTGATTTTGAGTAATTTCCACCTATTTAAGAAAAACAGGAATAAGGTAGAAGAAACAAAGAAGCCTTTTAAGAATCTTTGTGTCAGGTGTTCCATGTTTTTTAAAGATTTGCTACTTGTGTCAGTGAGCTATCTTCACTACTTACATACATTAACCTAACTGAAATATTTATTGCTCACGTTTCTAAGCTTCAAACTGAAAATAAGGACCTGGTATGCCTGTTCATGCTTACAATAATGCTTACAGTAAAATAAAATTTGAATTACTTAATTGAATTAATAAAATGACTCAAGCTTAACTAGATTGCCAAGACCTTATTAAATGGAAGACATCTATGGAAAATACAAAAGTATATAGGTATGCACTTGCATTAACCAGCATAATCTTTATTATAGGACAAAATAATTTATTAAATTTTATATTTATTTAATTGACCTCTGTTAGTCTTTGGATAAATATCTTAAAACTTTGATTTTAATGATCCACATCTTTCCTGATGTAGTACGACTGTTTTTTGGTCTGAAGGTGTGCTTTTTCTGAGGTAAACTCTGGTGACACCCAGAGTTGGAGTTAACATGCTCCTATGGCTGATGACATTTTGGAGGGATGCGAGGGCGCTGGAACTTCTGCTCATTCTTGCTGAGGACTCGGTGGAGTGCCATTCGTATCCTGCAGTGGCCCAGTCTGACTACAAAGCCTTCCTCCTCCTCCTGCTGTCCTGCTATGCTGCCACTGGAAATGTCTCCTAGGTAAGGGTGACGTAAAGTACAGTGTTTTTTTAGATAATAGGACATCTCTTGGTGGAAAGGGGAGTGGTCAATGCTCACAAAGGAAGCCTGGCTGAAGCAGCAATGCGTTTTCTGATACGGCTGAGTCAATTGGTTTCAGTGTTCTCTCGATAATTAGGAAACCTTGGTGCTATACAGAAGGCCTGTGATGTAACACATCTGAAACTCATTATACTTCATGGTCACTGCTTTTGCTGAACTTGTAAAAGAATAGAAGGCAGACCTTGGTGCAAGCAAAATATCTAAAGTACAGTACTTCACCTGTTGGTGCAGTTTATAAAGGCAACAGGAGAACCTTCGGCAGTGTGGTGATGGCAGTTGTGGTACAGCTGGCCTTTCAGAGCCTGTACTTTACTTAGGATGCACGAATATGTCGGAAACGGCATGCTGGAGCATCCTGGTGAACTACCTTTCATCCACAGAGGCCCTCCATCAGGCATGTTTGTACTGGAACCACTTCTCTCAGGAAAGCAGTGACTGCTATGGTAACACTGCACATAGTGGTTCGCATTTTTCTTTTTTGAGGAGCTGAATTTTACCCTGCAAAGCATAGTGCCTCCTGAAAGTATGTTTTGCTTGCATTAAAGCGCAGACAGCCAAGAGGAGCACTGGATTAGCATTCTCTTATCTGCTGTCCCAGGATAACTCTGATTATCACATGCTGGGCCAGGGAAGGCACCCGGGGAAGCACCGGAGCAGCACGGCAGGGCCAGACTCAGGTGCACCCAAGGTGAAATGCTCTGACACGAGGAGAACATCACCAAGCAGGGCTGGGGAGGGAGGACATCTGATAAGGTATGATGCACACTGTCCAAACCCTTGAATCCACAGCAGGAAGGTAGTGAGAGACCATCTTCTGACCAGCTCAGAATCATTCACTGTTTTAAATAGTTGTCTGTTAGCAGACTTGACGGAAACTAACTGTGGCACTGTAGGACTGGAGAAGATGCCTTTTCATGAATAAATGAAATACATGAGTGATGCTTCCCTAAAAAAGGATAAAAATAGGATCTGAAATGTGAAGTCTGAGGCATGAATCTCACAGGCTCAGGAGAAGTGTCCTAGTGAAGTGAACAGATTGTGATTTTGATCAGGATCATTTGCACAGACATCCCTGGAAGTCAGAGAATTAACTCATGTTGTGGGGAGGGGAGAGAAGATTCTGAATTAACTAAGTGGTAAATAATTAGAGGTAATAAGTAAACCTTTAGCATGTGTTTGGAGGGATATTTCAGGCATACATTATATTTGCCTTAAGAGATATGCCCGAATTGCAATAACCTTTTTTTTTTTTTTATTTAAGGAAGATATAAGTCAATCAATCAAGTGATTGCTTCCTCCGTCTTTTTCTTTATGAAGTTTTAGCTGAGGTGACAGATTTGGTGAGAGGTTTTTCCTGGAGGGGGGTTCCCTCGGCTCTGTCTTGAGCCGGTCCCAGCACGCTGTGGGGAGCAGCACGGCAGCACTGGGCAGGAGGCACCGCGTGCCCCAGGGCTGGGTCCGTTTGGTCGCTGCTGCCCTGACAGGCGGCCACCTTCCTGGCCATGCCCCATGGGGAAGGCACGCACAGCATCCCTCGGCAGCCGGCTCCTGCCTTCAGCCACCTGCCTGCAGGTTGCCCGCATCTCCTTGCTGCATCTGAGCCCACGGCCTGGGAAGGCAGAGCCGTGTCTCCATCCCCCAGCCTGGCACACTGCCGGCATCGCTCTGCTGCCTTCTCTTTTTCAGGCACAACAGTCGCAGATCTTCCATTTTTTCACCACTGCTCGTGTTTCAGGGATCTACGATTTTTCTTGTTCCCTCCTCTGGCACCCTACCTGGTTTAGAAACATGCAGATGCAAGGAAGGCAAGTAAATACCACAGAGCAAAACTGAGAACATTGGGAAATTTATTCAAGGAATTGATCTGCGTCAAAGGCGAAGCATCATAAGAATTCCAAATCTGTGATAAATCTCACTGCCTCTGCATTTACAAGGAACAATCTCCTTCCCTTCCTGTGAACAGTGCTAGTCTGATCTGCTTTGAATGGGCAATCAGTTGGGCTACCATCCAAAAACTATTTCTCTGGGGAAAATGTGGTTTGGGCAGAATGTGAATTCCTACTTCCAAGCCAGTTTTCAGCAAAAAAAAAAACTCCAGTAAGAGCACAGGTGCCCCAATGTCTCAAAATGCCCATTGACACTCCAGAGAAACTCCTTTAGATGAATAAAACTCTTGTTTCCTTCCAGCCAGAATTTCTGGTGCTAAGCCATGCACATTGAGCTGTGCCTCCTTGGGCCAGGAGCTC
Source organism: Aythya ferina (assembly GCF_964211825.1). NCBI lineage: Eukaryota > Metazoa > Chordata > Aves > Anseriformes > Anatidae > Aythya > Aythya ferina. The sequence continues at coordinate 64,637,462 of NC_140301.1, forward strand.
ACAGCTTCGTACCTCCACCAAATTCCCAGGTCAGTGCATTTTGGAGGCAGCCTCCTGCTCTTTGTGAGCCATCAGTGAGTAGAGTTCAACCCAGAGCAAAGGAGGCACTGCTTCTAACTTCACTTCACTGAACTGTGAACATAAAATATTGCTGATGCTAAAAGCAGCATTTACCTCAAAAACTGACTTCAACCTCAAGGAAGAAAAATAGGGAGATTATTTAATATATGAGCACATCTTTATCCACAGCTGCCTTCCTGGCACAGCTGGCTGGAGCCTGGGCTGATGCTCATTTGTTACCCCCCCGTCCTGGGGCATTGCAGGCTGCCCTTCTCGGACAGGACAGTGGGGACTGCTCCAACTGTGCCACCAGTCTCCTCTCCTCTGGACTCCATCATCTAAAAGCCCAGGAAGGGCAGCAATCATCCTGGCATTTTTTGGATGGTGGCATTTTTTGCACAGCAGAGGAAATTTTCCACAAGTGACCAATGCTTTCTCCCGGTACAAGGACCCATTATATTTACTGGGATAGCCTCGTTCTACTCCCAGTTCAGCACAATCCAGCCACAGGCACCTCACTGTGCTTCTAATTCCCCCTCACCTCCGTTCTTCTATTACCATAGAGAACAAAGCAGTATATCAATACTATCATTATAAAGCAATTACATCTAACTCTTCATTGTGCTTCAGTGTGCTTCATTGCTTGTCTCGCTGGCACATGCTGATGCTGAGAAGATATCAAGCTCTCAAAATATTCTTTTTAACTTTCAGCGCTTTCAGTCTTTAAATACATCATCGTCTTTAACTCCTAAGATCCTTTGGTGTGACAACTTTGGTTTTCAAAGCTAGAAATGAAAAATTCCTGGACATCACTAATTGCTTAATTACATCTTCTCCAACTCTTTTCAATAGTTGATACCAGAAAGACTTCTTTTGCACAGAGCCATGCTGTTGTTGTGCTGTGGTGTACACAACAAAGATACTGGAGAGAAAACTTAGGAACATATAAAAATATAGAATGCTGGCACATGTAATGTATTTACAAATTGCAATTTATTATATAAATATTTTTAAAGTATCAGGGTCACAATTCCCAGTAACTGCTGCTATATTTTAAATATATTAAAATAACATTCAATTGAAATTAAAACAATATAGAAATTAATTAAAAAAAAAAAAAAAAAAAAACACTCTTTAAATATATTCTGAATTTCTATGGCTATTATCTCATTTTACACTTCAGACTTATCTTTGGGTGTCAGGAAGCCAAAATCCTGAAATGGTTTAATTAGGATGAAAATTATATTTAATAAAGTTCTCATGAAGAAGTATAAGCAAATGTTATTAACTTCCCCAAGAATCAGACATCTAAAGTCAATGGTGAATTGTACTTTGCAAATTACAACTATCTGTGATAATGTGACTGACAGATGGATGTATAACTGTGACTATTTTTTTTGTGTCATTTCAGAAGTTGCCCCAAAGAGTCCCTCCAACCCCAAAAAGTATTTTTGCAAAGAGATATCTATATTCGTGCATTCCAGATTAAGTATAATGAATGACAGCCATTGTCTGGACAGCATGCATGTCAATACACCACCCAGAAATACTATGGGAAAACAGACCTTACTGATGAAAGGCAAAACAAACTCTAATCTGGAATCCATAGAAAGACATGGAATGGCAACAATGAAAACCACTGAAAAAGTCATCATTAAAAAAAATAATAATAATCAAATATCAAATGGGTTAAGTTGCCTTTCAAGAGATTGGCAGCAACAGCAGTTTGTGCACAGCATGGAAAAGAGGACAATGATGTACTTTAAGGAGTTCTTCACAATACACAGCAGAAGGTGACTGGGCTGTCAGCCTGAAAGGAAATGGGATGTTTATTCCTTCTGAGGCTGGGAATGTTGTACATCCCAGTCTGGTGCCAAAGAAGATCGAAAGACAACAGCAGGTAAACAGTTGAAACATCTGTTTCATTGTGACCGTATAAGTGATCGAAAAGAATATATTAAAAGTATTTTCTAACTTAGAAAGACATGTCTTCAATTCTTTTTTCTTGAGATTTACCCCTTTACATTTATCTCTGCTGGAACTCATTTACCAACTTTTTCCCTCCCATTTGGTTTCAAAAGGTTCTTCTGGGGTTCCTTGCCATTACCACAGCATCCAAGGACTTAGTTTTGTCTGTAAACTTGACAAAAAACAGATGAAGTAGGCTCAAAATACATGTGGGTGAGCAAAATGAAGATCCCAGGAAAAGGCAACAGATATTCACAGCATGGGTAAAGAAAGTTCATACCTAATTAGAATCAACAAGTTGCCCACAACATGGCAGACTATGAATAAGGTGCAAAATTTGTGGGGGCTGATGTACTGCCGGCTTGGCTGAACAGGGATCTTCTTCTAGAGCTTAGGCCAAAAAAGAAAATGCAAGGACACTGGAGGCAACAGGTAACATGGGAGGACTACAGAGATGTTGTTCACCATTGTAGGATGCTGGCTTGTGTGGCCAAAGCTCAATTATAGTTGAATCTGGCCAGTACTGTGAGGGACAACAAAAAGGTCTTTTTTCAATATGTTAACAGAAAAATGAGGACCAGTTTGCACAGGTCCATTACTTGATGAGGATGGTCACTTCATAAATAGGGATGTAGACAAAGCAGAAATGTTTAATGCCTCTTTGCCTCTGTCTTCAAAACCAGTGATGGGCCCTGGGACCCCCAGAGGCATGACTTGTAGGACTGTGACTGCAGGAGTCATAAAAGCCCAGATAACCCCAAAGCTGTGGGAGATTTGCTGCTCCAGCTGGGGGCACATAAGCCTATTGGGCCAGATGGGATTCATCCCAGGGTACTCAGAGAGCTGGCTGACGTCATCGTGAGATTTCTCTCAATTATTTTTCGTTGGTCTGAGTTTCTGGTGAGGTCCCAGTTGACTGGAAGCTGGTAAATGTTATTCCAGTTTACAAGACGGGAAAGAAAGGAGACCGTGGCAATTACAGGCCTGTCAGTCTCAATTCACGCCCTGGCAAAATCATGGAGAAGATTATTCTGAGTATTACTGAAAAACATTTGAAAGACAATGCACTCGTTGGTCACAGCCAACACAGGTTCATGAAGGGAAAGTCCTGCTTAGCAAACTTAATTTCCTTTTATGAGAAGATTATCCACCTAGCTGACCAAGGGAAGCCAGTAGATGTAAGCATTCTGGATTTCAGTAAAGCTTTCGATACTGATTCTCACAGCATCCCTCTGGACAAAATCCCAGCATACAGCTAGACAAGTACATGATACCACGGCTGACAGGTCAGGCTCAAAGGGTTATAGGAAATGCGGTTACATTGGGCTGGTGGCCAGTCACGGGATTGTCCCGCCCTATTCTATGCTAGCGTGGCCTCAGCTTGAGGACTATGTTCAGCTTTGGGCACCACAGTATAAAAAGGACATAAAACTATTAAAGAGCATCTAAAGGAGAGCTGCAAACATGGTGAAAGGTCTGGAGGACAAGACGTATGAGGAGCGGCTGAGGTTCCCTGGTTTGTTCAGCCAAATGATCCATGATGATCCACGTGGGTCTTTTCCAGCTCAGGATGTTCTATGATTATACAGAAACATTTATTCCTTGCCTGCCAGGCTCTTAGAAGCTGTTTCTAGGCAGAAGCAGTACAAAACAATCTTTGGGCACATCCAGTACAGACTTACAAAGAGAAAATCATAGCTGGCCAATCTGATTGCTTCCTATGGTGAAAAGGCTCTGCAGATGATGGGGGAGCAGTGGATGCTATTACCTGTGAGCTTAACAAGGCTGGCACAATCTCATGTCAGGCTTATAAATCAAGCTGATGAGTTATGGGCTGGGGTGAGTGAAGGTGACAGAAACACCGGAGTTAAAGGGCATTGCTCAGTGGTGTGAAGTCTGCAAAGTTCAACAAGTAGAAACAGTGCGTTACACCTGGGAGAAAATAGAACCACGCAACAGGACGGGGAGGAGGAGCTGAAGGAGCGATTTAATTACTTTAAGGATAGGTATGGACAGAGCTAGACTCTTTTTAGATGTGCACTGTGAAAAGAAAAGAGGCAGTGGGCACAAGATGCAAGAAGGGAAAATTCTGCTAGGTGTAAGGAAAAATTGCTTTGTCATGGAAGTAGTTAAGTGAGTTACCCGGAGAGAAACTGTGAAGAATGAGGAATTGTGTGACAGTGGTATATGCAAGTGGTAAATTGGATTAAGTTCAGAGATAAGTTTTTCCTTGATTTTTCAGGGCATATCTCTCAGCAGTGCAGTCTGTTTGACGGAAGGCTAGCCAGGACTCAGGAGAAGACTAAAGCTTTTGTAAGTTTGAAAGAAGATTTTATTGAATAATCATCAACTTTTCATGGACCTTCCTAAACTGTCTGGTAGACAGAACTGGATCTGCTAATACCTCTGTTCCTCTGTACTGTCCTCTGAAAACTCTATCATTTATTCATAACCTTTTTTATTCATGTGTATTAAAATTATTGCCTGCAATATCTGCCTAATAGATCACAATATTTTTCTAAGGCATGCCTTCTAACTTTTTTCACATCTAAGTAAATGTCTTTAAGTCTGTCCTCTTGAGAAATCCCTCATGCCTACTGTGCTTGCGCCTGCCATTCTCTCAACGATTTTATGAGAGCTACAGCTTCTATTATTTTCCATCATTTCTGAAACTGATTGTCAATCCCCATGCTAAAGAAACAGTAACAGTAAAGAGCTGGAGTTGGAGAGATTGGCTTCTCTCAGAAGTGTTTTTGGAATTTGATGGCCTATATCTTTTGCAGTATAAACACATCGTAAGTTCAGAAAGCTGTAGCATGAAGACCCAATGCATATGTTTTAATCATATAATGAGATGGAGATTCGAGTGCCCATACCAGCTTTTGCTGATGTTAATGTTGATTTCAGCTGTACCACATCTCCTTGGAGCAGCAAGTCAACTCCATTTGGTATACCTCAAACATAGGTGTGCAAATAGCACAGGACTTCAGTTAATAACTGTTCACTTTTATCTGTGGATATCTCTCCCATGAGAATAAGCAACATTTGCTTCTTAAAGAAGGTAGAGAAAGAAGAGCACTGAGAAAGCTAAAGGAGCTTAAAATAGTGGTGGGTGGTTCATCTTTAGTTGCAGTTCTTGTTAGTGATAACTATGTCCTTGATTTAAAGAGCTTCTTCTCTAGTTCCTAGGGGACAAGATAAAGAATGAAAGAAAGGAAAAAAAAATACTTTGCTTAGGATCATTAATGTAAGCAGTGATGCTGGCTTTAAGGAAAAACAAAAACAAAAACAAAAAACAAACAAACAAAACAAAAACAAAAACAAAAACAAAAACAAAAAAGCACAAACACATAGAGCATGTGAAGGATGCCCAATGGGGGACTGTGAAAAGCCATGCCAAGAGGAGGAATTGGAGTTGATGAGTTATTCACGTGTTGTATATTTATATATGTATACGTATATATTTATACACCATACCGTGGGCATTAAAAACATCCCCCTGAAGGGCAGTTCTGGCCATCTGAACACAATGTACCATGAACAGTGTGATCCGTGAGCCTGTGCAGGCTGCAGGGATAGGTGTGTATGGTGCACGGAACCATACCAGGGAATCATTTGAAGAACAAACGATTGCAAACCAACCTGGAATAAATATAGCCTGACAATTAGAAGAGCTGTCCCATAGGCTGCGGTCTGGAAAGGCAGTAAGGCATAATAAGGGAGAGAAAAATAATTAATCAAAATTGTTTGATTTTCAGAAAAAAATGTCAAATCCATAAGTGTTTCCATAATCCCTGAGGTACCTTCTGAAATGACAAGTGAAAGGCCACAAGGCTCAAGGGTGACTCAAGGCTCAGCACCTTCATCTGGTGAAACCTTCTGGAGCCTGCTCCTTTGAACAGGAGCTGCAAGTCCTCCCCAGAGGTCACACACACTGCATTCGGCTGTGGAGCTCTACATCAGTGCCTAGGCCCAGCAGGAAGATCTGGAACATGAGGCAAACATCTGTTTTTTGGTATTGAAACACTTGGAATTTGGGTGAAATTAGGAGTTTTCTGAAAGCAAAATACAAAATTCCATGATAACAGATTCTTAAAAATTAAGTTAACTCAAAAGATACATTTTCTGTTTAAAGGCAGTTTTGCTGGATAACTGTTGGTTAAACACTCTGAAGCTGTTAGTTCACCAGAAAGCAAAGGAAAGACACTGGAAGGCTTGTGCAAGGACCACCAAAGGAAGGAAATATTCAGGAGCTGGTGCTCTCCAAGAATCACAGCACTAGTGTCCTGGTTTCAGTTAGCACAGAATTAATTTTCTTCCTAGTAGCTGGTGGAATGCTGTGTTTTGGCTTAGAATGAGAAGAGTGCTGATAACACCCCGATGCTTTAATTGTTGCAGAGCAGTGCTCATACTAAGCCAAGGACATCTCAGCCTTTGCTCTGTCCTGCCAACGGGCAGGCTGGGGGGTGCAGTAAGAGCTGGGAGGGGACAGACCCAGGACAGGTGACCCAAACTAGCCAAAGGGGGTATTCCATACCATCTGACGTCATGCTAAACAATATATAGGGGTGGCTAGCCGGGGGGAGGGGGCCGGACTGCTCGGGGTTAGGCTGGGCATCGGTCAGCGGGTGGTGAGCAATTGCATTGTGCATCACTTGTTTGTACATACTATTATTACTTTCGTATTATCACCATTGTATCATCATTATTATTATTGTTATTATTATTTTGTTATTTTTTTTTTCCTGTCTTATTAAACTGTCTTTATCTCAACTCACGGGCTTCACTTTCCATTTCTCTCCCCCGTCCCAGAGAGGGAGGGGGGAGGGTGAGCGAACGGCTGCGTGGTGTTTAGCTGCCGGTCGGGTTAAACCACGACAGTCTTTTTGGCGCCCAACGTGGGGCCCGAAAGGTTGAGATAACGGCAGATCTGATCAGAGTGTGTTAAACTAAAATTGGTGTAAGGATTAGACCTGCTTAATAGTCACTTGTCATGATGCTGATTGCTTTAATCACAACTCTGCTGCGCCTGTTTTCCAAATTGAGTATTATAGTACATTATTTTCCGTATTTGCTCTCTGTAGTGTTGTTTCTCCTCTCCGGGCCCTGGTTTCAGACCATTATGGTACTAAGTGTTATAGCAATGGCTTATGAGACGATAAGATATCTGGTCATGACTCTAACTTGGTATTTATACTCAGTAACATCGTGGACTCTGTACTTTGGAAACAGCATCTTGGGAACTATTAGCAATTATACCTATTGTTTTTCTCCATTAGAGAGTCAATCTGTGGAGGGGAAAGGGGAGGATATTTTTCCTTACTTGCTTACTCTCCCTTTCTCCTTCACCACCCCTGTATCCTCCTGGGTCACTCTGCCCAAAAGACTGTCGTGGTTTAACCCGACCGGCAGCTAAACACCACGCAGCCGTTCGCTCACCCTCCCCCCTCCCTCTCTGGGACGGGGGAGAGAAATGGAAAGTGAAGCCCGTGAGTTGAGATAAAGACAGTTTAATAAGACAGGAAAAAAAAAATAACAAAATAATAATAACAATAATAATAATGATGATACAATGGTGATAATACGAAAGTAATAATAGTATGTACAAACAAGTGATGCACAATGCAATTGCTCACCACCCGCTGACCGATGCCCAGCCTAACCCCGAGCAGTCCGGCCCCCTCCCCCCGGCTAGCCACCCCTATATATTGTTTAGCATGACGTCAGATGGTATGGAATACCCCCTTTGGCTAGTTTGGGTCACCTGTCCTGGGTCTGTCCCCTCCCAGCTCTTACTGCACCCCCCAGCCTGCCCGTTGGCAGGACAGAGCAAAGGCTGAGATGTCCTTGGCTTAGTATGAGCACTGCTCTGCAACAATTAAAGCATCGGGGTGTTATCAGCACTCTTCTCATTCTAAGCCAAAACACAGCATTCCACCAGCTACTAGGAAGAAAATTAATTCTGTGCTAACTGAAACCAGGACAACTAGCCAGAAAAATACTATAATATTTGCAGTTTATTTTGAATACAATTTAGTTCACTAGCCTTTGTGGATGATGCTTGTGGTTACAGATATAGTTTCATCCCAAACTATTATTTCCTCATCACAACCCCCTAAAAATTATGTATTTCTACTGCTGGAGGTAGAAAATATTTCATACCACAAGCAAAATGCAAAACCAAGAAACATCTCAAAAATAGCGAGGCTAGAAATGAACCAATGTTTTTCATTGTTTTTTGCATGCATTAGGTGTGATTTGTGACTGACGTTTAATTGCATGCTTGTATGGAATTAGGAGATGCTGTGCAGAACATTATCAGTTCCACAGGAAACAGATGGAATTAGGCTGAGAAAAAATACTGTGTGGAGCAGACAAATGGCCTACAAAGTGTGGAAAAAAAAAAAAAAAAAAAAAAGACCTCAGAAATAGCACATTTGTATGTTCTTCATATTGTTTGATTTATTTACTCCACAGTTTATATACTATAAGACTGGATATGGCTATAAGAGCTGTTGATATTTCCTGACAACATTGAAATAACCGACTGAGATCAGATTTAGTGCTGAAGGAAGAAAGTTTAGTCATACTTCATAATCGATAGTACTCAATTATACAGTCGCTCATTAGACTTTTCATGTCTTTAATTTCAGTATTATTTTTGTATGTGTGTGTGTGTTGACTAAGACCTAGAACTTACCTGTTTGTTAGTACTTTTTTTTTTTCTTTTTTTTTTTTTTTCTCTCTCCAGTAGTATGCAGCTCATTTTAATGCAGTAGACTCTGTTCTGTTGATGCATAGTCAAATAAAGACAGTCCCCACCTAAGGAATCAAAAATGAGATAATAAAACAAAACCAAGGGACACAGGGCAGCAGCAGAGGAGAACCGGAAAGCACTAAGAGTGACCACAGTACAACAGTTGAGGTTTGACCCATCAGATTTGATCCAAACAGCTGAACAATATTGCTGTTCTCAAAAAATAAAATTAAAATAAAATAAAATAAAATAAAATAAAATAAAATAAAATAAAATAAAATAAAATAAAATAAATAAAACTTGTGTTTTGTGCAGTGTGCCATGATCCAGTTATTGCAATTAACCACCCATAATTCCATGTAATCCATACATATAATCATTATTCTATGATTCCAAAACTATTGAGTTCATTACAAAATAAGTTTAAGAAAGTACAAGAAGGTGTACCATGCATGCTGCTGTCCTCGCAGCCTTTTCACATGCCAAAATGATATCTGACATCAGTGTAACATCGCCCCGCCGGTGAGGGCAGGGCTGTTGGCTCGTTATGGGCTCGTCACCTTCTTCAAAGCACAGACATTTCTTCTCCCTGCAATAGCGGAACCTGTATTTGCAGACACATCTCTAGGGTGCTGCTCTGTGTGGGATGAATTCCTTCTCAGGCTTTATTGCTGCTTCACAGCCTGGGCTCCAAGTGTCAAGTGGTTCACCAGGAGCAAAGCGATGGCCTAATATCCTTCACTGGGTTTTTGGTTACACTTCATACTCATTCACACAGGTGAAACAAGGTCTCAAGGTCCTCTGCTTGCTCCTTGAAATTTATGACGCCCAAGTGTTTAGAAGGGCAGTAAGTACCTCATCCCCCCGGCAGCTCTGCCCACAGGGCATGGTCAGCACAGGGACCTCCAGAGAGCTGCTGGCTGGGGCCCCTCACCTGCACTGCAGGAGCTTTTTAATTTGTGACTCAGGTAGATCTTATATGCCTTCTTGCTGAAACGCTGAAAGTGGTTTCTTTGCATTTTGCCTTGGCAGGGGTAGCAGCCCTGCACTGTTCTGAACCCCCGTGAACCACGGTGCAGCTGGGGGCAAACGGCGCTGGGAGGACACGGCCGGGTTCTGCTTTGTGTGTTCGGCAGCCACAGGTCTCTCACCAACAGTTAGGTTCCCTAGAAATGTAACCTCTTCACATTCTTTTTTTCACTGCATTGAATAATTTTTTCTTCCGTGCAGCAGGTGCAAAGGGCTCCAGCCCTATTTGCTGTCCCTAGGTCTGGCTGCATTACAGAACAGTCAAGACAACTTTACAGCAGCGGTAGCTCTAGGGCTTAGTAACAGTCATATCTTTTTTTCAAAGCCTCTTTCCAATGAAGATAGAGAGGAAAAATGACAGTGTAATTGCTCTCACATTTTAATTTTAGAAGTGTCTTATCTGTTTCATCTCAAACTCAGGGAGAATAAAATCAGCTTAGTCCTTCCACAGTGCTCCGCACTGCTGGCACCACGGGGTCTGTCACTCCCAGGACGTGGCTCTGAGCCCAGGAGGAAGGCAATCCCTCCTCTCTGGTGGCTGCCCCATGCAGCCAGCCACGAGAACACAACCCCACCCTGTGCCATCCAGCTCCACCTTCAGCAGGAACGGCAGAAAACTGATAGGAAGTGGAAATTGTTTTGGCTCATGCTAAACTGTTGAGATTCTGGAAGCTGCAGTTTTATTTCTGCCTGACTTTTATTAATGCAGAGTATTTATTCATCCCTGCAGCAGGAGCAAAAGTTCAAAATAGTATATATATTTTATGAGCAATACTTTTAATGCTTTTTAATAAAACAAGAAAAGAAGACCTCAGACTAGAATGTCCTTCATTAAGAAGCAGTGTAAACAGGCAGAAGGCTTCAGTGTAACAGAAAGCATTTTCCATTTGGAAACGCTAATCAGGTACCATGCCCTTAGCTGGATTGCAAAAATACAACATTCTCTAGGATAAGAGCAGCAATACAATGTCAATGAAGGAAAAGATTGATTGCTTTCCCAGGCAATAAAAAGAGGAAATGTACTTCATGAAGAAACATGCCTGATTGCATTTGCCCACTGGTGCAAGTGCATATGTGTGAAAATCATGATCAAAGCATATGTGGCTTTGGCTGCATCTTGTCTACAGAACAACAGCAAAAAGTTATGCCAGAACTGCCTTACTTGGCCAGGTAACTCCCCCCCCAGGTAAGAAGCTGCTGAGAAGGAGCAGTTGCTTTCCCACAGCTTCCTTGCCCCAGCACTGGCTGTGCTGGTGGGCGGAGGAGCACTGCTTCCAGCCGGCAGAGCGTGGAGAAGCCTTCAGGTTGCTCATGTTTGCTCAGAATCCCACACCAGATTGCAGGGCTCCAGGCACTGCAAGAACATAAAGAAGGCATATGGCCAGTTCTTTATCTGTTTCACAGCCCTGCTCTTGATACAGCTCAGCACATGTGCGTAAGCAGAAAAAAATACTTTAAGATAAAAAACACTCCTTCTACAGGAAAATGTGCACGAGTGGAGAAAGTACACCAGAATGTGTTCTTATAGCACTGTTATTGATAGTGCTAAGCATGATAGATCCTTATGGATTGTAAATGCTGACAAAAGGCTCCAAATAACTCTTCAATGCAGTAACAGTGACAGTAGAGTCAATAGCATCAACCATCTCCCAGTAATGCCCTTCTGCAGCATGCTAAAACAAATCCCTGATCAATCATTTTCTCTTCCACCTGCCTGATGCTGCCAGCCAGGCCGGGCTGTAAGGTTAGCTGGACTCCAGCCTGGGTCTGTAGCTGGCCACGGTCAGATGGTTACAAAACCCATAAAGCACAGAATTGCTGTCACTGAAGGACAGGTCAAGCAATGTGATGCCAAGAGGAATAGATCCCTTCAGCATGAAAAATAAAGACAAAAAGGGTCTTATTGCTGTATTCAATTAATGGGAGACTATAGGGAAAGACTCTTCCTGAAGGAGCATGGGGACGGGGCTGGAGGCAATGTATAAAAGCTGGGACGTGGGAAGTTTCACACTAGATGTAGGGAAAGACATTTTTTCTTTATTTTATATATATATACATATATATATACATGTATATATATTTAAGTGAGAGTAGTCAAATGCTGACAAGACTTAAAAAAACAAATAAACAAACAAAAACAAAAAGGTGGTGGAAACTGTCCTTGGAGACATTCCAAATCCAGCTGGACAGGGGTAACCTGCTCTGATGGTCCCTGCTTTGAGCAGCAGGTTAGAGCAGAGGCCTCCAGCAGTGCCTCCAGTCTTGCTCTGTTCTCAGAATCAGAGAATAGCCTGGGCTAGAAGATCCTCCAGAGACCTCTGATTCATGTCCCTGCTTATGGATAGCCTCAGGGGTAACTCAGTTTGCTCAGGACATTTTCCTTCTGAGCAGCGGCCGCCTCCAAGGACAGAGGTCCCACACTGCTGCTGCTTGGCTGCCAAGGCTGGGCAACCAGACCTGCCACCAGGAAAGCAGATTTCAGTTTATGCCAGATGAGGCTCCCCCTGTGCCTTTAGCACTTATTTTCTTGTGAAGCTAATGAAAATTTGTTCTTAGCTTCTAAGTTCATCTGAGACACAGCGTGCCAACCCCACCCGTCCAAAACCCAGACCAGCCACTACAGTCACTGCTGTTATATTCATAACAGTTTTGCCATTAAAAGGTTGTCTCCTAAAATATTAGTTATTAGTTAAGATGCCCCTCTTAACACAGAGCCCTGCACCTTCTTCTCCCCTTTGGGAGATTAAAGCTGCTCCACGCTCCCCCTCAGGTGCGGATGAAAGGGAGATGTTCAGCCCGCCTGCTCCTTCTGCTTCATCCTGTCCCTACCGTTGGACACATCTTTCCTTTTCCTCCTTCTTTCCCTCTTGGATGATTAAATTTATCAGAAGAAAAATCTCCTATGTCCTAAGCTTGCCAGGCTCTACTTAACTTTTCAGTAATTACTAAAGGATGACACATCACACTAAACCAATATCATTGCTAATACTGTGCTAATGAGAGGTGGAAGGACGGTGCTAATGGGTTCAGCTCTAACGCTGAATAGGCTCAATCAATTTCTCCAGTCAGAAGAACTAAGCTGGTCCCTAGTACTGGACTAGGTTGCTCCAGATGAAGTGGGGAGCAGTGTCTCTCCTGCTTTACGCAGCAGTTTCAGACTCCCTCCTGGCAGATTCCAGCCTCTTTCTGTGCTGTCCCTGCGAGCACCTCCACCAGGGGTGTCCTCGCTGCCCTCAGCGCACAGCCTGCTGCGGCAGGGTGCGGGGTCACCAGGCGTGACAGAAAGCAGGAGGTGACAAACCCACCCCGATCCACCCCCTGCTCGCAGCCTCCCCGTGAGACATTGCACCTCATGGTTCCAGAAACCTGCAGCTACGCTTCTCCAGCACCCACACTGCCTCAAATTAACTCATTTAATTTGTATTCAGAGGCATTCTCTGGAAACAAGTCGGCTGTTTTACTTTTGTTCTGTTGCCTCAGTACGGATTTTGACACCAGAACTACACAATGATTAGTGCTTTCCATACCGCACACAGGTGGTGCAGTGGGGTCTCTTGATGCAGCACTGTGCAACCAGCAACAAGCTGAAGGAAAGAAGCAGAATTATGAAAATACCTCAAATGGATGAGTGGGAGGGATTCATCTTTATACCTAGAACCAAGGTGATTTACTTTTATTATTAAACAGAAAATACCTGTTCACTCCATAAAACACTACCTGTTAAGTATTTTGGGGGAAAAATGTAATCCATGCACAGAAGAGGGATTTTAGTTCCTAGAAAATACTGTTTTTCTATTAGCAGGTACATACAAAGTGGATATTGTATGCAGAAAAATGAATTAATAGATTATTTATTACCAGTCTTATTAATGAAGTTAAGTCTTATTAATGAAGTTAGTTAAAACAGTCGTTCACTCAAACTGGGGTACAGCTTTAGCAGAGCGTTTCATGTACTGAGGGATGCTGTTGGGCAGGGGGCAGGGGCAGGGGCAGGGTCCTCTCCCCACTCCTGCTGCCCAGCCCCTGCCCGCTGCCCCAGGGCTGGCGGCTGTCTTCACCAGCAGCATTTAGAATGGCTTTGTCTCATTCTGTAACATCCAACAGACTCTCCCAGGTCACCACTCCTCAGCGCCATGATATTCCATAGGTAATCCCCCTGTGTTATGTTTCTTTATGAAATTACCTTTAAGTTGGCAGCCAGATGCCTCCTAGGTGCAAGTTCCAGCCTATAAGTTCTGGAAGTTAATGTAGTGATGATACACCGTGCGATAGGCTCGTGGCCTTAGTTATGAAAGTGCATTTTTATTACTTGGTATCTCAACTCCCCTGTGTTTACACACATCCCACTAACCTTTGGGGACTGGACAAAGTGGCTGCTCAAACAAAATACAGAATACTGAAAAGGTCATGAGCGAAGTGTGGTCAAATACTATCCTTGTCTGAATATATTAAATAAGCACTCTTGGTTAGAAGTGCTCATTCTCATGACATGCTGAAGTAGTGAAGAGCTACAGATACATTCACACAGCAAAGCCTGTGTGTGAGGAGCAAGCACCAGAAAATCTGCTTCTGTTCATCTCATCCTCAGGACGACAGCTCCATCAGGCTCCATGCGATCAGCGTAGGGCAACGAGCACGCAGTGACAGTGGAGAGAGGAATGGATATAACGGTATTAAAGCCCCAATCCACGTGCAACTAGCTGTATGCAACTGTAATTTTACGGGAAAGCTCTCTGCATTGAATCTTCCCCTGAATTGCCACTATATGTAGGATTCATCTTTTAACTACCTGAACGTGAGCGGAATAGAGGGAAATTTGAGCGGTTCTGAAGTCCTCCATCAAGCCGCAGGTGACAAGCTGTGCTCACAAATCACAGTCCCATGCTGGGAGGCTGCTCCTCGACCTGCCACGAAATACAGCCAAGAGCCAGAGACACCACGTGGCATGGTTTATGGCTGCCAAGGCTTTTACAGTTACAGCTTTGTGGTACTACATTACTCACCTTCCTCCTCTTTATGACTTGTATTTTAAAAAGGAGCCTCAAACAACTGAACAATTCCTCTTCTAACCCATCTCTAGAAACGTTTTATAGCATTAAATATTCCAGTCCACTCCAGGGCCCCCCCGGGCCGGGATGCTGGGCATGTCTTAGCATTGCAGCACACGGCAGTCCCTCTCCATCCCTGGAGACAGAGCTTTCGACTAGGTGGCCCTGCATGAGCAGGGGCTGGACCAGATGACCCCCAGAGATCCCCGCCAACCTCAACCACTCTGTGATTACTTATTTTTAGCCCACATGCAAAATATTCATACGAAGTCCCACAGCTGCCAGGACATGCTCAGGGTGTCTGCGAAGCAGGTGGTAGCAGACATCAAGGAAACTGAACATGTGCTGGACTTAGTCTTACACCTCATCATGGAAGGAGAAAAGAGACAATAAAGACTTCCTGATCAAACCCAAGCATCTCCCACATGCAAAACTCTGAAAAATTTAATGATAATACCTATTTATTAGAGTCAGGGAATCTCCCTAGAGAAAGGTGAGCTTATCAGTCTAATGTCCTCTATTGCACATAAAGGACCTTTCAGGTTCAAAGACCTGCCAGCTGCCATGCAGAAACAGCAAGGTGTTTGAAATTGTGTCATTAACTTAATACAATTGGTCTGTAGGTCTGCAAATTCTAATTGAATAGAACTAGTGAAAAATGTAGTTTTTTGTTTGTTTTGTAAAGCCAACTTCTTTCCTGCAGGAAAATTTATTTATTTATTTATTTTCCCTTGACAGCAGTTAGACAGCATTATACAAACAGAAATAGAAGGAGCTCCTGCTTTCTGCTCTACCCTTCTCTATGAAGACTAAAGCTTTCTTCTGGCTTTTACACTAGAAATTTTTGAAAAGCTATTACTAGAAGCAGGTTTGTTTCCCATTTGTTGGCACTTGATAAACTCCATCTTTGTCAGTATCTGAAAACAATCATTTAATTTTAAGAGTAAAACATTTCAAGTTAAAAGTGTTGTATTTGATAATTCAATTAAAAGCTTATTTTGTTATTTATATGTATATATATATATAAAAACAACGGATAAATGAAGTCCACTTTTTCCCTATACTTTTCAATTCAAAAGAACGGAAAGGGTAAAACCTGACTGTTTGCCACCAAATTTTGGTTTTACTTTCAAAAATGAGAAAAAGTAATGAAAAACAAAACAAACTCATAAATCACAACTTTTCCATTAAAAATATTTTGACAGATCTACTCATCACCTCCAGGTTCTCCAGAATTGGAGGTAAAGGTGGATATTCAGGCTACATTTTATTACTTCAGCCTCTATTGGCCTTTTTCAATATATCTTGTTCTTTTTTCATCTTTCTTCCACAAAAGGATGGTTTGCCGTTTTGTCTTTAATGCAGTTTCTTTCAGTAGCTGCCAGTCTCTGTTTTTTTGTGTGTGTGTGGTTTTTTTTTGGTTTTGTTTTTTTCTCCTAGCATTTGTTCCTACAGCTTTATACCCTCCTGCTCCTCCCTTCGGCTCCTCCTATGAATATAACAGTTTTCCTTTCCCAGTTTAGCCAGAAATGCTTCTGAACAGTTAGTCTGTAGAAGAAGTCCAAGCCCTGTACCTTGGGCCATCAGTTCTGCATTAAAGCCCCTTTCCCAGAGCTGAGGCTTCTCGTGCCGTGCAGCAGCACACTCCTACAGCAGCATTGCTGCTGGTGTGCTGTACTCACACTCCCCTGGGTACAGCAATGTACTCCACAAGCCGCAGCTCCGTGGCTGCAGCTGCATCCCCAGCCCAGGCTCCAGCACGGGGGCACCACTGCCCCACGAGCACCTGGCCAGGGACCAGCTGTGCCACAAACCTCCCTCGTGTCCCCCCAGCGCTTCTGGAGAACTTGGCCAAATACCAGAGCACCTGTATGGACACAGTGCTTCAGCCACAGCCAGGAAAGCAGTTCATTAGCTTCCACCAGTTTTACCCACAGAGGTACCCAAAAAAGCAATAATTAGTCTGTTAACACAGTTTAATTCTCCCTTCCTGTCTGAAAAAACAGCAATGGATAAGGTGGGGCAGGCTATTCACGTAGGTTTAGGGTTTTTTCTCAATCAGATTTTTTTTTTGCACTGAGCGTTTCAGATATACCTGTGCCCTCTCATATCATAGCAGCAGCACAACACTAAAGCTTGCTTTTTATACAGGTGTTTAAAGGTACCTAAGTGCTAAGTATACACTTACAGTTATATACATACAGGAATGGATTTATTTCATGCATAATAGGAGCACACACACAGATTACATATTTATACAAATGTGTACATATAACAGTTATTTGTTATTAAAACATTCAGGCATCAGAATCCTGTATAATGATTTTTAAATGACAGCTGACAAGCATAGATAAATGATCCCCTCAAAAATCTCCTTTTTATCTTGGCTTAGTTACAGTAAGGTAATCTCGTGCAAAATGCTTTTAAACCCTTCTCAAAAGTGCAAAATGAGATTAGCTTCTTGCGTGCCATTCCAAGGCACCAACACATACCCACTGCTTCTGGAATACACAAGAAGCAAACATAAATAGCAGATCAGGATAAAGGAGGAATTAGGCTGCTATATATTGATTTATTCTTTAAGATAGCTTTTTTCTTTTCAGTCCTTTTTTTTTGTTACAGTTATTCAGTTATTTTGACTTCTTTGTGCCAGATTGGAGTATGACACTTTCTTGCCTAAGGTTTTACGTGCTTTTAGTTTAATGGAGACTCAGAGCATTGTAATGAATACCTTGAGTAATCTTATTTAGGTACCACGGTCAGATGACTTCTAAAGAAAACAAGTAAAAGCTGAAGTACATAGCCATCTTTCCTTAATGTAAAAGATCACAACAATCTTATACTCTGTTAGGAAACATTTCTTAGTCTCATGGCTGAAAACCATGGCCTGGCCTTGTAATAAAGTGTTCTTACATCAGAGCATGGGTTCAGTAAAGCCAGGAAAGGTACAGCATCATCCTGCAGAACACTAAACGCCCTCAGTTCAGCGGCACCTCTTGTTGCTCAGACAGATTACTTCGTCAGAGGGGATTTCTGTACCATTCCCAGTGCCTGCCAGGAGGTTCTTGCAGTGGAGATAAATCAGCCTGGCATGATGCATCTCACCACGCTCTGGAAATGGAGACAGTGGCTGGGAGGCATCTCACCACGCTCTGGAAATGGAGACAGTGGCTGGGAGATTTGCTTTGTCAGTCTTTCAGCTGAACCCTGTCAGCTCTTTTCTCCCTTTTTAACCTTACTAGAGACTATTGCTTCCGAAAATTGTCTGGTCTGAAAATGGCATAGCACTCCTGGATGAGGCACACGTTTGTTAATTCTGCTAAGCTATGATGGAAGCAAAGCTTGGGTGAAAGCTCCCATTCTGACAACACTAATCAGCTTAGGCTGTCTAGACTTTCTTGCAAATAACCTAGGTCTGTTAAACTGAACTTCAGCAGACACACTGACAGGAACAAACCAGATCACAAATCTGTCAAGAAGCAATAACTACCTCAAAGCACAGGAAATTTAGTAGAATACAAGACAGGCAAGTTTTTCTTAGACTTCATGCACTGAGGAAGCAACAGGGAAATAGAAAGGAACAACTCAAGGGAAAAAAAAAAAAAAAAAAGGATATACATGCTCAAAATCCCACAGGTCAGGGCACATAAGCTACTGAAAACAACAGTAATGAGAAATAAAATATAATATCAGACAAGATGCCCCCCAGCAGCATTGGTTCAGTATCCAATGGAGTAAGAAATCTTTCAGCAGAAGTTAATGGTAAATGAATCAGTATCAACAGCAGAAGTCTCTAATCAGGTGGTTAGTACAACTAATAGAACAGAAAAGTGATCAGACTTCTGCCCTTTTTTAACATAAGGGGAATAATGGAAAAGGACTGAAAAACTCTTGAGATATCTCAGAATTATTAGTGATTATAGATAATCACTAAGCAGTACTGGAATACAGGAAAAGGGTCAATATTATACAGATCTCCAGCAAGAGAAACAACCAGGAGGTAAGAAAAATCAGTAAACTTAGTTTTACTTCACAGAAAAACTGTGAAAGAAGTCAGCATGATAAACTAGGCACATCTTGGTTTTAATGAATCACATCAAACCAGTCTATTTTTTCCCCCATAAGACAGTAACAATCTCATGATTTCTAGTGAAGAGCCAGCTGATAGAGTTTCAAAAGCCTTACCACAATCAAAATACCTTGCACAGTATTCTCCTAGGCAAACGAGAAACATGACCTAAAATAAAGCAGCACAATGTTTAGAGGCATACAGTATCCTCTATTTTATCAAACAATAGTAATATATGACAAGCACAAGTCCACTTGAAAATTGTACTTGTAGAAAGGTTATTAACATTTATTACCAAGAAGGGATGCATCTGCACAGGTTGGCCAAGGCCAGATTTTTAACAGCCTGGATGACATCTCCTAAACGCCACTGCATCAATATAAGACGGACTGTAAACGTACTGGAGGACAGTCCAAGATAGCAACAATTTTGTAGTGCTAGGACATGAAACATATGCAGCCATCACTTGAAAAATGCTGCTAGTATGGCATACAGGCAGGAGCAATCTACATTTATATGATGCAGAAAAAGACATTGGGTATAAGTGAAACAGACTCAATCAACAATATCTTGCTGCTATGAAACACAGTCTCTGAGCAGGAGCATTATGTGCGAGACATGAAATAAATTGAATAAATTGTCCTCTAGTTAGTGCTGGAGGGCCTCAGCTGGCGTGTTGTGTCCAGTTCTTGGTGCCACACCTTAAGGAAGAGGTTGGTCAAATAGAGTCTGTGAGAAAACAGAAAAACTCTAGGAAAAAAAAAAAAAAAAAAAAAAAAAAAAAGGAAAAATCTGAACTTATAAGAGAACTTACAAGAGAGACTTGGAACAATGAGCATAAAGAAGTTTCAAGGGCACTTGAAACACGGTTTAATGTTCACAAGTTGCATAAAAGGCTGGCAAAAGAAAGATTAAATAATCAGCTTTCTATTTTCATCATGCATGGCATAAAGAAGGTAAGCTCAGGGAAGAAACATTCAGAGAAACTTTCTAACGCTGGGAATGAATCAGTCCTGCAGTGGTTGCCTAGGGAGGTCTGCAGAGCCTTCACGACTGGGGCTAGGAACGAGCACTGCCAGGAAAGATAGAGCTAGAGCTGATCCTGGCTTGGGGCACGGGGTGTCCTACATGCCTCCTCTGTCTTGGTATTTTATATTAAAGTGCTGAATAGATTGAAATGCTTCCTGGCAGTTCAGGCTCACAGTGAGCAATTGGTTTACTCTCCCAGTATAACTGATTATAGCAGTTAAAGCAGCCACCACGGAAGGTTCTCCTTAACAAAGTTAGTTCAAAGTTAGTTTTCTTTCTTCCAGAAGTGACGTATGGTGAAGTTGTCACAGCCTGAAGCATGATTGTCTCGTGTAAAACAGACACGGACAGCTTTTAAACCTGATCCCTGTGAGTTTCAAGGTGTGCAAGGCTTATCCGTGACAGTACTTGTCTGTATTGGCAAGGGGCAGCTGCTCCCAAAGGACAGGGTGCCAGGTCCGAGGACTACCTATGGCCCGCAGCCTTTCATCAGCCCTGCACAACCCCACAGGGGTGAGAGGGTCCAGCAACAGCCCCACAACAGGTGGAGAAACAAGCGACCACCAGGGTCTGTCTAGCCAGGAGAAAAAGAAAATGAAGCTGGAGATGAGTCGAGACAGAGCTGTGACAGAGATCCAAACTCCACCTGGGAGGCAGGGGCACACTCAGGTCACTTCGGGAAGGTCTGGGTGCCCAGACATGGGCTTAAATGGGGCCCAGGCAGGTGTTGGAGCCAGGGACAATGAAGGCCCAGTACTGCACTCAGAGCCCTGGCACAGAGGAGCTTTTGGGTGAAGGTGTTCGAGGGCTGTGGTTGTTTTTTGCTTTGTTTTGTTTGTTTGGAGATAATGGGCACTGTGAGGATTTGGGTCCTCTGGACACCAGTGCAATGGCACATAGTTAAAGTCCTTTTGATTTCCTGGGGAATTCCAGGTGCTGTTGCTCTGAATAAGATAGGTAAAGCAAAAACAGATTTGCTGCAGTGATCTCAAGGGTTCCTAACTCTCATCTCACAGCTGTGGTCTCACAGCTGTGCTGTAGTGGCACAATTTCTGTGATCTTGTCGATGCACAGGAGTTAATTAAAATCATTGATCTTTACTGCACAATTTTGGTGTTGGATTAAAAAGATCTTCAGTATCCATAGGAAAACATAACTGATGATGTATTGAAATTTCCCCGAAATCCCTTTAAACTGCTGAGCCCCTTGCTATAGCATTCACGTGCTTGCTCTGTGGAGCTTGAGGCAGAGAAAGATCAAATCTGTCTAAGCCACTGAGTCAGGGAGGGGTGGCTAAGGTGAAGCCACAAGCTGGTTACGCTGTTAGACCTGTACACACAGGAATGTACTGACACCCTGGAGTTTGGAGTTTACGTAACGTTTAGCATTTAAAAAATCTATGAATATCTCATTAGCCCCCTCAGTTCTGCAGATAGCTGGTTTCAATATCTGTTAGCATTCATAAAGAAAGCAAATGCAATTAATTAATTATTTTATTTATTTATTTATTTTCTGATGAGCAGATGATCTTGCAGGGATGGGAAGAAACCAATTTGTTTCTCTATGGTGTCTACACCACATAGCACATGAAGAATAAGTCTGCTTATCTGTTTGTGTGCACCCACAGAAGCAGATGGAGATACCTGCATGGAGACTGGGGGCTACCAGGCTGAGACAGGACTTCAGTGATCCATGCTGGGACCCTGATCAAAGTTAGAAACCAGAAGCAGAAAAGTATTTCCAGCCTGACCCTCTCTTCCAACACCTTTGTGTTCCTGGAGAAAAGTGTAACTGCTGCCATGATGGCTGTGCTTTATTTCGGTGGTGATACAGTGTAGTGTAAACATTTTTATCTTGAAATATTATGGACACACTGAGTAATCAGGTCAGGACGTGACAAGGGTAAGTGAAAACACAAATCAAGTGTTGTATTTTATTTTATTTTTTTTTAGTAAAAAAAATCTGTCTCTGAAGAAAGTTAGCTCACAGCGTGTAAAGTTGAATATGAGTAAATGTTTGTCTAAATGCTTGGTACAGAGCAAAAGGTCTCATGGGTCCATCATACAGCTGGTGATGTTTCTGTCATGACAGACAATACGGCTGGGGCACAGTGGTTCTTCCACAAGGACAGTGAGCTTAGACACTATAAAGATGAATTTCAGTGACGGAGGCTTAGCTATGTTGCAGACTGTACTGTTTCTATTTTATTTTCCCTCTGTGCTGGAAATGAGCCAGAAGGTCTTCTGCCCCATCCCTTGGCTGACTCTTTCCTGCTTGCAGCCTCTGCGTCTTGCAGCGAAGTCATTAATTAAGTACTAATTTGCAAAACTGCCTCCTATCACTGATCTTTCTCTGACTGTATGACTGGACTTAGATTTAAGTCTCTCCTCTTCCCTCACTGTTCTAGGCTAATAACACCTATTCATAAGGTTTTCTTAAATTGCATCATTGGCATGTCTGTCTTTTTGAAACCTTTTCAGTTTCCCAGCTGTCTTACTGGAGACAGAACACATTTTCAGCAACACCTCAGTAACTATCTCAGTCAGTATAAACTGGTAAAAACAGATTTGGGCTTTGACTTTATACATATATATATATATATTTTTTTTTTTTTCTGATTTTTTTTTCTTTTTCCTTTTTCCCTACACACAGATTCACTTTGGGTGCTTGTGTTCTCACTGGAGCCACTGTCTTCCAGTTGAAAGTGGTGGAGAACAAAACAGTTCCCTATGTGCCTGGCTCCTGGATTCATGACGTTCAACTCAGCTGCATTAAAATGAATACTTTCAAAAGTTTGAATGCCCCCTTCTGTGTAAATTTTAATTGGAGACTGTACTATGTAAAGATTATTTTAAGAAAAAAAGTTATTAATGCAATTAAATATATTCAAATAAAAATTTTGTGCCGGGGCCCTGAGGTCCTTTACTTTAGTTTATTAATACAACACTGCTCAACTGATGCATATGGTTGAACAGCACTTTGTTGAAACAATTACTGTGTAATAATGGGCAACTTCTGGCCTTGCGTGAGCTTCCACTTCAATGGGAATTGCGTACACACTCCTCACAAGGCTGAACTTGGCCCTGAGTATATAGGACACAAACAAAAATCAAATATGCCTTCCTAAGCATGAGAAAAGTTCTCAAAAGAAATCAAAGTCTTCTTAATTTGGCAGAATTGCTTCAGTGAAGGGATTTTTATTAGCATAATAAATTTGCCTTTTTTTTTTTTTTTTTTCCCTCCTCTTTTTCTTTTAAAACAAAGACTCAGGGGAATTACCAAAATCTTTTGTTACATGTTGTTTAATTTATTCACTTTCTTAAATTAAAGTGTGTAACTGGAACAAAACAGGTGACATGTAAAGCTTTAGTTTTAGTAGATTTCTGCCAAAATGCTATTGTTAAAAATAAGAAAGCTTTCCAGGTGGACATTATAGGAATGGATATTTTTTTTCTCTGTGGAGACAAAAGGACTGTCCATAAAGCATCCTTTTTCCTTTGCCAACCATTGTGGTAAACATTTGCTAATCAGGGAACAAGTTTATGTGGATATCTCTACCGCCATAATAATGATCCTTGGTGGGTGATTCTGTAGAAGGTTTATTATTGAGTTCATGCCTACATTAAAGTTGATGACAGTTATTGAGGTTTCTGTAAGTGTCTCTCATATCCTGGGTTATATCCTCCTGTGCATAATTTCCATTTGGATTTGCCCTGATACCAAGTTGAGAAAGGAAATGCATGAAATGATAGCTTACATTAACTGGGTGCAGAATTTACTCAAATCACTCAGTAGAATCTTTTATTTTTCAGGCACTGAAGATGGCTGAATGGGAGGTTATTACTTTTATTATTATTATTATTATTATTATTATTAAATCAACACACATTTAGAAGCAGTGCTTGTCTTTCTAATATTTGCATGGAATTAGCACAAAATGGTAGAGCAAAATGTGTAAATGTTGCACTGGCTGTATTTACAGTACCAGAATTCGTTACAGATGAATGCTGCGTATTTAGAGACAGGAGTCAGTGGGGGGTGGTGGTGGTAGGGGTGGTTGGACCAGATGATCTCAGAGGGCTTTTCCAACCTTAATGATTCTGTGATTCTGTATCTCACAGGGGTGTTAGGAGGATGGGACTTGTCTGTATGCACACCATGCCATAACTTTAATAGATTCAGCAACACTGAAATGAGTTGAATTCTGTTCTGATCCGGCACTTCTGACCTGTTAAAATAACTGTTGAAAACGCTGCATCCAAATGAGGGCACTGCTGCTGTCATAGCCTCTGGCCATTATTGGCACAAAGAAAAAGTGACATTTCATGCTCTTCAACAGAGATTCTGTTTTCATGGAATGGCAGGCCTGCTCTCCTGCCCAAAAACTAAAAAAAAAAAAAAAAAAAGAAAAAGATCTGCTTGCCTGTCTACCCTCCTATGTGCCCAGAGGTACTCTCCCAGGGCTGCTGACAGCTCGGAGCTCAGAGATTTCTTGCCCCACTGCCTCCAGGTGCTCGGTCCACGGTCCCAGCACTCTGCCTGATGTGTCATCGGGCCCAGCAGGACACGTGAGTCTGGCCATGGAAGTCATTCTTTCCATTACCTACAAGCACGGAGAGGCTGCTGGGTTTCATGAGGGCTTTCTGAACTGGCACTCTGACCGGGGGGGTTGGTACTGGTGACAGATAAGGAAATTTCCAAGCGCAGAAGCCAAGAACATATGCAACAGATAGGCTTTTATATCCTGACATCTACATCAAATGTACTGCAGAAGATTATGGTGACAAGTAATAGCATCATCCTAGCAGTGCCCTTTTGCTGAGAATTTCCAATGCTGCAGCTGCAGAAGCTACAGACAGGGCTGGCTGAGCCCCAGGAAGCCTGAGAGGCAGAATGCTATTCCCATGTGAGCACAGAGAAAGGAAAAGAGCAAACGTGGTTTGTATTTGAAAAAACAAATAGAAATACTTTAAATCTGAGATGCTGGCAGAGTTACAAATTCTACTGCTTTAGGGGTTAAAAACATTTGAAGCAGATCTCCACCAAAAAGGCATACAAACTGTGCAAGGGAATGTGTAACTCACATCGTGATGGAGAGAGAAAGAAAAAAGAAAAGTAAAAAGTAAAGTTAGAGAAGATCACTAACCAAGAAAGCAATCTCACTGCGAAACGTACGCTTTTATTTTCTAATACCTTGTTAAAGATTTTCCAACTTCCTTGAAAATTTCTGTGATCTCTACACTGCTATCCTCTTTTCAGATAATTTACCTCAAGAGGCATGGACAAGGTGTTGTAATGATTTTCCTCTGCATTGCTATCAATAGCTCAAGTTTTTGCAATTAACTAAGTATATAGAAAATTAACCTGCTCACCTGAAAAGAACGGAAGACTTTGGGTTTGACTCGTTAAGATCATTGTGTTTTCTGAAGGAAATTGTGCTGCAAAGATTAAATGAAATTCATAAGGGAAGAACCAGTTCCATCGAATAATTAACTTAATAAGTATCAAGCTCATATCAAATGTATTCCCACTGCAACCTAATCTTTCATAAGCCTAATGCATCTTGTCTTCAGTGTACAGCACAACATTGGCAGCAGATGTCAAAGAACAGGCACAGCACTTGAATGCAGTTACCTGTTAAAAAATAGTTTCAAAGTACTTGAAACAATGAAGACGAGCGTCTGCGTGGCTGTGAGACCATGCCTTTTTTATCCCGTGGATGCTGCAATCAGAACTCAGAGAAGAACAGGGAAACAAATTCCTGACAATGATTTTTTTTGGCAGGAATAAATTCAAAGGTCTCTTTTAGCTTGAAAAGAGCAGCAGCTCTGTAGTGGCTGCACCACATAGCTGTAACTACTGCTGTCAGGAAAAGTGTGGGGTCCCGGCTGGTTACCACAGCTGCTCACTTCAGTGAAGAAAGGGAAAGATCCACCAGTGTCCAGTGCTCAGTGATAGTTATACTCCGAAGGTGGATGCTGTAACACTGACACAGAGGGAAGCATGCGGTGGCACAGCCCCCACCAAGGCCCCCTCTGCTCGGTGCTTGCTGTCAGCATCGTGGAGATCTCCCTGAGCTAGCACGCTGGCTTTCCATCGTCCCTGCAAAATAAATAAATAAATAAATAGATAGATAAATAAATAGATAAATAAATAAATAAATAAAATCTTTGCAAAATATTATCCAGAAACCAATGACATACAATTCACATGAAAGAAAAGCAGCTCTCCTTTACTTCCTAAAACTACATTTGCAAGGCCCTTGAAAGCTATCTATCAGTGCTTTAATGCCTTTCTTTATTCACCTGCCATTTTAGCAAGGCTCCGCTAGGCAGTGAGACACCTGCAGTGCTCGGGAGCAGCCCCTTACTGCAGCTGGCCCCTGACCCCTGTGCATTTCCATAAAGCACTTCCAGGCAATCTGCAGAGCTGTGCTTGTCACAGCCCTGAAGCCAGCCATCGCTCTGCCAGCACTAGTGTTGCTGTCATTACTTGGGTTCAAGCCAATGCAAAAACATCAGGAAGCTCTCTGACCAAATCAGAGTGAAGAATAACTACACCCAAGGAGCTCTTGGGCTTCTGCAAGGCTCCTTTCCTGGCTGATGCATTTTCTTTGATGTACAGTGAGTATAATATTTAAACAATTCAAAAAAGTAAAATGTTTAGAAGATGTGTAATAGCAATAAGCCAGAGACAAGTTTCCAACAGAACTTCAGACGTAAACGAATGAAGGAAGGGACACTTCCAACTCCTGAAGTTAGCAGCTGCATACAGGAACACATAGCAGAGAGCACCAGCATCCACAGTAGAGGCTTTCTTTTTATTTTCTCCCATGTTATACTCATGCAAGGTAACACTGAGATTTGAGAATTAATTTTTAAAAAAGAGGTTGACACTCCAAAGCAGACAGGGCTGTAAGAAAGATTAAAATAGAAATACTCTACTTGAGAATTTAACTGCAGTCTAGGGCACAATTAGTGAGCAAATACACCATTAATTGAAAGGATCAAGGGCATAGCAGGACTATTATAAGAGGACTGACTGTAGTAATATCACGGTTAACTGAGTGACTATTTGCCTGCACTTGAATAGAGAGCAGAACTAGTAATTAATTACTTGTATTTCCATTTTCCTCTGGAGCTATGCCATTTCCCAACTGCACTGATCACCATTTAAAACATACTATTTCTTGGACCCGGACTGCTGGAAATGATGTCTCAGCAGTAAAATTTCTGATTCATTGTTACCTATATTACATCCCCTTCTCTGAAACATTTTGGTGAATAAAGTGAGTACCTGTGGAGAGACACAGGAAGAACATTCATCACTGGGGTGTCTCTGAGCAAGAGCAGAGTTCGAGAAGCTTCTTTGGTATGCATGGAGGAACGTTTTGCTTCCTTTGTAACAGATTGATGGAACTATGCTGTGTCTCATTACTGCTAACTACATTTCAGTGCATATCCTCCACCCCAACATCCACTGACTTTTATATGTCACCTATCCCCCACTCCAACTACCACTTCCCTCACTTTAATCCAATTAAAAAAAAAAAAAAAAGGAAAAGAAAAAAAAAGAAAAAGAAAAAAGAAGAAAAATAAAAAGATAGCTGCTTCCTTTTAGGTTAGGCTAAAACAGTTCAGTATTTTCAAGGTTATTTCAAGTAATGCTTGTTTTATAAATAGGACGTCTCTGAATATATTAGTGTTTTGTCTTGCTTGGAGAAATTCTATGAAAAAACAATTTTTTAGTAAGTGAAGAGTGCAACACTATCTTGCTGGGGATTTTTAAGGTAGTTTTGAGGAACTGTTCAAGCAAAGAACAGGAAGATGTATACATTTTAACCTCCCAGAACAAATGGTTTCCAAAAAGGTCATATTGCTGCAAGTCATGACATTATGAGCCTGATCTCATGAAGCTGCTATAAACTGGCTTGCAGTCACATTCATTCCTCTCTTAAATCAAGACTGAATTTCCTTTGCAGACATATCTTTATGAAGTAGCTGTTGGGTGAGGCTCCTGTGCCCTGTGCTACATCAGAAGCGAGACAAGATGATCACCATGAGCTCTTCCAGAAAGCAACTACAACAAACAAACAAACAGAACAAGAATTCAGATGGATGCCAGTCAGACACTTATTTCTCTCTGGGTCCGTTCTCCCTATGGCTTCTGCTGCCACTATCTGTCAGCTTCTGCAGCTTTGTATTTACACTGGGCAATATATTTAACTTCCCTGGTGAGCAGTACCGTTGACTTCCACCGTTTGATCATGCATTTTGTGAGATTCACCCTATTCTGATTCTTTTGGCCTTTTCACCTGCTGTTCTGGGGACTGCATTCAAAACCCACCTCCTGCACAGGTGTGGTGGTTTTACCCTGCTGGGCTGCTGAGCTGCACCACAGCCACTCTCTCACTCCCCCTCCTCAAAGAAAAGAGGGAAGAAAATATGATGGAAAGGGCTGAAATGTTGAGGCAAGTACAGGGAGATTGCTCACCAATTATCATCAAGGGCAAAACAATCTCAGCATAAGGGAGATTTGTGTTTATCACATTCACACTTTTTTAGGAGAATATTTACATATTTGCCCTCAAAGTAGAGTCTAGCGTCTTCCTTGTTATTTTTACTAAGGAATCCTAATATAAACACCTTCATTTGGTGATCTCCTCTTAGCAAAAACCTGGAGCTTATAAATATACACAGTTATTTCTATTTGCCAAATCTGTAATGTCTCCTAAGAAATAACAGATCTCTCCTAGGTAAAAGAAGATCAGTTGACTTTGACGCCTGCTTGACACAATCAGTGCTGGCTGGGACTAGGAATGGCCCTCTATCATCACTGTCTCTGTAGCCTGTATCGGCTTGCTTATTAATTAAATGGGGAAGGCATCATGTCACCCGGTGAATGGCTGTGGTTCATCCTTTCCAGCTAATGAAATGTCCCTGTCTGTGGAGTTTCCTGACATTGCTGGATTAAATGAAGTACCTAAGAGACACAGCTCTCTTGCTTGGCTCCTTCAGATTTCTGGCCCTGCTGAACTGAACTGTTCAGGAGAATTTTTTTAGCGTACATATTTAGTAGAAAGGGTTGGAGAACACTTCACCATCCTGTTTAACATATAAAGTTCTTCCTGCTTTTTCCAGTACAGGAATAAATATTTATAGTTCCTGCCTGTCTGAACCATGACTAACAGAGTCTTATTTCAGTGCAGTAATTTGTCCACAGTGCTTCTAGGATTTTATCACTAATGTAATGCATGAAATCCTATCGACCTAAATATTTCCTTCTCATGGTTGGTAGCTCTGCTAGTCCTGCATCCTTTGTAAGGTCTTCATCTTGCCTCACTGATGTCCCTGTGACACGACTCCCTGCCCCTTGCCTCTCCTTTCCCCGGTGAACACTGTGCTTCAGGCCCAGGTCCAGCCCAGCTGCACCCAGGTGGCAGGTGGGGATCTCCCAAAGTGCACAGCTGTAGGCAGGACACTCTGCCACTTCTGCTCTGCAAGGGAGAGTAATAGACCCATACTCCACGGGCATCTTTGAAATCTATTACAGGTTTCAAAGTGCTCTGACTCTGAAGTGGCAAGGCCAGAGCTCAAAGAGCAAAAAAGTGAGGAAGCCGTGATTTTATCCATGCAGCAGAGAATCTCTTCATATACAGATTTTGCCCCATGGTGCAAATTGAGTATCTGTCCCTTTCCCCCTAAATTGTCTTTGAACAGTGAAGAAAATCTGCATGTGGATTGTGTCCCGAATGTGTTACTCTTCTAGTCCTGTGCAATTAACCCCAGAAGTAATTTGAGTAGTGAGCAGCCCAGGGTGTAACAAGGAGAGGGGAGCGGGGGGGAAGAAGGTGATCATGAAAGACAGAGATAGGGAGAGAGGAAACACAGGTAGCTAGTAACCTATAAAATATTCTTTTCTAACTACATGGCTTCTTACTGCTGCTGCCTGCCATTTACAGCAACAGAACATTAATTTACCAGACACGTTTTGTATTTCCCCAGGTTGCATTTTGCCTGCTAAGAGAAGATGTCCTTTCTTTGGCAGTGTATAATCCAATTCAGATTTGCTTGAGATAAGGATTTGTTATTAAGGTTAGAAGCCTTCTCTTGCACAATTAAATGAGAATTGTTTTGTGCACATTAGGGTTCGTGATATTGTTTTTTGATACAAAATATGTTTTTATTTCTGTGCTTGCCTCTGTACACTGTTCTATTTTAGTTGTGTAGACATGGAAAAATACAGCAGGAATATATTGGCTCTGTAAGGGAGTAGGTTATTTCCAGTCTTACATTAACATGTTTACCTATCCTGGGGTTACTCTTTCTACTAAGCTTGAACCAATACAAATACCTAGGGAAAGGAAATAAAATCAGGTGAAGTTAATAAAATACAAAAATTAATTTGGATATTTGGACATATAAGAGTTGCAGGTCTCATTGCTTTGGGTGTTTCAGATCAGTTTCTGAGGTAGAAGTCATAGAATCACAGAGTCACTCAGGCTGTAAAAAGCCTCCAAGATCATCAGGTCCAAGCATTAACCTAGCACTGCCCAGTGTACCACTACACCACATCCCTGAGCACCACAGCTACACGCCTTTTAAAGACCACCAGGGATGGTGACTCAAACACTTCCCTGGGCAGCCTGTTTCAACGCCTCAACCCTTTTAGTGAAGAATTTTCTCCTGATATCCAACCTGAGCCTACTCTGGTGCAATTTGAGGCCATTTCCTCTTGTCCTATTGCTTGTTGCTTGGGAGAAGAGACCAACCACCACCCTGCTACAACCTCCTTTGAGGCAGCTGTGGAGTGATAAGGTTTCCCCCGAGCCTCCTTTTCTCTAGGCTAAATAACCCCAATTCCCTCAGCCTCTCCTCACTGGAAATAATTACAACTTCCCTAACTGTATGACAATGAGAAAGCTCAAATCCTGGTTTGGGGCTAGTTCATGACATCTCAAGGTAATTCAAATATGGAATAATGTTCTCCGTTGATAATGAAAATTCTTGCAAGATTATTTCTCTGAATAGTTTTAGAACAGATTTAGGAGCAGCCAGTTTCTCCAAGGGAATCCTGTGGGAAACAATGTCAAATGGTTTACTAAAATCCAGGTAAACTATATCCATCATCTTTCCCTCATCCACTAAGTGGGTCATCTTGTCATAGAAAGAGATCAGGTTAAGTCAAGCAGGACACATTTCTCATAAACCTCAATTTATAAGAAGTTTATAAATCTAGGTGCCTTTATTAACCGAGGGCCATATTTATTTCCTTTAACTGTCATTACTTTTTCCTTGCTTCTTCTACAAAATTGGATGCATGGGACTTTTTCATTCCTTCTTTTGCTGTTTTGTTTAGTGCACTCTTAGTCCAGTCAATGGCCATTCTGTGTAGTGTAGAACAGCAGCAAAACTGATGGAACTAGGAGATCAACCAAACCTTTCTGTTATACAGATTTAGCTAAAAAAGATGGATTATTTAATTGTCATTTCTGTTACCTTCTTAAATATGCCCTTTGGAAAGACACACAGACATTCTCCTTTTAATAACACTTTCCTTTTTACAATCCAATCATTATAAAAGGACTGTCAGGGTCTTTAGGAAATGGAAAACTCCTGTGGGATTTCTCTTGAAAGACTAGGCTGGCTTGGCCAAGCTGTTTTATTGTTGAATGGATGCAACTGTTGATGTTGTCATCAAGGGATGAAACCAGCGTGCTTAGAGAGTGATATGGAGTTAACTCACTGCAAAGAAGATATGCCCTCTAGGCACATACATAGCATATGCCCTCTGGACTTATATGCATACATTTTTCTGTACATTTTTTTCTATCATTCAGAGAATCTCTTGGTTTTACAGCACTAAAATCATCGGTACAACCATTTCTGCATGAAACGATAGCTGTAGGCTTTCATCACAGTTAGCATCAGTTACTGAAGTGAGTGAAACAAGCACTCTGCAGCAGTATTTTCACATCCTACATGCATATGTATGAGCAAAGACTAAATAGATTAGAATTTCTCAACCTCAGAAAGAAAAACATAATACTGAGAATACGATACCAGCCTGTCAATTCAAAAATGACACAGAAACGGTGAATGGATTATGGCTTCTTAGTACTTTCATAGCAGAAGAAGTAAGGACCCCAATCAATTCTCCAGGTAACATGTTCAAAAGAAATACATGAGAGTATGTTTTCATCCAAATGTTGGACAAACATCTGTCAGGATTGACATTACGTAGTTGTTCTTGCCTTGGGGCAAGTGATGGACCAGATGTTCTCTTGATGTTCCTATTCAATCCTGTTTCCTGTGATACTATAATTAGGTTGCAGAACTCATTGGCATAAGCTTTAGCAGTTGCTGGTTATAAATGGGTTCAAAAAAAAAAAAATGCATAGAATGAGAATCTACAAAGAACTGTTAATCACAACAGCCTGGGTGTGATCTCTGGCCCAGGCAGTCTCTGATCAGCTGTGTGCTGGGGGAAGGATTGCTCTGTATCCCCCCCGCTCGCCTTTTCCCTCGAGGTGCCCGCTCCCAGCTGGGTGCTGGTGTGTGCCCTCTGCTGCAAAGCTGGCTGGAGGAAACGATGACCTACACCCCTGGAGGAAAAGGGATGGAAAGGGAATACCGTGCTGCAGTCTGCTGGCAAGGATTTTTAATAAATCTAATGAGGTGATGCTACATAAAGCTGACTGTACTCCATAGTGCAGCACTTGAGAAGCATGCTGAGATGAGGTGAGGAAATAATCCAGTAACAACAACCCATGGCATGGATGGGTTTGCTACACGTCTTGGAGAGAAGTGTAAAACGTGAGAGTACAAAAAGAGACAATGAGGATGCCCACTGAGGCACCGCAGGAATGTCCTGCTCCATGTGCACGTGCTGCTACAGGCAGCAGGGTGGCCGAGTGCAGCCCATGACAGGAGGATGCTGTTTGTACCAAGACGGCAGCGATGTCCAGCACCACAGGGGCTAGGGCTGATCTGAGGCTTACCTGTTGCTTACATAAACCTCCTGTCTTTCCCTGAACATCCCGCCAGAATGGATGTTCCTCTGAAATGCCCAGGCTACTTCTATGGATAGTACTGTTTCATATTCAGGTCTGAAAAGCAAAATAAACAAAAGATTTGTATTCAAAAATTGCAGCATCTCAGAAAATAGTTGGCTGAAGTTCAGCTCTGCAGATGAGCAAAAGATGTGCTGCTCTCCCAAAACAAGCTCATCCATCCTTGCTTTACACTTCAGCACTGCTGTGGATTGCAATTTAAAAGACTTCAAGATTTAAGGTTGCTTTCTCTCTTTATCTCTTGTTTTAGATGCTCCAAAAGGAAAAGGGAAGGGACCTTAAGTGACTTAATGTACACATATACCTGCCATTTTCCCTAAGACAAGCAGGGATACTCTGCATTTGAAATTAACTTCTCTCCTTCTTTTATCAAGCAAAATGAAAGACAGCTTTGTAGATTTAGAGTGTAACAATGACTCATTACTTGCTGTACTTATAATAGGTATCTGCATTTTCAGATAATGGTGATTTTCAGTACCTCATACAACTCCAGGCAGGCTGTGCCGGAGTAGTACTGTAGGCTGAAATATGGGATTGCCTTTTCAATGACGATTTGAATATTCAGAAACATCTTTTGATCCTTATTCTGAAACGTGCTGTGTATAATCCCCAACTCTGGGGGAACAAAAACCTCCAGTTTCCTGTGGAATCAGTAGTATGATAATTTGACATATGACATTTGACACACACCCAAACAATACAACAAAATATAACAGTAAATTGTATCAAATTAATATGACAATTCTCCAAGAAATTATGTACTTGAAAGAAACGTTTAAAAAAATCCTTATTTCAATGAAACAAAATTCTGTTGAAAAACCAATAAATAAATAAATAAATAAATCAGCGCAGTACCTGGAAATGATTACATTTCAGTGAAATTGCTTGTTTCAATGAAATACTACTCTAAAATGTTTCAGTTAGCATGCTACAGAATAAAGCACTGAAGCTGCTCCCTTGAGGTCTGCAGAAATTAGTGTGGCCTTTGATATAAACCTAATTAATTTAGACCTCCTTCATGGGTTTTTACACACACATATTTATTGATCTGGAACCTATGAAAGGCAATTTATCACATCTCTTGCTCCATACATTGCAATTACTAAAAGAAAGAAAATAGAAGCACATAATTTAGCATGTTGAATATACTTCCTCAGTTTATTCAAACTAATTTTATCTTGCTATGGGCAACATTTTCAAAGAGCTACTTTTACAAATATGCATATTTTTATCTTCTACATGCAAAACTTTTTTTTTTTTTTTTTTTTTTTTTTAATTCTTCAATTATTGTCCATTATCATGAGGGACTTGCTATTAAGGAATGGAGTGCCTGCCTTGTACCATGGTTAAAACGACACCTTTCCTATGGTCTATTTTCAAATAGTTACAGCTGGCCAGTGTTTTTGCAAAATTTTATATATGTCAAAAAGGAATTAAAAGTCCCCTTTTACTTTCTGAAGGTGGACCAACAGAAATTCTGTATTATGGCAACATGAAGGGAGTGTGGGATGTTACAGGTGCATTCGTGCATTGGGCCGAGCACTATGCATCGTCTGTTTAAAGGCAGTCCTCTAGTTCTTTACAGATCCAAGCCCAGTTTAATAAGCAAAGCATTTTCTGAATCTGGTTTATGAAACATTTCCCCACTACTGTCCTCCCAGAATGACTGCAAGTGGGCAGATGTGTGCTGATGTTAGAGTAACACACCACATCTGTGGGTGGCTGGACAGAGGTGCTGAGAGTGGTGCTGGAGAGCTGAGCTGTGCTTACCTGTATGCACAAACAATAAAATACTAACTTTTAACTACTCCTCTGATTAACATTTCTGAGTTACTTTTTGATGTCGTTGTTGTTCTTCTTTTACGCATTTGTAAAACTCTACACATTTTTAACCTAGTGTGTGAGCAACCGAGTAATCCCCAAGAAGGTGGTGCTGTATTTAGTATTTCCTAGGTAGCGTTGAGGCTTAGGGCTGGCTGAATGACCCACTCAAGGAAGAGTGGTCACAGCTTCATGGTCTCCCCTTGCTGTACATGGACGTTCAGCATCACAGCAAACAGCACAGACTTCATTACAGAGCCCAGTCCACATTCTCCCTGTACACCAGGTGGGCATGAATTTTTCAATTCATGCATCATTTACAATTTGCAGCAGCAATTGCACAAAATCAGTAAGCTTTAAAAAGTTAATGAAAAACAATATTTTCCTCTGTGTTATTGAAATTTAAGTAATTTGTGGCGTTGCTCTGGGAGCCTGGAGATTCATTATTAAGTGGAGGAAAATAAACAAAAAAAATCAAACAAAAACACTCAAAACATTACTTTATACTTTGAAAGTTATATGATTCTCAATGCTTGCTATGTTGAGAAATTAGCCACAGTGGGTACACTGCCTGATCTTCAATGACAGATAGATGCGAGGGCCACTCCTTTTTAAACTGGGCTCTTAAATATCTTCATAATATTTTAAATATCTGAAGATTTTAAGATATTAAGATCTGTTAAGCTGAGATGGCTGGGTTTGTAGAGACTGGAGAAGAGCAGGTGAAGAGTGGACCAGAGTGCTGTCTTCTATGACTAGGGGTGCTAGGAGAAATCAAAGCCAGATTCTTCTCAGAGGAGCAGGAGCACAGCAAAAGGCAGCAAGTACAAACTGAAGCAAGAGAAACTGCAACTGGATATAAGGAAAAAACATCTTTATCATGCAGCTGCTGAAGAGCTGCCCAGAAAGGATGCAGGTCTCCATTTTTTTGAGACTATTCAAACTGGGCTTGATGAAGGCTGCAGTGCCTTCATGTAACTTTGGAGGTGGCTTTGCTCGGGACAGCATGATTCTGAAGCCACTTCCAATTTGCATTTTTATATGATTCAGGTTGCAGCACAAATATGCCCAAAGTGTGCGGTTACAGAGCCCTCTGAACATCTTTCTAATGAACAGAGAAACAGAGTAAGGCATTTATCTTGGTCTTAGCTTATGTAAAGGGTGGCACATAAGACAGTCTATCTCCAATATTAGTCAGGATGGCACTAGGCATTGTTTCCTACAGATTCTTTATTCTTCTTGCAATTTCTCATAAATCCCAATACTCAAAAATTGATTAAAGCAACAAAAGAATCCAAAACTTGGGCGTGAAAAATAATAGCACTGAGGATAAAACACATCATTTAGAAAGGATTCCTTTTATATAGCATAATACAGTACAAATGGTGATATTATTAAATCTGCCCCTAACACTAACTAAAGCTAATCTAGGGGAAAAAAAAAAATAAAAATAAAGAAAAAAACAGATACAATAGATATCTATATATCTCAAATCAAAATGAGAGAAATCACCTGTTAAATGCTGACCAACAAGTTTATGAGGATTGACTTAAACTATATAGCAAAATACAGACTTACAGAAGAAATCTAAGCTACTTTTTGTTTGTACAACTTAAGGATAAATCTTCAATTTTAAAAAATCCAAGATGTGGGATGTAACACAAAGAGATAAACAATGTCACTGTAACAGGCAGACCCTTACTTTATTAAAATTAATCATCCCCTTGGTTACAGAGGACCAAAAACCTTGTCTGAAATTTGTTCTCTCTCCAATATAAGCCCCGCTATACAATTCTGAAGGAGATTTTCCAAACTTTTCAATAACCTTTGAAAGAAGAGGAGATGAGAAATAGGATGTCAATTAATGGTAATATCCCCTGGCAGATCTGTTTCCTAAAATAGGAACTCTGGTTCTGTATCAGATTCTCCAGACACCAGCCATCAGCAGCTGGCAGAAGATGCCTGCAAGGAATAAAAGTGGGCCAAGGAAATGAAAGAGCATTTCATCTTCAAGAGGCCCAGCTCTCAAGGTGAGGAGCATTTGCCTGAAGCAAACATTATTTACATGGTGTGTGGTATTCAGCTAAATGGAAGGGAACTCTTATTTGAAGAATTAAATCTAAAATAGCTGGACATTGCAAGAACCTCAGCATTCACATCTCTCTATCAAGCTGTAACCACCAAGCGGCATCTCTTTCAGCTTTCTCTTCCCTTCTTTGTTCATGTTTCTACACTTCATCCTAGATGATCCACTAGTGACCATTGTTGCACACAAACTGTTGAGATCTTTGTGCACTTATACCCACGATGGCCTTGCTTACTTAAGAAATAAGAAATAATAAGAAATAAGAAATAAGGCATAAGAAATGCCTTGCTAAATCTGACCACTATTGTCAGTGACTCCTGTTGCAATATTTGTAAATCCAGCTGCAGTGGTCACAATGTTTTCACACTGCTGCCCCTTCCTCTTCTCTCCATACAGCCGTGCTGTGGCCCTCCTGTTTCACTTGGCCATATTCTAGCTCATTTCAGAGGGATGTAGCATGGGCTTGGAGGTGACAGGAAATACTTCAGAGAGGGGAAATATTGCAGAAGTACTGGGGGAGTGCCTGATCTGGGAATTGCTGCAGGGCAGTACCATGTCCTGGGCAAGGACATGTCCTGTCCTCATCCCTGAGCTGCTGCCATCAGCCACTGCTGCAGAGGACCCAGCCACAGTCCTTGAGCTGGTCAGGGGCCCCACTGCAGAACAGACCACAGGACGCAGTGTCCAGCAGAAAGACCCATCCTCTGAGAGCACATCCTCTGGTGATGACAATGTACCTCTTCCAGGGAGATACAAATGTTATTTAGCACCACTTGTGAAAACCACCACACTTTGCTGAGCTGGAGAGGGAAAGGTGCTGAGAAAGCAGTCCCTCAGAGGTTTCCATATAATTCTTTCTTTACAGTGTTTGTTTAACTGAAAGGAAAAACACTAACTCTCCCATGGTACCAAGGATGGAGAATGCAAAGCAGTCTAGCAATAGCCTTATTTATACAATGATGTTTAGAGCAAAGGTAAGGGTTCTGCTACGTTTGGACAAGAAATAATGTAGGGAAATAATTTGTAGTTGCTCCTGAAATATGGTATCTCTGGGCATGCTAAAGGAAAAAAATACAAAAAAAAAAAAAAAAAAAAAAACAACTATGGGAGAGAAAGAAGAAAGTGAAAATGGAACATACGTCTTGTTCCTCGCTAGCATAACTGATTTTGAAAGTGGATAGAGCAGAATTAGAATTAGGGATTTCTAGCTTTTATGAAGTATTCCCAGTGATATAAACTACAGTCTTCAGAGTCAAATAATTCATACTAGTTTCATTTAGTTTCATTCAAGTGTTCATGCAGAAAGCCTATGTAAAAAAAAATAAAAAAATAAAAAAATCTGAAATCAGCTTCCTTACAAAGTAATTTTATTTTTGATGGGAAAAATCCTGATAAATGGCACTAGACGGGACACTTTTGGAAGGCAAGAAGGATGCTTTGGTGGATGCACAAAACTGGCAGAGAAATCCCACTGTCGTGGTTCCACTCGAGTGGGCAGCTGAGCTCCACCACAGCCGCTCTCTCACTCCCCCTTCTCAAAGAGGAATGGGGAGAAAATATGTGAAACGGGCTCAAGGGTTGAGATAAGGACGAGAAAATCACGCAATAATTATTGTAACGGGCAAAACAGACTCAGCATAAGAAGATAGTAAGATTTATTGCTCATTACTAACAAGCTAGAGAAGTGAGAAACAAAGGAAAGAAACCAAAAGCACCTTCCCCCCCCATTCCACCCTCTTCCACCTCCTCCCCCCGAGCGGCGCAGGGGAACGGGGGAATGGGGGTTATGGTCAGCCTACAGCACTTCTTCTCTGCCGCTCCTTCTTGGTCACTCTCGTCCCCTGTGCTGTGGGGTCCCATCCACGGGATGCAGTCCTTGATGAACTGATCCGGCGTGGGCTTCCCACAGGCAGCAGCTCTTCCAGAACTGCTCCAGATATGGGTCCGTACCACGGGGTCCATCCCTCAGGAGAAAACTGCTCCAACCTGGCTCCCCTACGGGCAGCAGCTCCTGCCGGGTCACCTGCTCCTGCGTGGGCTCCTCTCCACGGGCTACAGGTCCGGCCCGGAATCTGCTCCGGCAGGGGTCTTCCACAGGCGGCAGCCTCCGTCGGTGCAGGGCCACCTGCTCCACCGTGGTCTCCTCCACGGGCTGCAGCGTGGAACCCTGCTCCACCGTGGTACTCCATGGGCTGCAGGGGGACAGCCTGCTTCACCATGGGCCTCACCACAGGCCGCAGGGGACTTCTGCTCCGGCGCCTGGAGCACCTCTCCCCCTCCTTCTTCACTGACCTTGGCACCTGCAAGGCTGTTTCTCACTCCCTTCACTCTCCCAGCTGCTGTGTGGCGCAGCGTTTTTTTCCCTGTCTTAAATATGCTCTCACAGAGGCGCAAAACAACATCGCTTATTGGCTCAGCTCTGGAAAACAATGGGGCCCTTACCAAACATGGGGCAGCTTCTAGATCCTTCTCACAGAAACCACCCCTATGGCCCCCTGCTACCAAAACCTTGCCACGTAAACCCACTACACCCACCAAGCTGTGCTTGGGGAGGACAGGAAGGGAGGTCTCAGCCAGCCCTTCCGAACAGGAACCTGTCCAAAGAGATGTCACTAGCTAAGAGGTTTGGTCCTGGTGTTTTCAACATGGTTACTGAAAAGGAAACAGATGAGGCCTGGATTCCAACACCATATACATGTATTTCAGTAGATAGATAGATAGATTCTGGTATCTCCACAGAATCACAGACTGGTTGAGGTTGGCAGGGACCTCAGGCCCATCTGGTCCAAGCCCTGCTCCAGCAGGAACACCCACAGCAGACCACGTCCAGGCTGGAAATCCCCAGGGAGGAGACTCCACAACCTCTCTGGGCAGTCTTTGCCAGGACTCCATCAGCTGCACAGTGCTTCCTGACATTCAGTCAGATCCTCTTCTTCTCCAGTTTGTGCCCCTTGCCTCTTGTGCTGTCCCTGCGCAGCACTGAACAGGGCCTGGCTCTGTCCTCTCTGCACCTCCCTTCAGGCATTGTCAGACATTAATGAAATCCCCCTAAGCCTCCTCCAGGCTGAACATAGAATCAGGATCATGGAATAACAGAATATCCCAGCTTGGAAGGGACCCACAAGGATCATCCAGACCAACTCCTGGCTCCACACAGTACCACCCAAAAATCAGACCCCATGTCTGAGAGCAGTGTCCAAACACTTCTTGACCTCCGCCAGGCTTGCTGTGGTGCCCACGTCCCTGGGCAGCCTGTGCCAGTGCCCGACCACCTCTGGGTGCAGACCCTTTCCCTAACCCCCAGCCTGACCCTCCCCTGTCCCAGCTCCATGCTGTTCCCTCGGGCCCTGTCGCTGTCCCCAGAGAGCAGAGCTCAGCGCCTGCCCCTCTGCTCCCTGTGAGGGAGCTGCAGGCTGCCATGAGGCCTCCCCTCGGCCTGCTCTGCTTGGGGCTGAACAAACTCAGGGACCTCAGCCGCTCCTCACACATCTTGTCCTCCAGACCCTTCACCATCTTTGTAGCCCTCCTTTCAACAGTCCCAGCTCTCTCAGCCTCTCCCCATAGGAGAGGTGCTCCATCCTTTAATTACCTTGGTGTATGATAGACCTCATATATACATGTATACATTGTATGGATGTGGGTGTATATATATGTGTACATATATCTATAGAGAGGTACATACACATATACTGTGTATATGTATGAATACACACACCTGTATATGCATAGCGTTGATGATGCTGGTCAGAAGGCAGATAAGGAAATCCACTTTCAAACATCAAAAACAAGCTTTACTAGACAGATAGTCATTAACAGAATGCATTAGCAAGGGTTTAGTTTTAATCATTATCATCACACACTGAAGCAATTAGTTCTTACTCTTATCCTGAACTAGCTGTAGATGTATCGTATAAGGCAGCTGATGCCAGGTAATGAGATTTGACAGCTGTGATCTTTCATGGTCCTATTCCCCAAGGCTGATGATCAGGTTTGAGAATTTGAGGGAAGATACAAGCAAAACAGACAACTTCTTTTTCCTCATTTTACCTTGCTTATCATTTTTGTTTCCTGCTTCCCTCTCCCTCCCCAAAGAGTAAGGCAGAGAAAGGCATCTACTCCTAATACAGTTTATCTTTATTATTATTATTATATGTCTGAGACTTATTCTGGTTTTGCCAAACATCTTTCCTCCTTGGTCTGCAGCATTACTCCAGTATCACCAGATATCTCGTACTGTGTTCAGCTCTGGGTCGCCAAACATAAGAAATACATGGACCTGTTAGACTGCATCTAGAGGGCCATGTGTCCTGGTTTCTGTTAGAACAGAATTTTCTTCCTAGTAGCTGGTGGAATGCTGTGTTTTGGCTTAGGATGAGAAGAGTGCTGATAACACCCCGATGTTTTAATTGTTGCAGAGCAGTGCTCATACCAAGCCAAGGACATCTCAGCCTTTTGCTCTGTCCTGCCAACAGGCAGGCTGGGGGTGCAGTAAGAGCTGGGAGGGGACAGACCCAGGACAGGTGACCCAAACTAGCCAAAGGGGTATTCCATACCATCTGGGGTCATGCTAAACAATATATAGGGGTGGCTAGCCGGGGGGAGGGGGCCGGACTGCTCGGGGTTAGGCTGGGCATCGGTCAGCGGGTGGTGAGCAATTGCATTGTGCATCACTTGTTTGTACATATTATTAGTAGTAGTACTATTATCACCATTGTATTATTATTATTATTATTATTATTATTAATATTATTATTATTATTTTCCTGTCTTATTAAACTGTCTTTATCTCAACTCACGGGCTTCACTTTCCATTTCTCTCCCCCGTCCCAGAGAGGGAGGGGGGAGGGTGAGCGAATGGCTGCGTGGTGTTTTAGCTGCCGGCCGGGTTAAACCATGACAACATTGAAGGTGGAGAAGCTGAAGGCTGTAGCAGCCCGCTCAGAGCAGCCAGGAGCAAGGTTTGCCCTGCGATGGCCGTAGCACAGAAGCAAAGTGGCCCACAGGTAGAATGCAAACTCACAGTGTGCTGGGCCACGGCAAGAGTGTGAGCAATGAAAGCAAACAGGAGTTTTCCTCAGTTTTTACCAGTCTTTTGTAGATACTTTTTTTCCATTTCTCTCCCCCGTCCAGAGAGGGAGGGGGGAGGGTGAGCGAACGGCTGCGTGGTGTTTAGCTGCCGGCCAGGTTAAACCACGACACCATGAAATGGTCAGAAGGCTGGAGCACCTCTCTGACAAAGACAGGCTCATAGAGTCGGGGTTGTTTTCTCTCTTCACTGAGAGAGAAATCTTTGAAAGGATTCTTGTCCGCTAAGCTGTATTTTGAAGTAAAGGAGTATGAACTTGCTAAAAGGTATATATCTACATACCTGAGTGTGCAAGAAAGAGATCCAAAAGCACACAGATTTCTTGGACAGATTTCAGCCTGGAGACGAGAAGGCTCCAGGGAGACCTTCCAGTACCAAAGAAGGCCTACAGGAAAGATGGGGAGGGACTTTATTAGGGAGTCATCAGATAAGGTCTCACAGCCCTAAACTAAAAGAGGTAGGTTTAGATTAGATAGTAGGAAGAAATACTTAGAGGGCGGTGAGGCCCTGCCCACGCTGCCCCCAGGAGCTGTGGCTGCCCCGTCCCTGGCAGTGCCCAAGGCCAGGCTGGATGGGGCTGGGGGCAGCCGGGGCTGGGGGCAGGGGGCCCTGCTCACGGCAAAGGGCTGCAAACCAGATGGTTTCTAAGGTCCCTTCTAACCCAAACAATTCTATGATTCTACACTCTTTCCTCCCTCATCTTCA
Source organism: Aythya ferina (assembly GCF_964211825.1). Taxonomy (NCBI): domain Eukaryota; kingdom Metazoa; phylum Chordata; class Aves; order Anseriformes; family Anatidae; genus Aythya; species Aythya ferina. Next base: position 64,680,192 of record NC_140301.1, read on the forward strand.
TCCTTTGTTCTTATCTTGCAGATTTTATTACCTGCACACAACCATTTTCCTGTACCCCATGTGTAACTATACCGAAAATCTGTTTGTCCCCTTGTGATTACATATTTTTAATATACTTATGCTTATCTGTGTTACAAAATGCCTATATGTTGTTGTTGGTTATTCTATTTTAGTGTGCGTATACCTGTATTGGAGGCATGCAAATAGCCTGCATAAAATATTTCTACTTTATGGGTGCAACAGGCCTCGGCTTCAGCTACACCTGCCTGTGCACTCTTAGGTAGTTTTAATGGGTAGTCTAAAAGCCTGTATCAGAAATTGCATTTCTGAAATAGAAAAATTATATTATGTATGCAGTACCCAATCCAGCTGAGTGCTGAATGCCATCAACCCTCATTTCATCAGGAGCTGAGGGCACTTAACACCTCGCAGGGCTGAGATTAGAAACCTGGCAAGAAATAACCAATTGTAATTCAACTTGTTCCACTCTGTTAGTAATTTCCTGGCCTGAGACCATCTGCTGTTCAGAAGTAGCTTTTCTAACATTGTAGGGCAAGTCAAGAAAATATATTAGAACTGTTCCAAAACTTTCTTAGCACATTAATGCTGTACTCCTATAGCAGTTTTTAATTATTTATAATAGTGTCATAGAATCTTAGAGTTCTCGTATGTTTGAACTGACTAAAAATACAAATTTCCATAAGCCATAAACAGAAAATATTGCAGAACCATGGGAAAAGCACTGTATTTCACTCAGGCATGAGCCTTCAGGGCTTTAGCAATCTAAGCAGCTATTCACAAACCTAAATGTACCATTATGTTACCTCCTCGGGAGGTAACTCTAGTACCGAATGATAAGGTACCTGGGCACTTGGGAACAGCTCTTGTGGCCAAACAGACTAGATTAGAAAAAGGAATTCAGAGTGATACACTTATAAGTAGGTTGTCTTAAAAAGAAAGTAAACATTTGGAAAAAGACTCAGTCAGACCTAACCAAGGGATCAGAAACCCCAAAGGAAGGGATTGAAAAAGACAGGGAGGCTTATAGACCCAAACTACTCCACTAGGTAACAGGCTATTTCACCAGCCTATTTTCTGCCTCAGGTAGTAGAAATCCTATCCTGCTCCTTATGGAGATTTTCCTTGTGGTAGCAGGGACGCTTTGTATTCATGCTTGGCTTCCTTTCTACTATTTTTCTTCAACCCAAATGAAAGTCAGGGTCAGATCAGATTGTCCTGACTGTCTTTCCTTCTCTTAAACTTATCTCCTCAGAAGCTGGCTTCATGGAGATGGAAGATCAGGTCTGTTCTCTCCATAGCCATCCATCTGGAATGAGCCTTTCCTTACAATACTAAATCTTTTTTTTTTTTCAGGATAATATTCCTTTTCCTATGGCAGTGACATGCTCCAGAGGGAGAACCTGAGGGACATGGAAGTGTAAAGCTCTCATTATGTAATAATCTGAGGTCACTGGGCTATGCATCACTCTTATAAAAAATTTTGTTTTGAGCTAAACTGGCTTTTCATTCCTCAGGACCTCAGAATTATGATGGAGACGTGGTTGTGTTCAGACTTACACATATGGTTGCTTTAGTAACTAAACCCCATTCCTCTACTGCAAGCTCGCATGAAACAGCTAGCATCCCTTTATATCACAGAAAATGAATGAAAGGGGGAAAAAAAAAAGAGGATTACACTGAAGAAAGAAAGAAACGACGCATCACTGAACAAGAAGGCTCTTCGAAAGTATGCCTGGAACCTACCAGACCTGATTTCCATTACAAAGGCAGCAATGTCTGAAAAGATGCACAGCTTGTGTGAACGGGATTTGCCCTTGTTGTTCTCATTACAGTCATATAAATTCACATGATGCAAAAAGCAGCAAGTCACTGTAACCCGTTCGAGTGAATTAGCAAACTTTATCTCCCATTTCCATGTTTCCATGGTGATGGAAAAAGTGTGAATGAATAGTTTTCAGGCATAAAAAGGTACGTAATGCAAAGACAAACACTGTCACAGAGAAGTGGCCACATCATTAGATGAATGGAACAGAATAAAACAGAAAACTCCACTGCAGAAAGAAGATACAGGGTATATGTAAAAAGAGAGATGTACTGCAACTTTCAGTGGAACCGGGGAAGGTAAGCCATGTCGAGATTCCAAATGGTTCAGAGAACAAATCCTAGTCTTTGCCATCCAGAAGCCAGAAATAAGTAGAAAGTGGGATTAATACAGGGGAGAAAAAGGAAAAAGAAAAAGAAAAGAAAGAAAGAAAGAAAGAAAGAAAGAAAGAAAGAAAGAAAGAAAGAAAGAAAGAAAGAAAGAAAGAAAGAAAGAAAGAAAGAAAGAAAGAAAGAAAGAAAAAGAGAGGAAGAAAAAGAAAGGTTTGAGCTTCTATTAAATCCTGGTTCATATTAGAAAAGGGGAAGAAATCCTTTAAAAAATAAAATCATGTAGGCCAAGTAATAATTTGTCTGAATGCGTTATGTGGCCTACAAAGTAATTCCGGGACACACACAGTCTGTCTGGAATCATTTCACTCCCTACCTTTTTTTATCCCTTCCCAATGTGAGAATAGGTCTGAAGTAGCAGCATGCTGGTAGGTGATTTTTAAAACTTGTTTATTTTTTATCATCTGATGCCACTGTCTACAGGCAAATACAGAAGTAGTAGTACAAATGAAAATTGCAGTCAAAATAAAAGAACACAGAGATTAATACATGTATCTTTTCAAACTCTTCAGCTACAAGCCAGTGGTTTTAGACATGGGCATTGGCCATGGCTATAACTATTTCAAATTCACCCTACTCCTTGACTACAATAGTCTTTAATTACTCTGGTTATGAGCCCTTCCCCTGTGATGACTTATTCCAAGTTTTCAGAGGCTCACTATCCATAAAGATGAATAGTGGGATTTCCAGATACATTCAAAGTAAAGAAAAGTAGGAGGGGGAAAATTTATGTTTAATTAAACCAAGGTTTTCTAAAAAATACTGATGGAACAAAAATTTCAATATTATAACTGCGCTTTATTTTGAGGCAGATTGGTGCTGTCTACCCATTAACACCCTCCTCCTCTACCCCCCCCCCCGCCCCCCCCAAAGGGATGTCAATTTGGAAGTGTCACTTCTTCATAAAAATTGATTTATTAAAGATTGAGATGAAGCTCTTTAAAATATCAAGGCCTGAAACAGTTCATTCTGATAATGTTAAAATCCAGTGTTTTGAGGTTAAATACATCTTATTTTAGTTTTACTAGCTTATTTTCTTATTCAAATCTACTTTAGATTTTCTATTCCTAGGAAATTTCAGAGTTCAATCAATCAGTTAACACACAGGAAAAAAAATCTGCATCGAGCAAAGAGATCCATGGATGTGGACAGCTCCCCGTCCCCCCGTCCCCCTGTCCCCCCCATCACCCCGTTCCCACCATCCTCCCCCGTCCCCCCACCCCCCAGTTCCCCCATTTATTTTCCTCTTCTTCTTCCCCTTAAAGTACTAATTCCAGTGTTGATTTTCCTTGATAGAAATGCCTTCTGTGGACTTTCAAGCCAGCTTGCCTTCTGCCAGCACAGCCAGAGCAGCACAGAAGGCACAGAGCCTCTGAAGCAGCCCATGAGCCCTTTGAGATTTTCCATGGAGACTCAGGAGCTGTTGGGAAGGCTGGCTGTCACTGGTTTCATCTGTCCTCTGCATTCACAGATCCTTTGTTGCAGATGAGATGTACACCAAATTATTTGTTCCACAAGATCTCAGATGGGCACCACAGACCTCCTGCAGCTGAGCCCCTGATCACATCAACACACCCATGCTTTGCTATAAAATGTTCAGGTGTTTTTTTTTTTTTTTATTATTATTATTATTATTATTATTAATTATTTTTTCTTCTCAGTTCTACTCAAATCATGTTAGCAGTGATGAAAGTTGATGTGCATAGCTCACACAAACAAACTGGATGTGAAATCTGCTTAGCACAATTGGTCGCAGACCTCTACAAAAGCAGAGTAGCAGTTTGCAGATTGGAGTGAATTGGGTGGTGAATTGGTCCAGGGCTGCTGGTGGTGGAAATTCATGAGAAAGAAGGGGAGACCATTACGGCGTGGTGCAACAGTCAGGAAGAGGTGAGCCATGGACTTATCTGTGCATGCACAGATGGGAAAACTTAGAAGGTCCCCAAAGAAAGAACTTTCTGGGCTTTTCAGCCCTATCAGGGGAAGGTCTTCCCCTTCAAAGGAAGGAAAATAGCACTGTGGAGGACTTAGGGATTTCTTCCTCTGATGCACAGGGCTCTCATGTTCATACCAAGATGTGAACAGGTGAATATCTTGCCTGAGAAATGCCTGTTATCAACATTTTCTACTTATTTTACTTGCACCTGCCACTCAAATGCCCAGCACTCTGCAGTTCAAGCAACTGCCTTCAGCCCTGTAATTAACTTTCCCTGAGGCTGACGTAACTTAGACTGAACTCCAAGTCTTTCATTCTGTGAGATCTGTCACTTCATATGAGCAGCCCAAGGAAGGACTGCCATGCTCACAGGGCACGGACTATGATTTACATCTCTGATTCCTAGCACTGCCCCAGACCCCTTGCGAACAAACCAGCCACCAAGTCTGGGACTTCTCTCAACACACCTCAGACAAACAACAGGCAGGGGACCGGGTCTAAGCCTGTGGCATCGGCTGCACACGCGGCAGATTTTGATTCATAGCAGTAGCACAGCTTTTACTCGAATCTCCTGATCATGCCTGTTTTTGACACAAAGCAATGTTGCTTTGCACAAACTAGAGGGTGCTTGCACCAGAATTGCTCCTGAATGGAGCAAGAGGCACCAAAAGGGATTGGTTTTCAGACGGCCCCAAACCCTGATCTCAGCCAGGGACACTGCACTAAATTTAGCCCAAAGTAAAGCTCCTGAAGTGCATATAGTCCAGACATATGGGCTTCATCAAGAGCTGCTTCAAACTACTCATCTGCTATGATTTTGCTAAATTGCTTACTAATGCAGACAAAAATATTGGCTCCCTTTACAGGCAGATGAGAGAAACGGGAGCTCCTGAGCAATCCAGGGGACCTGTCCTGTGGACAAACCGCCCTGCTTCTTCCCTGGGAATGAGCTGGTGAGCTCAGGACACCCGTGCCATCCCCACTATGCCTCCTTTTTTTTTTTTTTTTTTTTTTTTTTTTTTTTTTTTTGTTATTATTATGTAGCAGAAGGCGAGCCACATCTTTCATCTTCATCTCCCCCTGCCCTAGCTTCTCAGCCTGAACACAGGGGGAAATCTGCTCCGGTGACACGGGTGCGTGTGTCAGCTGCCAGCAGGGCAGTAACTCTTCAGCTGCAATCTCCAGGCGCTCCCCTAACACGGACACATCTGCAAGTGTTCTCAGCAGTTCTCTTTGTGGAGTTTATGTTGCTGTCTGCACTTGGCAAACCTCCTACGGCAGTCACCAGGATTTTAAACTAGGACAGGAGCCAAACCTAAATAGGGCTTATTCATTGAACTCCATCAGTAAGAAATTCAATAAAGCCAGATATGTATAGAAGCAACTACAGTGAGAAACGGCTTAGAAAGAGCTTAGATAGCTATCAGTCCTCTGGGGAGCAGGAGGGTCATTATGCACAGCACTGCAATTCCAGCTTGACTCATAATGTGCTATTATTTTATCCTTGCAACCTATGATCACATATTGTGAGGAATAATGCTCTGTTATAATGAAATATAATATGTCATATCTCACATTTTCTGTGCCATGCGATTCCATAGTATGAGACACTGTGATAATCTTGCAGCAAAGAGTAGTTTTACAACATCATTATGAAGAGGAGTTATTTAATGAACTGATTTTTGTGTTCATAAACACAAAGTAGAATTATTTTTCAGTCAACTCTTTTCTCTAGTTTATAGGAAGAAAAGAAAAAAAAAAGTAGATTAGATGCCAACTAGTGGAATACCCAGTGTGAATGTAGAGTGGGTAATTACAAGATCATTTTCCACATATCTCTGGTTAATTTGCTGGGTTTTCCAGTAGCCAAGCTTTAAGCTAGCAAAGGGTGTTGTGACTGACCCAATTTTAATCTGATGTATGTAAATGTGTGTTTATCTTATTCTAGTATTTTGTGAAAAAAAAACGTTAGCACAAGTTTTGTCTAGGGTTTTAAAATTTCCTCTGTTCACTTACAACATCACAGTTCAGTAACTACCCTTCTCATGCAGCAGTTGAATGGATAAATATAAATCATTTCCAAGCATAACTCAGAGGGCTCCAAATTATGTGTCCTCAAGGACTAATTCTAGGCATTTATACATACAACTTGTGACCAAAAATCTTTCTTTCTCATAGTGAGCGTCCAGTATGAATGCTTCTCAGTGAAAGAATAAATGAGATTACACTCTGACAGCACTGTCTCATGCACTGTATGATCTCCAAGTCATCCTACTGTTATTCTGATTGTAAGCTTACTGCCTTGCCTTCACTTTCAGTAAGGGATAATGTAAAAGTGGGATCTTGTTCCGCATGCAACATACCCACATTGAAAACCTTTTTTTCCTCCAGTGGTAACTAACTTTTTGCTTTGTTTCTGTAGATGGCATAAAATGGTTTGAACTGGGTTTTGTTTCTCCGTGGTCTTCATGTACTCAATCAATTTAATATTTTTCAGCACGTTGAGGCCAATTTCAGTCTAGACTCTCAGCTGTTCTGCACCAACACATTTAGGAGAGTTAAGATAACTCATGGCAATTGAGATTGCCCAGCTTAATGTCAGTAAGGGCTTAAGATGTGCAAACACAAATCTTAAATGGATTTGCAAAAAATTTTATTGTGTAAAATTAAAAACAACCAACGAACCACTGCCATCAGCAACAAAGCCTCAGTGTGAGTGCTCTAGTAGACAAAACCTAAAACTTATCCATTCATAAAATGTGCTTGATGTAAGATGTAAACATGGAGCCGTATGATGTTATTTTATAGTTAAAATTGAGAAAAAGTATACCATGTTAAACAGAAAAATAATCACACAGAGCTCTGGGCTTCCCCCATAAGCAGTTTTAACACGGTGCAGCTCCAGTGGCTTTGGTGGTGTGGGGGTAATGCTCAGGGCTGGCTGCCTTTGGCAGATTCTGACAGCTGCATTAACGTAAAATCCATTCCTGCTGCGTGAGCCATGTAGTGACAGCTGAATAAAGTACTGGCTTTAATTTTCAGCGTTAATGGCTAAAACTAAAAGTAGGACAAATAATGCATACCGAGACACAGATTTGCATGTATCCCAGAAAGTGACCACAGTGTGGAATGGTGTTCTGCACTTCCAGCACCCGGGGGAAATTCAGGTCCTGACAACCTCATCCTCCTGTCCCACCCACAAAGAAGCTCCCAAGGGTCAATGCTGACCCTGCTGAAGTCAACACAAAAGTCACAGTGACTTTTCTGGGTCAGGACACCCCTCAAAGGGCACAGTTTGCTGTATGCAGTAGATGATCAGAAAATGTTTCTTTCCATACGCCCCTCAGGAAAATCAGCAAGCAAATCTGCCTTCCCGTTAGCTTTCTGCAGCCATATCCAGCAGCGAATTTTAATGTAAACTCTGTACAGTCTGATCTGGTACCATTGTAATCCTGCTTTGCACTGCTCAATTGACTGAATGCTACGCAGAGAAATGAAGAGTCAAGGCCCACCTGAATTGTTCTCTGAAAAAAAAAAAAAAAAAAAGATACAACTTTTTGAAGTCTTATTCCTGTGTCTTACACACATTGGGCAGCTGCTATTCCTCTAGTGGTAAAAACAAATTGCACACACTCACAGATTTTATGGCTAGAAGAGGCCTCATAATAATCTAATCCAGTTCTGTACTGACTTGTCACAGGACTTCCCCATGTTAATTCTTGCTAAGTGGTGATGTCAGTAAGTGACACAGGCAATTCTGAAGTCAGTCTTTGTGCAGCGTAATTGTACCTGTGTATTTAGCTTGCAATATTTCAAAGGCTCTGCATTTTACACAAAACTGTGGATTCTCAAATTACATTTGCCACTGATGAATAAAGTGTAAGTCTGCCTAATAAACTGATCTGCACAGTAAGCTGTCAAGAGACCAGTGATCATTCTAGAAAGCAGACTGAATAAAAATGAATATTTTCTAATATTTATGCTTCAAAAACTTACTCCAACAAAGAGTAAGTCAGAGAAGATAAATTTAAAAATATGTAATACTTGGGACTTACACACTTAAACTAATATGCTCTTTGCTGCTTTCTGCCTAATAGTGGACACTTCTGTTATTAAGTTGCTTCAAAAAATACAAAGGAGACAAATGAGCGTGTAGCCTAGCAGGAAGAGTATCTTTCATCATTGTATCAGCATTTAAATCCTGAAGGAACATTTTTTCTTGCCGTGCCTTCATCTTTCTGCAAGGATGTTTTATCAACCCACACAACCTTTTCCAAGGAGAACAGGTGGCTCATTCTGTGAGTCCTCATTACTGAACTAGATGCATCACAGGCGGATAGAGTGCAAGGAAAGGCATTTTGATGGGGTTCTTCAAAAATCAGATGTTCTGTCCTAGCAGATCCATTGGATAGCTAATGTCTTTGCCTCTGTAGTGTAACAATAAAACCAAGGCAAACTTTGTCCATAGTAACTCCAGAGCATCAGTGTTGCTGCTGAAGCAGGGAGGTCTGCCTGGGTCCCTTCTGCAGGGTGAGACAATGAACTCTTGTCTGAACTCATTGCTACCTGCCACAGCTTGCAACACGCCCCTGCGCAGATCAGCGAGTGGTTCACAGCAGCCAGGTGCCTTGTTGGATGGAACCTCTGCTCTGTTTCCAAATCGCAAGCTGCTTACAGATACCTCCATATGCAGCGTGCGAGTCCTCTGGCTGGGTAACCCAACCAAACCCACCCAAAGTGGGACTCACTCAGTTGAAGCTTCACCTAGCAGTCAGGACTGAGTATGCGCGCGTGTGTCCATACACCAGCAAGCTTACAGAACCTACAATTTGAGCAAATAGTATGAAAGCAGCTGGGAATATGCTGACAGTACCAGCAGGAAGGTACAATGAGGGAAAAAACAACCTATTAAGAATCTGTATGATAACTTCCTCTGAAGAGCTGTTTTTGTGTGTGTGTTTTTGTTTCGTGTTTTCAGCCTTTTCTCCCTTATATTGTCCTTTTTTTTTTTTTTTTTTTTTTTTTTTTTTTTTTTTTTCCCCTAATCATTGCCCTTAGCCTGCTGTGCCACATCTTGAAAGCCACTCTGTTCCCCATAGATGTTCAGACCAATCGAAGCAAAGGCCTCACTTTCTGAAGCAAATAGAGCAACCAGGTAATTCACATTGCTATGCCATCAGGTAGCCCAGGATTCCTTTATAATAAAAGATGCCTTTAAAGACATCTTTCCACTCAAAAGGGATCCCTGTCTCGTGGGTCACGGTTGGTGTCCATACTGCCCCAGGCTCACCTCTTCCAGGGCTGAGGCCTGGCAGACTGCATGACTCCCGGCCTATGGCTCCCATAGGCCTCTAGGGCCTCTGGCTTGAGGGGAAAAAACAACCACTTTTTTTTTGTTGTTCATTTTTTTTTGTTTTCAGTCAAAAGAGTCTGAAATAATTGAAGGGCTGTATAAGATGAAGACCCAAAGCCATCGTGGTCTCATGTGTATTACTTAATGAGGAGTGGTTCTTTATGCATATTTTGCTCTAAAAAACAGCCCGGTTCTCCCTCAGAAGTAGCTTATTCAGCTCAGAAAGAAGCCCAGGAGTGCACTGCCATACAGGAGTATGGACTGTAAGGGAATTACACTCTGGAAGAAATGTAGGGAGATGATTTTTTTGTCATTATATAATACCATCTGCCTTCAGTCACTTGGTCCAGTCGGTTTATCTCGGTGAGCTCTCCATTTTCTGCTTTTTTGAGTTGCAGGTCGTACTATGAGCAATCAATGGTATTCTTAAAAAAATAATTATCTGAGCAGGAAAATAACGCAACTTCCTCATACACAGGGGATATGCTGCAAGGGGATGGTGGGCTCAGGCTAAGTGTGACGGCAGCTGCCGTGCTCCACAACACTGTTTTGATACAAGCAACCCCCGTTTAATCTGACCACAAGCTGTTAGATGTTCCTGACTTTCCCAAGGCGTCTGTCAAAGTCACCATTTGATGAAAGACAGGCTGGCTGCCTGGGAAAAGATACCAGAAGGAGATCAGTTACATCCAAGCCTGTTTAAATGACTGCTGCTCTTACTGGGAAGCTATTTTGAAACACTTTGCTCTGATCCCCACCTTTGGCAGGTAGTTGCCATTCAAACCAAGAAAAAAGCGAGCAGGAATTCCTTCTCTTGTGCCCTCAACACAAAAGAATTCAGCATGCTTCAGGAAAAATCAGCCTGCTTTTAGATGTGCCAGCTTGGATGTATTCTAGCTGCAAAAGCAAACTCTTTGTAGGCTGTTTTATCTTGCTTTCTAGAAAAAAAAAAAAAAAAAAAAAAAAAAAAAAAAAAAAAGAGCTTCTGCTAGACCCCACGCTGCCATAGCCGAACAGCTTCTGGTTTTAATTGCTCGTTTAAAATTAGTGTACATATTTCTACAGTGCACTACACTCTACAGGACAGGCAAATCCTGTATCTCCTTCCTTCTGACAATGAGCTGGTTTCTCTCCCATATTCCCTGGGATAATTTGCTGTATGAACACACGGAATTATTACAGGAGAATCTGTATGGAAATGATACAACTTGCCAGAACGTTCAGTTTAATAACCCTTACAATGGCTACCCAAAAAAGCACAATGATGCCTGGGAAAACACGTTTTCCAAAGCTTTCTACCACAAAGAGCCCATTGTTCATCGAAGCTCAGTGGTACTGTGCGAGTTAAATTCCTGACACGCCATCTGCTAAATGTGTAGCAGCACCAGAAATGCTCAAATATCACTGGAGGTGAATTTCTACATGAAACCTGAAGAGAGGCCAGGTTGTATGTGAAATCGGGCCGATACAGATATTTATGTTAAGGGAAAATGGAGATTTGGACTGGACACGAAATGGCGGCGCCCTGGGGCACGTGCCCGCCACACTCCCCGTCATGGCCCCCGGGTCGCCTCAGCACAGACCCAGCGCCCACAGGCCCGCCCCGCTGCGCCAGCCTCAGCCTGGGATTGGCTGCGCTGGCAGCCACGAGCGCGCCGATTGGTCCACCCGACTGCCGCCGCTTCGCCCATTGGCCCCGCCCTGCGGGCGGTGAGGAGAGGGGACCGGGGGGCGGCGCAGGGCAGCGTCATTCACGTGATGGCGGCCGGCGGCTGCGGCCGGGCTCCGGGGAGCGCCCGGGGCTCGGGCGTGCGGTGCCTCCCGGTGCCTCCCGGTGCCCTTCGGTGCCCTTCGGTGCCCGGTGCCTCCCTGTGCCTGGGTACAGGGGATGAAGGTCCTGCGCCTCCGGGCACTGGTGTTACCTCAGGGCGTGCTCAGGTTTGGGGCCGCTCCTCGTGGCAGCGTGAAAACACCCATGCTCTTCACATAAATCTGAGTGGTGAATAAATCTGAATAATGAAATTATCCGAAGAAAACGCACTAAACTCCAGGATGCTTCGCTAGGAGAAGAGAAAGAAAGGCAAAATTAATCGATGAATGGCAAATTACTTGCTTTAATTATTTGCCCAGAGCTCTGTGAAGGGTTTCTGTAAAAGAAGCGTCGTATCTGGTACAACGGAGATAGTAATCACTGCGAAGCTCAGTAAATCACTTTCTTCTGGACAAGCTATGATGACTCTTCAGTAATTGGGAGTCTAAAGAAGTTTTTATTCTTTTCCATGAGCTGTTTCCAGTGGTAAAACGTCTCTGGAGTGAAGCCTGTCAGCTTGCTGGCAGCCACCCTTGGGTGGGCTCAGGAAGGCCTCTGATGAGCAAGGGGGGTTCCCCCGCTGAGGCTGTGGCCTTGGGAGCCGTTCTGAGGGGCTTTTGGAAACAGACCACTGCAGCTAATGTTGTGGTAATGATTTCCTTTTAATTCCATGTTTTTAAACCTTCAGAACAATGCTGTTAAACCAGACTGTACCTCATTAGTCAAGGTTTCAAACCGTGACTCATTATTTTGAAAGTCTGTTTGCTATTTTACTGTCACAGGAATTCAAAATGAAAAGGAACAAAAAAAAAAAAAAAAAAATCTCAATTTTATTGTGCACAAATGATCTAAAAATGAGTTCCAGCTTAAAAAAAAAAAAAAAAAAAATTGAGTCTACTTACTAAAAAAAAAAAAAAAATAAATTAAAAGAGTCTACTTACTAAAAAAAAAAAAAAAAAAAAAAAAGCTACTTATCTTTTAATCCCCGATTGCCATTGTTTCCTTTTGCCATCACAATCTTCAGGTTTAAAAAGCTAATAAGAGAACAGTTTCAACCTGCAATACAGAATAATTAATAATCATTCTAACAAGATAGTACTTAAAAAGTACTTAAGTTTTAGTACTTAAAAAAAGTACGTGGTACCAAAAAAAATTAAGTTTTGGGGTTCCTTGCAGTCCTTTGCAAATTAATTTCAGTTTGGTGAAGTTTCAGCAAAAAAAAAAATTAAAAAAATCTAAATTTATTCTTAATTTTTGTCATGCCTTTAAGACATTTTAACAGATCATCTCATTTTGAAATCACAGAATCACTAAGTTCGGAAAAGCCCTCCAAGATCATCTGGTCCTCCTAGTAAGGGGATGCCCTTACCACCACCGTCACCCACTGAACGCTGAGCACCAGGCCCAACCTCTCCTGAACACCCCCAGGGACGGTGACTCCACCACTTCCCTGGGCAACCCGTCCCAACGCCTGACTGCTATTTCTGAGCAGAAATGTCTCCTCATTTCCAACCTGAACCCCCTCTGGCCCAACATGAGGCCATTCAGAGGGTGGTGATCGGTGGCGCAGAGTCTGGCTGGAGACCTGTGACCAGCGGTGTCCCCCAGGGATCGGTGCTGGGTCTGGTCTTGTTCAACATCTTCATCAACAACCTTGATGAGGGAATAGTGTCCGCCCTCAGCAAGTACGCGGACGACACAAAGCTGGGTGGGGTGGCTGACCCCCAGGAGGCTGTGCTGCCATTCAGCGAGACCTGGACCAGCTGGAGAGATGGGCAGGAAGAAACCAAATTAGGTTTAACAAGAGCAAATGTAGAGTCCTGCACCTGGGAAAGAACAACCGGATGCATCAGTACAGGCTGGGGGATGACCTGTGTGAGCTCTGAGGAGAAGGACCTGGGGGTCCTGGGGGACAACAGCTTGACCATGAGCCAGCAGTGTGCCCTGGTGGCCAAGAGGGCCACTGGGATCCTGGCGTGCATTAAAAGGAGCGTGGCCAGCAGGTCAAGGGAGGTGATCCTCCCCCTCTACTCTGCCCTGGTCAGGCCTCGCCTGGAGTACTGTGTCCAGTTCTGGGCTCCCCAGTACAAAAAAGACAGCTCCTGGAAAGAGTCCAGCGGAGGGCCACAAAGATGATACGGGGCCTGGAGCATCTTCCCTGTGAGGAAAGGCTGAGAGACCTGGGTCTGTTCAGCAGGGAGAAGAGAAGACTGAGAGGGGATCTCCTCAATGTATATAAATACCTGAGGGGTGGGAGACAGAGGGATTTGGCCAACCTCTCTTTAGTGGTTTGTGGGGATGGGGCAAGGAGCAATGGCCACAAAATGGAGCCCAGGCAGTTCCACACCACAAAATGGAGGCCAGGCAGTTCCATGCCACAAAATGGAGGCCAGGCAGTTCCACACCACAAAATGGAGCCCAGGCAGTTCCATGCCACAAAATGGAGGCCAGGCAGTTCCACACCAACATGCAAAGAACTTCTTCATGGTGAGGGTGACGGAGCCCAGGGAGGTTGTGGAGTCTCCTTCTCTGGAGATATTCAAGGCCTGTCTGGACACCTACCTGGGCTAGATGCGCTAGGGAACCAGCTTCAGCAGGGGGATTGGACCTGATGATCTCTGGAGGTCCCTTCCAACCCCTACAATTCTGTGATTCTGTGTGATTCTGGTCCTGTCAGTTGTTACCTGTGAGCAGAGGCCGACTCCCAGCTCCCCACCCCTTCCTTTCAGGCAGCTGCAGAGAGCAATAAGCTCTGCCCTGAGCCTTCTCCTCCAAACTGAACACCCCAGCTCCCTCAGCTGCTCCTCTCAGGACTTGTGTCCCAGACTCTTCACCAGCTTCATAGCCCTGTAGCAGTGTGTCTTCAAAGACAAAAAAAAAAAAAAAAAAAAAAAAAAAAAAAAAGACTGCTTTGCTGCAAGCACATGGGAGACACAAGAGGTGATAATCTTAGTTTTTGTAACTACGTGTCTTCTAGCATTTATCGTCTCTGCAGGCATGTATTCAGATGTAATGAACACTTAACAGCATGTCTGGATTTCTCTTTGGTTGCCTAATGACCATCTATATATCTCATAAATCAACAAAGTCTCTCTGTCATTTAAGAAATACAGTATTTTTTGTTAGGGCCACGTGTTTTCATGAGATATCAGAAGTTGCAGGTGGGGCAGAAAAGGTAGTAAAAGTTGTCAACCCCTTACAAAACATAATAAATTGAAATTATTCAAGCTCCATCAGTTTAGAGTGTTAGCTTTTTAAATGTGATAATTAATTTTTCCACTTTTAAAAGCCAAAACAGTCATTATGCTACAAATGCAATATGTCACTTCACAAAGTCTAGTAATTCTGTTTATGAAATGAGAAGTAATGAGAACATTATGAAATATTATACAGGAGTTACTACTAAACAGCACCATCAAAAACAAACAAACAAAGCAAATCCATGATCTCTGGCTTAAAAGGAACAATATGGAAGTTTATTATTTAAATCAGGAGCTTAACATGAAAATAAACACGAATCAGGGATATGATCTCAGTTTGATTCACATCTATAAATAAAGGATAAGAAAATACTGAGGAATAGCTAAGCACAGGGCAGAATGATCACTTCGCCAGAATGGAGAAGAATCATAGAATCATAGAATGGCTGGGGTGGGAAGATCATCGTGTTCCAAACCCCCTGACATCCAGGGGATGGTGCATCCAGGGGATGAGAACCTAATTCAATTCTAGACAATTCTGGACTCAGAACTGTCACACATGACTCAGAAAAATGATCTCACACTCATTATTGGTAGGTCTTTTCAACCCATGTAGTAGTGCAGCCAGTATAGTCAAGGGAATGAAGCAGATACTCTGGTAGAAGAGACAAGAAGGCTGCAGTTTTCCTGTTTAGACAGTAAATGATTGAGGTTTATGATGTCACGAAGGCAGTGATGTGTCATGAATGTAGAATTGCTCACCAAGTTACACAACCCAAGGATTGGGGGGCACTCACTGGTAATAGGAAGGAAGCTAGTTTCAGACAGGTAAAAGAAAATCATTATTTCTTATGTGTGCCATCTGCTTTCAGTAAAGAATTGTTTCAGCAACAATGAAACAGAAAAAAAAAAAACAACTAAAAAATAAAAAAACAACTAAAAAACACAACAAAAAATAAAAAAATAAAAAAAAACTAAAAAATTAAAAAACACAACAAAAAAACTAAAAAATTAAAAAAACAACTAAAAATTAAAAATATAAAAAACAACTAAAAAAATAAACAACTATTTTTTTAAAAAAACAACTAAAAATAAAATAAAAAACTAAAAATAAACACAACTAAAAATTAAAAAACGCAACTAAAAATTAAAAAAAAATAAAAATTAAAAAAAAAACCCACACAACTAAAAAAAATCAATAAAAATAAAATAATTAAAAAAAAAAAAAAACAAGAGGAGAGAATTGGCAAGTAGGAAGATGCTAGCTAACAGCTTATTCTAAAGGGCGCCTGGCCGGGCAGCACCATGCCTTTCTGTGAAATATATGTCTGTCACCTGACTCTCCACTAATTTCAGCTTGCTATACCTGCAAAGCTGTGTCAGCCTGCATGCATCAATCGTGTGCACAGCAATGTAAGCAAGAGTTCAGCTGACCTCCTGTGATACTAACCGTTCAGAGGCAGAAGGTCAGAGATTGATCACAAGCGGAAAATCAAAATGCACACGATGTTTGCACAGGACTGAATCTGTTACTGATGTCGTGCTTGTGGTTAGTTTAGATAGGTCAAGTTAATCATTGGCTTATTCCTGTACCATTCCCAACAATACCTTCCCCATTTGTCCCTCACAAACCAGCAAGTTCTTGCAGTTCTAGCTGAAGAGAGATGACTTTCAAACAGACTAGTCCGGTTACAGAACTATCTATGTGGACAGCACAAGCCTTTTTAGCAGCCGGCTTTTTTTATTAGCAGTGTCCTTTTCTCCCTTTGATAAGCTACGTGCCTTTTATAAAATATGCCAACCAGTCTGAGGGATTTACTTCTTAGCATGCTTCTGGGAAATGGAATACTCATAAAACACCATCAGCTTACACAATGCAAAGATTTTCTGGCAAAACTATCTGAAGAGAAAGTTTATTCTCATTCTTCTCCCAAGAACGTGGTGGAGGAGTCCCCCGTTCAAGGGGGAACTGCAAATCCGCTATGACCAGGAACTGCTATGCAATCCTGCAGCCTGAGTGACAACTGCCATTCTTCAGCCTTATGTAATTTGAAAATATGGTGGGCAATAAAAGAGCCTTTCTGCATGGCTGCTTTGAACTTGGCTGGCACAATCTTCCCTGGCTACTCCCTGAACCTTTTGTGGATGACACTACACTGGGAGGATCAGTTGGTAGAGAGACCTTGCAGAGGGATCTTAAACTAGAGGGCTGGACTACCACCAACAATATGAAGTTTAACAAGAGCAAGTGCTCGATTCTGCACCAGGGATGGGGCAGCCCTGGCTGTACGTACAGGCTGGGGAATGAGAGGCTGGAGAGCAGCTCCGCAGAAAGGGATCTGGGGGTTGTGGTCGACAGCATGTTGAACATGAGCCAGGAGTGTGCCCCGGCAGCCAAAAGGGCTGTCCCTGGGGTGCATCAAGCACAGCGCTGTGGGTGGGCTGAGGGAATTGATCGTTCTCCGCTGCTCTGGTGCAGCCTCACCTAGAGCACGGTCTGCGAGTTTGGACACCACAGTATAAAAAGGACAAAAAACTATTAGAGAGTGTCCAAAGGAGGGCTACAAAGATGGTGAAGGGTCTGGAGGACAAGACGTGTGAGGAGCGGCTGAGGTCCCTGGGTTTGCTCAGCCCCGAGCAGAGCAGGCCGAGGGGAGGCCTCATGGCGGCCTGCAGCTCCCTCACAGGGAGCGGAGGGGCAGGCGCTGAGCTCTGCTCTCTGGGGACAGCGACAGGACCCGAGGGAACGGCATGGAGCTGGGACAGGGGAGGGTCAGGCTGGGGGTTAGGGAAAGGGTCTGCACCCAGAGGTGGTCGGGCACTGGCACAGGCCGCCCAGGGATGTGGACACCACAGCAAGCCTGGCGGAGGTCAAGAAGTGTTTGGACACTGCTCTCAGACATGGGGTCTGATTTTTGGGTGGTACTGTGTGGAGCCAGGAGTTGGTCTGGATGATCCTTGTGGGTCCCTTCCAAATTGAATTATTCTATGGTTCAATGATTTTCTGGTGAAATCTAGGCAGAGACACAGGACTCCTGCCTCTGTTCAGTAAGCCCTCTCTACAGGATAAGATTGTGTTCTATTCGCTTATAACAGTTTTATAACAATGTTTCTTGATTGCACCACATTTGCTCCTAGTAGACAAAAAGAAATATTGTGAATTCTATACGTTAAAGATCAAGACAAACCTAAATTAATGGTGGCTTTCCCAACTCCAAGTGTTCATGTCATCCTGTTCTTCACATATACCGTTTATTCCCTTAATTTTTAAAGTGTTTCTCTTTTCTATTTTATAAATCGAGTTTTTTTCAGCTGGGGTAGATGCATTGCAACAATTACCTGAAGAGCATGAATACCCGGCATGTACTGTTGATGAGAAACCCACGAAGGAATAGTTCATAGACTTTGTAAGGCTTATTCTCAGACGTTTGTGATGAAACACTTTGACATGAAAGGAAATGTATCATCATTATCAAGAATATTAGTAATGAGGTTATTGTAAATAGAGTGGGTGGCAGAGATGATCTAAATGGAGTGGTAGAGGTGGCTTCATTCTCGGATATGTAATTATCATGTATATAAATAAACATTAACAGGTGTATAGGGACAAAGAATTCCATTATCATGTGTTGTGGGAGCTGGGGAGATGTGCCTTGGAAAACAGGGCTTTCAGCTGCAATTGGAGATCATGAGGACTGGGTGTATCTTGGTTTAGAGTGCTGAGAGCTAGGCTCTTAAATCAGAGTAAGTCACCCTGGATTCTGTTTGTAACTAATGAAGAGATATGAGAACATCAGAAGGGCAGTTGTTATGTAGGTAAATCAGATGGATGGGAACTAATTGCCCATTCCTCCCTGTGGGCTCTAAAGGGAGCCCAGAAAGCTGGCTCAGATTTAGATGTCTAATATTTATATGAGGAAAGGATTTCACTCTAAATATATCTGAGCTCCCATGGAAACACTGGGGCTAAGGAGGATTAATGTATCGTTGGCTACTTGGAGGTGGAAGAAATGAGGATGTCCTCTCTTGTGCTCTCCCTCGAGGCTCTGCACAGAAGGGCTGCCACCTCTCTCACAAGGGCTGGCGGATGAGAAGGAAGCACTCACACAACCCCTGAGAATCAGCAAGAGTTCTTTATTGCCGGGTGTTTGGTGGCTCCAAGCTAGTGCTTGGGATGGAGCCTGCAGGATGATGAGTAGGGAGCTCGCCGGGCCCTGCTGTGAAGCTGCTGGAGTTCTCTGATGGCACGGAGCAGAGACCTGCCGGCATAGTCCCAGGTCTGCTGTGGCCGAGGTGGATCCACTTCCATGGGATCCTCCGCCTCCTGTGGACCCGGCTCCATGGACTCCACGGAGTTAGGCAGGAGGCTGAGCCAGTCCTGTCCCGGGACTGCCCACCCGGGCTGCCTCCCGCCGGGTGTGTTCTCTGGCCAGGGTGCCACACCAGGGGGTCGGCCAGTTGCATGTGCAGGCCCCATGCCGCTCTCCAGTCCATTTCCAGGCATGGGTTCAACACTGCCGTCTGTTTGACGGCCACGGCTGGGTCCCACACTGCGCTCTGGCCCACGGGCCCGCCTCAGCTCCCCACAGCTCTCCTCCTCACGCTGCCGCCTTCGCTGCACGCCACCACTGCATTGGCTAGGCCCAGGCCCCTGCTGCTGTACGGCTGAGGGGCCGGCCTGCTCCCCGCATCGCTGCGGTGCCAGTGATACTGCTGATAGGTGTCTGTGGGCCGGGCACCACACATCCCCCGGGCACTGCTGACTTCTGTGCTGGAGGTGCTGTCCCTCTGCCCACCACGCATCCTCCTCTCGATAGCTGCCATCCCTCTTGGTGCTTCCTCAGACCGCTTTGCTGTCCTCACACCAAGGAGGGCTGCCGCTCGCCTTGCTCCTTTCTCTAGCCTTCCACCTGCCTCAGAGGCTCTCAGAGGACCAAGCAGCTGAGCAAGTGGTGGGCCAGCGGCAGGGGGGCCTCTTTTATAGGGCCCAGGGCAAAGGCGGGGCAGTGGTGGCCCCTGGGACCTCCAGGAGCCTCTGTGACGGAGGGACCCAAAGGCAGCTGTGCTGGGAGCAGCCTGGGAGATGCCCTCACGTGGACAAGGAGGAGGGTTGGGGGGCTGAGGGCCCCTTTTCTGGGGCTGGCTCCACCGGGCCATTTGGCTTGCCAGGGGAAAGGCTGCCCCATGCAATCCTGCCTCAACCCATTTTTCTTCACATCTTCAAGGGTTAGAATCTCTTGTTAACAACAGAAATTACATGTACTGGATTATTTTGTGTACTGTTGTGAATTTTCCTCTGGATTTATTAATATTCTCAACTTCAGCTATGTAAGGATCTGCAAATTTCATCACAAAGCTGTTTTCCTTTCCTTTGCGCTAGGAGGCTACTCAAATTCAGCTGTAATGCTGTTCTTTCCAGTACTGCAGTCACTTTTCAGTTGCATTTTGTTCTGCCATCCGTTACAAATTCATATTCTAGTTATAGCCGCAAATACATACATACCAGAGCAGCACAGTAAAAAAAAAAAAAAAAAAAAAAAAAAAAGCAGTAGTGCCCAGCCTCCTAAACTTCAGTGTGATGCATAAGAAGTCAAATTAGATTATGACCGACATTTCCACAAGCTACGCAACTTGTAGAGCTCCACTTTTTAACAAACAAGGCCTCTCCAATCCTTCTGGCAAGCCCCCCAACTAAAATAATGTATACTAAGTAAAAGCTGAAAAAACTATGCACGCTACTTTTAGTCAGCTTAAATACTGTCTTCCGTACTTGTGCTCAATTAGCAGCAGTATTATAACAGTTTAAAAATTATCAAAAATAAATAATTGATATTATGCAAAACATGTCTAGCCATCAATAATTCTGAGTATAGCACATTGTGTTCAAGTTTGTTACAATGATTTTAATTCCTTGACCAAATGTTATGTTAGGAAAAATATTTTAAGGATTAATTACTTAATGCAAGGTTTTAAAAAACAAGAAATTAAAAGCCTGCAGAGCAACAGGCTGTAAAAAAACGAGGGAGAGCTCTTTAGACAATGCTCTATGTTCAGTGTTAGGCAAAGGTATTCGTCATTTACAGACGCAAAATGTTCATGACTTGAAATTTTATCAGTGTCCCCATTATATTCCACTCTAAGAAAAGACAGGGTCTTGCTTCAAATGTTGGAGCACTTCCAGTATCTGTAAATTTTAACATGTATCCTTAGCTTGCCAAACATGAGAGCTAGCTGTCAAATTCCTCCGAGATACAATAAAGATGGCACTCAGGATTCAAACTCTCATTTATATAACATAACACATACAAAAGATTTTTAGACTTGATATGGTATAAAACTTAAATTCTGGTTGATCTAGGAAAAAAAACAAAAACAAAAACAAAACACTGGCAATAACAATAAAAATAAGAATGAAATGAGAATGTGGTTGGAAAAAAAAAAAAAAAGAAAAAAAAAAAAACAGAGAAAGAAAAATACAGGACATAGAGAAAAAAAAAAAAAAAAACACAAACAAAAAATCTTCCATTTAAATATTTTATCCCAGAGGAAGCTAAGAGTTGACTTGATCATGGTGTGCATGTATTTATGCATGTTCCTGTTAAGAAAAGGTTCTTTAATGTATCAGGCAAGGAAATGCTGAGACCTACTTGGTGGAAGTTCAGACTGGAATTTCTGTACACTAGAAAGCAATCTCACAAGGAATGAGGTGTTAACTTGGTACAGGAGATGTAATAGCATGTAGCAGACACTCTGTTGCTAACTCCCTAAATAATAAGTAGCTGTTTTTCTAAAAAATTATTCTCTCCCAAGTCCTAAGAGTTGATGCAAAAGGACAAAATCTACATTTTGCATTCTACAGTAGCCCTGGTTAGAAGCTGAGTATTGTTGCAACGCTCTGAACCCATCTCATTAAATGAAACCCAAATTCACCCCAGCATTCTCAGGAACAGTATTATTACAATGGAGACTAAATACAAAAAATAATAGTAGTAATAATAATTAATAGCCATTACATCTTTTCATCACAAGACATTCAAAATCTGCCACATTAACTGGTAAAGCCAGTTCAAAATGCACTTAGTAGAAAGTGGTATTTTTAAAGCAAAAGCTTCCGTTCAGATTCATTTATTTAGTCACACTGTAAGGAAGTGCGTGGTGGTTTCGTGCTGATTGGCAGCTCAGCTCCAACACGTTGCTCTCTCACTCCCCCTCCTCAACAGAATAGGGGCAGAAAATACCACAAAAATGGGCTCAACGTTTGAGACAAGGACAGGGAGAGCGCTCACCAATTACTGTCACAGACAAAACAAACTCAGCATAGGGAGATTAATACAATTTATTGCCTATCACTAACAGACTAGAGCAGTGAGAATTAGAAGCAAAGTAAAAACACCTTCCCCCCAGCCACCCTCTTCCTCCTTCTCTCCCCGAGCAGCGCAGGGGAATGGGGACTGGGGGTTGCGGTCAGTCCCTGAGGCTTCGTCTCTGCCGCCCCTCCCGGTCCCTCTGTGCCCCTGCTCCCCGTGGGGTCCCTCCCATGGATGCCGTCCTTCCCCAGCTGAGCCTGCGGGGGCTGCCCACAGGCTGCAGCTCTTCATCTTCATCAAGAGCCTGGAGCACCTCTGCAGCACCTCTCCTACAGGCTGAGAGAGTTGGGGTCATTCAGCCTGGAGAAGAGAAGGATCCGAATTGGGCGGGGGGCAGCCTGGTCTAATGGGAGGTGTCCCTGTGAGGTTGTGGTTGAATCCCTTTCCCTCTGACACTGGATAATTTCTGCCGTTAGCTGCGTGCGTTATGGCTGTCTTTCCCATCAGACTGTGTTGGAACTGTTGGGAACTGCCTGAGACATGGAGACAGGGAGGAGGAGGAGGTACATCATGTCTGTGCCTTTTTCATAAACTCTGGCTTAGCTCAGCGACCTGTTGTCAGCCCCCCACTCTCAGCTAGGTGTGCACGCTTCTGCTATTGCCCAGAAAGGAGAACAGACAACTCCAAGCAGTCTTACCCTATTGTAAAGAAGGTACGCAGAACAAGGGGGTGAACTGCTTTTGGAATTGGCTTGTGCTATTTCACAATTGGTTGGAGGTGGAAACTGTGACTTACATTTAAACAGCGTCTTCAGTTTTATTGCTCTTTATATGCAGAACTCAGTAAAGAGGACAGGGCAGTCAGGGTAGCAGCAGTGCAGGGGGTGCAACAGGACACTGCGCACAGGGTTGTGTCACCTGCTGAAAGAGAAAAACAGTTCTGCTGCTGAAATCTGAGGAGAGCTGTTTATTCATCCAGCATAAAGAACAAATTGCTAGTGCATATGAGTGAAATCAAGTTTGCTAATGATGATAATTCAGAATAATTAATCCAGTTTGATTTCCTGAGTTAACAGTGCATTTTCATGGGGATTAAAACAGACTGCATTTATTTTTTACATTGGTATTCATAGGTGATTTCATACAAAACTACATCTTCATTGCTTTCAATATTTTTCCTTATTTGGGATATTTTTAACATATTCAAGAATACTCAGCAAGACTCTTCCTGAAGGCAGTACTATGGTGGGATAGGACTAACAAGCTGCAGCTCTGTTGTAAAAGTGTTTGGGTGGGAAGGGACAGTAAAGATCGTCTAGTCACAACCCCCTGCCATGGGCAGGGCCCCCTGTCCCAGCCCCGGCTGCCCCCAGCCCCATCCAGCCTGGCCTTGGGCACTGCCAGGGATGGGGCAGCCACAGCTCCTGGGGCAGCCTGGGCAGGGCCTCACCACCCACAGAGGGAAGGATTTCCTCCTAACATCTGATCTCAACCTACCCTATTTTAGTTTAAAGCCATTCCCCCTTGCCTTATTGCTACATTCCCTGACAAAGGGTTCCTCCCCAGCTTTCTTACGAGCCCCCAGTAGGTGCTGGCAGGTTGCAATGAGGTCTCCCTGGAGCCTTCTCTTCTCCAGGCTGAATGACCCCAACTCTCTTGGCCTGTCTTCGTAGGAGAGGTGCTCCAGCCCCTTGATCATCCTCATGGACCTCCTCAGGTCCATGAAGATGATGGGGCTTGCTCAGGACTTGTTCTAATACCTCCATTTCCCTCCTGTTCTGGGACCCCAGAGCTGAGCGCAGGCTCCAGGTGGGGTCTCACAGAGCAGAGCAGAGGGGCACAATCCCCTCCCTCACCCTGCTGCCCACGCTGCTGTTGGTGCAGCCCGGGGTATGGTTGGCTTTCTGGGCTGCAGGCATACATTGCTGCCTCATGTCAAGCTTCTCGTCTAGCAACACCATTACTTCGTTTGTCATCATGGTTCCAGGACTTCAAAAAAGTGGAGTGGGCAGTAAAACAAATTTACTTTTCTTAGCAGATGCTCACATTGCCTCTTGTTGCATATTCAAAGTTATCCACAAGCTTCATAGAAATGTGGTTAAATTCTCTGTTTGAGACAGCTGGTGAAGACTAGGCTGACCAGACTGAATAATAATACTGCGATAAATATGACTTCCTTTAGAAAAGACTGCAGAAGTACCACGTGTACTGAACCACGATAATATTAGTATCAAGCCTGCTCTAGTTATGAATTAAATATGATTTTTATTCATTTATGTTATTTTTATTTACAGACCTTGCAGTCTCTCTCTAGATCTGAATATTTAGTTGTGTTAATTCCAGTGTATTGCCAACAGACCTTCTGGAAGACTGTCCATCCCCCTGTTACAACTGTTGAGCCAGGTACCCTCTGGTAGATGCCCGTGCTCAGAGAGGCAGAGGACTCTGGTTTTTGTTACATGCTGAGCAAAGTGTTTTTGATAAATAAAGACCACAGCAATAGAAGGGGAAAGTGTCATTTTTCAAAGTAAACAATGGTAGTCTGAAATGGAGATTTTCTGAGATCTGAACAGTTGAAAAGAAAAGAAAAGAAAAGAAAAGAAAAGAAAAGAAAAGAAAAGAAAAGAAAAGAAAAGAAAAGAAAAGAAAAGAAAAGAAAAGAAAAGAAAAGAAAAGAAAAGAAAAGAAAAGAAAAGAAAGAAAGAAAAAGACCATAAATTACATGAGAGATAAGATAGCCAAGCAAGAGTATTGATTAAGCTTTGAAACAGAAGTATTTACTAGTAAGTTATCGTTCTACTCTGACATAATACAAGAACTGTTTAGTTAGGGGAAAAGGGGCTTACAGAACGCTCTATTTATAGCATGGCACAGCATGGCACAGCAGAGCATAGTTCAGTTGGAGGGACCTACAAATGATCATCGAGTCCTACTGCCTGACCACTTACTTCAAAGGTAACCAAAAGTTGAAGTATATTATGAAGGTCATTATCCAAAAGTCTCTTGAACACTGGTAAGATAAAATCAATAGATTTAATAGATTTGGTGTGCCAAAATATAAATCTAGATGGAGTTTATTTAACTCCAAGTTCTACCAGCAGTTATGGGATTACACTTTTCTGTAACTACATCACATTTACAGTAGCAATCTGTGTCATTTTTGTGGATAGCTCATCTTTTAAATTAATTTCTTTTGAAATTTTCTTGCTGTCCTTTAAAAACATTCTTTCACTTCCTTGTATTTAATGAAAACAGATGGCAAGACCTACTTCTCACCATATTCTCACCATACACCCCTGCCTGTATGCATATATAATGAAGAAAAATCATTACAAAAAAAAAAAAAAAAAAAAAGGAAAAAAAGGAGGCAGGGCAGGTGTGACAGCTATGCCTCTGAAGCCCTCAGGAGCGTACTATACCAAACTCCAGGTGATGGAATAGATTAACTAGGTACCTCTTGTAGGATACCTTGTACCTCACAGAATAGTTTGTGACACCATAACTGTCCAAGAGCAGATGCCTGTTGCTGTAATATACAACATTCCACCTAATATTTTGTGCAAAGGCAACTATAGGTCTATAAGGGAGATACGTAAGACCTCTCCCTCTCACCCATCCCTTCCTATGTGCCAGCATGCAGTGATATTCTTCCAAAATAAACCTTAGCCTTCAGCAGTACAGACTACAAGATGTCCTGTGGCAGAAGTACTGACTTTATACTTTGTAGCTGCACAGACTTTTTCTTTGCTGAATTTGCACAGCTGCTTTTTGAACCCATGAAAATTGGTAGCATCAAAATATCCTGTGCTAAGGAGCTCCCCAGGGAAGGCTCTATTGCACATCCCATTTTGCTTGTTCTGATACAGCTTCCTGCTGTCTACTTTTGATGTTTCCTAGTTCTTGCGTTAGAACAACATGTGTACTTTTTCTTTCTTACTCTGAATACATTTTCCATTTCATTCTGTTCAGTGAATATTCTGGAATCTGCTTATCAAAAAAGGAAGAAATGGTCACAATGAACTAATGACATTTCTTCCATTTTGTTGAACTTTTTAATGTCAGATCAACAGTTCAGAGCAAATTTGGATCAAAGGAGACCAAAAAAACAAAGAAAAATAGATTTGTTGAAGAAAGTTTCAAACAATAAACAATATTTTCTCAAATTTATGTATATGGAGATGAGTACACCCAGAGATTTTGTCACTGCTGACGAGGTTGGTTAAAATTTTGCAGTCATATAGAATAGTAATCTAATATCCAATAAGCTAGTATCTGCTTGTGATTATTAAAATTATTCAATGCAAGTGATGAATTTGTAATTTTCATGTTAACTTATTTGAAACCTCAAAATTTCATCTTTTGGGCACTGGGATTTTCCCTTTTTCTATGTACAGTGTTTGCAAGAAATTGCCTTGTTGTGCAAGGTGATAATACCTTTCACAGGTTGTCATTATAGTCAGGAAATGCTTTATGGCAATAAATGTGTTAGTTCTGAAAAAGATTGAAGATATGACAGATTCTTTTAAAAATACTCAGTATACACAAATAAGAAATATGATGTGTCTGTATGCAATACAAACTTCTGGATGTGAAAAGTCACTTTTGTTCAAGTGAGCTAGAAATGTAGTTTCTTTTCATAAGCATGCATTCCTTGCTGAGAGAACTTTTTGCTGCAAAACCTAAAATAAAATAAAATAAAATAAAATAAAATAAAATAAAATAAAATAATTTTGGAAAAACAAGAACAAAACAAAACAAAACAACACCTGTATTTCTTAGGCAAATCTTTGATTTCAAAGGGAATTTCTGCCTGAATGATAATTATGTGGCAGTTCTACATTCTTTTAAATTAATGGAAGTGCAAAATGTGAAATCTTTTAGAGTCAGATCAAATGAGATAGAGGTTACAGAATTTATCCCTAATATACTTTATATCCCTAATAATACTTTAAAAATCAAATATTTTTAATTTTGTTTTTGTTGTTGAGGTTGAAGGAAGGATGGAGAACATATTTTCTATTTCATTGCAGTACACTTTGAATTATTATAAGACTGGCATATTAATGATCTGTTTGATAATATCACTGTCTTCATGGGAAGCAACAGAGAAGTAAGAGTGATCAACCTTTACGTATTCAACTCATTCACATTCTATATCATAACAGAGATATATCTGGATATAGGTTGGAAGAAATAATCACTTTCTCCTTCATGCCAAGTTCTTAAACTGGGATTGAAGCCATTGACTTGTTTTAATTAACTCTAATGATCAATTAGATTAAATAAGTGTTAAGATGCACAAACTATAACTTTCAATTATCAAATGATTTTTAAGGCAGCTTGTTAGGATGCAAATGCGTAACAGCCTCCAGGCAAGAGGATCCCAGCTTGGAGGCAAAGGGAGCCTTTACAATGGCTTCTTTCATTTACAGCCTGACAGCAGACAAGCATTACAGTGTCCAGAAGGAACATACACAGTCCCACTGTGCATCCTGCCCTGCAGTTATATGCAAGATAAAGCATTACACAGTTTCATTCTTGTTGATTTAATTTACTTCCAATGTAGGTGTCATGATAAATGATGACAGATTTGCCCTGTCAATCAGATTAAGAAGAGAATAGCAAAACTAATTCGGCTTATCAACAAGAGAATAAATCTTGTTGGGAGGTGGTTACAGTTTTCTTATTCATACCAGCTTCCTCTTCCAGGAGGATCTCAACCACTACATCATGAAGGCTTGTCAGGAGCAAACCTGAAAACCTTGCTCTGGTCTCTCTTTTTCTTCATGTGCTACGAAAGCAGATAGAGGAGGTTCTGGCCCTATGACTGTAATAAACAGTTGTTCCCTCAAATCATTAATTCTTGAATGAAGTAGTTCCTCACAGCTGTGGATTCTTTCAAGTCAGCTATGACAAAATTTTTATCACCGGGTGGTATGCTGATTTATTCATTTTTTGGAAAATCATTTGGCAACTTGGAACTGATTCTACATTTCAGAATGGCAGCCAAGGTTACTTTGCTTTGATAGTGCCAAGAACAAACAAAGCAGCGGTGCGCACAGGCAGGGCTTTGTCTGCCAAAGCACACTGGTATGGAGCACGAGATCTTCGCCCTGCCCAGAGCACTGGTTCTGGGGCTGGAGGCATGTGTGCCATGAAGCAAGAAGGGCCAGGAGTAAAGGCATTGACATAGGTCCTGAGAAAGCAGGATTCATTTCTTAATTATCCATTAATTATCCAGGCTCTGTGTGCCTCTTTGGAAAACCCTGTTCTTATGCTGATGAAACTAGCTGTAAGCCTAGATGTTACCTGCTAAGCCTTTTCACTCGGATAAACATCTTTTCCTGCGTAGCAAAATGTGATATAAAAAGCTGCCATTAAGGATGAGTTCAGAAGCTAAAATGTTTTCCCACAATTGCTGTGTCTTTTCCTCTGTTAACTCATTTTCAGTTCACATAAATCCTATTTTCTAAGCTACAGTCATTGCTCACAGGCTGCAGATCAGTGGCCAGACTCCATCTCTGTTGGATTTTGAGGAAAATTTTCTCCTGAGTGGAAGCACTTCCAGAAGAGAAAGGCAGCAATTGATACCAACAGATTTTCATTCTTTTTTTTTTTTTTTCCCATTTCTTTTTCCAGCTCCATCTCCTTCTTCCTTCCACCTAGAAGTGAAATTAGATTTGCTTTACTCATCCACAGAAGCTGTATACTATGGACCAGTAGGTCCCAAGCAGAGAAAGGGAAAGCACAAAAAATCCTGACATGCTGTTCAGCAAACCACCCCGCATGTCCCGTTATCCCCCCTATTCAACCTTACCACCCACTGTCACTAATGTAATCAGATTTAATTGTGAACCCATGCATGGTATGCGGTATGTCAGCACATCAGGAAGGGTTAGCTGGCCTTGGAGAAACCTGACACACCTGACGTGAACGTCAGGTTGTCAGACACGGCATCACCTATCCTGTCGTTACTGGAGTGCAGCAGGACTAAGGATGTGCAGCAGCTGGCTGATTACCACATTCCACCACTGAGACTGCCCATTCCCCCCAAGGAAGATATGACGTCCAAGTCAGGAAGTCAGGCTCCCCAGGATGCCTCTGTGGCCACGGAAGGCACTTCAGAGGGTGAGGCTTAACCTAGGCGATGTGTCTCACCATCTGGAGGGTTTCTTTTACTGAGAGGTGGAGGTGCCCAGAGTCAGTGCTCTGCAGAGCAAGTGCCCTTGCCAGGCACAGAGGCACAGCTGCCACCTCAGTGCCCATGAGAACTCTGCAAATACCAGGAATTTTCACTTAGAAGGTGAACCAAAAGTCACAAGTAGGAAAAACATGGTTAAAAAGAAAATAAATATATATAATTTTTTAATAAAAATAGAAAACCATTTTGTATCGTGTTCTGAATTAGAAAGCAAGATTTAGACGGCAAAATTTCAAACAAAGTTGTTTTGTTTTTTTTTTTTTTTAATGAAAATATTTCTACAAGGTAATGTCTTCACTTGAGATTTTGAAATCTCTAGAAAACAACCCATCTTAGCAATAACAAAACGAAACCAGAATTCAGCTCAAATTCCCAAACTACATTTTTAGTCACTTAAACTAGTAATCTGAAATAAATGCACTCCGTTCTGTTCAGATGCACTAACCAAAAAAAGCCTTTGAGGATGGAAATGGCATTGTTCCCGAAGTGCTAGGAGCCCGATGCTTTATTAGGCTCGCTGATCATACAGGCAAGCAGCAACGTGCTGCTGGAAATGTTTTTTTCTCTAGCGTCCCGCTCCTCGCCTCTGAACACTCAGTGGGAAAATCTCATGCTAAGGCTTCGCTTAGACCTTGTCCTTGGGAGGCGGGGAAAGCACAAGGCTGCCCGACGGCTTCGGGCGATGTTTCCTGTCCTGCCCTGTCCGTGGCACTGGGCTTTGGGGCAGTGGTGCTGCTGTGGGAGGGCGCAGGGCTGGGCCCCGCACACGACGGGCTCGGGGCACGCTGCCCACCAGCAGGGCCCAGCAGCCCCCAGGCCCTGCCATGCAGTAACCAGCAGGGCTGTGCCACCTGTTCTCACCTCAGTCACGGCAATTCTGGGGCTGCTGCTTGCACCCCCAGGCATGGCAGTGCACTAATGGGCAGCACACACCTTTCCTGATAGCGCCAGAGTAAAGCCCTCTGCATGTCTCTTCACAGCGAGGCCTTTCCACTCATGGTCCCGGCAGGGGCCGTGCTCACTGGTTCCCAGTGCCCTGTGCTTCACTGGGCCCAGGCGCTGTGTTCCCCGTGTGAGGCCATCACCACGCTGCCTGCTGGCCTCGTCTCTGCACAGTTCTCTTCCACAGCAGGGCCCGGGCAGGAACAGGAGGCAGAAAAACGGCCAGGGTTACGAATTTGGCCTGAAGAGAGTGGCAGGGTCTGGCTGTGCTCAAGGCCGTCTCCTCTGTCCTGCTCTGCAGGGTCTGAGGAACCAGCTCACCCAGGAGCACAGGATCTGTGTGGTTAAAGAATTATGTCCACAGAAATGTCCTGCGTGTTTTTAAAACTGAATCGTCTGCTTTGATTACAAAGTCACAAGAGGCCTCTCAGAAAAAACAAGAACCACAAAATGTAAAATAAAAACATATTCAGAGCCTTTTGGGGGGGGGACTAAGCTTGTTTTTTAAAGGATTGCTGTCTCCATTTTTTTTTTTTTTCATTTGAATACCAAATAGAAACGTCTTTCTTTCCTCATTTGGTGCTAACGAGAGAAGTGGCGTTATCTGGACAGCGTGGGGTGGCGTGCTGTCTCCCCAGAGACACTCGGGGTGGCTGGGGCAGAACATTTCTGCTTTGGCCTCAGCTTCTCTTTGCTGTGGTACAATGAGCATTTTTTCCTTCCCTCCTCGTTTCCTTTACTCAGGCTACACCCTGACCACTCTCTTCCATTAGCAGCGTGCCACAAAGTGCCCCATCTGCTTCCCAGGAGGGATTGCCTTTAGCTCCATGTAGGTACGTAACAACGCCCTTAGCACAATGAAGTCCAGCTCTCAGTGACACTTTTGGGCTCTGTAGCTCAAATGATTTCATCCAACATAAAAGCAAATATATCAGCCAAACGAATTGTTCAATTCTCAGACTACACATTGTCAGATGAGGATTTATGTTATTTTTTTTTCCTCACTGAAAGGTTATCAATCATGCAGCTTTACTGCTGTATCTGGCTTGTGGGATTAGTCAGGATCTATTCATCTTGCAGCTTTTCCTTGTCTCAAGGAGAGGAGTTACCTGCAGAGGTGATGTGTGCTCAGTCTTGACCAGGCAAGATGCCCCATTTTATCTCATGCCAGGCTGTGGAAGCTCTCATGTTTGTCAAAAACAATAGCCTCCAGAAATGACAGGCTGTGATAAAGGTGTGTTCCTGCAAGCACAGCTTTTCAGGGAAGAACAGAAATCAGTGAAAAATAAACCCTGCTCTGCAAACATAGGCACCTTCCTGCCGCTTGCAGCCGGCCCCAGGACGCATTGCCAGCTGCCTGGCCTCGCACCAGAGCTGTTCTCCATCCCACAGGCTGTGGGTATTTTCTTACAATTTTGCTGTGTCTCCATCTGCATAATCCCTTTTCATGAACCAAAGTCCATTTGGCTGCACAGCACTGCTGTCAAAATAATGTCACTGTATCAGCAAGGTGAGTGTCAGGACGGTTCCCCTATCTGCCAGCATGTACAGATACTGTATTTTGAGTAATTTCTAAATAGGTCACAGGTTTCTGTCAGACAAAAGCAGAGTTAGCTATTGTTATCTTGTCTGTTTTTACATAAATCTGACAGGCTGATTACGAGAAACCCCCATTACCTATGTGCCATTCACGGTGCAGCTGTGAGCATATGTCAGAGCTGTCACTGGCAGCCTTTCTTCCAGCATTTTGTAGTGTTGTAGAAATACAGAAGACCTTGCTCCTGCCTGAATCCTGACCTGCTGTATGGACTTGTCACCTGGGATCAAACCTGTCCCTTCCTTTCCCTTTCTCCTCTTTCTCCCACCTGGTTTTCACAAACAGCAAATGAATGGAAAGACTTCTCAGCTGGTTGTTAGTCAACCCATTATTACACGTCTGGCAGCCTTGATGTGGGTTGTTCTCCCTGCATGGCCATTCCTCCTGGGACTGATCAGAAGCTCTGCCAGAGTGATCTTCTGTCAGGAAGCACCGCTGCACTGAAATAAAAGTGATTTTAATGACTTTTTTGGATACGGGAGGAATGAAAAATCTTCTGGCCATGCTGAATCCCTGGTTTTAACCTGCCGTGTTTGTTTGTTTGTTTGTTTGTTTGTTTTTAAGCAAAGGGATCAAATAAAGAGTGTATGTTTTAAATGAGTGTCAGGAAAACATGACTGTTTGCAGCCTTCCATTGGTAAGTGAGCTTGCAGCGGCACGATGACCCAGGGCTCAGGAGTGCTCCTGCTCTCACATTCCACTGCTTTTGGTTTTCTTGGTTGAGGATGGGTGCCCCTCTCTTACCATTCTCCAGGGAAAACCCCACTTCTGGGCCCATCCTCACTGATCTAAACTGTTCCATCATAGAATGGCTTGGTTTGGAAGGGACCTTAAAGATCACCTAACTCCAACCCCCTGCCATGGGCAGGGATGCCACCCACTAGACCAGGTTGGCCAAGGCCCCGTCCAGCCTGACCTTGAACGCCTCCAGGGATGGGGCAGCCACAACTCTTGGCAACCTGTTCCAGTGCCCCACTACCCTTACAGTGAAGAATTTTCTCCTAACGTCTAATCTAAATCTATCCTTTTTTAGTTTACGACCATTCCCCCTCCAGGCTTCTTGTTGAAGAGCAGAGTGCTCAGACATGTACCTCTGCAGGGCTTTGAACAAAGGTGCTGTACAGTGTAAGTGCAGTTATGCAGTAATAGATATTTATTGGTTTTCAGTAAGAATGTATGGGATAAAATTGCAGAGAACTTCTGTTCTGTGCCTGGTCCAGAGTAGACCGTATATTTCTGAAGTTTTTCAGCAAAACAATTGTAGAGCAAATTTTAAGAAGTCATAAACTTTAAAAAAACTGTGTATATACATAGGTGTGTGTATAGGTATATTTGCGTATGCACACATATCACAGCCTGCTACTGCTGAGAAATATAAAATGTCAGTCCAACTAGTAAGAGTCATGGACCTGCAAGCCCTGCCGGCACCCCTTAGAACTGCTGTGCAGGTGTGTGTCCATCCAAAAGAGGGTAAAACAAAACAGAAATTTCCTACAGACAAGATGGAATGCATTTGTTATCCATCTTACTTTTCTGTTTCCAAGTGTGTTGCTGTATTTGTTGTAAATGATTTATATTATGAAAATTTATTCTGGTTATACTTGCAGATCTAGTCTTTCTCACCTCCCAAATTGCTGCTTTACCACCAGGAGAGAAGTGCTGTGATTGGGGTAAACATATCGCTACTCGATGAACAATTTTATTCTGTTGAGAAATAGATCATGAAAACAACAGTTCATATCACTCTTATGAGTCTCTTTCTCCCTACTTTTTTTACTCCTTTGGGCTAAGAAGTTATTAATTCTCAGACCTTCTACAAATAAAAGGCATTCTCAGAATATTAGAAATTACTCAGAGCTGTTGTTTAAGTGTGGGACTTTTTTGACTTTTACATCAATGAGAGCATTATCCAATTCCAAATCATTTTCATTAAATACATGTAATATATTTTTTTTCCACGTTACTTGGGCTTCAGAAGAATGGTAAACTCCAGTGCAGTGATAGAAAACAATAGGTACAATTTTAAAAGTAAGTGATCGTGGCTTTTTAAGTTGCTATGGGCACTGTGGCTCCAGTTAATCAATTAAAGTAAACCTCACAGTAGAAAATGCAATAATTTCAGTTATTCTGAATTTAAAATTGACAAGCGTGAATACAAAGGAGCTCTGCTGATAACTGAACATGCTGCTGAGTCCAGGTATGTCAATGCAGAGCTAGGTCTTGCTGCACAGGTACCTCCCAAAAGAGACCTGCACCCGGGGCTTGGAGCAGAGCTACACTTTGCCAGCAAATTGCCTGCAAAAAAGTTCAGCTGAGCCATGCTAACCTTCGTGGTTTTCAGAGGTCACTTTTTGCTTAGTGCAGCATGCAGCTGATGTCATATGAAAGGGGGGAATAGTGTAGTCCTGGGTCACACCAATGTCTCCATGTAGGGAGAAAATTGTGGCTGCAGACACAGGAGAAAAACTCCTGGAGGCCACCAGCACTCCTGGCTGCTGCCACAGCAGAGCAGTGTCCTTAAAGAGCTCGTGTGACCCTGCATGGCCTCAGGAGCCGGGAGCAGGAGCAGGACAGCAGTATCAGTGCTACACCAAAACCAGGAACCTGGCCACCAGATCCTGCCTGGACCAAGAGCAGAAGTGGGGATCCATCTCAGCTGAATGAGAGCACCAGCAGACCTTCCAGGGATGGATATCTAGTCTAACTTTTGTTTGCTTTTGTCTTAGGTTTGAGACAATTGGGTAATTCCTGAGCAAAGAGCAATGTTTTATGTATATATACACAAGGCAAGCATTTAGATTCACACTGCTTTATATAAAGAGCAAATGTATTCTGGTAATACTCCTGGACACGTCCTGGACACATCCTTTTCTTTTTTTTTTTCTTTTAATATGGGTGTGCATGTCTGTGTGGGCTCAGGAAGTTTCACAGGTGGAATGGTTCCAGCTGTCCCCAGCTCATCTCTTGACCCCTTGTCTCATGGTTGAGTACTTCTTGAACATAACCTGAATTATAATTGCAGATGGAAAATTCTATTAGGATCCATAATTTCCACGGCAGCTATTTCATTTATAGGCATTGTCTTAAGAGAATAAATGCATTTTTTTTTCCTGTTTTATGGGGCAATGATATTCTAAACCAGAAGCTTGTAAGGCAGTTGAAAGAAGTGGCTGAGGACAAGCTATAGGAAAATTCCTTTAACACCCCTTGTCAGTATTGATGTATTCACAGTACGCAAGTATTTCTGGAAACCCATTTCTCCATGTAAAAAGGAAACTTCTACGTGCAAAGGAACAGCCAGATCTCAAAGTGAACAACTGAAGATCTGAATCTGGAAACTATCAAATGAAGTCGTATTTTTTGACATGGAGACAGTGGACGAGGCTCTTAGGTTGCACTTCTCAGTACTGACATTTTCTACAAGTGTCCACAATTCCAGTGGACATCTCCTGTGGTGGATAGGTGGTGACTGCTAGGGGCTGAGGGAAGGGGAGCCCATGGCCCCTTTCCTGAGTCCTCCCTGGTGCAGAACCAACATCCTCCACGGTGGGAGTGGGGATACTTTCCCAGCTTGGTCCTCACAGGCAAATCCAGGCAGCAGCCAGCGACGCCAACGTGATCAAGTGTGGGCTATCACCCCCTTGAAGCGGGGGGGCAGAAGCAGCCAGAGGTCCCTTTTCACAACACCTCCGTGACAGTGATACCGTGCCATAACTGGCGTGTCAGAAAACATGGGGTGGCAGGACGTCCTTACACTGACTGAGCTTTCCCAGGGCAGGCACAAAGCACGGGATATTTTCTGTTAAAATTCTGCTCAGTCTTCAAACGGGAGCTAAACACAGCTGAAGTGAAGCAGCTGAAAGCTTTCGCAGTTTTCTGTGAAGAGGTGTGAGCTTCCCCCGCGCTCTGCAGGCACTCGACATGTATTTTTAGCTGATTCTGTAACAAGGGTGCGTGTGGGGAGACATTCATGAAAACAAAAAGTCTGTGGAAACTTGATTGTGACCCTAAGAGAGGAATTATTTATCATGAGAATCAATAATTTTTTTTTTTTTTTTGTTCGAGCATCAAGAGCTACAGTATCTATTGAGCCCACTGAGTATTAATATTTATGAAAAAAAAAAGGAATTTAAAAGAAAATGAGAACATTCTGTGGATAATTTAGATTGGATATAGAAATTATTAGTTTTATTTGCTTTAATAGAGAGATCTAATTTCACTGCTACCTAATATTTAATATTGTTTCTCCCTGCCTTGATTTTTTTAGCTTTCCATAGTACTGAAAAAGAAATAAGGGAGGAAAAAGAGACAAAGAAATGCAAAGTAAACCAAAAATAAGGGTGTTCAATCAGGCAAGAAAAAAAGCTATCTAAAATCCCATGAATAAGGTCAAGCAAAATGAATCATATCTTTTTCATTCAAGAAATGAATTTTGCTTCAGGCACTAAAATGCAGTCTTAAAATGTTTGAGACATACTTACTATTCTTCTTGCTAAACCTCTCCCATTTTTGTCTGATCTGATTGCAATTCCAGAGCACATGTATTATTAACAGAGGTTTTCTTTGTAACTCAACCTGTTCTTTAATCTACTTACAGAGCAGAGAGACTGGATAGCCCCTATCTGATGCCTACAGATAAGGACACATGATGAGGCTCCAGAAAAGGCTCATGCAAGCAACTAGAAACTCGTTGTTCCTGGAGGTTATTGAGACTTGGCTGGCCAGTGCCCTGAGCAGCCTGGTATGAATGCAATGTTGGTCTTATTTTGGGCAAGAGCTTAGGCTAGGGACAGCCAGGGTCCTTTCCAACCTGAACCAGCTACACAAGAGTACTTTAACTACTATATCTTTGGTTAGATACATGATTTTCTTTACCAGAAAGAAACACCAATTAATTAATTAATTAATTACAGACTACAGAAAAATAAAATAAAAAAATAAAAAAATAAAAAAATAAAAAGCAAACAACCAACCAAAAAAACCTGGCATCCTGCCTTCTGGTGCTTGGGTGGACACAACCTGTATGAGGGCTATCAGATTAGAAGTGAGGGAAGAAAGGCAGGGTGGCACCTGCTGGGTGCCCTTACTTTGTGGTGATGCACAGGAGGAAGAGAAGTTGCCTCACCTGAAGTTTTTATTTATAACTGATGACCCCAGCACACTGCCTGGGGAGCTGCTCCCAGGAGGTGAGTTAAAGCTGTCCCAGCTCACTTTGAAGCTTTCATGCCATGGCAAATCCACCATGGGGCTGGGGAATGCCGGTCGCTTTGTATCACTTTGCACCAAAGGCGCCTGCATCTTATTTCTGGGATGAAGTCACGAAGTACCAGGCTCCAGCTGCTGGGCTTTGGGATGCCTATTTTGCCAGACTGCTCCCTGTCAGAGCTCTCCAGTGACCTTCTTGTGTGTGTCCATCCAGGTTACAGTAGATAGGGGTTAAGAGGTAATCTCCCAGTGCCATGTCCCTGTCTTGGTTTTGTCCCAGGTTTCTTTCTGGGGTTTCAGATATCCAAAAGTGCATATTCTTCTGCATTTGAATAAGCAGGGATTATTATAATTTTCCCTGCTGACTTCCTCAATCACTGAATGCTCTGGTAGCTCCGTGTAGCAGTGTACAAGAAGAGCTTTTTTCCATGTGAAACTTCACAAGGGTCACTCTCAGCGCTCTGCCCCTCTCTGTCCCCAGCGGCCTCTCCTCAGCCACCACGCAGCACCGCTCGCAAGGGGGCTGCTCCAGAGCTGACCCTGAAAACAAGAACTCTCCTTCTGGTTCAATGGCAGTGAAGTGAAAAGAAGTGCAATTCATCACATATATCAGATTTATCTTATTTGTCATACTTCTGACAGCATTCCTTGCTTAAGTGCTCTTTCAGAGTACCAGACGTTAATGCGACAGAAAATAATCTCTGTCAGTGCTTGTCTCCCTTTACTTCTTCACTGGGACACGGCTGATCCATCACAGAGTCTGACTAGGCTGTGAAAGTGACTTTTGGCTCTTCAGCCTCAGCCACAGAATAATTCAGGGAGAGTGGCCTGAGTCCGCTGGACCCATCCCGTGGCACCCAGGACAAACCGCACCGAAGCCAGGGTCGGATGGGGTGAGGTTACACGGTGCAGGACACGGGAACAGCCGCCCCGAGCACCTGAAATGGCCAAATGGCTTTGGTGATTGATCACTCGAGCAGCTGCAGTGCAGAACCTGCTCCCACAGTGTGCGGCTGTGGCTGCAAGTAGTCCGGCTCTCCGTGCCAGCTGCCTCGTCCCCTCTGCGCCCCAGCTCCCAGCCATTGTGAGCTGTTTCCCAGCTGGTTCAGGGGCACCCCATTAAAACCCCCAAATCCACTAATAAATAACAACAACAACAAAACTGGAGAAAACAGACTCAGAGCACGCCGAGGTAGCCGTGTGTGCCCCCAGCAGGCCCCCAGCGGGGGTCTCTGCCCGCTGGGGAGTGCTCTCGGGAGGCAGCGTGGCTGCTGCCGGCCCCACGCTGTCGGCTTTCTGGCGCTGTGCAAGCCCACGGCTCCTCAGAGGCCGACGCTCAGCATCCGTTTGTCGTTTCAGCCTTTCCAGGCACCGTCTGAACTGCTTGCGTGGGTGGATTTTTCACTCCAGGAAGACTGATGCTCTTTTCCTCTATTACATAATCCTTTCAGTAATAACACATCTCTGGGTAGCACCACACCAGCTAATTAGTTTTTTTAGCAACATTGTACCGAGTTTTATTTGCAAACAAGCAAACAGAAGTACAGCAGTGACTGGCAGGAGCAGAAGTGAAGTGAGAAACGGGGAAAACACTGAACTGAGGAAATGGGTGTCTGCTGCTCAGCCACAGAGCCGGGACTCAGCGGCTCGGCTCGCAGGACCACGCTTGTTCCTTGTCCCTGGCTGAGCATCCCATGCTCAGTGTGACGGGGGGTTTGTGCCATCCCCTCCTGTTCTCCAAGGGCTTTTCCTGCCCTGTGCCATGGTAACTCTGCCATAAGTGCTGGCTCAGGGAATCCAGCATTCTCAAGAAAGCCCAGTCAAGTCAAGGAAATGCTTTGGGAAGTTGACTTTCTGCGGAGGCGTGTGAGCTGGCTGCGAGGCTGTAAGAGACACAAGAAATCCTTAGGCATGAGGGCAGGCATTTGAGGCAGCATGGGTTACATCTCTATGGCATTTCTGCTCTTGCTTGCTCTTCTGTCCCATAAACACTTATAACAGTTTGAACGGCATACCTTTCCTTTAGCAGTCACAAACAAATATCAAGGCAAAGGAAGATTTATTTATTTATTTATTTATTTCAATCATCTTCTATCTCCTACTTGAGCATAATGCAATAGACTTTAATCAAAACCACTTTGGGATTTTTTTTCAGTGTGGTTGCTTCTGCTCTTTTTGGTAAGCTGGGATGGAAACTGCTGTGTGCAAGTACAGCTCCCGGTAATATACCTCATTTCCAATGGAAAATGATCCTTGCGATTGAAAATAGTTTAAGAAGAACCTTCCCCAAGGAAAACAGACGTTAATAACAAAGAAAACCAAACAGTGGAGTCCTTCTTTGTTCTTGAGCAGAAATGTTTTTAAAGTGCCCATCAGTTCAGTGTAGGGTGGCCTCCATTGCTCAGCACAGGACAGGTGCTGGTCATCAAGTGTGGGCTTAAAAAGTGCCCTCCTCCCTGAACCTGAGAGCAGCTTTCATTTGTGTCCGTTCATTTAAAGAGAGCCTGACTGCCCTTCAGGGGAGTCCTGAGCCTGAACATAATGCCTTTGTCAACTTCCTAGCTTTCACTGGAAATTATTGCACTGGGGTTTTGCCATAACAAATCCACATAGAAAAGTTATATATTTTTCTAATACAACCCCAAAACTTTCTGTCTTTGATGTATACCATGAACCGTGCACATTTTTAACCATTTAATAGGAATTTTAAGTGCAAATTCTATGTTTCCAGTTCCTAAACAAACATTTGTTCTTTCTGTGGATGTGATTTAGCTGTTTGCTCTGTCAGATTTCATTTCAATTACAATGCAGACTTTATGTGGATATTTTTTCCTTTAGTCATATTTTTAAAATAAAAATCATCCACATGAACCAGACCAAAAACCCTTATAGCC
Source organism: Aythya ferina (assembly GCF_964211825.1). NCBI lineage: Eukaryota > Metazoa > Chordata > Aves > Anseriformes > Anatidae > Aythya > Aythya ferina. Next base: position 64,719,869 of record NC_140301.1, read on the forward strand.
ATTCAGAAGAAGAATTTCCAGTGTTATTCTCATGCTTTATATCTTTTAATTTATTTTCAGAATATTCTTAGTGTAATTATTTTCTTTGGCAATAAGTGGTGATCTTGTGAGAAAAGCAGAAGCGGGGAGAGGGAAATATCCTCCCTTTGTTTGCTGCCTGCCCCTTCCCTCCCCATGAGACAGGCCGCCTGTCTCTCTGCTCAAAGGTATATGGCTCAAATGAGCCGGAAAACAGCTCAATCTGCTTGAGTGAGGCTTCACCGGCAGGAACGAGCTCTCAGCGGGTGCACGCGGGTATTACTGGTCCCTGCAGCATCTCCCCTTCAGCTAGACAGCAAGGGGGCAAGGCAGATTAGAGGCCCAGCGCAGCGGAGAGCACAGCTCGAGCATGCTCTGCTGCCAACGGAGCTCGGTGCTGCGGGGACACGGCTGCGAGCTCCAGGCTGGGAGCCGGCGTTTGCCAGGCACCGAGCACGTCTGGTGTAGGTGGGCAGCCGGAGTGTCCCTTTTACCCCAGCCTCTTCACACCTGAAGTGGTGAGGGCTGTACAAAAACAGGCCAGAGGTGCTTCTGCAGAGGCAGGCAGCCTACTCAGAGGGGAGCACGGGTCTGGCATGGAGATGCAGTACTAATAACTGGGGAGGAAAGAAAATAAGAAAAACTCCTATTTTTCTGATGCTGAGTGTTTCTCTGTCCTCCACAGGCAGTGCTGCCAGAGCTGTGTGTGAGCACAGGATCAGGAAGGAGACCAGCAGCGATCTGCCATGGGCATAGGGGCGGGAGAGGGGGCACTGTGTTGCAGTTATGTAGGACAACATCTTTTGGGAGGAGTCGGGGAGGAGAGGAAGGGGAATCAGAGAGAAGCTGACCTCCCACCTATTAATGCAGTAGCAAAGAGCTCTGCCTGGTGGCCCAAATACATACCTGTGGAACTGGGACAATTTGGATGGGAAGGATGCTGGGGGTCTGCATCCAAGCACCTGCTCAGGGCAGTTTGGGTGTGATTTGGGAGTCCCTTCATTGGCAGAGTTAGTGCAGCACCTAGTAGTCAGATATTGCTGTATTTCTGTATTCCTGTGTTATGTATATCTGCTTGCAACGCCCACACAGCCTGGGCTACAGCTGCAGACCAGTGGGTGTGTTTTGTTCCTTTCAGGCAGTGTGAGAAGGGACATCCTCCTCCGTCATCCTCAGCCCTTCCAGCTTGGAAAGCTCCCCCCAGCCCTGGCTCAGCTGGGACAGCGCCAAGTTCTCACCTGCGTGACCACAACCCATGTCTCCATTCCTGCAGGGCACAGCAGCTTTCTGCTCGGCAGGGAGCTCACACCAGGTGCTGTGCAGACAGGGATAGGCTCAGCCTCAGTGTGTCCTTGCTGCGTGCACGCTGCAGCTGGGTTGGGATAAGCTGCTTTCACAGTTTCTCACCCTGAGAACATCGTAGTGCTGCCATGCTCATCGAGCACACAGAGAAATTACAACTTATACATACAAGTGAAAAGCAATTGCATTTTTTCATCCAGGGATTCCCAGCAGTGCTGTATTACATCAGTTGTACTGCACTCCAGTTCCCGCCACCCAATCAGTACATTACAAAAGGTAAAACAAAACCCACAAATAGTTAGCATCCTCAGAGCTGTAAGGAGTGTAAGTATATTGAATGGAAAATCCTGTAGATAGTGCATCACTTTTTGTTTCGTTTTGTACTGAGCATGCAAAAAGAAAGCCAGCAGTCCTGGTACTGGGGACCAGAGAAGCGCCTCTCAGTGTCCTGGTGGGACTGGGACTGAGGGTCCTGGGGAGGGACCGATCCTGGTGGCACCTCGTGCTGCTCCAGCCACCTTCAGTGTGGGAGTTGGAAGAGGTCAGAGCTGCTGATCCCCCCATACTGATACGCTTGGATTGAGCTTGTCACTGCTATTTATCACTGAAAACACTTCTTGTGCAAGCATCATGACAGGTATATTTATTATTTCATCTCCTCAGCCTTCGGGTTTTCTTCTTGCAGTGCTCTCCAATCATTTACTGCTCTCTCAGAAGTGAGCACCTGGGAAGTCCAGCAGATTAAAGAAACCTGTCCTCATTATGAGTGAGATCCATGGAGAAGAAGGCAAAGAAGCAGGCAGAGGAAAAAGCTTTTGTTCAGCACTCAGGATGGCTCGTTTTCAATATACTGTTAAACTGCTACAGCACAACTCTGCCAGAAAATACAAGAGGCTGTCAGATACCTGTCAATGGGCTAAGTTTCAAAAAAGTTCAGCCACTGAAGACAAAGATGTAGCCAGAGTCAAAATCCAGAGGGAAAAGCAGCTGCATTTCACCACAAGTACCCCGGTTTGCCCAGCACTGAGGTCCCAGTGACCCCCGCGGGCCCAGCACCCGGGGGATGTCCAGGAGGCCCCGGGGCCTGCAGAGGGGGCGAGGGCTGGGGGCAGTCCCACACCGCACACAGGGTGTGCTGAGGGCTTCTGCTGTGGGACTGACTGCCTGCTGTTACTTGATCTCCCAGTTTAGCCAGTAAACCTTTTCTTTACACACACACACACACCCTGGGGAGGCGGCAGGCCCTCATTGCCCTGGGTGGTGGCACAGGCAGCCCAGGCAGTCGTGGCATGGCACTGGGGCTTCCTGGGGAGGAAACACAAAGGCCACCCTAATAAAGCTTGATTTTGGAGTAGCTAGGAGTTCCCTGGAGGTGCTGAAGTGCCAGCAGTGGCAGTCGCAAGGCTAGCTGCAATTAGGTTCAGAAAGACACCGTACAGAGTTGGAGGTGCTTGAGGCTGTTTGCAGCTCAGCAATTTTAAATCGCTCTGGAGCCTGTAAAGCCAGCATTTCTCTCTCTCTTTTTTTTTTTTTTTTTTTTTTTTTTTTTTTACCCCTGCTCCCTGCTTGGAGCCTGTTCCCCTGTCATGTTAAAGTTATCTAAATACTTTTCTTTCTTGTCATGGGATTACCCCTTGAGGCAAGATGTGTGCAAAGATCGATATTTTCTCCATCTCTAACCCTGTCTGCCTGTGACCATGCTTGAAGCAGCTGTGGCTGCTGGAGCACTCGGTGTTGCTCCCTGCCTGGGCTCCTGCTGGTACTTTTAGGAAATCCACAAGCCACACGGACACAGAAAAAGGGGTTGTGTGTGCAAAGTAAGGCGCTCACTGAGCTCTGCTCCTCATCTGAGTCACCAGCGGGTCTCGTTTGCCCCTCAACCTTGTCTCGCTGTGCAGTTTCTCACCATGCAAGTACCATTTGTCTTAAAAGAGGAACTCCTCTTGTGGGCAGAAAATCTAAACAAGAAGAATAATGTTCTGAATCACTGCTGGTAGTTTTGTACAGGATCCACAGACATGGGTTATATTGCAAGGTTGCTCCTTTATACTGAACACACGTTCAAAGATTTGGATTAATAATTCAGAACACATTTCGCAACTACATAGCATATGCTCGAACATTTATTGGTGGAATATATTCCTGCACTTATGGATCAGTTTGTTGCCTTTAAAGCCTAATATATTTGTAAATGAATGCTGATTGGTTTTCCTGAAGTCTGTTTCAAACACAGATTATAGACTTCACAAAATTGTAGAAAATAAGAACAAATGCCATAAGAAAAAATATATTTGAGATTTTTTTATTTTTTTTTTTAAGTAGTTCACTTTAAACGAAGAAAATGGAAATATAAACTTGTAGAAAATCTATGAAATGTTATGGGTGAGAGAGAAGTTAAGCTCTCATGGAAGAGGGCATCTCCTCACACTTTAGTGAAACTCCTTCACACTACACAGTCTGGCATTACTATGTAGCCAAAAGTGTTTCCTGATATAAAAATTCATTGAGGAATTGATTGTTATGATTGAGATTATAATCTCTGCAAGATGAAGAAGATTGATATTAATTTAGTTAGATGATTTTTAGGGGCATGGGGTATTTAGGTATTCACTTAAATATATGACAAAAATATTAACGATAAAAACTAATACTCTGTTTTATTTTAATGAGACAATCTCTTTTTATTAGTCCTTTGAAAGTTACTCTTCAAATAGTTACAAAGCTTCAAGTTTTTAAATTTTATTTTCACTTCTTCCCCACCTTTCCCAAAGCCAAGAACATTAAATATTTTATTCCACTACTGTACTCAGCAAATACATGCACATTTTGCATCTAATTCTTTTGAAATGTATTTTTATCTTCAATGCTTTACAAAAAGCATCCAGAAAAGGAATAAGATTTGTCTCCTATTAATGCTTTCCAACCAATCACATAGTTTATTGTTCAGTCAACATTCTTTTGTACTTTTCTTGCACAGATGTAATCAATTATAATTTTTTAGGTTTCTACCAATGATCAAATAAATTACTCTTCTGAACTTTGACACATCTTCTGAAAAATGACATGTCTATACATCCTTCTCCCAAAGAGGCACAGATCTGCAAATCTCTTTTCTGTTTGTGGCCCTTACCTGCCACAGCTGCTGCAAATTTATTTTCAGTGATGAAAACACAGTATTCCCCATTGGCTTGCATGACTAAAGACAAATTTCACTTCTTTTCTATTATAGCTGAAGTCCTTTATACTGTAGAAACTTTCTCCTTTGTCATTACTGTTCCAGTTTTAATGATGACACGTCCTCCAGGCGAGGTGACTCACCACGTGTGGGGAGAGATGTGGGTGTGAAGAACTGGTTGAAGAATCCTGATGCACTGGCCTTTCCTACGTGAGGCTCCTTTGCCTTCCATCTCGCTCTGGAATACAAGAAGATGGCAGTGTTGCAGAGCCCCACTTCTGGACAAGATGCCCTTTGATGAGCAGAAGATCTGCTTCCCCAGGCAAGGGCTGTGGGCATGTGAAAGCTTTTCCTGCAGGGGCGTGTGGCGTGCCTGGAGTGCCCGCAGACAACACCATCACAGGCCTCTCCAGCCAGCCAGCAGAGTGTTAGGGGCTGCTGCCATACGGCTCCTCTGGATGCTCCTCGGTCCTTCTTGTGCTTGCTGCTGACTGTGCCGCGCGTGCCAGCTGGCAGAGCCGTGCCGTGCCCCATGGCCAGAAGGCTACAGCCTGCCTGGGCAGGGCTGCGCCTCCTGCAACTGCAGCGCAACTCTCAGTCATGTCATCTTATTCAGTGCTTATTAAATTAACATAATTTAAATGCCAAACGCTTCTGTCTGTGGCAGCAGTTTTTTATGTGCATAGGAACAAAGGAATGGAGGGCTGGAAAGAATTTGGGTTACCAATTCCAGTGCCCTGGGGTTGCAGCAATTTGTTCCTTTTTATGAATTCATTGAGCTTAAAAGTGGAGATGTTTGCACCCACTGCTCCGCTTGGAAGGCTGTTCATGACTTTGCAAGGTTTAATGTTTAAGAATGTTCTTCTAATGTCAACACCACACTTTTCAAAAATATATTTATTCATGGCCAGTTTATCATCATTTATTCTTATGCCAAAGTTATTTTTAAAATAAATGATGTTTTATCCCTCCCTTATATTTTCCCGTTCATGTGTTTGTAGAGAGCAATCGCATCCTTTTCAGCCTTCACTTCTTTAGGCTGAAGAAGCCAGCCTCATTAGGCTCCTCTTGTAAAGGCAGTCTGTTCCCTGAGGAGTGCCTCCCTGTGCAGGTTTCAGCCTGAATGCATCTTCGTTATCACCATTTCATACGGCAGCCTCATCAGTACTGCGAACACTTACCAGCCCTTCTCTGAATGATCACTGCATATAACCCTAATTCAGAATTTCCACCTAGCTTTCCCACACTGTCTTTTGCCTATTTCTCTTCCATTTTGGTTAGTGTTCATGTTTTCCACCCCTGTTACATCTGGGGAGGTCCTCCGTGCCCAGCTCTGCACCTTCCAGCCCCTCCTGTCTCGATGTCTGTCACTCACTCCCCCCTCTCCTTTCTTCATCTTCTCAGATTTCCACTACAGCTCAGCCACCATCACTAGTGCCGGGTCTCTTATACCAGCACCTTCTTCTATAAACTCTGCCAGGAATCATTATATATATAGCAACTTGCACATCTGCTTGAGGGTGGTGCCCACCTTGCAGCTTTTGTCACTATTTACTCGCAACACTGACTTAAAGACAGTAAATATTCAAATTATTGTCATTAGCAGTGGAATGGATTCGAACATCCCTCAGGTAAATCACAAGTCTACCTGCTACTTCCTTGCACGGGAGCTCTTCTGTCCCTACAATAGCCTTGTTACTCTGAGCTGTGGTTTTCCCTTTCCCACTCCATATTTTTTGTCAAATTCAGATTTGACATGCAGCAGAATCTGAAATCTCTAAATCCTTTGCGTGGCAGTCGGTCGGGGCAGAGCTCCTGCAGCCCCTTCCCCCCCGGCAGCTCCCGTGCTCAGCTCAGTCTCTTGCAGGAGGCAGTATTTGTTTAATGCGCAGAACCACAGTATTTTAATTAAGTGTCTTTCGCCCCTGCTGCCATTTGATTATCTGCAGTTATTGGAGACTTGGGTTGTTTGGCTGCCTCTGAAGTGAGAAGGAGCAACAGAGTCAGCTTTGAAGCATTTGCTGAGAAAAACAACACTCGAGATTGATGCTTGGTGAGCTCAGAACTTCTGAAGGAGTCGATGCCAACCTTGGAGGAACACTCTCCATCTCCTTTTCACCACTCAGCCTTTGTGCTGTGGTACTCTGACCCTGGGCAGAACTGGAATTTAAAACTGCTCCATATTTTTCATCTGAGAGCTCAGCAGTCGCTTTTTTGACCTGCAGTAACACTGACCACAAGAGTCTTCTATCCCTTGAAGAAAAGAAAGGCACCGGAGAAACCTTTGGTTTCAAAACAGGAGCAATATTATTAATTTTTCCTACCAACTGACATCTTTCAATTATCTGCAGCCTTTACTGAACAATATTCTTTCCACCTGTTGGCATTTCTTATCACTTCAGTGCCATGGTTAGGAGAAATTCCTCTACTGCCTACAGGCAAAAACTCAGTTTATTGATCAAGATAAACATATTTATTTAGAAGGCAAGTGCACAGAAAGAAAATTACTATTGGGTCTCATGGCTCTGGTACCTCTTAAAAATGCCAGAAACTGAATGTGGGCTCCAGGGGCTCCCAGGGGAGCTGGGAGAGCGGTGCTGCTCCTCGAGGTAGCGACCCCAGCCAGGGCACAGCCCATGAAGATTTTTTCAAATACTGCAGATCATGATAAGTACAAAATAAAACCTGTTTCAACTATCAAGCAAAATATCACCACATTTTTTTAAGTGAAACTCATGGCTTAACGTGAAATAAAAACAGACTTTTGAGAGGAAACATGCTGCATAATACTTGTGAACAGAACATGAGAAGATTTTGGAAGCAGTACATAACAAAAGAAGATTATTTTAGGTGAAAAATGATTTTCTGTTCCTTTACTCATCTCTGTGTGTAATTTGAACAGTAGGACCAGTGGTTACTCTTCATAGTATGTATTCACACAAAAAACCTGGGTGGGTGGGGTTTTGTTACAGTGACCCATGAGCACTGTTTCAGCTAGATTGCCCCCCTTTCAGCTGGGCTTTCATTAGCCAGATTGACTCCTGACTGCCCTTTCGTAAACCCCGTGTTATCCGTGACACGTGGTTATACAGAGGGGCCCATATCTGGGGGCTTGTGAGTTTGTTCCACTGGGGGGATCTTGGCAGTGGTGGCAGGTTACACCGAGTAACCTCGTCCATCTTGTGTATGGTCGTTACTTACATTTTACAGGCCATTTTAGGTTCTCCTTGACGTCAACAGGCTTTGACTTCTGTCTTCAGCAGAGCTGGTGCAGACCCTAAATCCTGCAAGATCTTGGTTCCATTGAAGTGACTGAGAGGTAGTGTTGGTGGCGCCGGGACTTCATGCTCTGTGTCCACTAACAAGGCCAAGGTTTCACATTCTCATCCCACAGTGAACAGGGCTTTGAAGACTGGGATTTTTACAAGCATAGTTATCTGGGCAGGTTGCTACACATGGTTTCACTCTTCTTCCCAGGTCAAAGAATTTCTCAGCAGCTACAGAAATCCATGAATGAACAACATGGGAAATTGAAGCAATGCTAGGAGGCATTGGGACACTACCATGGAAGCATGCACACGTGGTGAGTGATGTCTGCCTCTGGGGACAGTGACGGATGCGGCTGATGTTACAGATGTTTTTTTTAGGTTGATTTCAAACACTCATATGAATTGATAAGGGTGCAGTTACCCTAAGGCTGGACTTATTAAGAACAACATGATGAATCACTTTATTCAGTGTGACCTGACCTGACATAAACCATGAGTAGTTTGTACTTTTTTTTTTTTTTTTCCCCTGTTCTAAAAATATTTCTTGTTTGATCTAAATAGTTTGTAGGTAGTTCAAAAACTGGTGGAATGGGTGGACCTGCAGGGTGGTGATCAGTGTCATGCAGTCCAGTTGGAGGCCAGTAACTAGTGGAGTACCCTGGGAGTCAATACCAAGTCCTGCTCTGATTAACACCTTCATTAACAATCTGGACAATGGGACAGGGAGTACCTCAGCAAGTCTGTAGACAAAACAGAACCGGAGGGAGCAGCTGTATGCCAGAGGGTTGGGCTGCCATGCAGAGGGACCTCAACAGGATGGAGAAATGGGCTGATAGGAACCGATGAAATTCAACAGGGAGAACTGCAAAGTCCTGCCACTGGTGAGGAACAACCCTGGGCATTTATACACACTGGGGGTCACCAAGCTCCACAGAGAAGGAGCCAGGCATCCTGGCAGGCACCAAGCTGACCGTGACCAGCAGCGTGCCCTGGGAGCAAAGGTGGCAGCAGGCAGGGCCTGGGTAGCAGGAGCCTTTTTTTTTTTTTTTTTCCCTTGAGATTGACCAAATGCAACCCAGAGATTGACCAAAAGTTTTCTGAAGTGGGAAGAGCCCCCATTTCAAAAGCTCACAATGAGGCATAAATCCTTAATTTTTGTGGTTTGAGAAGTATGCTGGTAGCCATCATCTTTCAAATAATAGTGTTCTTTACATGCTCTCCAAAACAAATTACAAATACAATGATCAGGTGACTGAAACAGTGGAATTCATATCATCTGCAAAGTGGGCCCATGAGTTATTGCCTTAACCTGCTCCCTAGAAAGAACATGACTTTTTCGCTCTACTTCATTTACAGATCTGTATAGGTCTAGAGAAATCCCTCCTGTCTGGTTACATTTACTCACAGATATCCAAATACATCATGTTTTGTTCCCCAGTGCCTTAGACTGCACTTGTGAAAAGTCCTTTGCCTTCCTTTTTGAACGCACCTACAGCACTGCTTAAAACAAATAAATAAATAAGCCAGCACCTAAAATATCTGAATTGCTCTGTCTGCCATATAGTTCTCGTGCTGAACTGTGGAAACCTGATACAGAAGTGCAGTAACGAGAGAGGAGTAGGCAATGTCAAAGTGTCATTGAATTACTGGAGCATTGCTGACTGTCGTGCATTGCACAGCACCTCTGTTGTTCAAAGGTGAGCGATATTTCTATCTTCTGTTCCTGCATGCCATTAATATTTGAAATTCACCCTGAAGCCACCACAGTTTAGCACACTCGTTATCAGGTTAACAATGGATTAGATGATGCTTTTGGATGCTTTTAGATGATGCAAACTGTGAAGAGGACACCCTTGTCCCTGGTCAGAAAGTTCATCTTCTTTTGTCACTTCATATGTTAAGTAAGGGCACGGGCAATTACTTACTCTCATAGTTGACTGGATTTGATATTTCATAAGCTAAAATAGAATGGATTTTGTTCTGCTGACCCCAAAGTTTTCAATTCTGTATTTGACTGTCAACACCTCACAGAGTATAGCAACATCTGAAAAATTAATTGAAGGTCAGTCTTTCTATTTATTTTCTGCATTTAGAAACCTGAAATAATCACTCTTGGAGGAGCAGGGAAGACGGGATTTTTGTTTGTATTGAGTTTTCTGCACCTGAATGCTGGTTTCTCTGGTCTCCTGTGGGAAATAGGTCACACTAGATGGAGTTCACCCCTGTGAGACAGAACTGCAAAGACTTGGACTTTTCGCCTGAATGTGAGCGGATGTGTTGTGCCCGCTCCAGCACGCATCAGCTCCCACACTAAAGGCTTTCTATTGTTATGGACAATTAATCGTGTGAATTTCATTCACCACAGCTGCATGGTCATCAGCATAATTTGAACAGATAAGTGAACAAGTGTTTAACGTCGTTGACATAGAAAGAGACCCATTATGAGGATGAACTCTGTGTGCCACACATCACTGCATGGCACACTGCAGGCATTTAGTCTGGTACTTCCAGTCTGACACAGAAGGAATTTGGCCAAGACACTAAGCTTAATGAGCTTCATTGATGAAAAGTGCCAAGACAGCTTTAGTGGCTTCAGTTAATCAAGAGTCTTAACTTTTGATTAAATGAAGGGAAATAAAACCATCCCTCAAATTTAAAGGTTTTTACATGCATATTATTATCCATTACCATTTCTGTCCGTATGGAGACAGTGTGCTGCCAGGTAAATTATCAAAACAATTTATTAGCAATTATAAGTAGTTTAAAGGTTTTCATTTGTCTTCAGGATGGTAACCCCTAAACATTGCTCGCTAAACTGGATGTACCAGAGAAATTTCACATACATGTACGTACCTGACATTATGATTTTATTAACTTTTCTTGTCAGCTTTCATGGGTCCCAGATAAACAGCGCACGGACTCCCTCAGGGTCTGCTGCTCCTACAGCTTGAAGCCCCTGGACTAGAACATTTAGAACTGCTCAGGACCCTGCACACCGCTGTGTTATTTTCTTTTTGAATGGGGATATGTCATTTTGAAAAGCATTTTACCATTTTACATATGTACTAATGATAATGCCCTTAATAATATGGTTTAACTTCTAGTCAGCCCTGAAGTGGTCAGGCAGTGGGATGACCTTTGTAGGTCCCTTCCAACTGAATTCTCTTCCCCTCCCCTCCTCTCTCCTCCCTTTGTCTGGATAGAGCCCTCAGCAACTCTCCTACAGCTCTTTTACTGGGCAAACAACATAAGGATCCACTGAACATGAGAAACGAAATGACTTGCAGACCTGACAGAATTAGGCTCCCCTAATAGTGGAACACTACGCATTTTGTCCAAATACCTTTAGTGCGCCCCGTTCACCCAGACTGAGCGTCAAACTCATTTTCGTCTGTATGTATTCTCGCTCCTTTTTTTTCTTCAACTTGCACCTTCAGAAGGAGACACAGAGAGCATTTGGTGTTGCCTTACCCCAGCGAAGAATGGATGGGGCTGAGCTTCCTGATGCAAAAGTGGCACCCAGGTGTCTCAGACGAGTGCTTGGCAGCTGCGTGATGTGGGAAGGAAGAAGAGCTTCCCTCTTCCCTCTGGTGTCAGAGGGACTAGCAGCTGCCACTGCATTTTTTCATTAGCCGGGTGTGCAAGGCATAGATTTACCCCTCTGTGAGTGGTGCAGGAGCCCTCCAAGGCAGACGTGGAGCAGAGCTGGAGCACAGAGGCGCAGCGGGACCCTGGCTGGGGGCAGACCAGGGGGTAGGGGGCAAGGATGACCCTGGTCCTCCTGCATGTCTGCCCATGCATCATCAGACCAGGCTGCAGGGGCTGAACATGCACAACAACCCTGAGTGAGCAACTGAGTGGGCTCACATCTCAGAGAAAGCCTGTCTGCCTGGAGTTTGTGCTTTTTTAGTCATAGAAGAATTGACTCACTCCCCTTTTTTATATTCTTTTACTTTGATATATTCAACAACAACAAAACAATTACTGCGCTTTACTTACAAACAGGAGTGAGATAATTTTCCTCTGAATCTGAAACTGAGTCTCTAAAGAAACTGTTAAAAGAGGAATCAGCAGGACATAACAAAGGTTTTCAGACTGAAGAGGAAATCCATCCCTCCTAGGAATAGGATGGATTTAAGAAATGTATGAATATCTTCTATTAAGAAGGAATATAAATTCTATAACCAGCTTTCTGGATTTATATTTGAACACAAAAATCAATGACTTAATACAGAAAATGCATGGGCTCAGGCCTGTTTAGTCATCCCAAAAGACCCACTGTCCCCTCATTGGGGAATGAAGATATTGCAGAAGAGAGACACTGGAGTCCCAAAAGCAAAGGGGGGATTAGAAAAAAATCATTCCCTGTGATGATATAAAAGTCCTTGAGGAGACTTTTTGCTGTGTGGAACAGAGCACGCGAGCAGGTTGTGGGGCTGCTGCTGGTGAGCGCAGTGAGCAGGCTTACCAGCGGCAGCTGATGCTTAAACAAACCCAGCCTTGCTCCAATATGGTTCACTGCTGGACATCACGGCCAATTTATTAAATATCTCAGTGTTCAGAAACGTTCAATGTTGAATGCTTTTTGCACCTGCAAGTTCAGACACCCGGGGGCAGGCTCACACTGGCACTGGTGTACGAGGGGAACCCGCGCATCCTACCTGGGGTGGCCATGCACCGCCCTGACCTGTGCCACCGTGTCAGCGTTCACAGGCGGGGCTAACTGGCTGAAAACTCTCACTTGGCTTGTTAAAAAGGAAAGGTCATTAGTAATAAAAAGAAAATAAACAATTAAACAAGATTTACCGTACAAGAAATGAAAATTCTTAATATATTAAATCGAAAAAGCAGAGCGTGTCAGAAGGAAATTCTGACGTTCCAAGGTCTGCCTTCATTCCAAAAGGAATAGCGAGCCAGTAGATAAAATGTAACAAACACAATTTAAGAAATCAATGTAAAGTGGCACAACTAAAAATGCTAATTAGGAAAGAAACATTTCAGCATCTGAAGTGAAATGTCCAAATAAACGTCTGTGTGAATGGAAATATTTCTGTTTGTTCCATCACTTTCAAATCAATATTGTCCTACCCAGAAAAAACTCATTCCAATTAAACCACATTTTCCATTGAGGACAAACTTGTGCCTTCGTTCTGCTGGGCTGCTTCCACACCCCCACCATTTGTTCTTCCTGGGGCAGCCCCCCTGGGCCATGCTTCTGCTCATCCGTCTCCCTGGTGCTTCCCCGTGCTGGCTGAGCCCTCCACCCCGAGCAAGCCGCATGGGCCCGGGGCAGCTGCGGGTGGGAGAGGAGCAGCCCCACAAGAGTTCAGTGCTCAAATTGTCCGACTTGCAACTTTGCCCAGCCATCTCCTCAGAACTGGTGTGGCTCCTTGCTCTTTGAACCACTGCAGCCATCAGCAGCCGCACAGCCTCAGACATAGATGGATTTGGTGTTTGGTCTTCTGGCTGTGGATGGAGCAGAAGAGCCTGAATGTTTTGGGGACCGTGTGTTGATGGAGCTGATCTTTGGGGAGAGTTTCAAAACTAACTTAATCTCATCTGATGGAGGGATGGGAGCAGGCTGCGCTGCTTACAGTGCTGTTTGGAAGTTGGCTTCCCCGAGCTGCATCAGCTCTGCCTGCAGTTTGCCCCTTTTAAGAGCTCATTGTTTATGAAGACAAACAGACAGGGGGTTACTGCACAAACATTTTCCACCTGACAAGAACTGTTGCTGTGGATTAATGAAAAAAGAAAAATCACTTCCTTTTGTTTTGCCAGGGAATTCAAATGCTTTAAGATTTAGTGTAACATAGGATCTCTTTAAGTGGTAATTGTTCTTTGTTTCAGACTACATCAATTTACAACTGGAACACTATGACTGTTACTGAAAATGCTTTGTAAATTTATTTACAGGCTGCTGGAAAGTGAAGAAGCACACAGACTGCATTTTAAATACAAATTGCTTCAAGGTACAATTTGCTCAAATTGCTGTAATGTGCATTATGAATTTAATTTTAGTACATTTTTGCTATATAATAACCTGATTTGAAAGTATAAATGCAAATTAAATTTAAATAACCTATAATTGTTACGTGATGCGATGTTTCATAAATATTTACTATGGGCGTCTTATTATCAAATCAACTAGTCCTTTTAGAGTGTAGATAGTAATAAAGGCAAGGTCATCTCTTACTTGTGTGTATTAATCTTGTACTTTGCAGCATCTGAGTGTTCTTTGGCTCGTCTGTCTATAAAGAGATAACCACGGCAGCATCTGAGCGCCTCGCCGGCTTTAATGCCTTTATCTTTCCCTCCGAGATAGGGAGCGCTTTTGTCACCATTACGCGTACGGGGAACTGAGGCCGGGACAGGCGGTATTTAGGATCGTTCAGTGTCTGGCTGCTGCTGGAATCAATGGCAGCTCAGCACTGGATGTGAGGAGCCGTGTCCAAGTACCCGTGCTTGGATGAACGAGAGGCAGGCAGCATCAAGCAGCCATCGATCTCACCCGCAGTGGGACATGGGGGGGCCTCCAGCGCGGTGCTCCGGCTGCATGGGGCTGCTCCGTGTGTCCTGTGGGCAGGGCTCTCCAAAGCCCCCAGCCCAGCCAAAGCCCATGAGGTTTGGGACTGCGGGCAGGGCACCTGCTGCTAATGCGCACGAGGCAGGCCCAGCTCCACGGCTGCAGAAGCTTTTGCTTGTGAGAATCCCTCCACGCAGGGAAAATTAACCTCAGGGATAACACGGGATGATATTGCCTCAGCCAAGTTCCCACACATGCTTCTCTCTTTCAAGAAATATTTTCCTGAAAGCAAAAGCTTTAGTGTTATGACACTTTTTATACTGAAGAGAAGTGACTTGGCCAGCACGGGTTACCTGCTGCCAGGGACAGTTTCCTGCTCTCACTGCGTATGTGCCAAATTACACTTTTCACTAATCTTAATGTAAAAATGAAAGAATATAAAGTATTGAAAGAATCCTAAATGGAAGGTCAGCTTTGGTGCTATACCTTTTGAATGGATAAGACAACCGTGACGGGGTGAGCATTTAACCTGTGCTTGAACAACGAAATGGAAGAAGGAAAGGAATGGTTGGTGGCTTACCCTGAAGAGGCAGCGGACGTTTCCCAGCAGCTGATTTAGCGGAGGGATGGAGGGACGCTGCCTTCCTCCCCTGCAGGGGGAGCGCGCTCGCTCCTGACCTCCCAGCATTTCTGGCAAGGAGCACGCCGTAGTTAAATGAGATTTAGCTCACAGATGATTTTTTTTGAAAAAAAAAAAAAAAAAAAAAAAAAAACACAGCACATTTTGAAAGAAAATGTGGGTGCTTTTCTATGCTGACTTTTCAGAAATGACAAAGTAATTTCTGGATGTGGTGACTGGCAGGAGCTTTCTGTCTCCAGCCTGAAGCATAGTTGTACCAGGCCACACGTTCCCCATGACAAACCAAACGTTTTAAAACAATGTATTTTTTCTTATATTGTCGCCCCACTGCAAACCTAGGGTGGAATTAAGGCTGTGTGAAGAGAGACCAATGAAGCCCACTGATTAGATTAACACCATGAACAAGAAGCCCCATGAAGCTGCCTCCAACTGCTGCTTGTGTCTTGGTCAGCCAGAAACCCTTTGCTTTGCCTGCCAAGAAACCGAATTATCTCTGCTGAAGGCACCACAGCTCAGAGGCGAAACTGGGGGGCTCTCACCCACCACCCCCCAGGAGCTGAGCGCCCCCCGCCCGGCCGCGATGGGCCCCAGCAGCAGGCACATGGAACCCCGGGCATTGAGTGCTGTGATGAGTGCATTATTAGGGTTAATTGAACAGGAACATCGGGGTAGCTGGTGGCAGCACATCCAGTGCCAGTACCACCTGGGCTGTCCAGGCATGGCTGGCCCCCTGGGGTGAGCAGCACCAGGAGCGAGGCAGCCCGGTTTGCTTTGCTCAGGCAAAACAAACATTTAGGCTCCTGTAACCTGAAGCAGAAATTGTCCAGGAACTTCTGGATGTAAGAAACACCCCTTCTTGCCAGCAGAAAGCCAAGGTGCAGAGTAAGGCCAAGTGAAGCCATGCTGGGTCTCAGGCAGCACAGGCCAGTAAATAGGCATTGCTGCCCAAAGCCTCCAGCTGCACAAGCCTGCTGCATGGCCTTCCTCATTCCAGCTATAACATTTTATTGTGAGTGTTTAATTTAAAGAGGCCACCTACAGAAATGTGACGTCCATTCAATCAAATTATTGCAGCAGGTGTTAAATGCTGCCTAGAAGATTTAGCCAGTGTTTCAGCATAGAAAAAAAATGAGAAAAATATCAAAGGCTATAAGTCTCTGTTCTGTGTCTACCATGGGCAAAATGTATCTTTAAATAATTCAAGGATACACGCAAGGATAATTAATGACATAACTTTTTGCAATTTTGGTTTAAAGGATTGTGTTTTTCCTCACCATAAACAAAAATGTGAAAGTTGGATGCTGAGCTTTGCTGCCGCAGACAGCCTTTCCGCAGGGAGCTGAGCAGGATCAGAAGTGAGGGCATGCATTCAAATGACAGGTGATGGTCTCCTCGCCAGCGGAGGGCACAACCCCTGTGTGTGAGGGCACAGCTGGTCCCCCAGTACCCCACTGGGCTCTGCAAGGGCACCGCACTGGGCTGGAAGCCCCACTGCTCTGTGGGGAGTGACAGAGCCTGGCTGCTGGTGGCTGTTGCTTGCTTTGGGTCCGGCATCCAAAGATTCAAGAAGCTCCCCAGGGCAAGAGTTATTCCATTATGTGATCCGGCTACTTCATAAAAACTGCGTGTCTGTATCTCATTTAATGTCTTGCCCCATTTACGCCTGCCTTCCAGAGAAGGAGCCTCTATTGCATTTGCCCCCCCCCCCCCCCCCCCTTTTTTTATTTTATTTTTTAACATATAACCTGGAAATTTATTTTAAGATATACTTTGGAAGTTTTGAAACCCTGACATCTTCCAGCTATAATTCATCAGTCCTCTTAGTCATCCCTCAAGAAACGCATGCTGGTTTTTTGTTTTATTTTTCTCCAGTGGATTTCCTGCTATTTGACAAAATTGCTTTAAAGTACTAAGAACACGGGCAGTTGATCATGCCCAATGTATGTCATACCAAATGATTCATTGAGCAGTTTCTCTTCCAAAACCCAAAGTTTTGTTGGTAGGATGCATCCCACAGAGGCATCAGTCCACAGCTTTGATTGCTGCTGGTTTGGGACCCCTCCTTGGAGATCTCCAATAACTGCCTGGCCGTGGGGCTGGGCACCCTGCTCAGGGGGCCCAGGGGCACCCAGAGGTGCTCCAGCCCCAGCCACGTGTGATGGTGTGAGCACGGGCACCACCTCAATGCTTGGATCCTTCAGTACAGACATCCATCCCCAATAGCACAGATGAGTAATTTTCCTGGTAAAGCATCATAAGTTTAGGATTAAATTCCCTGAAAATGGCACGAAACCATGTAAAATAATATATATAGAGAGTATATAATAGACCTTTCTTATAAGTGGGCCATGGTGTAGTATGATCTTAAATAGCTTTGACAACACACCAAACATGATAAATTTATATCCACACTGGTTATCTTCCTGATCATGAAGCCCACTGTAATATGTGACTTTTTCTACTATTTCTGCTTTTATTCTTAATATGATGCTTTATTTTCTTTAGTATTGTTACAATTCCCGCTTCTAGAGTTTTCTGTGGTTTGGTTTTGTTGTGTTTTCCTGGTTTATTTATCAAATTTTTCTTTTTTATGCCAGCAGTTCCAGTCGTACAGCAGTGCTGTCATAACCATGCTGGATCTTTGTGCTTTTGTTGAAGTAGTGTACTCTTGCACGTCCCTTCTACATGTTAATTAAAATTTTGCAGCCTTTATTCAGGCAGTTACCTGTTCTCACTTTTGGTATCTTCTTTCACAGGTAAAATAACTTTTTTTTTTTTTTTTAATATAATTGCTACCTGTGTAGTTAGAATAAGGTTTAAGTTGGCAGTTGAGGGAAAAAAATGCCAAATATTGTAAAGATAGGAAGAGCAAGGCAGAAAAGTCAGAAGGATTAGTGGGATAATGGAAGAATTCATGATGTGCAGCCAGGATTTGAGGCGGTTCATCAGGACAAGGAAGCAGAGGAAAAAAGCCTTCAGCTGTCCTTGGTAGTGTGGCTTCACCTGAAAGTCATGGGAGAGGCAAAATCAGAACAGATTTAATGACCAAAGGACCCTGTGCAGTTACTATACAGTGAGCAACAGGGAATTTCTCCTACTAAATACTATATGCTGCCTATAAGAACACTCATTTCAGAAAATAATCCCAGACTTGTTGTAAAGAGTTCAGGTACCAGACCATACTACACCCTGAACAAAACAGCTGAAGGCTTGGACTCCTCCCTGTGAAAGCCCTTCCTCTCATTGCTAGCCATGTTGTGCATCCCCTTATAATTTCTAAATCATGTTCAAGTCTCAGGAAAACTCTTTTCCTCATTTAAAAGTAGGCTTTTGAAACATAAAGACATGGTGGCAGCCCTTTTCTGAACTCTTTCTTGTTTGTTGGCCTTTTTTACAGCTTAATATCAATGCAGAACTGACCTTATTAGTACTGCTTCTGATAGTAAGATTCCCCTCTACTCTTCTGTTTATTATTCTAACAAGAGGGAAGGCCATATGTCATGCTGGGATCACTAAATGATGTCCAATCTAGCCGTGATTACCAGGCTCCCTACCTACTTTTATATGGCTGACTTGCCCTTGTCATTTTGCCAGAAATAATTTTGCTGTCTTCTATGTCATTGGAAAAACATTCAAGACAATTGGCCCAACATCAAGCTTCTGCAGTAAAGATAGAGCCTATGTTGCACAGTGATTTTGCATTTAAAATGACTACAGGCGAGACAGTTTTTTTGCTGCTTATAGTATATGATGATTTGACTATAACAATTACCATTAAATATAATACATTTAAAGATATAATAAAGTCTAAATATTTTAGAATTTTGTAATTTCATAAAATTGATATTTAGTGAAAATACTTTATCACCTAAAGTTATTAAACAATAACACGTCTGTTACAAATGCTAGTGAAATTAAAAAATAATAATTAGCCCTTCTGCATCGAGGGTACAAGAGGTCTAGTCAGAAATCTGAGTGGTGAGGTGGGGAACTGCAGATGGAAGGGCCTCTCATTTCTAAACCTCTTTTAGGAATACCATTGCAATTTCCAAATTCCAGGTTTCCTATTGAGTTTCCATTTATTTATTCATACAGACACACAAATACAGCTGATAATTCAAAAAATGAAAGCACCTATACTAGCCAAAGCTGTGTAAGAGCATTCACACCCAAGACAGTAGGAGAAGGAAAGCAGCACACATACAAAGAATGACCTGAAGCAAGCAAGCTGTCACAGCGGTTATGGGAACAGCGTGATATTTTGTACAACACATCCCAAGGGAAGGGTGAATCTCTGAAGGCTCTACACAGAGAAAGCCCAGAGACATTCATGCACGTTAAGCTAACTAAATTAATCACAGGAACACCACTCCAAAGGGGAAACCAAAGCATGCTGCCCTCTCTTTCACTGAGCAGAAGCACTCACTGTACTTGCAGTGCCGAAGATGTGCAAGCGTTTGCTGTATATCGCTGTGTTACAGGAGAGAGCAACTCAAACGCCCTGCGCAGAGGCTGGGGAGATGCTGAAAGCTGACGCAGATCCCGGCCTCATCTTTCAGAGCTATGCAGTAGACCCACGCTGTGGTGAATGTAAAGCAGCGATACCCCCCCCGCAGCGCTGCCTCTGCCCAGCTCCCTTCCAGCAGGGACTCAAAGGCTCAGCCGCACTCAGCCGGAGGTGTGTGCCTTCTCCTGGGAGCAGAGAGCATTTCCAGCAGCAGAGCTGCGGGTGCCACAGCGCCCAGCCCCAGGGGGCTGCAGGAGGGCCCACGCCTGTTACCTCTCATCCCCTTGGGCTGAAGGCCCTGCTGAGCCGAAGGATGGTGAGCTCACGGGGCTCCTGCTGCTGCTTGAACGGTGGCAGAGGGAAAACCTCAGTCCCCCAGACAGCTTCTGGCTGGGTTCGATCCCCCCCAGGTACCTGAGTGGGATAGCATCTGTGAAACTGGGCATGGCCTTCACAGGGAGCTGGGGGGTTATCAAAAAGGGCAAAACCAGAGCAAACCATGCATACCGTAGTGCGACATGTTCCTGTGTCCATTCTTCAAGTCCGTCCCTTGCAACAGTTAATTAGGTGCCTTGGCACGGATCTTACACCAGGATATGTGCGGGGAAGTAATTTCTGGCCCCTTCTCTCCCCATCCAGGCAGACAGGCTTCACACACTAACAGCAGAAAGGCTCAGCTGATAATGAGCTCCTAATGAGCTTCTGGTCACCTGTGGGAGCATTTTATATTCTGCTGCTGAGTGCCTGCAGCAGGCACCAATCCTCAGCCCAAATTTCACTGCCTTAACCTGAGTCTTGAGCAGGATTAAAGGTAAGCATCCTGTGCAGGCTTGGAAACCTAAGCTGGAACATGCACTTCCCAGGCTCTCAGCACCCTGGCAGCTGGGTGTGTCCTGGGCAGAAGCAAAGGGTGATGCAATGTTAGGTAGCAGTTGGTGGAGTTTGTTTTTCAGATTTTTTTTTAAGCTACTGCTGTTAAAAAATAAATAAATAGCAAAGGGCAATGTTAGCAACATGATTCTAATTTGTTTAATCAGATTATGTTGTTTTCTTCTCTGCTGATTTCTAATTTGGATATATGAAAATGAAATTAATATTAAATTCTCATATTTATTCAGACTTAATGAGATGACTGGAATGGCTTGCCAGACTCGGTTGTCTTTATATGTGGCTAACCATCAGCTCCTGAAAGTTGTCTTTCACAGGACTTTATAACTACCTGAAGTTCAGGAAAAAGAGCCAAAAGGACACTTTCATTCTAGTCGTTTCAGAGTCATGATGTCAACAATTAACAGAAACAAGCATTAAACAAGATTTCAGAGGAATAAAGAGCTGTGTTTAAAAATAAAAAATCCTGCTTATTGCAACAGTGAAGGAAACAATCTTGCTTTACTAAAAGCCTGGCTACGGATAACAGAAGCAGTTCACCCTGTGGAGGGATCAGCTCCCCTTTTCCTTTCGGCCTCTCCTCCCAGCATCATTCCTGTGCGTTCCCATTTTGCTTCAGCAGCCCCGTGGGTGAGGAGCAGCCCAGACATGTGTCCTCCCCATCGAGCTGCAGAGCCCGGCACTGCCTTGCTTGTTGTGCTGGTGCTGAGCCTTCTTCCACACCATGTATTATCACAGAATGGCCTGGGTTGAAAAGGACCTTAAAGATCACCCAGTTCCACCCCCCTGCTCCGGGCAGGGTTGCCAACCCCTAGAGCAGCCTGCCCGGGGCCCCATCCAGCCTGGCCTTGAACACCTCCAGGGATGGGGCATCCACAGCCTCTCTGTGCCAGTGCCTCACCACCCTCTGAGTGAAAAACTTGCTCCTAATGTCTAACCTAAATCTCCCCTGTCTTAGTTTAAAGCCATTCCCCCTTGTCCTATCACTGTCAACACATGTAAATGGGAGTTTCCCCTAGTATTAATTCCAGGAGGCAACAGGACCTTGTTCTGCTCTGGTGTACGGCTGTTGCCTTCTTCAGCACCTTTGACAAACTGGCACAGATCTTGAGAATGCAGAGAGAATATTAGAACTCTTTCTAACTCTTTAAAGACATAATTATCTTGAAAATGTCTTTGTGTTGTACACAAGATTTCTCTATTTTATTTTTCTAGACCGAAACCTGAGTGTCTGGCAATGCAAAGCTATCCAGGCAGTGGAAATTCTCAATCCTGGAAGTTGGACAAAAATGAGAGAAGGGGAAAGTCATTAAAGCAGTTTGCACATTGCAAAATTAAAGTGTACCTGCTGGTAACAACTGTGTTTGTATTTGGCCAACTGCTTTAAACTAAGTGATAACCAAATTATACCTGCTTCAGGCTGTTGCAAATCCTGTTAGTAGGGGGTAGGCTGTAATGGATTAACTTACATCCCATTCTGCGTATATCATTAGAAGGTCTAGGTTCTCCGGTACTGATTTCATCTCCCTGCAATGCAGCCTTGAAATCGGGAGAGAAAGATGCTGGATTTTCTTTAGATGATTCACTCTGCTGCCACATTTTCTTATCTCTTGTTCTTGCATGTTTAACACTGGCAATGTACAGTCATAAACAGCAGGTTATAGCTGCAATCAAACAGATTCTTCCCACCAGAAAAAAATAAAATATAAAATCCAAAACTTCAGGGGTTGAATTCTGTCCTCCCAGGCATGTCCTTGGCTCAGTGATTTCATTGCAAATGGGCATATGGAGCCAGAGTCTGGGCTGGTACATCCAGATTTATGAGAAACACTACACATCATTCTCCAATTTCAGTCTGAGAGCTGTAGATCTTGGCACAAACCATCCTGAAGCAGAAGGTGGTGGTGAGTGGCAGCTTGATAAATTTCTGTCATTGGCTGCTACAGCACATATACTTGATTTGGAGGCAGATATGTTGGTTAACTCTGGATATATTGTACCACTCTGCAGACACACTGTGGTAATTATTTTGGGTATTCAACAGACCTTTTCTTTTAAAATCACTGAGTAGTACTCTACCTGATTATCTTCATTGTGAATCCAACCTTGTCTATATGATAAGATTTCCTACTCAATCAACACATGCCTCTAACTTGTAATTATCTTTGGAAATGTTTTCATAATGTGCAACCCTTAACCTTTTTTTATACGTTGATTTATTGCCTCTGAGTTAAACCTTGATGTTCAATTTCCTTGTGTTGTTATTAACATCTCCTGCTAGAGAAAATAATTCAACTAAAATTTCACGGGGAAAAAAATGAATCAAAACATGATATTTATATTCAGCCTTTTAATCATTTCAAACATAGAGAAGTTTTTGATTTAAAATTACAGTAATTTTATTTCAATTGTTCTTGGTATTATCCTCAGACATAATTAGGAATATCCACATAATTAACTGTCAGCTCCTTCCATGAACTGTAAATGCCTATGATATATAAAATACCAAATGCCATTTCAGATACCCGTTTTTAAAGCATTTGCATGACAGAAAAGTTAGATTGATGTCCTTTGCTTCTTGTTCGGAGTCACAAGCAGCTGCAGAGGAGTGGGGCACCAAGTTCTGCCTGGCCTCCAGCAGCACAGAGTGGCCAACGCACATCCTAACCCCCAAGCTGGGGACTTTTTAATGTAGAGGAACAACCTCAGAGAAGCAGATTTATAATGCAGTGAACTCTTAAGAAAAGAACATGGCTCTGTAGGCTAACACTTACAGACCTAAAATATGCAACAGGAAGGAGCTGTCAGGAGTCCGAAGACACCAAAGGGCCTTGTTAATCCTGACCTTCCACCCCTGGTCCTGCAACTGGGAGAAGAACATTTTCCTTATCTTATCCAAAAGATTCTTCTTGTAAGTAGGCAAGTGTGATATCAGTAATATTGAGATCTGTTTGTTGTTTCTTTCTTTTTTTTTTTTTTTTTTTTTTCCCTCCCATTAAATTGCCTTCTTAAAGTGGCATCCTTTGCCCATCAGCGCTGCTCTGATAAGGTCTATCAGGTCAGTATCTAGCTATCCATTTACCCGTCTCCTGGGTCTGCTGTGCATTTAGGGTTTGAGTGCTGCTCTGTGTGCAGCTATCGTGAACTCAGCTGGTAGGTCTTCATAAAAAGCAAAACATGTTCAGCTCATCCAAATCTCAATCAGCTTTCATCAGTGCTGCACCAGAGTGCTAAAATGGAGCCGGCTTAGGGCCCAGTACCCATCAAAGCAGATTTGGATGGATCACCCTCATTTTACCACCTACGAATCTAATAAACAAACTGTTGTTACACTTTAATGCATTATCTGTCATGATAATGAAGTTTTATTTACCATTTCCAAGAACATTTTCACTTTTAGAGATGTTATCGGAACAAGCAGATCAGCTGAATCACTAATGCTTAGTGAACGCTGCCAAGCTGTGAAGAGAAGTCTCCGGTGTAGATGCCCATGTGTTGGCATACACCTCCTCTCAAGATCCATTTCTGCTCTGCGTTCATTGCTTTATTTATTTTCCAGTCTGCTGAAGGTTAAAAGAGGTGGCTGAAAGCCATCCCCGTGCACAGTGTGCATGTCCTCTTCTTGTCCCGTGCCCTCCCCAGGGTGTGCCTGGGGTTTCCCCAGGCTGGGTCCCCCCCAGGCTGCCTAAAGCCCCAGGGCTCACACAGCAGCTCCACCTGTCACCTGCTGGGATGTGCTTTCCCTTTCCATCTCTCTTCCTCTGCCAGTATTTCTATACTCTTTTCCCAGTCCCAGCCTCCTTCTACATTTGCTCCACCTCATTTTGAAACAAGCCCTCCAGGGTTGTGTTTATACAGCACCGGGCATGACAAAGCCTCCCCTGGACAACCTCCAGATGGTACTGCAATGCAAGTGTATGGTCGTAACTGGTTATACCCATAGCAGCCACAGTAACATTCAGCAATTTATCCTAAGACACAATTTACTCCTCTTCTTCTTCTTCCTAATAATCTGCTGATGCACTGATCCATAAAACTTATGAGAAATATTTATAAAGGTGACAGCCTTGACATGGAGAATTAAATTATAATGCAAGAATATGCCAATTTAGTGGCTTATGAAGTTCAAGTAATAAAAATATAAAATAAAATAAAAAATTCACAGAAACAGATGAAGAACTGTCACAGCTGAGAAAAACAAGCCTCTGAGAAAGAATTGGAGCAACAGATTTCCCATATATGACAAAGACAGAAAGGATCAATTTTTGTCAGGTGGCAGGTAAGCATGAAGTGAGTGGTAAGCACCATGTTATAACATCTTATACATGAGCAACTCTTACTGAAACAGCTGTTGTTTAGGAAGAGAGAGGTGCCTCTGTTGTAGCTGAGAAAATAAATGGTGAAGCAGCAAAAACAACGCACAAGAGAAAAATCAATTGGGTGGGGGCATAAGATATTTTAAGGATGTGTTCACTGGGAAGAGACAGGCAGAGCAAAGCACCAGTCTCTAATTCGTGTTGGGTCTGTGCTCTCCTACCATCTTTAATCACACAGACCTTCTGCTGTGGTAAACACGACTCATTCTGGTAGTGCTGTAGCAGAACAGCTTTTGCACAGAGATTTTTACCAAAACAGAGGCAGGAGGCTGACAGACTTAAAAGAGAGCAACGCAGTAGCCACTGATGGTAGTGAGAGATTCACAGTGGCCTTCAGCATATCTTTTGTGCTGACTCCTCTAAGTTCTTCTGTAGCTGCCATATTCTCTCAGGTTTCCCCAGTTTTAAATTGTTTTTATTTATCTGTTTATTTTATTATTATTATTATTATTTAAATCAGATTTGTATATGCAACAGACCAGGGAATCCAAAACATGCTGTAACTCATGTGAAAATAAAGAATCTGGACTGATTACATATTTGAGAACAGTAGAGGTTTCCACCAAGAGGCTGCCCATCAGTTACCCCCACCGTGAGCTTTCAGGGAACAACTGTCCCCTTGGCACAGCCAGAGATATGCCGTGTGCTTCTGACATGATGTGTGCCTGTGGTGACACAGATAAACTGGCTGTGAATACTTCAAAGGTGGAAGCACGATTATGACAATGTTGAGGTGTGGGTTACTGCTGTAATACCTCATAATTTCCTTTCTGAGGGGGGAAAAAAATAAAAAATAAATAAATAAATAAGTAATTGCATCACATCGGGGTCCACAGCTCTTCCTCTGCTGTTTGGCACCCGGTTCCCCCAGCTTTGGCCCTGGTCCCATTCCCCCTTTACTGGATTGCTTTTGGCTGCTCCTGACCTAGTTCTGGACTGAGGGATGAAGTCGCTGGCAGTGGTAAGAGTCCGACTGAGCATCCCTGGGCCAAGGTGCTCGCAGTGAACGGCTGCAGCGCTGCCCCTGCCCCTGTCCCAGCACGTGGCAGGGGTCAGCACCCAGCACCAGGCTGACAGGATCTAGGGGGCTGTTTTCTTTGACTCTTTTTTTTTTTCTTTCTTTCTTTCTTTCCCTTAAGTGGAAGCATTTATACTTCATATTTTTTAACCCCACGAATGATTTTAAAATGGGTGTGCCAGTCCCCTTCCTCTGTACAAGGGCCGGTGTAGATGGTCCTTTAATACAATCCAGGTTACGTGTGTGACCGGGTTGGTTTAAACTGAGACATTTGACAATTCCAAGAGGCAATTTCTTATCCCGTGACTGGCAGTCTAAACGATGGGGACAAGCATTTTAGCTAGTTTAGAAGTGTATCATTACTAGTTAGGGATGTGAAATTTCTTGTCCTTATGTGTTCATGGAACAACAATGTGATGAAATAATTGAAAACAAGAAAGGAAACCTACAGTGGTCTGCTATTTTTCACAGAATTACAGCCCGCAGAAAACAGGCAGGCTGTGTCTCTCACTTAAAAACCCATCATCATCCGTGGAAGGAAGCTCTGGAGAGCACAAGGGACTGCTTGTATAAACAGCTCTCTACATGACAATGAAGGGGTGATGAGGAGTGAAGTACACCTACAGCAGCAAGCCAGGGGTGGCAACGATGCTGGGCAAACAGAAATTAGCAAATGTCAGATTTACAGTTCTCTGCTAATCCCCCCCCCCCCTTTATATAACAGAAATTTGTATTGTTTTTGTTGCCCTAATCCAACATTTGTTTTAATCACAGTCAGACTTTTAAACAATTTCAATGAGCTTTTACTAATTGCTTAGTCATCCTCTATTTTCTCCATGTAGCTCCATCTCAGCTGCAGATACATGCTTCTGACTCCAGAACTCTCTCCAAATGTTAATTCATATTCTGAAACTCTGAGCATTAAAATGTACAGAGCAGGGAGTCAGCTGGGGGCAAACAGAAGCAATGGAAATTGCAGGGCAGAAGAACAGATTTTGTCCTTTTTCAATCGGCTGAAGATGTATTGTTAACAGCAAACATGAGGCAGTCTTAACAACACTGCCTCCTATTTCAGTGCCCAGAATAAGTCTTACCAACAAGTAGTGGCATCTTCAGCTTTTTGCCATCCTTTTCCCCCTAGTTTGCTGTGCTCCTAGTAATGATGATTGCAGCAGGGTAGCCAGGGTCTTTACAGATATTTGTTCTGGCCTATAAAGCAAGAAAAACCCAATACTTATGTTCTCTTCACTAATTTTCCACTAGTCACTCTTGTTTTATCTTACACACCCAGGAGTGTATTGACCCTATTCCCTGTTTTGCTCAAGTATGTTCAGGGAATGGCTCACAATGGTTCATGGAGGGTTCAAAATGGTGAGTCAGGCTTGGAGTCCTCTGGTTTTGGTACAGAATTTGGCGTCTTCCCAAAATTACAGGGAGTTTTTATCCAGCCACCAAGAAATGCCTACAGGTTGTCTGCTAGGATGCAGTTCCTGTGACTGCTGGTGGGTGCCCACTTCACACCCCAAATCCCACAGACAGGCAGGGGACAAGCAAGCTGTCCTTCTGAGCGCCCTGTCCCGTTCTAAACGTGAAGTCCTAAAAGTCGGGCACTGGCAGGAGCCGTAAACCACTCACATTACACACAGGGAGGTGATCAGCAGGGCAAATCCGTTAGGCTGTGCGATGGTCATCGCACAAAAGCCGTGCCCAAAGGAGACATTGCTGGGATGGGTGGAAAGGATAAAACACTGCTGGTGGGGGGCTGCGGCAGGCCCTGGGAGCAGCGGGGGGCAGACACGAGCACTTTCCTCTCCAGCTCTCATCTTGCCTAGCAGTTAGTCACTGACAGAGCAAATGATTTATTTATTTATTTTATTTTATTTATTATTATTATTTTAAGTACTAATAGTCATTTGACAATCTTTAGGTTTTTACCTAGGTTTCTAAGAAAGTTTCCCTAAAAAGTTTCCTGCTATAGGTGAAGGAATGTTCTTGCTGCCCAGCAGCATCAAGCAGTATCTCTGTGCTGTCCTTGTCACCCCAAACCTTACACACCCTGCCCAGGTGCTAAAGCAACCCCTCCATGCAGCAGCCACTGCCCCTGCACCCCCCAGAAGCCATGTCATCTGGCCTCTAACTATGGAGCAAGAAAAGGAGTTTGGATGTTTTCATTCAGAATGGGTGGCAGAGCTCCAGTGCTAGCAAAATAGTGTTGACTTAATGTTTGGGAAAAAAAAAGCATAGAATACTTAATGCGGAACCTGATGGAATAGATAATGATAATGGCAGATGTAACTTTTCTACGAATCATTCAAAGAAGAGATTATGCTGGAGAAAAATTATAAGAACAAAAAAGATTCCTGAAAAGGAGAAGTTCAGTGTTTTGAGCTTTAGAGAACCCAAACAGATGTTACAGGGAAAGAAAGCTTGAAGGACAGGGGGAAGTACAGTGTCAACAAGATGCAATACAATCCTAAGGCAAAGGATGCATTTCAAAGAACAGCAGATGCTTACCTCCAGGGATAATGATGAAAAGGTAACTATACAAAAAACAGCAACAACAACAACAACAAACCAGGCTTCTGAACCAGAGAAAAATCAGTGAGAACAAGGGACAAAATTACAAAGACATTGGAAGTAGTAATGTCATCAATAAGTAGAGTTATACTTGGAAACTGCAGAGGCAGTTGGAGAGCCTACAGGTGTTAAAACGCCTGTTTGCTAAGGTGTGTGTAGAAAGATGCAGTACTGCCGGCACTGCCTGCAGCCTGTACACAGGCAGGAACGGCGTGGAACAGAAAGTGCATTTGAAAGCACTTGCTTCT
Organism: Aythya ferina; assembly: GCF_964211825.1. NCBI lineage: Eukaryota > Metazoa > Chordata > Aves > Anseriformes > Anatidae > Aythya > Aythya ferina. Next base: position 64,748,410 of record NC_140301.1, read on the forward strand.
GCACCAGAGAAGAAACAGCCAAGGATGAGCTCAACTTCAGATCACTTTATGCGATGCTCAGTGATTTGCTATCAGTAGCATGGTAGTGGATGATGGTGGGCTGTTATTACGAAGACACACATTTACCAAAGTAAAACCATTTAATAAGAATCTCCATTGAAATCTCCAGGGAACTATGTCCAGCCCTGCTTGATGCTTTTACTGTAGCTGACCCAAACAAAAGAAGGGAAGAAGATGTGTTAGGAGTATTACAGTTTAGTGACATAATATTCCTAAAGAGTTAAATAAGAAAAAATGGACATAAATGTTTCTCAGACTCCAATGAAGGGCTAAGTGGTTTGCTGGGTTAGTGCTTTTATGTACAATCTTTGTAAGATGCTGCAATTCAGGCAGGTGCATTACTGAGCCACATTTGTTGATGGCCTCTCCTGGTCTCCCTCACTGGGGCTCTCCAGGCCCTGTCACACTCCATCCTCAGCTTTGCTGCATTTGGAACCTCCAAAGGAACTCTCAAGTAAGGCCAACACAAAAACCTGCATATAAAACCTCTAACCCCAGCCTAGAGACACAGCTTATTACTTTAATGCCAAATGGTCGGGTGAGACTCACAAAATGCCATTTTCTGACCATGCTGACAAGCAGAGTAGCTTGCTGTCTGTTTTGCTTATCCTCCACAAACATGAAATACGTCACAGGTTCCCAGGGACTTTCTGTAGTGGTTGCTGAGCATGTTTTTGTTTGTTTGTTTGTTTGTTTTTGTTTGTTTTAAATACATTAATCGAATTTCTAGACAATTAGAGTTGAAAATTTTGCAATCACTGCTAAATTATATTATAGTCTAGTCATTCTGTCATGTGCTTCTTTTTAAAGAAAAAGAAACAGGAGAGAAAAAGCCCTTGTTGGCTGCTTTTCTATCTATCCAACCTGTCTATCAAGAGACTAATAATCTTAATATCTAGACACTTAGCAGATGTAAAAATCTTATGATTCACAAAGTAATGCAGGCATATTAACAAAAAGCATCATGTTTTACCCAGGCACGTATTGTTTTAGGTGCCACAGGTTACCCGATTTTTATGATAAAAGTCTTGCTAGTCAAAACAGGTGGGTAAAAGTAAATGAAGTTTAAAGCATTATTACATTTTCTATTCTTCTTGCATGATGAGTGTTCCAGGAGGAAAATTGAACTATCACTTCCTTACAATTTCAGGGAAAGTGGTATTGTGTAAGAATATGGTAAACTTGAATGGAAGTTAAATTGACTGTTTACCCCAGCTTTGTGTTCCCTCTGAATTTTGAACACTCTGCTCCATTCCAGTGTGAATGTAACATCTCCCAGCCATGTTTAAAATTACACATGCATTATATTTTACAAGTAATCCATATGGAAATTGTATTTCAGAAGAAAAATGAGAACATGAGATACAATTTAACATTGATGCATAGTGAAATAAGACTCTACCACATCTTTAATGACTCCTGGCTCACTGAGTGCAGAATTAGGAATTACATTGCATTTTGCTCTCAAAGCTGCTTGAAAATTGCTTAAATCCAGAAAAGATTTTCCAAGTAACTAGGAAGAAATATGGACTTTCACATTAAGATTATTCCTATTTCACTGTTATATGTCTGTGATTTACATGTCAAGCTCTGAGCAACTATTCAGTGAGCATATGTCTAAAAATCATTTAATCTGAGTCTATTTTAAAGGTTTCTAGCAAACGGACTCTGGGGAACAGCCATGCATTGACAAGGAGGCTACTCATGACCTCATACAAATTTCTACTTCTAATTGCCCTAATTCTTTTATATGAAGTAACAGGTTGAAGTGATGCAGTCATTTAAAATAGATTTGGGATCTGATGTGGCTTATAAACTAGCAGATATCTTGAGGGGTTGAGAGGATGTATATAAAGAAAATGGTGAACTACGGGCAAAAGAGAGGAACTGTCATTGGCATACGTTTGCTAAGAGGACTGGTGGGTGGTGATTAATTGACAAGTAGCTGGCAATTAACAAAATGCAACAGCTCAAAGTGTTTAGAGGATAAGAGCATTACAATAAAATCACGAGTACTTTGAGACTTTTGGCAAACAAATTGTCATTACATGAGCAGAGTAGTCCCACGTAACTGCTAAACCAAAGAGTTAAAGTGTTTCTCTTTACTTTTTGGTTAAGGCCACAGATTTAAATATGCTATTTACATAGAGCATTTTATCTTTGCAGAGAGAAAATGAATGGGACACTCAAGAATCTGCGTTGTGGAAGCAAGGCTCCTAGCAGCACCTTCTGCTCACAGAGGCTGCTGCCTTCCCTGTCACTGCTTTGCTCATGGACACGTGTGCAACCCAGAGGGAAGGCGAGTCAGGCAGCTTCTGGAAAAAAATTCTCTGGGGATCAATCTCAGCAAACACGTGGCTTGCTACTGCCGAAGAACATCTGTTGCGATTGCCAAGCCATATATGTGTCTGAAGATAAACTGTGTGCGGATATAAACATATTCCCCCCATAGTGAGGTTTCAGGTAGGAATTTCAGTTCCAGGCTGACCCCAAACAGAGCTGAGCCAACGGCAAGTGAAGGCCAGGCTGACAGCTCCCTCAGCTGATGTGTACCTGGTACATACTTGCTTGATTCGCAAAGAAGCTGTAAGAGCTCCTTCAGCTTCCAACCTAAATGCTAAAACTGCTCCAGCACGGGTCCCCACGGGCGGCAGCTCCCCCCAGCCCCCTGCTCCTGCGTGGACTCTCCGTGGGCCACAGCCTCCTCCAGGCCACATCCCCCTGCTCCACCGGGGGCTCCTCCACCCATGGGGGGGCTGCAGCGTGGAGATCTGCTCCGTGTGGGACCCATGGGTGCAGGGGGACAGCCTGCTCCACCAGGAGCCTCTCCACAGCCCACAGGGGAACTGCTGCTGTGAGCCTGGAGCACCCCCTGCCTCCTGCTGCACTCACCTGGGGGCTGCAGAGCTGGCTTTCACTCCCCTCTCCCAGCTGCTGTTGCCCAGCAGTTTATTATTTATTTATTTATTTTTATTTTTTCCCCTTTCTTAAGTGTGCTCTCACAGAGGCACAAAAAACATCGCTTATTGGTTTGGCTCTGGCCAGCAGCAGGCCCCTTTGGAGCTGGCTGGAGCTGGCCCTGATCTAGCATGGGGCAGCTGCTGGGCTCTGCTCGCAGAAGTCACCCCTGCAGCTCCCCCACTACCAAAACCTTGCCACGTAAACCCACTGCAGTGTATATGAAGATTCTGGAGCTATACTAATTTTTCAGAGCTGTCTTTGCCCTTCTGAATCTGATGCTGTGCTTTTACCAATTGGGAAATTAAATTAATTTCTTACAGGTAAAACAAAACTTGTAGTCTGAATGCAAACAATATTGCCAAATATTCCGAGTCCTCTAATGTAAAGTCAAAACAAAACTCTAATATAATTTATTAAAGTCACTTGTGGGTTGGTGACAAAAGTGGCAGATCATTGACAGTGTCTTTTTGCTAATGTCCAGATGCTTTATGCTGCTGTCCTGACACTGAGAGGACAGGAATACCATTTAACTGTCCAGCCTGCTGCAGTGGAGCACATCAGCAGCACCATCCTGCTTAATCAGACCCTGCAACTGTACTGACACAGAGCAGACCCCAAATCCTTTATTTATGAGAAGCTGTGATTGAATTTTGCCTGAGGGATGAGTGGGGACAGCAGCTGGTGGGTAGATAATGACATGTACACTCATGACTTATGAGCACAGTTCTGGTAAAATAAGCAGAAGAACATTTTTTCTAGCATGACCACAAATAATAACGCCTTTTACAGCACACAGCAAAGTGTGGTTTCTGTCCCAGCTACCGGACATTCTCCCACCATCTGATAAATGAGAGGAGATAGCATTAATCTTAATGCTGTCAAAATTAATGTAAAGCGATACCGGAGCTTACTGCTGCTTTCCTTCCCCTCTTCTGCGCTTGTTTGTCTGGAGGAGTGGAAGTTCCAGCAGCAGATGAGAGGTACCGGTCGCATCTGCTGGTGCATGTCTGGAAAGCCCGATGGCCCTGCAGTGATAAATGTGCTATGAGAAACTACACAGTGCAGACTAGGAAGAGCTATTATTGCTTTATTTTGTATGACACCCCTACTGTGGTTGCACTCATAACCTTTGCAACTGAAAATTGAACAACTCTGCAGAAAGACAAATGAAAAAAAGAGAAGAGAATTAGAATGGAGTTGTACAACTGTGACTGAGCTTTTAACCCAGAAACTAAGCCAATACTTTAAATAATGCATCAGGAGGCGAGCCACAGCATTATAATCATACGCGCAAGCCTAAAAAGCCTTCACTATCCCATTGCGGCAAGGCCGAGGTTTCAGACTGAAGCACAGGAAACCTGCTGCGGGAATGGGGCAGCAGAAGGGCTGCCGGGCATGTGGCCAGCCAGGCCCGGCACGGGAAGCCCGGCACCTCTGGCACCCGGGGAGCCGCTGCCACCCCTGCCATGCACGGAGGGGCAGCCGCCGGGGCACTGCTGTTTGCCCAGTGTCAGTGCTGGGGGGGCCACGTAGGCTGCCTGCTCTGAGCAGGGGCCTCGCTGCAGCCTTATCAGATTTCTCTTCTGATTTTTGCTTAGAGAGTCACACTGCAACTTTTTAAAATGTCATTTCTGGCATTACATTTTGGATTGAAAATGTTATTTAAATTTAAATGCATTTCACATGTACGTGGACATTTATTACCAGACTTTTGGAAGCTTCTGCAAGCTATGAACTTCATATTTGTATTTAATAGCTCTCTGGCATTGCATTGTGAGAAAATACTACAAAAAATAAATATTTCTAAAGGCATTGTATATCCTTCTAGATTTATCTTCTTCTCTTTATTCTTTTGCTTTGAGGGTGTATTAAGGTGGCAGCAATCTTGTCCTCGTGACGGCATATCATTCGTTACATCTGTATTCGGCTGCCTGCTTTCAGATGGGCTCGGAAGGCCCACAGATGGAAACAAACCACAGCAGCAACCCAGAAGCAGTGACTAAACTCAAAGCAACTTTTTTCCTACCCCCTGCAGGCACACGCTGTTCTCCTGACAAAGTCCTGGTGCAGGGACAAATTCAGCACTGCTCCTTTGTGCCTTCCCACCGCTTTTCCAGCTCCCTCCACTCGTTGACTCGGTGTCTGGTTCCTGTGTGGTTTGGTCTCGTATCCTTCTGCTCCAGTAACCCGTACCAGAATGATGCAAATGTAGATTTTGGCACCTACAACTCTATTCCACCTCCCTGATACCCAGTGAGGAGCTCAGAATGACCTTTAGACCGCTGATGAGCTTCAATCATAATGATTTGTAACTGATTAATGAGATTTTATATTTGATGTAACATAATATATGATTGCTTTATGCAGACAAATTAAACAGCCTGCAGTCTACCTTATCATGGGATAGGAACCTGTCCAGGTTCAGTTTATGTCTCGTAGCTGAACGCAGATGTGGACCAGGAGCTCATCAGGCTGCTGGCAGTAGCTGTGACACTGCCTAATTGGATACGAAGCCTGGGGAGGCACAGGCACAGCACAGGACGTACACCGGCCAGGGCAAAATGCTCTGTCAGCATGGCCATTGCTGCAAGCAGAACAGATGTCTTCCATCAGTCTGAACTTCATATTAAAGATCATTTTATATGAAAACATCTTAAGATGGTGCTTTCAACAGCCAGATGAAGTTAAAATGTAAACTGACAAGATCTCTGTCGAGCCAGGAAGGGAGAAAGTCTGTGCAAACTGCTGATACCTCAGCACCACATTACATTTTTTTCTGCAGTCCTATTTTTTTTTTTTTTTGTTCTTATGCACTAATTCAATGTAAATTCTAGTACACATTTACCATTTATGAGCCCTTCTCTGCCCACTAAAACCTGAGAGGCACTGCCTAGCCCCTCTGTACAACAGCAGAGGGACATGTTCCAGTGGGCAGAGGCACAAGTTGCCCCATCCCTGCAAGGCTGTGCAGATGCAGCACTGGGAGAGGATTTCCTTGCTGGCGGTGCTGTGCACCACGGTGCTGGGCAATATGAGCCGCAGTGGGTGCCCAGCTGCATGGGGTGGCTGTGTCTCCCCCAGGAGCAGGGCAGAGGTGCAGGTGCATGGGGGCCAGCCGAGGCACGGGGACACCATCCTGGCCTCCCATCCCCCTGCCCATTGCAGGGGCTCCCCTGCACCAGGAGAAGCCTCCCAGTGCTCACACTGCCAGTGAGAGTAAAGATGGGAAGCAAGGAACACACAGGAATGAGGAGGGGAAGAAAAATGGAAGTAAATTGCAGATCTCCATGCATCTTCTTCATGAGAACAGGCCGCTGTCCCTGCGATCCAGCATCCCATCAGGTGGGGCATTGCTCGGAGGAAAGAAACCACCCACAGCATGCCAGAGGCACCCGGCCGTGGGGTGGTGTTGATGGGGATCTGGTGCTTGCAGTTCAGCCATTCCAGCACTACGTGGAGGCTCCCAGTAAGTTCACTTTCCATAAATAGTGAGTAATTTAGTAACAGAAGATACAAAACTTCCTCTTCTTCCCATGAGCTACTGCTCCCGGGTACTTGCACTCTGATCCCAATCGTCTGCATCTTTTGAATCAATAATCCAGGTCATGGCATGTAAGCACAGGAAACTTCCCTCACCATGCCAACACAGAGCCAGCCATCACCATTATTACTGTCATATCGCAGCCCAGCAAGCCGGTGGAGTGCTGGTCCCATGGAGGCTCAGTTCCTGCCAGATTGTCTGTTTTTCCCATTACTTGCCCCATCATTTTTGTAGTGTTTCTTAGAGTTACACTCAGTGCTTGATTTATCCTCTGTTCGTTTAATAACAAATGATTATGTGTCTTCTAACTGTGATTTATAACGATGAATCACCTTCTCCCTGAAAATGCTTGCACAGTACGTGCAGCCCTCCACATTTATAAATCTGAAGTGTTGTTCTGCGCTTGGCAGGACAGCTCCGAATTGTCTCGCCGTTGCTGTGACCATCAGAAAAGTCAGCAAGAGGATGTGTGAATGGTGCAGACTTTGCTAATCGGGGAGTCTGTCAGAGGGCTTGATGCAACCAGGGTGAATCAGCACCAGCCAATCAATAATAATCAGTTATTGATTTACTAATTGATCTTACTGGAAGACACGGGCTGTGCTTCAGAGACCTTTGAGTGCTGCTTCTCTCTTAGCACCAGCGTGTGGGCAGCCCTTTGCCCTCCCGTGGGCCGAGCAGACCCTCGGCGCAAACCCAGCCCCAGGAGCTCTGTCCTGGCTCACTCAGAGCAGGGTCCCCAGGAAAGCCCACGCAGAGCATTGCTTGCTAGGGGCACTTGCAGGGGTCTCAGGGGAACCTCAGCGCGCCCAAACCTGCAAAGCTCCCTGAGTTTCCCTCAGCCTGACCAGAACCACAAGGGGGGTGTTGCTAACTTCTCATGCAGTTTTAAATGATCTCCTTGAAGTGCAGAGGGACAGATCCAGGTGTCTGTTCATGCACCCCGTTCCGTTTTGGAGATCCCAGGGCACCCACGGCATGGGCTGGCCGATCGCAGACCTGGTGCAGAGGGGGCCGGCGGCCCTGCAGGTGCCTCAGGGCTTCACCATGCTGCCAACACCTATGGTTGGGCACCTCAGTCCCATGTCCTGGGGGAGGGGTAATAGTAAAAAAATTACTTCTGGCAGATTGTTTGTCCCTCTGTAGGATCTTACCACAGAAATGTTTTTAATGAGTGTGAGGAATGTTTTAACAATTCGTGTCCATAAAGAACAATTCTGTTTGAATCCTGTCTGCCTCTGGGCCCTGCACTGGCAATTTAATTCTTGAACCACAGATGCAGTGTGTCCCAGTCTCCCCCTCATTCTAGTCAATTTATCACTTCTTAAATTTATGAACCTGTTTGCTTTTGTTATTCCAGACTTCTATTTCTAACACTGCTATAGATGTGTCTGTGAATGGCTGGGGAAGAATGTTTTAATTACTCGTGTGTCTGGGAGTTTCAGAACAACTGATAACAACTAGTGACTGTTATGGGATACTATGTGGATCTTTGGTATCTGGTTAGGGGGGGCCAAGAGATAAAGAGGAAGGAGAAAGAAGCTGAAGGGCGGCTGGGAGACAAGACTTGAAGAAGATGTTCCGTAAACTTGGTATGGTGCCCAGTAAGTACAAAGGTGGAGAGGAAGACTATGAGCCTTCAGCATGAAAGACCCCTAGAGACCCCCAGAAGAGACCCCAGAGGAGACTGCGCATGCTCCAGTAGGAGGGACTGCACCCCGGAAGCTAATTTTAATAATCTATTTTTTTTAGAAGTAGTAATGAATATGTATTAGTCTAGGAGCATAAAAATCAGCTGCTTGATGTAACTGGTGTGCGTCCTGGTGGAGCGGAGACTCCCGGTGCATCCAGCGCTGTTTGCTTACCTCTATTCCTTTATATTCTTTCAATAAATCCTATTTTTTTATTTAATCCTAATTTGAATCCTGAGCCATTTATAACATGAGCTAACTAGCTAAATGAAAACACTTTATTTTTAGCCTTTATGGTTGTTTCATATAATAAATATGGGAATGAATACATCACTTTTCCATTTTATGTTCCTTCAGACATTGATAATTGTAATTTCCATTTTAAAAAGCATATTTAAGGATATTTCTTGCGTCTCCTTTTGAACTGTACTGTTAAGACCATACAACCACTTAACAGCTCACAGCCAACGTTTTTAGAGCACATGTAAATAAAATAAAGGCCAACACAACTGAAGGAGCCAAGACTAGAATCATGCATTTGGAAGCCAATTGTTTGCCTTCAGCAGTAGCGAGGAGTTTCCGTGTAGTTTTAAAGTTTAGCATCCTACACAAAGTACATTAAAGCACTTCTCACAAGGACCAAAGTTGTGGGGAAATGTTTTAAGCCTGGGTTTGTAAGAAAAACCACAGGGTCTGGGAAGTGGGCACTGAGAAAAACCTCTTCCCTGTGTCTCACAGGTGTTTTTTCTGGAAATAAAGGAGAATCCAGAAAGAATGTTTATTTCAACTGCTCTTTTGTTTAAGAAATATTAAAATTTGACAGACTGTTCCAGGAATTGGAACAATTGTTGCAAGAAACTGTGTTTTAAAAGGGCAAACAACACCAGCTTCAAAGCAAGAGAAGGCCGTGTATCTGCACAGGGTGTTTCAGCTGGGTGCCAGCCGGGGCCGGGCTGAGCCGTGCCAGGACTCCTGCCCCTCGGCGCTGGGAGCAGCGTGCTGCTCCTGTCCCCAGGCCAGCCGGGGTGGGACGGCTCCATGCCAGGGCCACAATGCCTCCCACTGTATGCCGTGAAGACGCGTCTGAAGCCAGACACCTCCTGAGTTCAGCAGGAACCATCTTACCCATCCTTATTCAGCATCCCCAGCACCTCCTGCCCCGCTGCAGGCAGCATCAGAGATGCGGGGATGGCAGCGGGTGCAGGGCAGTGAGCCGTGCCCCTGGAAGCTGCTGCTTGTATCCGGCTCTGCTCAGCCCCAGCGTGGCCGTAGGGAAAGCACGGCCTTCCCTTGAGCATGGCTGTAAAGCACGGCCTTCCCTAGCAAGCACAGGGGCTGGCATCACAAGCTTCTCCCCCTGGCCAGAGGCCGTCACCCCCGCCTGTGTGCAGGGTCTTATCGCTGCAGGCAGACCTGTGGGCAGGGGTAGCGATGGGTACAGCCTGCAGGGGCTCCAGGCTGTGACGGCCAGCACCAGAGGGGCATCGGCTCTGGGGTTGCAGAAATGAGCTTCCTCATCCTCAGGTTTTGGAGCTGCTGGGGGACAAATTACAGGAGAGGCGATCATTTCCTCATACAGAAGTGCCACTATGAATGAGGAAAGGGCCTGCGCCTTGGCAGTGGTGACAGCAGGCGGGGAGGGGAGCTGTGACAGCTCTTCATGCTGGATGATTCTGGGGCAGCATTTCTGGCAGCCTGGTGCTGGTGGCACAGCAGCAGCAGCACATCCAGCCCCTGCCCACGTTGTTGTGCTGCCCCGGCTGTGTGATGGCACTGCCCGATCCCCCGCGCTCCCCTCCACCAAGAGCTGCATGCGGCTGCGCTGCAGGAGCTTTCTGAGCCCCATCTTCCCTTTTCCTCCATCACTTGGCCTCTCAGCGGTGGTGCCCTGCCTCCAGGCTGGCCTCCAGGTGCGCCAGGCAGAGCTGTAAATTCAGCCCTCCCTTCTCTCAAGTAACATGAACATTAATGCATCCCTGAAATGCATAATGCATCAGTTTTATTTCAACTGATAAATAAAGGCACAGTTCTTAGAGATTCAAGTTGTTATTTTTTTTTCTCCTGGCTTGAAGCTTTAGAAGAGTGTTTGGGAAGTGTATTTAATCCATCCAGTGCAGTCTCAAGAGAATCAAGGCTTCAGCTGTAATTCTATGCTGATGCTCGCCTGAGCCTATAAAGCACCAGCACTTCTGACGCAGCCCAGAGACAGCAGCCTTGATGCTGGAAAAGCATTTGCAGAATGAGCGAGACTTAAAATGATTAACGAGTGCCAGGCACCCGGGGCAGAAGAAGCCGTGCCACCCGCTGGGCTGACCCTTTGCTGCAGAGCTGAGGCACTCCCCCTGCCCAGGCCCTGCATGCCATGGCATGGCGCTTGGCTCTGGGCTGACGGTGGCAGGAGCCCCAGCGAGGTCCGTCTGTCCGTCTGGCCAGGAGACCTGTTGTGCTGACCAAAGAGGGTCTGGGGCAGGCTGTGGCTGGTCAGTGGGGTGCGGATGGCACCACTCTTGGCCCCAGCAGGGCTCCATGGAGTCCCTCCCGTGTCCCCGTGTCCAGGCGCAGGGCCGCTGCCCTGGGGCACGGGGTGGCTGCAGCAGCTTGGAGCGGGGCCGGCCGCCCTCCTGCCTCGTGCGGGGTGCTGTGAGTCATGTGCTGGATGCCATCCGTCCCATCATCCTGGGAAAACATGAGCACCTGGGGAACAGTTAATTACTGGCACTGCTAATTAATTAGCTCTATGTATTGCTTTTCATCTTGGGTGGAACTCAGATGATAAATCGTGCGTTTGAACCTGCAAATCCATTACAACTAATAGAATTGTAAAAGCTTTTTCTCTCTAGCTATTATTCTATACCGAATGGCCTGCTCACAAACAGTACATAAACGTAATTAATTTTCATCACAGTGGCAACTTTTACTATTGCAATGGTCACGAGTATCCAGGCTTCTTATTACAGCAGTCTTTTTTATTTACATTTATTTGTGAGCTAATTATAATGTTCCCTGTGTTCTTTGGGGAGTAGGGAACCATTCACAATCACACTTTATTTGAGGACTTTTAACAGCTATTTTTAATTAGGAGTTCTCAGTGAACATATTTGCAGGCCAGTGGTCCCTGCATCACCCTTTGCCACGTACTGTCACCAGCAAAAAAGGACGAGGTCAAATACGCTTCAGCTGTGCTCAGAAAGAGCAAGAACACCGATGGATGGCAGAGAGGGACTTAAAGGGAGAGAAATGCCGACTGGAAAGGAAAACAGAGTGAAGCTGTAGGGAGAAAGCCGGATTATAACACAGAAGAAGAAAAGTGACAAGCTCGGGCTGTGGGTCTTCAGGAGAGGAGAGCAGGGCCCCTCTGAGGCAGACTGCGGCTCAGACCCATGCACTGCGGGCATTAAACACTTCTTCACCAGGGCCCCAGCCCACTGAAAAATGCCGTGCTATCATCAGCACATCTGCCCTGCACCTTATTATTAACAGGTTTTCCTACAGCTTCCTGGACAGGGCTGCAGCAGAGTTACACTCCCTCTTCCACATAAATTGGAGCTGGTGTGTTTATTACCCGAATCACGCCGGATAAGTTGCTCATCATATCTCATTAGAAATTCATCTTTAAACAAGGTCTGTTATTTCCCTTGACTCCTTTTTGGTGTTCTAGATTTACACAGTGCTGTTCCTGCTTTATTTTTTGTTTTCAGGCTAGAAAGACTCATCTACTTAAGCATGATTTGCTAATTTTGCAGAATCATAAATATCTACAAAAAATGCTGAATATCCTTGCTGGGTTTATTTTTGAATGCATTAGCGTTGGCCAAGGTATGTTTGTCTACTGTGGCTCTCAGAGAGGCTAGCATGGCTTTCAGTCATAGTTTATGGCTGACATCATGGTTGGTCAGCCACCACCTTCATGCCAGTAAATACACAAATAAGTCAAGTGGAACAGTTCCTGAAAACTTCACAATTCACAAATAATAATAATAATAAAATAATAAATAAATAAAAAAGGAATTGTTTTGCAATGTTAGAGATTGTGTTTTGGAAGGCAACGTGAGTCTGGGAGTGCAGATGTGTGTTCGTGGCACATGATAACCGCTGCCGTGTGATGACTGCAGCGACTGGCACTCGGGGCAGGCTGCTGGCAGCTCGGAGCAGAGGGCGTGCACCTGACCCTCGCGGCAGCGCAGTGCTCACCCTGCTCTGCTCACCTTCCCTCCCTTCTCAGGAAATTACACTTGCGACTGAAATTCAGAAGAAAGATGACATATCACCTGATATTCCTTTGCAGCCTGGAAATGCATTCATATCAAAGATCAAGTGTTCCAAGATAAAATTACTCTATATATAGGTAGCTACGTAATTTCCCCAAGGAATATTTAGATGAGATGCTTTTAACAGAAACATATTTATAGTAAGGAAAACATGCCTGCCTATTTTTAGTATTGTAGCAAAGGGGGAAGAAAGACAAAAATTATTAAAACACTAAAATAATGAAGAGCACGCTGAGTTATTGGTTTGGAAGATAACCACATTCACACAAATTAGAAGGAAAATTGGCTTGCTTTATTTTTGGGAAGCCCATACTGACAAACTCATCCAGAGAATACATTTGGGGAGAAATGCATCATTTTACTTCTACAGAGAGAAATGATCAGAAGGTGATGGTTAATTCAGGTTCTGAACTAAACCTGAAGCTGTTGTCTTTGACTGGAAGTGATGAGCACTGAAACCAGCCAAACACATCTCCCAGCACATTGCTCGCCCACCAGTCCCAGTTGGGACTGGCACGGCCAACCCAGGGCCTGCCCGCAGCACTGGAGGGTCCCGTGTCTGTGCTCAGCCCTCCAGGATGGGATTGGGAAAGAAAATACAACCCATCATTCACTTGTGGTCCCATTTAACCTAGCACTGCGAAGTCCACCATTAAACATGTCACTAAGCACCACATCTACATGCTTTTTGGAGATCCCTAGGGATTGTTTACTCAGCTGCCTTCCAGGACCACATGAAGTAACCATAAAGCCACCAAGGCAGGAGAAGGGTGTGCGAGGCACAGCCCCTGCAGGCGCAGGGGATGCCTGAGGCAGCCAGGTGCGTGCATCGCTGCCCACACACTGGTCCCACGAGTCGAGCACCTTCTGGGGGGACAAATGTGCTAACCAGTGCCCAGAACACACCTGCCTCCCTCCAACTGCATTGCTACTAGCACTGAATGTAACCCCGTGTAGAGGGCATTCATTAATTTCATTAATTACCGGGGGCACAGCAGTGTGCACCGTGCTGCAGGATGGGGTGAGCATTTGAGGGCAGGAGCCTGACTTCCAACAGCAGCCGTAGTGCTGCTGCAGAGTACAGCTGACCGAAAGCAGAGATGGACAAATATTTAAAGAGTGAACACACATTTAGATTAATCACAGCATTTGTATAGTTGTAATGAATGTGTTGGAGCCTTTAGACTGAGAAAAAAAAAAAAAAAAAAAAAAAAGAAAAGCAAATAAATAATAATCAAAATTGTTTATTTTTATGGTGATATCTGTTTCAATGTTCATTGTAAAATGTTTGTTGTCCTCTTCTTAATACTATTTAAGGTTTTTAAGCTTAACACATGTAAGTAGGGCAGGATTTGTTGCCCAGGCTCACAGCCACCCCAGTCCGTCCGACTTCTGAGTTAGCTGCCCAGAAATGTGACTGCTTGGCCTGCAGGTGAAGCACAGGAAGCAAGATTAAATGGTTTTGATTATATATGCTTCAAAATAAGTTACCAACAGCAAAATGACTCTGAAGCATGCAGAAATGTATAGAATTAATTAAATTTGATGTAGCATTTTGAAGTGGTTACCATGACTGGAGCCATAAGTGGCTATCCTTTTTCTGTGTTCATTTAGGATGAGCTATAAGGATTAATTAGACATTAGAGGTAAAATCCATATCATGAAATAACACACAAAACCAAAAATATTACAGACACACAAAAAACTCATATTTTTTCCCCTTAAATCCGCTTTCCAGTTCTTTCCTTCCTAGCATGCTTTTGCTTTCCAGATTACCCGTTCCGCCTGCAATTAGTTTAATTTATGTAGCAATAATCAGCTCTCTCAGATGCCATTCTACAATGCAAATTTTCCCTTCCAATCCAAAAACTGAAATCAAGGTCTTAGAGGAGAGATCTGTGAAGAAGACACATGGATACCAGACCAAAGCAGTGAATTTGTCCATTGCAGTCTCAAACCACGAGCCGGGACACGCTGATCGGTGCGGGGTCAGTGGGGCTGAGGTGCCAGCACTGAGGATTTTGAGACAAGCCCCCGCAGTGCCCCAGGCTGAATGCAGTGGCCCTGCCCCTGGGGTATGGCTGTGTGGGGGCTGGCTGGTGTCAGGCAGCCTGCCCGGGCCCCAGGTTTTGCGAGGAGCTCTGAACACCTCCTGGGCTCCCCAGGCCATCAGCACGCTCGCTGAGAATGAAAGAGACAAATGCAGAGGGCCTGGTGCGGAATTCAACACGTGTAGACACAGTGTCACTACAGCTTACTGTATGCACAGAGAATAAAAGGGCTGGGAAAATGCAAGGCAGACAGTATCCCCGGCAGAGAAGGGCTGGGTTTGGCCAGTGCAGGACACGCACCCTATGGGAAGGGGCAGCCTGCGCTCGGGGAATGGGACCGGGCCTTTTCCAGATTTCCCTGGCATATTGAAGGAGGGACAGGGATGAATCGTTAGGTGCTTAAGCTCATCTGAATCCTGTGAAACTTCATCTATTTTTGTAAACAGGTTCTACACAGAATTAATACTAGCATATCTGTGATACACGTTTTTTTTATTAAACAGCTGGTTCCGAAAATCAAGAGCTCAGTAGCAAAATCAATCTCTCTGAAAAGTTTCTTCTTTATTCACATATTCCTAGACTCGGAAATGAATGCTATCCCTCCAGCTTTTGAAGTGTGATTTCTCCCTTCCTTTCTTTTTCAAAGCTTGGTGAAAGAAATAACTCAAGGGATTTTTGTCATAGTTTTGTTTTGTGTTTTTTTTTTTTTTTTTCCTATTTATTTCCTTTTTTTTTTTTTTCTAACTTTGAAGAAAGTACAATTGAGCCAATACCAGGAAAAAATATCCATGAGTAGATGAAAGAAAAAAAAAAAGAAAACCTCATTATTGGGCAGAAATGTAAATACCAACGGGAATACAGTAGAATGGAAAGAAATTGAAAACAATATGAGCTCGCCATTTCTCTTTGTTTCCTTTTCACGTTACAAGAAGTTTCCCTCTGCACACTTTTATCAGAACCGCAGTCTTGGCTGGAGGTTGCAGCTCAGGGCAAGCCCCAGCCCTGAGGCAGGCAGCGAGCACAGGGGCTGCACACTGGGTGCTGCAGGGCACGGGTGATGCCTAGCGCGTTGCAGCTGCTGGCTGTTTGCCCTCGCCCCACATGTCCTTGCAATTCCTCTGTTCGCAGCACGTCCACAGTCTCTTTGGCCAGCAGCAGGGTCATTTCACTGGTATATAGCATCTTTTAGAAACACCACTTATTTCCCTGACCTTTGCCATGTGATGTAAATGCATCAGCGCAGCCGTGTGGGTCCCCACATGTCCTTGTTCCCAGGATGCAGCAGTGGACACCAGGACAAACCGCCTGCATCAGGGACAAAGCCCGTGGGCACTCCTGGGAGCATCCCCCTGGCAGCACAGCCCTGTCTGGGTGAACGGCTCCTGGGCAGCCTGCCCCGATCAGCAACCAAGCCCACGTTCCTAACGGCAGCATGGCCCTGGTCTGTGGCGTGTTTTATGACTTGGTTGTCATTTTTCCAGAAAGATATTGTTTTAATCAAATTATTTTTAATGAGGCCAACATTGCTAAGCCCAGTTTAAACAGAAAGTGCATATTGACTCGATGCTATAAGTGCTTGTTTGTTTTATTGTTGTTATATTATTATTATTGTATTATTAGTATCATATTAACAAATTACTCTTATATGACTGATATATTATCATATTGATGTATATTAATGAATATTAATGAATATTACATAACGAACATTATATTATGACTATATTAATATATCCATGAATTTATTTTCCTGGACTCAGGGCTCTGTGGCCTACTCACTCCACACGTACAGGTTTGCAACAGTATTTAGAGTTCTACACATGTACGGCTGCTGCCTGCTCTTGAGCCTAAATAGCTCCTTACTCAGAAATGCACGACCTGCACCAGCCTGAGGGAGCACAGTGTTTTCAAGGAAGTGCACAGCCGAACCTGGACCCAACGCCTGTGCTTGCCCTCTCAAATCCAACGTCCCAGGTCTGTCCTCTGGCACGAGCTGGCATGCCACGGCCGATGCCCATACCTTTAAAACCTCTCACCCTCCAAAACAGAATGGCTGCATTCAGCCTGCTGGGCTTTTCCTTTGGCTTGATTTGAATCCCAATCCGTGCCTGAGGTGTTTGCAGCAGTGCTAGAGAGACACACCAAGCCCAGACCAGGGAGCTGTATCAGGAAACCGGCCTTTTCTCCCAGTATTAGATAGAGCAGGACTGGGCTTCTACCTGGTTATTTAATTTCCATGAAGAAAATGGATTTTTGACAAGATACCCTTATCACTCATTGGTGCATAGATTCAGCAGGCAAGGAGATGAGGATGAGTGATGCACCATCACCCCACGTTTGTGAGTGCCCACTAAAGCCCACATCCCAAACCCCATTGTCCCAGTGCCACAGAAGAGACCTTGCTCAGCCAAAATTGGCTCAGAGATATAATGCTGTCTTCAAGAGGGGCAGTGCTTGAACACTGGCTGAGGCAGGGATGTTCAGTGCCCCCACTACTGCAAAAAGTAGACGCAGCTGAGATGCCTCCCCTCGCTGCAGGAGCCACCCTCCCATGGGCAGTGATTTGTGGCTCAGCATGGTGCCAGGGGTGCAGGGCTGCCCTCCAGGTGTGGGCTACTCCAGTGACTTTTTGTAAGTCTGAAACAGTGAACTGTTAACAGGAAAGTGTTTTTTGACTTAGGACTTTCCCAAGCATTTCCTTTGTTGAGGTAAATGTGGTGCTTATCAATGTAAGGCTTATAACATTTGTGCCAAAGCGTCACATCACACAGCAGCACTGGACACATTATATGCAAGGGTCAGATGTACAATTTACGTCTATTTTGCTTGTATCGCGCAAGTGGTGACCATTTAGAGAAAGCATATAAAATATTTGAAATTACTGCTGTCAGGAAATTAATGAGACATTTTCTTACTCCATTTCAGCAGCTATAAGACTTCTGTTCTACATTTCACTGACAAAGGTTGTTACATTTAATAGTCAAAAAGAAGGCAGATCAGGTAATGTATAGATGAAGGTAATTGTATTCATATGATTTAGGATAATAATTTAAGGAAAGGGGAATAAACTGTGAGACATAGAGCCTGTAATTCTGCAGCATAATTTTATTATTGCCTACTGAAATTGGCTTCATCTCAGTTACTTTAGCCCTTAGAAAGTTTGAACAGATGGCATCCCTTGCTCTAACTGTATATCTAATTTAGTTTGCATGACTTTTTGATTAGGTATATTTGAATTAATGGGCTTCTCTAAGTTTGTTACATCATCATGTTAATAGTGTTTAAAAGATGGTCAGGTGTATCAGTTCACCATTGGCCAGGAGTCAATAGAAAATGAAGCTTACCACAGACACACACACACAAAAAAAAAAAAAAAAAAAAAAAAAAAAAAAAAAAAAAAAAAAAAGTGGTGCTGAACAGTGAAATGACTCTACTAGGGCTAAATAGATTCATCCTTTCTAAATTTGGTGTAGCTCTTTGCTACCCAGCCTACGTATCAAGGGAAGTGAATGGTAGCTAGAAGACTGATTAATCATTGTATCATGCATGTCATTATTGCATCAGTATGAAAAGAAATCAACATTCTCTGAATCTTTTATATATATTTATATATATATATAAATAAAATAAAATCAGATATTGCTTTTTAGATATTAAAAAACAATAAGGAGTCAACCTTCCTGTTTTCTTTTGGACAAGAAAATTCTCAAATAAGAAGTGCTTTATCAGTCACCCACAAGGACTTAGGTTTAGGCTGCAAGCATATTTTCTGACTGATACGGCTTTGAAAGGAGGCAGACATGAAATACTGAGATGCAGTGTGGAATACTTGAAGTTGTTTGCATCTTCCCAAGGTCCAAATGCTGTTTAATTGCTGGAGTTGGTCAGACTGCAGAGTGGTTTTCCTGAACATCTGTTCAGCCCAGACAGCTGCTGCATTTCAGCCTGACCATGTCCCTTCCTATGCAGTAGTCACAAACACCAATAAAAGTAGGTCTTTCTTCCCAGAAAAGTCTGAGGAATGGATTATTTATATGCAAATGCTCATCCGTATCTGCATGCAAACAAGGGTTTTTGTGGCTAATGAGTATTCTCTTATGTTATTTTTGCTGCATCTTAGAAGTAGGGTTGAAGAAACACAATCATGTGCTGAAGCATACATCATCAGTAGTGAGCAGTTAGTGCAGCACCGAGCAGCTGTCATGAGCAAATTTCATTCAACTACTTTGCTTTTGTTGTTTTTCCCCCCATGTTTTTAAGGCTGTTTTATCTCTAGATATCTCTATATATGTTACAGAGAATTTCAATCAGTCATCTCACAGCGGTTATTCAGCAACCCATTAAACTGATGCAAGATGTCTCTGTTCACAAGGCCCACAGGCTCAAAGCTTTCAAAGTCTGAGGGGGCTAGGTTATTTTATTTTATTTTATTTTATTTTATTTTATTTTATTTTATTTTATTTTATTTGGCAAACAAGGGAAAGATCTTCCCTTTCCATTTTGGCCAGCCTGGCACCACTCCTGGCTGCAGTTTCTCTGCCTGCTGCTCCCTAGGGAAGCACACAGTGCAGCAGCACATGCCAGAAGCACTCGGAGGGTAAATCATTGAAGGGAGCTTTTGCTTTCGGGAGCCTTCTCCCTCCTGAGCAGCGCAGCAGCAGGAGCCGCACCTCGAGGGTCTCCTGGTGCTCCCCATGCCCCGCAGAGCACACGAGGCCAGCAGCCTTGGGGCAGGAGGAGCCGACCCGACCCGCTGTCCCTCCTCCCTGAGGAATCGCTTCCTGTGCCGTGCTCCAAACGTGCTCTGCGGTGTCCTCACACCGCCCTCCTCATGTCCTCTTTGTGCCACTGCCAGGCCGCAGGGAACTGGGCGCTGCAGGCCTGAGGCCCGGCCATGGCCGCAGCCTGGGCGCCCATGGGCCGTGTAGAACAAGGCACCGCCTGCCACCACAGCTGGACACACGGCCCGGCCGCTCACAGCGTGGCCCTGCAACGTTCAAAAAAGCCACAAGTTCGATTCCCTTACCTCCCCCCCAGCCCAATAAAAAGCTCATATTTTCAAAAGGCTAAACTAAATGAGGAGAAAAGAAGACTTGAAGTGTTTCCAGGTGCCATGGATCAGAAATGTCTTCTCCACTCATTTTAAATGAAAGCAGAACTGCAGAGCTCTCCGGTGCGGATCTCCTCTGCCTGATCTTACCTGCAACGTGCTACAGGCTCTCTGAGACAGCACTTCCACATATGCTGTGGAAATTTAGGATTTGTGCCTCATTGCTATCAAAGCTTTACGGATATTGCCTAACAAATTAGAGTAACAAGACAACATGATAAAAATAAGCTATAACAGTAAGCAATTAATGTTTCCATAAGACTTGCCTTTCAATGTGAATTATCTGAAGGTTTAATTTTACAACAGTATCTCCTATAAATAAAGCTAAAATTGGGACATAGTAGGCAGTGGCTCTGTATTATGTTTCTTCTTTATTTTGAGTTTATTTATTTATTTATTTATTTATTTATTTTAATCTGTGTTGTATTTTGGTTTTGTTTGAAATGGCAGTATGTTTTGTTTAAATTGGCAGTATGTCTTAAGGACAGAGTCACTGTAGGAAGTGAAGTAGGTAGTAAATCTACATCCAAGTACTGTGTCACTGTTTTATCAGTCCTCATGGTCGAGAAAGACAGTGCTGGAGTTGGCAGAGGAGGAGTTAGTGCCCACGAACAGGGGCTAAGCAGGAGTAGAGGCTTCAGGACCATAAGCAGCTTTCACTGGACACTTCAGAACCCTTTTCAGCTAAACATATCTACCTACTTGTCTAACAAGACCACATAAAGCAGGACAGAAAGGATGGTCCTCATGCATATCACATATGACATCACTTGCCACAGGTGTGGTAGGTTTCATGCAACATTTTCTCTCCCAAATACATCTCCCAGTTGGTAGGATGTCTCTTAGCTGGACAAATCTCTGTATGAAGTTCTGAGCTTATCTTCACATTATGCAGGAGATTTTGATCAGCTCAATGAAAGTATTATAGAATTCAAAAGTTTGCTTTTGTCATTTGTCCTGAGTCATCTGTGTGGAGCGGTTTGGCGATGTCGCAGCTGGCCAAGCAGCAGCTGAAGGAGCATCCTTCCAGGTGGGGTTGTCAGGAGGTTACCTCAGTCTGCTACAGATGGATGATTGTCTGTGTCTCCTGCAGACCTTCACAGTGATTTTACCCATAAAGTTCTGTGGGATGATCCTGCAGCCAACAGCCAGCAGTACCTTGGGGCAGTAACGTTGTGAGCCCATTCTGGGATTTCTACTCATGGTGCTGCTCAGCACCAGCCCCGCCTGCTCTGGCTGTGCTGCCCCGTGTGCTCAGCAGGGCTGAAGCTACACCAACAGGGAATTTCTCTACTGTTTCAACCCTCCCTTGAATCATCCATGCTGGTATGTCTGTTTGTAGGTCTCCTGCACATAAGTAAAATAAAGTAATATAAAATAAAATAAAATAAAAAAGTAATTAAAAACAAACAAACAAACCCAGTAACATATCCGAAATACCCTGAGGCTTTCCTACATGGCCCAAAAGTGATGGAATAAAGTTAGCAGCGTATTTCTGCTCTCTTTTCTCAGTATTGAGCAGATTTGACAGCACTGAGTATCTACAGCTCACCATCCACAAGACGAGTTGTGAGGCAGGCTGTGGTGCTGCTGTGCAGTGATTTTATCGGCTTGACCTTGCACCCTGTTGAGAAGATGTCCAAATGATAAAGCAGCCCCATCAATAATTCAGGGTGGATGCTGTGTGCACTGCCTGCATGAAAGAAGCTGCAGCGATGGATGGGCACAAGCAGGAGGGAGCACATCTGCAGGCAGGATGGGCTGCTCCCCCCAGCCAGAGGGCACCGGGAGCAGCCCCCAGCATCACCGGTGCAGTGATGCCAGCAGTCGTGCCTTCAGAAATACTGGTTATGGGACAGAAAAAGCACAAATCTGCTATTGCCTTTGCATCTGCCATTGATCGTCAGGCTAGCTGGGACAAGCAACTGCAGGACTATAGTGACCAATTTATCTTGCCTTAAAGCATTTTTGCATTTTGATGCTAATGAGTTATGAAACCTGTAATTAGTCTATATCATTCATCATTAAGCTTGTCACTTAGCCTTTAAATGGAAAGGTTCTATTTGTTGTATATGCTATTTAGGTAATGAGTATTTATTTTTATTTGATTATAATTATTTTATCTAGAAGGCGTCCCTCTGTTAAGGCACTTAGAAGGCTGCATATGCAATTAAGAAAAGCACAAACCTGTAAATGCAAATCCTAATAGCATAACATGTAAGAAGCAGATAACAACAGAAGTGGAAGATTTGCTTCAGGAAAAAAAAAATATATATATATATATATATTATATATATATATATATATATAATGCCAAAATATCAAGGTAGTTACACAGCTGCTGCATGAGGCAGTGGCTGGGATGGATCCTGTGTGCTGCAGAAACCCAGCTGCAGGTCCCAGCCATTGGCAGCACCTGGGACCCAAGAACCTATCTCATTTGCCCCCCCTGTACAGCTGGAGCCTATCTGCTTTTTGCTTCCCTTTTCCTTTGCTGCACTGGTGCACCCAAGAAGATGTCTTCAAAAGAGCTAACTGCAGTCTGCTAGTTTGTCGGGCTGGGAGGGGATTCAGCCAGGACAGGATTTTACCACACCCTTGCTTAAGCCGACAGTTCCCTCTCTATAGCAGAAGATGTGAGACTGCTGTTCCCTGCAGTTCCCTGTTGTGGCCTCGCTTGTCAGGCTTTGCACCACGCAGGCAGCAGAGCCCAGGGGCTCTTCTGGACGCTGGCTGGAGCCCGGGACACTTGGTGTGACACCTGAGCATCACAGGAGTTTGCCAGCAAGCCTTGCAGCAGCCGTTGTGTTGGCTTTACGCTGCCGCTGCCTCCTGATTTTAAAGCATGATTTCTGCATCCTTTTGCTAGCAGCTGGTCAGTGAAGCCATTTCTCCTGCCAACCCCTCAAAAATGGCTGTGGAAAATAAAACACACACACACACACACACACACAAAAAAAAAAAAAAAAAAAAAAAGCAGACCTGAAGTCTTGAGATGGGATGGAAGTGACGTGACTCATAATACAGGGAACTCTGTCATGCAGGAGCAGCTGCGCTGTCTTCTGCCTTCATGTCCTGTAGGAAGGAGCTGTAATCTCAGTTTATACGACCTTCGCTGTGTGACAGGGTATTTGATTTCAGCACTTGCCCTGTATCACACTTGACAGGTTGTGTTTAGATCAAGCATATCATCTTAAAAACAATCTGTCCTGATTTAGTGATGCCAATGGGCAGATTCTCCACCACTTCCAAAGCAGTTTGTTCTGTGTTTGATCAACCACGCTGTTAAAAATGTGTTTCTAATTTTGAATAAGGATTTTGAATTTGTTCTTGTGCTGTCTCCTGCTGGAATGAAGTCCCCTAAATCTCTGGAAAGGTTTCTCTCTGAAAGCACTGGGGCATTGCACTCAAGTGATAGTCAAAGCAGGTGTAAAGCACAGTTTTTGAGAGAGAATTGTGAATCCCTGTAACAGTGGACTCTTCTTGATCTTCTGATGGCTGTAATCAAAATTTAGTGCTCTTTCCGAGAGACATACTTTTACGGTGACCCAGCCTGTTGTCTCCCTGTATAACAGGAACATAGTGCTTGTTTGAACAGAGAGGTAACTAAATTTTGAAAGTTATTTTTAATGGCAGCAGGTCACAAAGCAGGAAGAGATGTGAAATATGCTCCTGTAATTCCCATTTTCCAGGAGTCCCCTCACTCTGCTGCTCATGGGTGGGCTGCGTGCCCATGCCCAAGTACCACAGCCTGACCTCCGGCAGCAGGGGTGGAGGAGTCTTGGGGAGAGAGCCCCGCAGAGCCCCACAGAGCCCCACAAAGCCCCACAGAGCCCCACAGAGCCCCATGGAGCCCTGCAGAGCCCCACAGAGCCCCACAGAGCCCCACAGAGCCCCACAGAGCCCTGCAGAGCAGAGCTGATGGGGCCGAGGCAGAGGCAGTGGGGTTGGATGCATGCTGGTTCCTGCAGCGCACAGCAGGACCGCTGTCAGAGGGGATGAGAAGAGCCCTTGTCGGGGGTGTGAAACCATGGTGCTGAAGTCAGGGAAAGAACAGACACCCCAGGAGACAGCGGGAGCAAGGGGCTATCCCATTCCCACCAAGAGTGGGCTTCTGGGCAGTTCAGTGGGTAACTGCTACAGATTGCTTGCAGTAGAGGAACTGAGCAGCTTGCTGACATGGTTTTCCATAAGGGAGGGAAAACAGAACTGAAAATTAATTAAAAAAGGGAAGGGAAGGGAAGGGAAGGGAAGGGAAGGGAAGGGAAGGGAAGGGAAGGGAAGGGAAGGGAAGGGAAGGGAAGGGAAGGGAAGGGAAGGGAAGGGAAGGGAAGGGAAGGGAAGGGAAGGGAAGGGAAGGGAAGGGAAGGGAAGGGAAGGGAAGGGAAGGGAAGGGAAGGGAAGGGAAGGGAAGGGAAGGGAAGGGAAGGGAAGGGAAGGGAAGGGAAGGGAAGGGAAGGGAGAAAAGCTATCTACCTGTCTTATTATATTCCTTGACATATCTCAAGTGCACTGCACAGGTAGTTTTGTCAGCTACCAGCTTCTGGAAAAGGGGGGTTGGTAGCCCCAGTGCTCATGGTGACAGTGAGACAAAAAAAAAATAAATACAGAAATTGTGTTTATTTAACCTATCCCTGGGAACTGGTGATGTTATCCAGGAACATTTTCTGTATTCTACAGTGCTAATTATGGGATCCCATAAACTGGAATAAATCTCTTCTGGTATTTAAGGTGATTTAAAATATTCTCCTGGTAGAAAAAATAAATTTGTTTTTTGCCATTTAGGAACTTTAAATCATGAATGTGGTGATACAAACTGAATTAAATTCACCTACTGTCCTTCAGAAGTAGTTTGCATTGTTATAACAGCCCCCAAGTAGAATAGTTTCAAACATCATTTCCATCCAATCACATTGATTTACTGTGCGTCGCAGAACAAAGCAGCCCTATAAATTATTCTTGTATATAAGTTCTTCAAAATATTCTTATCTTATTAGAGCAGTTAAGTCTGTGCAAAAAATAATTTAAATACCATTAAACATATTCACAATATTTAAATCAATCCAATGTTGACCACAAAAAACACTTTAATATTCTCCAGTCTCTAGCATTAAATTATTCTGGATGCGCATTACAGCAAACCTCAGGTCTCAGATTTTAGCTGTTTAATTTTATGTGTATCGTTTGAAATGCCACCTTGCAGGAGAGCAACATCAAACTGGTGCAGCACAGTAAGGTGAAAGCACTCTGAAGCAGGGATTAATTTCTGCAAACACTGCAGTCTGTGCTCTTTCAGAAGCAACTGCATGTGAGCCAGGCTTTTAAACATCCCATCACTTGCTACTGCACAGCTTTTCCAGCGCCACAAGATTTCAGTAATACTGCAGCCAAGGCACAAGCTAACAAGAGCGCTGCTGCACGCAGCTGGCTGCCACACAGACCCTGTGGAGCCCAGGATCCTGGCAAATCGTACTGACCGGGAGAGACACGGCCTTCCTTGCTGGAAATAAACGCCTGGACTCTCACAGCTGCACAGAACAAATGGGTAATTATTTACCTTGCAATGGTGCTCACTTTAACTTGCTTTGGTGCAAATGAACCAGACATCCCCAGGTTTGTCACAAGATGATATGAAAGGCTCAAATCACTTCATAATTCTGCCTTGCACTTTTTCTGTTTCCCTTTTCTGAAATTCAGATGTTTCGGATGCAGTTTTCCTTACCTGACACATACAATTTCTTTAAAACTTCCTTAGACAAAGAATTTGTCTTCTTTCTTCAGACAAAACTTCTTTAACAGCCCCAAATTGCTGAAGTACTTGAAAAATAAATAAAAAACATGGAAAAAAAAAAAGTAAGATGTTTATACAGAAGGGTACAGATGAACATGTTTGCTAGGTGAAAAGGGTGATTCTGGGCACCCAGATGGATTTACAGTGCTGTCAGCTGCCACACAGACAACTGGCAAATTGCTTCACATCCACTTTAAGAGGTAGTTCTGTGGGTTTATGCTTATTCAGGAATCAACTTATGTCTTCTGGCATGAATATACATGGCTTGAATCAGAATTTGCTATCCCCCTGAGTGGTGCAGAGCTGGTGGCAGCCCCCGTAGCGCAGCCCCGTCCCCACTAGCAGCCAGGAGCCTCGCTGCCTCTCCTGCAGCACGGCCAGGTGAGCTGTGCCCTGGCACGGCGTCAGGCACAGCCTGTCCCACCGCAGGGACCCCCCTGCCCACAGGGACCCCCTGCCCACAGGGACCCACTAGGGCTGGTTGCTGTCTTTTGTCTTCGAGTTTTGCCATAATGCTTGTGTTATTTGTCTATTCTTTTTAACAGAGGACAGTAAAATGTCAAAAATTCTTATTTTTTTCTTCTACGAATCAACCCCTGAAATTCAAAAAAAAATATATCAGTGAGTAAAAAATCTGTGTAATAAAAAGGAAAGGTGCATTTTGAGTTCAGTTTTAAGTCCTGTATTCAAATTTATGGCATTATAAAAAATAAAATTGCAAACCAGATATTAAAGTGAAGGCAAGCATGGGAAGAATCTGTTCCCAAAGTACCAGCACTGGTTGTTCTCCCATTGCTGGGCTGTTGTCATTTTCTCTCTGCACAACAAACTCCCCATGGAATTTACAATATTTTAATGGCTGAGTTTCAATAAAACTGCATTTTATGAAGCTTGCTTTTGTCAGACTCTGCCTTTCAAAGGCCTAGCTGCTGGGGCCACCTGCATGCCTGCAGAAGGGGTGGTGGCAGAGGGGAGCTGGGGGCGAGGGCGCAAGGAAATACAGGCAAGTCAGGGAAAAAAAAAAAAAAAGACTCCTCCAAAAGTAATTGCTCATTACTTTTTGATCATTATCAAACTGGAGAGATAATAAGATCCCTGGCTTGGTTGGGGATAATTTTTTAAGTGGATTTCTAGTGATATCTTCCATGACACAATGCAGCAGAAAGCAACCAGTCCAGGAAAGATAAACATTTAAATAAATGCTGATGAACACATGAGAAGAATTATGAGCCATGACAGCCAAGAACAGAGGGTGCTTCCATGGCTATGGACACAGCTGTACAAGTGGAAAGATCAATAAGTAATCAGGGTCAATAAAAATGAGATAAATTTATAGAGAAAATAACTTCTTATTTTTACTTTCTTGTTAATCAAAATTTTGGGAACACAGAAAAAGCCTTTGTAATCAATACATCTGAAGTGATCATTGAGATAGCTCTGCTGGTGTTCCTGGGAAGTGGTATGTGTAGAGCGTAAATGTTAGCAGTGAGGAAATGACAGCACGTGAAGTCCCATGGCCAGCATTACCACACAGCTCGGCTCGCTGTGGAGATGGAAGAGGGAAGCTCTGCGGCAGTCACTCCCCTGAAGAACTACCAAGGAGCCTGGACCCCAGCCACTCATGGCTGATGTGGGGAATTCAGTGTCTTACACAGATCTTGACCTATTTTGAGGAAATTGGAAGGAAATAACGTAGTAAGCAAGAAAATCCTACACACTGTCAAAAGTCAGTTGGCTTGAGTCACCAGGCATCATATCGGATGGCTTTTAGTTTCAAGGGAAAAAAAGAGAAATCAAATAGAAGTGCATACATATATATATATATACGTATTTATATATGTGTGCATGTATGTGTCCGCATACATGCATGAACAAGAACATTTTTAATAAATAAATAATAATTAAATGGTCAATTTTCTGCTAATACATGCATTTAATATTTCACTACAAAAAGAGGTCTAGTTACATAATGTAATTCACTTACATTCCTGTTAGAAACTTTAAGACATATAGTTAAAGCTAACAGTGATAAAAAAATGTAACCCCGGGTCATACTGGATTGCATTACAAAAGAAAATATGTCTAGAGACTATTTCAATAAAAGTAGGAATAAAATAAGAAAAAAATTATCTACAGAATTAAAAGATATTATTTTTCCATCAGAATATATTTTAGGGATATATTCCCTAATTGGATATTAAAAATAATTATAACAGAATATGACTGGAGAGAATGCAGGATGTCTCAAAACACATGCCAGGATGGCTTTACAATTTAGCATTATATTTTCTCCTGTTTTATAGCTTGTTTTATTTTCCCCAAATGCAACAGAAAAACCGTTCATGGAAGTCAAAATTTAAGGGAGCTTAGTCCAAAATATAAAAGAGACCAAGCCTGCTAAACTGGGGGGTTGGACCACATCATCTCCAGAGGCCCCTTCCATCCTCACCCCGTCTGTGACTGTCTAAATGCCTTCTTACTCGGAAGCCCGTGATGGCTGAGAAGTGACACATTCAGGTGCCTAAAGACAGAGATATGATCAAACCGAGGGATGTATGTGGTAGAGGTTGTGCCTGACTAATCACTTTAAAACCAGTACATTTATATGAAGTGTGTGTACCATTTCTTCTTAAGTTCTTACCTGTGTAGAAGCCTTTTAAAAATATTTTGAGTGAAGTTAGAGATACGAATCCTTTTTACACTGTGATCCCCTGGGAATGGCAGTGCTCTCTTTGTATTTGCAAAATGTGTAACACTGGAGGTTACACATTTTGCCTAATCCAGATAACAAATTGTATCTCAATTATTTTACAGAAATTCAAATACAGTGGGTGGGATTTAACCGAATATATGCTTAGGAAGATGCTTAACCACAGTAACCTCCTTCTCCTTTTCCACAGCTCAGTACATCTGAAAACTCCACAGATTAATTTGCATAACTGATCGTTTCAAATATCAGTTTTACCAAAAAATTGTGAGATTTATTTGCCGGTCCTCATCTGAGTTATTTGAGATGAAAGAAGCCTGCTCCTCCATCATCTGGATACTGGCAGTAGATATTCAGTAGGTATAATTCAAACGAAACAATTTTATATAGCTTTTTATAGAATGATATAGTCTATAAAGAACTGAGTGCTCAGTGGTGTCTTCTCGGGAGACAAATCTTAGATGCTTTGGGAAATCTTTACCGATCACTGGAGAAAACTACAAAGGCCTATTTTCAGAAGTGGAAAGGGCCAAACAACCTAGAAATTTATTTCCTCTTGAGTCTGAGTAAGATGTAAGAGAAAGAAAAAGAAAGGTATGGAGAAAGCAAAAGGTGTTCTGAAAAGTCAGCAGTGCAGCATTTGCACAGAGGGAAGCTGCCGGCAGCCCGGGGCCAGGCTGGTGCAGGCGCAGTACCCCCCGAGCAGCCGTGGGCTGCAGCGACTGAGCTGGAAATGCCTCGCAGAACAAAACTGTTTTTATTCACTCCAGTGTTCCTGCAGTATGGAGGTTTTTGTTGTTTGTCATGGATTTTACTTCCCCTGTCCTGATCTCCCTGGCTGGGAGAAAGCTGAGCCTGTACGGCAGGCACTGCTCGGGCACCACGCGCTCAGCGGTGCTGGCCGAACCTGGAGCTGTGTTTTTAACCTGTTTGTTTTAAATAATCGCTGCTGTCCAGACAGTTTTGTGCACTCGTCTTGGTGCCCTGCGGAGTGAGAAACCGCAAGCGATAGATTGTCCACTTGCCTCTGCAGTGGTGTGGGAATCCTTTCATTTTGTATACTAACTTGGTAGGACTGACCCAGGTTTTCCTCTGGCATTCTCGCCTGCCCTTCTCCAGAGGTAAGGTAACCATTACCTCTGTAAGGTAAAACCTTACCTCGGTAAGGTTACCAAGAGGAAGAACCCTGCGTGCCAGGCAGGGCCACAGTGCAGCTGCTGCCCGCTCCGGGTACCCTGCTGCGGGTGGGTCCCCAGGCAAACAACTGGCACCACTGGAAACTCAAAGTCCCAGCAGACAGATTTTTAATTCACATTCACCAGGCACATTGTTAGAAAAAAATAAAGGCAAACCAAAAAGAAGTAGGAGAACACATTGAAGGTGGAGAAGCTGAGGGCTGTAGCAGCCTGCTCAGAGCAGCCAGGAGCAAGGGTTGCCCTGCGATGGCCGTAGCACAGAAGCAAAGTGGCCCACAGGTAGAATGCAAACTCACAGTGTGCTGGGCCACGGCAAGAGTGTGAGCAATGAAAGCAAACGGGAGTTTTCCTCAGTTTTTACCAGTCTTTTGTAGATACTTTTTTATAGACTGGTTTGGGTTGGAACTAGAGACCCCCTAATTCCAGCCCCTGCCATGGGCAGGGCCCCCTGCCCCCAGCCCTGGCTGCCCCCAGCCCCATCCAGCCTGGCCTTGGGCACTGCCAGGGATGGGGCAGCCACAGCTCCTGGGGCAGCCTGGGCAGGGCCTCACCGCCCACAGAGGGAAGGATTTCTTCCAAATGTCTGATCTAAACCTACCTGTTACGCAGTCCTGTTGTGCTTGCGTAACGTGTCTGTACACATCTGTGTTATACACAGGCTGTCTAAATATCTGCATTTCTAAATGCCATGCTATAGCCCAGAGTTGGCCTTCCTATGAAAAACATCAGACAGTGAGGCACATAGTACCACACAGATGCCCCTTCAGAAAATATCATAACTATTGTGATTTTAGTATGCTAGTTTTCAGACAATCCCATTGTATAGGTAACCTTAAACTTCCAGCATTCATATTTATCACATTTGCATATGCACTATTTCTTGGCCCCACATCTTCCACCTGCCTATTGCAAAGTTAGCTATTTTTACTGTAATTTTCATTGCATTCTCTTTCCCTTCTTTTCTTCAGAAGAGCAAACTCTTAAGATGTTTTTTTTTCCTTACTTTTGCTGTAGAACTTCATCATAGTAATGGAAAAAATGTCAGAAATATTGAAGAAAAAAATGTAGCGAAATGTCACACAAAAGGAAGAAGTCTTTCATCCAGCGAGTTTGTCAAAAGATGCTATTTGACACATAACTGCTTCGTTTATGGACTGTCAGATTAAAAAGCAGCATTTTTCTCCAACAGAATGGCAGCAGATTGTCAGGACCGATGGGACACATACAAGTCACATAGACGAGGCTTTTCGGGAGCTGGAAATTAATACCTTGGCTAAAGAAACATTGTCATTTAAGAAAAGGTTAGAGGTAAGAGAGATGGAAAATGATTACGGACCGGGAGGAAGCCGGTGAGCTGTTAGCAGAGCCAGGCCCGGCTGCGTCACGGCACTGCTTGGGACACAACTGCCCCACAGCCGTGTCTGAGACCTGGGCCTGCGGTGAGAAATGGGCGCTCTGCCTGGGAAGGAAAGGCCAAAACCACATCTCTGAAAATAATACATCTAAAAGGAGCTGTATTAGTGCTGCTTCTTGCAGTGGTGCAGGAACATCAGCCCAGCTGCCTCTGCAGATCACCACCTGGTTGTCCAGTATCAGACTGAACTCACAGCAAAAAAAAATGAGCTTCCCGCAGAGCAGCCAGCCCCCTGAAAGCACACAAGCAGAGGGAATGTGTGGCAGCTCCCTGCAGGCACACCAACAGCAGCAGCCGCCAGGGCTCCCAGGACCCTGCAGTGGGTGGGTGGGCAGCGAGCACAGCACAGGTGATAACTCCTGCACTTACTTTCTGAAGGTTTTGAAGAAAACAGCTAAGTGGCTGAGATTTGGGGTTGGTATCAGGAGAAAAACAGTGCTTTTTTGTTTGTTTCCTAAAAAAGAAAAAAAGTTTGTGAAAAATGTATTTGAATTACTGGTTTAGATAACAAACCTAATGATGAGCAGTTGGGGGGGTGGTGTTACATTTTTCTTAGCATTAGAAATGTGGGCTACACAGGAAAATAACAAGGTATATAGAGAGCTGGAATGATTTGGAAAAAAAAATCAGATAAAGCTCATAACACTCTGGAGATGTTCCTTTTATTCTTTTCAAATCTGTAATATTCATTTTATTTCTTTCATCTTCTTTAGCTTGAAGTTAATTGATAAGAGACAAAAATGCTCTAGATAGCTATGACAGATAAAAAAAAAAAAAAAAGAAAAAAAAAAAAGAAAAAAAAAAAAAGGACAATTTTGCATAGAGAAATCAGTGATTTCGTCCAGATCCCGGGCCATGCAAGGATTCTGTTGTATTTGAAATGTAACCTCTGTAGTTAATAGGCTTTCTTTACAGAAAATATTTGCCGTTCTTTTGGCTATAAAGCAGACATCACCTCGTTTTGGTGAAGCAAGGAGTCAAATACTGTAACTTACTGCCCGGCCAGGTAGCGCCATCACACACACAAATCACTGCTGCAGTGCAGATGGCTGCAGGTTTCACAGACATTACTGAGGTCTTTGGATTCCTGCCTGAGAGCAGGGTGAGCTGCAGCAGATCGAACATGTTGATGGGCACTGTTTCTCCTTGCTGGGAAGGTGCCTGCCCCCCTCCCTGGCCCCACTGAGGTGCCCATGTCCCAGGGGCTGCTGCTGAGCAGCACGGCTGCATGTGGCCTTCACACCTTGTGGCTGAGTCCAGCAGTAACCTGTGCAACTAAGTCTACATCTACATGTTTCTTGAAGACCTCCAGGGATAGTGACTCAACCTCTTCCCTGGGCAGCCTGTCCCTGTGCCACACAACTGTGTCATTGAAGAAAATTCTCCTAATACCCAACCTAAACCTCCCCTGGTGCACCTTGAGGCCATTTCCCCTCATCTTATCACTTGGTGCTCGGGAGAAGAGCCTGATCCCCACCTCACTACAACCTCCTTTAGGTAATTGTACGATAAGCTCTCCCCAGAACCTCCTTTTCTCCAAGCTAAACAACCCCAGCTCCCTCAACCACTCCTCATAAGACTTGTAAGACTTAGACTACTGCCTGTGTAGATGATCTTCCACATCTCCTGAGTGGTAATTGCAAGAAAATGATTGACTTACATGCATTATTTAACCATGTCTATTGGATATCTTGCCTTCTCAGCAAGATAGCAGCATCTTCCACATTCCCATACTGACAGGTCCCTCTGCCCACTCCAATTGCCCCGGGGGAAAGCATTCCAGCAGTCACAGAGCAGCCTCAGCACATTGCTGGCTCTTCTGCCTTGTAAATTAATTCCTGCTTCAGGAAGTAGAAAGAGTAGTAGGCAGATATAAAGACAACTAAAGCTACTCATTGAAGGATAATAGACACTGAGCAAGAAATTGCCCACATGTAAAATTTGCGCTGTATCTCAGCAGACTTCCTTTCTATTCTTCCAAAGGACTGGATCTGACAGCAAGCTTCACATTTAAGCTATTAAGCTGCTGGCTTTCATTTCCTTGCTAAAATAAAATGGAAATCTGTGGCTAGTCAGAGCTCAAAAGAGGGAAAACATTTTCTCCTTTCCCATCAGAGTAATAAGTCGAGCACGTGAGCCTGTCTCCAGGCTCCTGTTCCTCCTCTCTGCAGACAGTAAGGCTGTCCTGCAGCCCGGCCACCCCGCTCCTGCAGCACAGCCAGGCTGCTGGTGCTGCTCTCACTAGAGCTCCGAGCACCCAGCTGCAGGCAGGGGGAGAGCAGCAGCGATGTACAGGCAGACACCTCAGCGATGTTCAGGCACAGTGTCTTGGTTTGGTAAGATTTTATTATGTTTCCCATTGATGATCTGGAGGAAGCACCATGAAATTCTCCCTCGTCCAGACCTAGGCTCTCCTGATTCCCAGCGCTGGAACAAAAGAGCATGCTGCACTTTTCAGTTCCTGTGAATCCTGGTGCAGCCAAACGCTAACAAAATGCTGCATTTTTAATCCTACCCTGTGCTCAGCAGCAGCCTTGTTCAGGGAATGGATGCTACCAGGAAAGCCCACGGCAGGATGCAAAGCAAATGTACGGTTCCAGATGTGATACTGGGCACCTGTCAGTTCCACCACCAGCTGAGCATAAGCACACACCAGGTGCTTGATTACAAGCACCTCATTAAGGAGATATGCTATGAATACGTTGTAAAATTTGTGTTCATGAAAATATGGACTGGAGAGTCACATTCCAGCTGTAGTTCTCCCAGCAACAACACAAGTACAAATGCCCCAGCTTTGTCATAAGAGAAGTAAATTTTTCTCCTACTCTTCACTTTCAGAGCTCTCATAAACCCTCATTGCTCTGATGCTAACACCTTTTAATTCTCACTTACTAAATATATTCACAGTCACATTACACAGATCTGCTTTTAGCACGACACCATCCCTTAGTTTAATTAATTCTTCTCCCTTTTTTATGTTTATTCCAATGCTGCATTTATAGAAAGGATATACATCTTCCCCTTGCTTTTGCTTTCCTTTGCCAAGCACCATCACCATCCCAATTTATCTTGATGTGATCCACGAGGAAATGAGCAGCACCAGCCCAAGGAGTCATCGTCAGCAGCTGAGCAAACAGCTGCACCTCATGCAGACACCCTCCATCGCCTGGGGGCTGGGTGCCAGAGCAGTGGCAGTGGAGGGGGGGCAGGCACAAGCACCCCAGGGCAGCACCCCAGGGACCTGGGGTGTCCCCAGGGCCAGCTCACACCACACGTGGGCAGAGGAGCTCCACGTGGCCTTGCCACAGAGTGCACAGTTCAAAATTACGCTTTGAATTCCACTCCTAATGTACAAAGATGTTTGTTTATTTTAATGTGTGGGTACAAAAATGAAGTGACACAGATTGTGCAGGGCAGTACTGTGATAAATGCTCAACACCCAGCCTGTCACTGCACTGCAGGAAACGTAGTGCCAGGTCTGCAGAGAGCTGATGGCTTCTGTGACTCCACTGAAATTACTGACCATCCCTCAGGCTGCTAAATAATAAGACGTCCTTGACCAAATGATATTTTCATCCAGCTTTCATAAGATCAGAAAATCCAGACTATCTGTCCAGCCATGCTTCCAGGAACTCATTGACTTCAATAACGCTCGGACTGAAAATAGAATCTGTGCAGAAAAAGGACGAAAGCAAGGCAAACAGTTAGGACTGAGCAGGTAGGCAATCCTACAACACTGTAATGATGCACAAAAAATCAATATGCTCTCCAACAAATATTTGCCACCTCCCATGTTGTTGCCTAAGTACGAGCCCTCACTAACAAAGGATATATTTTTTTCCTATGGGCTCCATATTCAATTATTAGGTAAATCTCTCGTTCATTTCCAGTTATCATTTTTGCATATTTTTCCTGACCTAAATTCCTGAAATGAATCCATTTATTTATTTTAAATTTGCAGGTGGAAATTTGGAAAACAGACTTAAGCAAACACAAGTCATCAGTCATTTACAAGGCTTATACATTAATCAGATACATATCTCAGACTCAAAACACTGTTGTCAAATTAAGTTAGTTTTTAACAAGCTTTGGGCTTGTCTTTTTTTTTTTTTCCCCTCTCTTTTCAGATCTTAGGAAGAAAGTGTGCACCTAAATGCTTGCCTGTCTTTTTCCCATTTCTACAACGTGATCTAATTACGAATTGGATCTCTCCTTTACTGGGAGGTGATGGAGCACTGGGACAGGCTGCCCAGAGAGGCTGTGCAGTCCCCTTCACTGGACATATCCAAACCCTGCCTGAGTGCCATCCTGTGCAGGGTGCTCTGGGTGATCCTGCTGGGCAGGGGGGTTGGACTGGGTGATTTCAGAGGTCCCTTCCAACCTCAGCCGTTCTGTGATTCCGTACGGTGCTGCATTTCAGAATGTTCATCATCTAGGATGAAATTTCTCGTCTAGGATGAGAACAGTACTGATAAGGCGCTGACAGTTCAGTTGTTGCTGAGCACTGCTTGTGCCAGGTTAAGGACCTTTCCGTTTCCTATTCTGCCCTGCCAGCAAGGGGGCTGGGGGTGTGCACGGAACTGGGAGGGGACAGAGCCAGGACAGCTGACCCAAACTGGCCCAAGGGATATTCCTCTCCATCCCATATGGCATCACGCTGAGCAAGCCCTAGGGGGTGGCTAGGGTGTGGGGGAGACTGCTGCTCAGGGATGGGCTGGGAGTGGGTCGGCAGGTGGTGATAAATTGCATTGTGCATCACTTGCTTTGTACTTTCTAATATTGTTTTCATTATTATTTCTCTTCATTTTCTGTCCTGCCACATCAAACCACAACATTCTCCAAAGAGGACTTCTGCACACCAGCTGTTTCCTTGTAGGAAGAATTAGCAGGCACTGAGAAGTGCTGGAACACTTGAGTAAATTGGCACCTGCTACAGCAAACAATGATTCTGTCAATAAAGATAATACAGCTGGTAACAATATTACACGAGCGCTCTGACCACTCCCTTGACTTCATTGTAGTCACCACATCTGAACAGTGAAGGGCCCTGATATACATGAACATAGGAAATGTCACCGGAGAGGTGCCTCCCCTCCAACACCCCCATCTAGCACAGCACTCCTGCGAGGAGTGTTTCACATCAGGTGTGGTAGGAAACCTAGCAAGAGGGAATAGCCCCATTAAGATGATCTTATCCAGCCATCTTACTGTTATTACAAATATACTCCAATTTCAAAAAAAAAAAAAAAAGAGAGAGAAGATCTATATCTGAAAAGCGTCATATAAAAAACTATTAGCCACCAGTGATCTGATAAATTCTGATTGCAGATACGGATAGCACCTCAATATGATAACAAAATTGTATTGAAACACTTAAAATGAATAAGACTTTCATCTGAATTGCTAAAATTTGTGTTCCCCAGCTGATTTACTTCAGGTGTGGCCTCACCAGGGCTCACATTCAGATTTAATAGATAATTTTGGAACTGATTCACAGATATCTGCAGAATTCTGATCACTAAAGTCTGCAGAACGATGCAATGAACATCGCCCATACTGTCTCCTACACTCCAATTCAGTCATCTTACAACAAGTAGCGAACACATTTTTTTCTTTTTTGGTATATAACAAAAAGAAAAAAAAAAAAAAACACCAAAGGATCTGATTTCTGTTCTTACCTTAGAACAGCAGCAATAGTTAAAAATATGATTTAAATACATCACAAAGCACACCTGGCAGCATCATGCCCACAGACACTAAGGGCTCTCGCACACATACACGCAAACACAAAGTGAGCTTTGCATTCTGTCACAGGGTTAGTTGGCATTTTATGACTGCAAGTTCTTACGTTAAGATGATCAAAGAAATAAAAAGCATTTTGAATAGTTAATGATGAAAAATAGCTTAAACGTTCATAAAAGCTTTATTTTTTGTCATTTGCTTGGAGTCTTTCAATGGTTTATAAAAAAAAAGCATTAACACTAAAGAACTGAACTATCGATCATTTTGGTAGTTGTTACAATTAAAATTACAAAGTAAAAGACATTATAATAAAACTCTGCTTACACGTCCTTATCATTCCTGCTGCGTCCTTATCATTCCAGGCTGTTCGGCAGCCTGGCCCCACCAGGAGGCAGGGGCTCTGCTCTCTGGTGGGACCATCACCAGGAACAAACAGAAAATAAACAAATCAACCAAAACCAACCAACCAACCAACCAACCAACCCACACACACACACAAAAAAAAAAAAAAAAAAAAAAAAAAAAAACACTTGAGAGCACTACAGTGCCTGACAAGGGAATGAGGAATATCCCTTCCTCATAACAGGAGGGAGATCTGCAAGACAAAACATGAAGCTGGTGCAAGACTTTACATGCAAGTTATAAGGCCTCCGTTAACTGAGAACGGGATTTGTGGTGAGGGAGCCAGCGGTGCCCCTCTCCCTGAGCAGCCGTTCACTGCTATTCACAGTTCCAAAGGGTCACATGCAGGCAAGATAATGAGAAACGCACCGTGTTTTGTATTTCGTTCTCATCCTGCTTACACGATATGGATGCACAATGCTCTTGTTCTGTAACATGAGACATGGAAATCTCTCCACGTGGTGCTTCAGCCACCAGCCTCATCTCTGCTTTTTAAAGCACATTAACAGTAAATACCATTTTGTGCCCCTTCCACCCTCCTGACGGGAGAACTCTTGTAGCACACACCTCAGCACAGTGCAGGAGCTGCTGTGCTCTTCACACAGCTACGTCAGGGCAGCTGGCTGTTGGATGAGCTACTGCAAAGCAACTCCAAGTGCTTTGAACCTGCCCAAGTTCTCATCCACTCTGCTGTCTCTTGCAGCAACCTCGGTGTGACAAATACAACTTCAGAGGAGCTGAATGCAACCACCAGGCTTGCACAAGAGCTTCCAGTGCTATTAGCTCCTCAGCACAAAAGGAGGCTGTAACATGGGGCTGGAGCTCCAAGCCCATCCCAGCCACAGCCCAGGGCGCTGAGCAGCTCCGCAGCAGGCACCAGGCTCGGTCTGCACTGAGCTGGGGAGGGCAGGATTGCTGCTCAGTGCCAGCAGCACCTCCAATGCTCACCACTGGGTCCAGGTACGTGTTTGAAGATACACAGAAACACCAAAGCACCCACTGGAAAGGATGTGGTTTAACTCCTCTTCAGTGCCAAGGGTCTCTGCCTCTGAAGAAAGGGTTAATGGCTGCTGGCTTAATTAGTGCAACGTGAATGAACAACATTTTTGTGAACTTGAGGGTAAATTAAGACAACGTTTAGTTCTGCTTCTTATTAGCTCTGCATAAATTCTCCCAGGAGCCTAATTAGCTCTGTCACAGTAAACATCTCCTCTGTTTACACAGGGGAACGCATTCCTGTTCTATAGGTTTTGCCCCTGCAATAAGCAGCATTAGGAAGTGCTGCCCCCTCCCACCCCTCCCGTAGGGCACTGGGTGCCGCAGCGCAGGGTCTGCTGCCCCGTGCCCCCAGCCCTGGCTGTGAGCAGTTCCTTGCAGCCAGCCCACAGCTGCCTGTGTGACCCCCAGCCCCCTGCCAGCACAGGGGCAGGGGGCTCAGCTGGACACCCCAGGGCACGCTCCTTTGGCACTGGGACATGGGGCTCCAGGAGGCAGCAGGCTTCCAGCCACGCATCTCCCCGTGAGTTAACAGGCTGCATTGCCAGTTACCCAAGCAAGCAAGCTGGACTTGCCAAGGCAAACTTGTTTCCCCCCAGGCAGTCTTCAAAATAAAGTGCCTATAAGGAAAAATAAATAAATAAAAAAGAATGAAAAAGCCAACACCTGGGAACACTATCAAGAGATAGTGGACTCTTTCACTGGGAAGAAAGAATCAACTGATTTCAAGCCTTCTTTTCAGATCTGGGCACTTCCCGCATGTGAAATCATTGCGGCACACAGCTTATCTCCTGGGCTTCTCTCCAGCCCGAGGTAGGCTAGATTACTTCCCATATCAGTGTTTGTGCTGGAATCCCGCTGCCTGGCAAGGAGCACGAGCTGCTGCTGAAGCTGGTGGTGGTGGCGTGCTGCCAGCCCTGCCCGGGTGCAGCCCCGGGCCTGGTGGGACCGGCCGTGTCTGTCACAAGGAGTAACGTCCCGGCCACGCGACCTCTGGGTATCCATGGGATTTCCACAGTAAGTGTCTTAATAAGTGGAGAGTAACCTCTCCACTGCCACCAGTGCACCTTCAAGCTACTGCCACCACTCCGGGATTTTATAACACAGAACTTCTCTTCCTGAGAGTAACAGCCATATAATAATCACAAGTAAAATTGGCTCTGTACATTAATTATCTTTAGACATTTGTTCCAAAGTGCAGGCAGTCATTTTTATGTTTTAACATTTATAGTTCTGTACAAAGCAGTTCGTTATGCAGAAAGATCTCAATTCAGTCAGGTTCTCTCTCCCCTCTCAGTTTTTACATGGAGCCTCCAGACCTTTTACTCTGAAGAAAGGTCTCAATTCTGTGCTGTCAGGAAGGAAGGTGCTGTAGCTCATGGAACAATGCGGTGAGGGGTGACCCCATTCTCTGTGCTGGGTGCTGTTGGTCCCCATCCCACTGTCAGACTTCCCCTAGTCCTGGGCCAAGACATTAAGAACTGACCCCAAGATGCTACCCGTAACTCTGGATTTCCTGATGCTGAGCACAGCCTCCTGAGCCCCAAGCCCCTCCAAGCCCCCCAACCCTCCTGCAGCTCCCCGTGGGGATGCTGCTGGAGACCACAGCTGCTGTCTGCAGCCTGGCTGGGCGATGTTTGCTGCTCTCCCTTTAGCTGGTAAGACAAGGTTTAGAATGAAAGTTGCGCAGACTAGATAGTAGGAAGAATTATTGACTACAAAATTGTGAACACACCTTTTGGAGCCTTTTCATCACTCATTACAGTGAGTTACCAGGCAGACACCGGCCACGCTGGTGTTCAGTATTACGGTGGTGTATTTGATATCAGGTCTGGAGGGTGGATCACCTGAGAAATACAAGGGAACAGTCTCCACAATATGACTTGTTGGCAATCGCATTTTTAGTACCCTTCACTACCAGAAATAGTGTCTGAAGTGTTTTGCAACTCTCAGGCAAAGTTCTCCAGGTGAAGAAATGAAAAAAGGCTCAAGTCACAGGGCCGCTAATAGACCCCCTCCAGCTCAGCAGGGAGCAGGGCATTAGGGGCTGCTGGGCCCCGTGGGTGCCACCAAGGACACCGTGCACCACCAGGACACGGGTGGGTCCTGCTGCCCCTGCACAGTGGCACCGCAGGCTCCCAAGGCCAGGCAGGTCCCAGCCCTGGTGCTTTGGTGCGCTGGGAGCTGTCACCGCACAGCTGTGCCACCTCACGTAGCCTGCCTGAGCCTGGGCTAGACAAAGCAAAGGGGATGATTTCTCCAAAGTCCACCACAGCAGCACGTGTGGTCTGTGATGGTTGCTGCAGCAGAGATGGGCACACACTGTGACTGAGGGAGAGGGATACTCACACAGCAGGAGTGCGCGTCTCTGTTTCAGGGTGTAGGCACAAAGAGCATTTCTCGTTAGCTTAGGAGAGTATGAAAGCTCCCAGGAACTTCACACTTCTGTTCTCTAAAGAGCCTCTGCCCCAGAGTGCTCTCCTAGCTCCAACAGATTTCTCTGGAGTCTGATTAAACTCATAATTTGTCACTGAAAATGTCATAAAATATTTATGACACAGCTGATATTTAAAGATCACAGTAGAAATTTCTAATAACCGCTGTAATTCAGTGGAAGCACAATCTGATTGACACAGCCAGAAAATTGAAATACTAGAGCAAAGAAACGCTCTGATGTGCTCACTAATTAGTTATCCACAATTCCTGGGGTAAAACTTGCACACTCAGACCCTATTCAAACACTTTTGTGTAGCCACTACTGCTGTGCAGGACATATAAGACGTACAGACTGATGGATGTTCCAACTTCCATTTGGAAGTTCTGCCTAGACTTAACATAATCAGGTTTTATGCTTCATGATGTTGCATAATCTAATTTGAAT
This sequence comes from Aythya ferina, assembly GCF_964211825.1. Lineage (NCBI taxonomy): Eukaryota > Metazoa > Chordata > Aves > Anseriformes > Anatidae > Aythya > Aythya ferina. Next base: position 64,789,221 of record NC_140301.1, read on the forward strand.
TCTTTCAGGGTTTTGCCCTCCAAACAGTAAATGATTAGAGGGTAATAAAGGACAATGGGGAAAATGCTTTGTTTTCCTTGTTTTAGATGCACTGCCAGATCACAACACGTCTTCTATTAGGAAAAGGAAGGAATAGCCTTCTCCATCTTCTGGCAGAACTCCAAGTCACCTCTCAGAGCTCTGTCCTCCCACCACAAGCTCAAGTACCTTTGTTTATGCATTGTTGGTCAACTTAAAGGAAATAAGGCTCCAATAATGTTATTTTAAAGCTGTCGTCTCTGCTATTGCTTGCCACAGATAAAGTTACCTAACTAATATTTAATGGCTGATCATTGAGCTAGGATTGAAGAATTCTGACTGCCCACCTAAGTGTCATTGGCATCTATCTCATGCTTGTTTTATGCATCCTGGACGTGTTGGAGGAGAGTTACTTCAGTCCAGAGGCCTGACTTCCCTGGTACTGAAAACTTGCAGAACCTCAGGGACAAACTCTCTACAGCTCTTTCATGCCCAGAGCTGATTAAAGCCATCTCCCACATTTGTTATGCAAATTAAAAGAGTAATTGACTCTGTACTGAAGGCAGGAAATTTTTCAGCCTCTCTCTGCACCAGCTTTGCTCTTAGGGAACTTTCATCGACTCAGTACAGGTGAGGAGAAATTCTGCTGACAATTTTGCAATTGGAAGTGTTTTCTGGGAAAAAAAAAAATAAATAAATAAAAAATAAAAAACAAACAACAACAACAAGCTTTCAATACAGTAAGACCTGCAGGAAAGATTTCTAAATTGCCACTGCTTTCTCATAGAAGTGCATTTTACAACAGAGGAAAATAGTGCACTCATTTTTTATTTTGGGTTTAGCTAAGTGTTCTTCAGCTCTAGTTTCTAACATGGTACATAAAACTCTTTCCTTAACTTAGAGTTGAAGAGTTATAGTTGCATCACTACTAAAAAATAAATAAATAAATAAATAAATAAATAAATCAGATGTTAAGTTAGTTGGGATAAAATGGCTTTTTAATAGCCTGCACCATTAACTACAGATATTTTAAAACTATAAAAGAGAGCTGTAATAATAACAAATTGTTCAAGAAAAAAAGGCAACTGATATAACTGCTTCAAAGTAGGGAGGCAAAAAAACAGAATATTTTTTTCATAGAAATGAATGAGTCATAGTAGAACATCTATGATCGTAGAAAAACACTAGTCACTGGTAAATAACACAGTTATGAAGTAACAAATACAAAAGGATTCCTCACCACTCACCTGGAGACTTCTACTGTCAGAAGGTATCTTTATGATTACACAGCCCTGGCACTGGGCCTCCTGGTGACATTTCCTCCCTGAATGGGATGAGCTCCTTCACAAAAAGCACAGTTGAGCCCACCCAAGCAAGCCCTTTGACTTGGAGGAGGATGTTCCAAGAGCTGAGTATCCTCACTGCTGGAAGTGATGCATTTATTTCCTGAATCTGTTCATTTTCAGATGAAGTCATTGCACACTCATACCTTCTCTGAAGATCCATCTATTCCACATCACCATGTAGATATATATAGACAAGAGACTTTAAGGTGTTTCGATTAAAAAAAAAAAAAAAAAAAAAAAAAAAAAGAAAAGCTGAACTCCTTAAGCCTTTCTATATGGAATACTACAAGATCTCCCCTTGTTGTTTGACCTTCACATGTAAGCACCTGCAGGTATCAAGCATGGGCATGGCTCTACCGATGGACTTCCAGTTTCTGTGCAGGTAGCTTTTATGAGGCTTCTCTGTCTGCATGGCCCTAGATCACAGAGGCACTTTAAGTCACATCACACTCATTCACCCTAAACTTGTGGATAAATTCAGTTTTCAAGAGATTCAAGACGTCTCCAGCTGAGCATCTAACTTACACAGGAGTAACATCAAAGCTCCACAAGGCTGACATGGGTCTTGCCTGGTTGAGCCCTGAACACCTCCAGGAATGCAGCCCCCAGCCTCTCCGAGCCTCTCCTCCTGTGTTTGACCACCTCAGGATGAAGGCTTTTCCCTGCATCTACCTGGCACGTTCCTTGCTGCTGTTCCTGCCACTGCCTCTCGTCCTTCCAGCGTACCTCAGGAGGTACCTGGCTCTGGCTCTTCCCCACAGGGAGCTGAAGGAGGTAGAAGGATCCTCCAGCCCTCCGCACAAACCTACTTCTCAGCCTCTCCTCACACAGTCCCATGCTCCAGCTTCAGTTTTGTAATCTTCTTTTGTTGTTTTGTTTTGAGTGGAGGGGGCACAATTCAATTTTCCCAGCTTCTCTTTGAGAGATACTTAATTATAGCTTTTTTTTCCCTTTCTTCCCCCCTTGCACATGCTACAAAAAGGCAAAGATTAAGATAGTCTACTATCAAAACATCTGAGACAGCTGTACAAATGGCTCCATAGGAATATCCCAGATGAGTAGATGGGCTATTAAACTCCGTGTCTGTGGATTGGTCTAGCGCAGATCAAGAAGATACCGATCAGATGGTATTGTTCAGCAGCAGGCAAGTCATTTGTCTTCAATATGAACACAATGCTCCTATTGTTGCACATCAGCTAGGGACCAGCCCTGTTATTGTGGCATTGATTAGTTGGTTTTGAGAGGGCAGAGGAGAGGTCTGAGTTTTAAGCACAGCTGAAAATCATGTAAGGGAATGGCGAGCAGGGAATACGTCACAGGAACAGCTTGCTAGAAGGGCTGTTCTAACGCCGTTGTACCTAGAACAACTCCATTGCTATCCAGAGGCAACAGCCCCACATCCTCTCCACATATGTGACCAGATGAAGAGAAGGCCAGCGTGCAGAGTGATACCTGCAACCTTTATACATGCCAGTACCTGGGTCAGCAAAGCACTTTTTTGTGTGTTTATGTGACTGGGCTGCTTGGCCTGGTGCGTCCCACATCTGCCCCAAGAGTAATGCTGTGGACGCAGGTCCTACCCCATGTCCCAGCTGCAGGGGGGTGGCAGCCCTCCCCAGCAGCACGGAGGGTGCTTGGCCCAGCCTGGAGCACGGTGTTGCTTTGTCACACTCCCCAGCAAGGCAAAGGCAGATGAAGTCACCATGGGCCATGGCAGTATGGGGTCAGACCTGAGCACTGCAGCAGCTGGCAGTCCCTGTCTTACACCCACGCTGGCCACCACTGAGAGCAGTTATCTTTGCTGCTTATCAGCAGTTGCCTCTTGTATTTTTCCTGAATTGCCACAAATACCCACGAGATCTGCGATGGGATCCTGGCACTTCCACCACACCATGCAGCACTGGACCTGCTGCTGCGCTCCTCAGCGGGACTTTCCCAAGGCAGTGCTTTCCAGATCCAGCAACCAGGTGCTGTACTGGCATCAGGAAACTATGAGTAGTGTCTGAGAACAGCTTCCAGTGATCTTACCCATAAAGCTCCCAGCCTAATAAATGTAAGTAGGAATGTCACTTTCATTTAATCTTTCCTGACTTCCTCGCACACACACGATATGGCCCGCACTTTCATTACTCCTGGTGTCACCAGGGTTATGCTGCAACTCAAGCCATTCACGCTCTGTCCAGCTGTGGTGGAAGCATAACAAGGAGTAAAGCTGTTACCAGCCCCGTGGGGCAGGGCAGATAGCATTCGCTGCACAAGTGGGCTCCCAGCAGCAGCACCACGCCAGGACGCTGCATGCAGCCAAGCAGTAAAGGCAAAAAAGGTGACAGGATGGGAGATAGAGCCAGCTGCATCCCCATCGCACCGATACCAAGACTCAGCACTCAGGAGATGCTCAACTCTGCATTGATTCTGCATGCAGAAACAGGTTGAAAAGAAACAGTGACAAAATATCACGGAAGCAGCAGTGACGGAGTCCTGATTCATGGGTCCCCCTCTACTGCCTAATTTGTTGTTTTGAAAGAGATCAATGCCGTTGATCTCTGCCAAAATTATGGATATGCTACTATTTGTAGATCAGTTCAGTGCATTTACAATCCCACGAGAAATCTCACTGCCGAATTTACTCATTTTCTCATTGATACTGACAACAGCAGTAAGCACTCCTCTCCAACACCTGGTTCTGAGGCCAAGGATCCCAAGGAAATTCTGCATCTAAAAAAGCAACCCCAGCAGAAACAGCTTTGTGACATTAAGCAAATCAAACCTCAGCCTTACCCTGCTCTTTGTCCCTACCCTGCAAAGGAACCAGCAAACACCATCTTCTCTTTGCTGGTTACTTCCAGACCAGTGCCCTAGGCAGGGCTGCAAACTGCTGCTCATGTAACGCACCTGGCTGTTCTGGGACTGATACCGCATTAGATATAGGAAGGAAATTTTCAAAGCAGTAATTAGTGAGGTTTACTGTTTCTGCTGATGTTTATATTTAACTATTATTATCATCATGCCAGAACTCCCCAGTTTTTGCACTGAACACACACACACACACGCTCTGACCCTGTCTCCACCACATGGAAACTAGCTCAGGCTGCCCTAAACCAGAAGAACATGGAAACTAGGTATGTGGCCGAGCTCATTTCTTTCACTGCAAAACCTGTTTGGAGCACAGCTTTGCTGCCCACCTTGTCTCCATCATCCATAAAATGCCGTCATTTACTGCACATAGAATCATAGAATATCCTGAGTTGGAAGGGACCCTTAAGGATCATCAAGTCCAACTCTTGACACCGCACAGGTCTACCCAAAAGTTCAGACCATGTGCCTAAGTTCACAGTCCAATCTCTTCTTAAATTCAGACAGGCTCGGTGCAGTGACCACTTCCCTGGGGAGCCTGTTCCAGTGTGCAACCACCCTCTCTGTGAAGAACCCCCTCCTGACGTCCAGTCATGTGGACATGACTGCTCTCAGGGTAGCTGACTTGCAGGATGTCTGTCTTTGCAGTCCTGCCACAATGCAATCGGTGCTTAGTGCTAGGAAATCTCATGGTTTTCTGACTGCTGCAGGCTGTAGGAACATTTTTCATAAAGAAATGATGCTCTCTTCCTCTCACACACTCTTCCTTTTGTTTGCAGGCATGACCTACAAATAGCAGCTAGGTATTAAACTAAAGAAGAGTAAAACAGACGACTTGTTCACCAGAAATCCTTCTTCCGCAGTTTGACTTTGTGGCTTTGACCTAGTTTTCTTCACCCTATCTGAACTGCTGGGTTGCAGAGAAAACTGAAAAAGGACAGTTTCTTTGCAAATGTGGAAGTCAAGGACTTGTCTTAGAGAAAAAAAATATCAGCTCATTTTGCATTCCTTCAGGGACTTTGAACCCGTGGTCTTTCCAGCCTGGACCTCTTCCTCTTTGTAAGAACTCGGGTGTTTGACATTTTTCTCACTTGTAAGCACCCCACCTGAGAGCGCTGAGCCTGTCCAGAGCACCGAGGTGCAGAACGGCTGCAGCAGCTGCATCCTCTCAGGACCTCAGCTGCGTAAGCAGGTACAGAGAAAACTGAGGGCACAACCTGCACCCAGAGCACCCACAGAACACCCCATGGAATGTGGCAAGGAGCGTATTTACAATGGAGAAGTAGCAACCTTACAGGCACAAGAAGTACAGCAGAAAAAAAAAAAAAAAAAAAATCCTTAAGAGCTGTGTTGATGCATTGTGTCCCAAATAATGCATGCTTTGGTACAGTGGGACCATTTTATATAGCAGCTAAAAGCATCTAAATCCACTCTGATATGTTCCAGAAGCACAGTGACTCAGTTGCATATGTTAGCTCATCTGTCTCCTCTTCAGATACATTTTCATCACTCAAATTCCAAGGTTATATAATTTGGGGTCACACCAGGGATCCAGTGCACGGTGCAGCCCAAGGATCGCCCATCTGTACGGAGAATTTTTACTCACAAGGAGGCAGAGCTGGGAGATGAGAATAAGCCTTCAGATGGTGACGTATGTGACAAGTTGCTGAGAGAGCTAAAGCCAGACAGAGCATCTCATTTGCTATGAATTGAGTAATTACATGACTCTAGGTCCAAACAGGCTTTTTATTAAGAAAATAGTTTATTTAGATTCTACAGCTGCAATTAATGCTGAACTGGCCCAGCTTTTCTGAAGCTCCTCCAAAGCTTCTTTCAAGCTGTGCTTGCTTCTCCTTTATATCCCATACTGATGCGGGCCTACACAGAGCTATTTTGAAATCAACAGAATAATATGAATTAAATATTTATATCAACAAATACTCAGTTGAGTGTTGCCTTCCATACTGCTAGTTGACGTACAGATCTGCACTAGACACCTCTCCTCCACAAGAGAGATTATTTCCTTTCAGCGTGAAGCAAACTGGTCAACTGAACAAAAAGCATAAGCTTTACCCACCTGTTACCTAATGCAGTTGCACTAAAACCAGCCTTAAATATTGTTAGATAAATGATGCCTTTTTATCATAGGAACATTTGACTTTTGACACTTGCATAATGCTTACAGTGGAAGCAAGGGACATAGCACCAGCTCTGTCACCATGCTCCAGTGCCCCCTCTCAGCTGGGAGCAGCAGCAGCCCAACACACAGCACAGGGAGAGCTGCTGCCAGCCACGTTCCTCCCCATGCACCTTCTCACCTACAGCAACCCCAGCTCTGGGCTGAGAAGAGAGCGCACTCCAGACATAGCTAAGGGTTTTGCCACCACCAGCCACTCTCCCAGGGACAAGCTGCCCCATCTGTGCCACCATCGCTGCCCCCAGATGTACCCACAGCTCCCAGGCGAGGCCCAGGCTGCTCCTCACCCCTTACACAGCACTGTCACCTCACAAACAGCACAGGTTTGGGACACGGCAAACCCCTAGTCAGGGCAGGGAATCTAACTGCTCTGCTACCCTGACACGTAAAGCCTTTTACATGCTAATGGGCAAGAGTTAAGTGCACATAAGCAAGAAGCTCATACCTGCAGAGTGAGCATCTGCACTATCAGTGAGGTGTGCTAACCAAGATTTTTCCACAGACACACAGTCAAAGCTTTTTAACCTGTAGCACCCAGACAACAAGGCTACAGGCTAAGTACCACCATTGTACTACAGAGAAAGCTGAACGCAATATCACGGGTCTGTGCAAAGTCTGAGGGTCACGGACTGCAGGGTCCCCTGCAGTTGCTGCTTTCCAAGGAACAGCTCTCCTATCAACACCTTTGGGAGATCCGTTTTATTCCCACAAAGCCACTGGGCTGGAGGAAATGCGATTATTTCACCATAGAGCTCAGTTCACCCACTATACGTAACCTGCCCTCATCCATTATTTCACAGCCTGCGATTTGTATTCACCAACTCAACACCCACCACCAGGACCCGTAACAAAGCACACCTGCAGCAGAGTAAGAAAATATCCCTGCGGGACCCCTCTAAGAACCACTTATATGAAATCACACCTCCTTTACCTACTGCTTATTTTCCAGACCTGTTAACTAAATCAATTTTCTGATACATTTAGCATGAGCAGCCCAGGCACTGCCGAGGGCTAATCCTCCCGCACCCAGCGCTGCCACCTCCAGCACACGGCGATGGAGAGCACCCCAGGGCCACCCCTGCCCGCACCCCATCCATCTCCTCCCACAGCACCCCACACGCCCGTCCCACCCCTCCTGCCAGGGGCTGCACAGCCTCACTCAGCAGCTTGTTCCTCCTACCCTCGCTACCAGACCTCTCCCTCTTCCTCCCAGGATGACAGCCAGGCCCAGCCTTTCCCACAGCTCATTTCAAAGCCCTCCTTGGCACAGCCGTTTTTGGCCTCTGGCTGCAGGTGGAAGCACCTCTCCCTAAGCCTCCTGATGATCTCCACAGCTCTCGCTGGGGTTGCCTCCGGCTGGCACCACGCTCTCAGACAAGGTAGCCTGGGCCAGCTGTGGGCTCTTTAGCAGAACAAAAGTACAACATCATGTTTCCTGCAGAGCTCATTCACATTTGTGCCTCCTCACCCACCAGTCACTACTTTTCCCATCACAGCAGGACCTGACTAAGACGTATTTAGCTTGGGATGCCCAGTAACCCCAGAACCCTCTGACGAGGGCTGGCAGCTGCTCCTCGTCCTGCGTTAGTGAGCCCATTAGCTCCTACGTACCCTGCATTCCCAGCACAGGCCTCCAGCCTGCCAGCACAGCATCTGACACACAGCCAGGCCGCATCCTGCCAGCCCAGCCACCACCCGTTGGTGGCAATACATTTCTGCCACTGTTTAATAGATGCACAACTTTTGCCTAATGTTTTTAAACAGCAACATCATGTGAGGCAGAGATTGACTTGCCACAAAGAATTGCCTGAGCTATGCTGCATCGCCCTTTTGCACGTCTTTAGCCCACAACATGTGCAAGGCAGAGGGCAGGAGCCTGCAGCTTCCCATGTCCCTGTGTGCGATTTCAGCGGTGCTGAGCAGAGAGGAGCCCCCTGCCCGGGGGAGATGAAGCCTGCCCCAGGACACTGCCCTTGCCCCTTTGCCCATGGGCAGATCCAAGCTGAGCCACCCCCACCAGGCGAGGCTCTGCCGGCAGCTTCAGCTTGCAGGGGCTGATGCGAGCAGCCCCCTTGAGAGCCGGGGTCAGCGGTGCTGACCTCCAGAACACGCTCCTTGGTTGTGCTGGAACTTCTCTGGGAGGGGCTTCTGTTGGCCTGCTTCGCCTGAATTTCTCGGTTCACCCAAGCACGCGCTGAGCATGCAGGTGAGGTGTGTGCTAACCCCCCCAATGCTGCACTGCTCTCTTGTCTTCTGCCTGCACCTCCGGCTGCCCGCTGGCCTGGAGAGCATGCCAAAGCAGAGGGCCTGGGGGGCTTCCCCCACCCCAGCTAAACCACTTTGCACTACCACTTGCCCCTCCAGCAGAGCTGCCCTGCCTCATGCAGCTATTGTCACCTCTTCCATCCACTTTTGAGCATGTTTTTTCACCTTTTCTCCTGTCCCAATCTAAGCTTTTCTCTTTTCCTTTGTGTCTCCACTGCTCCCAGGGGCAGGGCAGGAGATGGCCTCATCCTGGCGGGGTGCGGTGCGGAGCTGGGAGCTGTTACAGCCAGCCCTGCTTGGAGCCCCGTCCTCTGCCTCGCTGCCGGCTGTTGTGCTGGGAGTGCTGCCCACAGGGCAACTCCTGCTGTGGGTTAATTACCTTTGCTGGGCTTTATTCATTCTTTTATTGCACTCATTTTTTGTATTTATTTCCCTTCAGGACTCACAACTGGTGTATCCAAATGAAAATGTGAAAGTTAGAAACCACAAGCATACGGTTTAGGCGGTTTGGGTTTTCTCACATAAGCAGTGCAGTTTGTCTTGGAAATGCTCCGTAAAGGGCTGAGCTCATATTTACAGTAACGTTAGCACTAAATGAATGTTTTGCTGCACTGCAACAATGATTCTGTTATTTGTATAGCTAAAGTTGCCACAAAAAAAGTCTTAAAAATGAAAACATTTTCAATACATTGGTTATGTTTTGCTTTCATGCTTTTTTTCATTATTTTTTATAAGGTTGTATCTGATACAGGAAAACAGCAAGCCGATAAGGAAAGGATTATTTAATCACAAGGAAGCTGTAAATGTTCTTTTTTCACTTTCTGAATGTAAATATTTGCTTTCTGGTGTTTGCTGAGAGGCATGTACTAGCTTCCAGACTGAAGAGCATCACCACAGATAAACAGCCCGCACGCTGGCCCTGCAGCCGGCAGCGGTACCCCTCGCAGCGTGCCGTGCAGCTTGCCGTGGGCAGCGCAGAGGCCACGCGCTGGCCCTGGGGATGGTTTTTGCCCAAAACCCCAGTGAGGAGCACAGTGCAGTGCTGTGCACAGCACTGCCAGCAGGCTGCCCTGGATCCCCGAGTACTGCACGTTCAGCCTAAAAAATAACCTCCTGGGGTGATTAGAATGTAATTGATCAGTGTCCCGTTGTGAAAGGTGGTTTAAAAACCAAACAGCAAAGGTAACTTTGATGCCAGGGACCTTTTGTGCTACTGCTCCATTCTGGCAGTCAAATGACAATAACCATCCCAGCAAATGCCACTGGAGGAGCCTCAGGAAGCTCTAATAAGGTGATGAAAATGCGAACGCAACTCAGAAAGTTAACAGGAGGAGCTGGCAAAGGCCTGCAGTTCAGCCTGCCTGTCATCGCCATTAAGTAGGAGGTGTTTGAAGGGACCTTGAAACGGATGGGAGCCTGTAAAGATAATCTGTTAGCTCAGTCATCCCCTCTGTCAGCTGCCAGCAGGTCCGCACACACCTTCGCCAGAAGTAATGCAAGCGGGGTGATTATTGTCACTTATCCCGAGGCCACCGATGAGGAGCTGCGCTCGGCGGGGAGGGGTCAGAGCCAGTGCCCCCGCAGCTGCCTCCAGGCGCTGGCCTTGTGCTGCTGCGTGCCCTATCAGCCCAGCCACGGGTCCGCTTGGTCAATTTACAAGGATTTGAAACACTCACGTTTAAGCTTTCTCAAAAGAAGAAGCAGAAAAAAGATGCTTATTGCCTGGTGGTATGTACTTCACTTTTTATTTCAGCTAGTACAACTGAAAACATTCAGTTTTTTTCTATCAAACGGTGAATAATTAGAATTCATCTGAGAATATGCATTTTGGATGAGTTAATATTCTTTCACAGCACAGGGTATACAAAATGTTACCTGTCAGAGAACTGCTGCATGCCCATGAGAAAATGAGTTGGCAAACCTGCGTATAAGCACTCAGAAAACTTACATGTGTAGCCAGAAAAATCAGGCTGAAACAATGAGTAATGATATGACAGTGAGAAAGAAAGAAGCTTCTTCCAAATATGACAAACTTACTTGGAGAAGCTAATTCATTTTATTATAGTAAAACATGATTGACATCATGCACATTTTCTCCTAATTTGTGCTTTTGCTTTGTTTGTTATATATATAATGTTCTATAAAATGTGGAGACTTCAATCTATGGATGTCAATGAACTTTCATTTTTTCCTTAAATAAATTAAATCTTTTTATTTCTGCACTTAAAATAAACATGACAAACAAGGAAAAGAAGAAGGGGATGGAATGGCCACACTCTGGGATCCGAAGGACCACGTTTATGGAGGTGAGGGCAGAAGGGCCGGCTTGTGAGGGGCTCCCATGCAGTGCAGGAGCAGTGCAGGGTGCCCAGGCTGTTCCTTATCCCCGCGCCCTGGCCAGGAGCCAGCCACCACCCCTGGGACCGACGTGCTCCTCCACACGAGCACGCTGCGGCCGCATGCTGCGCCTCTGCTTGCTCCTCTCACTGTGTTTTGAAGTATTTCCCTTCAGTGTTGCCACAGAAGCTATATAATTAGATATTTTATTTACATGGATAAATGAGGTAATTATCCTTACTTATACATTACTATACAATCCATCCATTTTAATTGGATTATGTAAGTAATTGGACAGCAATGTGCTAAGCAGAGAGAGCAGCAGATGAAAACGCTGGCTCTTTTACACAGAGTTCAACCACTATACAGAAGCATATGACAATGTATAATAAGAGCAACTCATTACAAATCATTACTGCCAAGGAACTGTTTCCAATCATATAAGTGATTCTCTTTCTATGCTTTCATTACCAGGTCTCCATAGCTTTAATATTCCTGCTTTTGCAAGCGATGTATTTTGGGATCCATTGACAGCTCCATGTTTGCCCATTATCATGCAATAGTCTCTCAGTTTCTTCATTAGGGTTGTTTCCCCTACTGTGAGTTCTTCTCTTTCTAATTTGATATGAAACAGTTTCTTGGGGTTTCATCACATGAGCAAGTGTGTGCTCACATGCACGCTGCCTCTTTGGACTTCATTGTCACCTACAGACTTCTACCCAAAGCTTCCTGCACAGGCAAGAGCTTCTGCCACTTCTGGGGTTCACCCACAGCACCATGACATCTGCCAGGACTCTGCCTGCCTCCCACTGAAAACAGCGAGGCAGCAAATGCTGACACCACAGACCTTGCAAAAAATCCTGTTCTTTTACAGCATGTTGTTTCTTCTTCCTAAATGATTTCTCCAAAGCAGGAGCCACTTCCTTGTTTGCTTTCTGTGCATCTGCAAAATACATGTTTTACACAGCAAATAACTATGTTGTGAAAAGCCAGCTGCACTTTTAGGCTGGGGACAGGAGAAAGAAACAACTTGTTTTGCTTCAGTTTGCATGGACCAGTCTCTCAGCTGATCTGTGTTCTCTGCCTTTTAGTGTGTCCATCACTGGATGCTTTAAAATGCATTCTTGGCTTGAAGTAGTGCCCTGATGGTGTCCCTGGAACAGTTTGAAAATCTTCTTCTGGTTTCTGCAGAGGTCTGGCAGGTACCGTGCTGCCTTCCCAGGGTGCTAAGTGTGCTGGTCAGTAACTGCAGTATTTTGGTGATATATTAAAATGCCTTGTAAACCAATTTGCAGCAGTGAGTGATTGCTCTGCTTGAAAGACTTCAATTTTCGCTTCTTATTTTTCAAAGCAGATATTTATTATAATACAGGTTATTAAACGTCAGAGGTTTATCTTGTATTGAGACAATTTACCTTCTTTTAAAGGCTCATAAATGCTTTATTGTGCATGGTTCTGAATAAATATTTGATTCCATATGAGATCTGTATTCTTGCTCTGGGAGCCACAGAGTTGTGAAGGAGCTGCCACGTACTTCTCACTGCTCCTCACACAAGGGCCATCTTCCAAAGCATCCTGTTATCTCGGTCAGGTGTCCAGTGCTGCAGCAGCCCGGGCAGCCCGTGCCGCTCGTCCCTGCCTGGGCTGCCTGCCTGCACGGCCATACACAGCCCCAGCCCAAGATATGGAACCCCAGTAAGAAAAACGAGATGCCACACATGGTATAAAAATGTTTTCCTGTGAGGTCTTCATTTGTCACACGATGTGCTGACACACAAATATGAAGCGGGGACATCCCTGCTGAAAAACTGTCCCTGGTTGTCCTGACCAATGGTAAAATCAGGCTAGGGTTGGGATGGCAGGGCAGGAACAGTTTGCTTTGCTCTCTTATCGATGGGAGGAAATCAAAGTGCAGTAAAAAGTGGAGAAAGTGAAGAGAGAAACTTGGCTAGTGCTGGTCAGGGCCATCATGTTTTATTCTTCTCCAAAGGTCTGTAACCATAAAAGCAGTAATGTCTTTCCTGCATGCCTAGGTTCTTCTTCCATTTTCACTGCTGCCTCCAGCACTAGCCAAATGTTTGGGGAGTAATTTTGTTCCAAATCCAGCCTCATTGTTATTCAGACAATTTATGCCCTCCCATTCACAAGGACTATAATAACAAGAACGGATGATAAGAAACCATTCTTCTGATAATGATTTAAATGGGAGTGTGTGGGATACCAGTCCTCTCTGCATCGTAATCCACCAATTGTTCTGATGTATGCAGTGCCTGCAACCGTCTGCCAAAAGGCTTCTCAAACCATATTGAAAAATATGAAGGAAATACACCCATTGTTTTTCTCGGGAGTGATCAACACTCAGTAATTTCCTTCATCTAAGGAACAGTGCAGCACAGCCATGTCCAGCATCCCTCCATGCAGACAGGATGGTTCTTACATACTGATTTGGTAGTTTTGGTTTATCTTTGTGGAAGAGATTACAAATGAGAAAGGGATTTAGCTCAAGAGAGGAAGGGTTCCTTTAATTGTCGGCCACCTGGAGCTGAGAAAGCTGGGGAGTTCCCAGCAGCGTCCTGGCATTGCCTCCAGGAGGGCACCACATCCACACGGGGTGGCTGAGGGGCGGACGTGGGGTGGCTGCGGGATGGACGGGCTCCAGGCAGACAGGTCCCCTCACCCCTCTCTGGCAGCACGGGGGAGCAGAGGTGTCCCCAGGCAGGACTCTGCCCCCGCCGTGCATCCCTCTGTGCCCTCACCCAGCTGCTGCCTCCTGCCCTCCTCTTGCTGGGGGAGATGGAAACCACCCCGGCAGGGCCCGCATCCGACACCCCCCTGCTGCAGCGGCACAGCGCCGGGCTCCAGGGAGTGCCGGGCTAAGCAGCTCCGCACCGTGGAGGCTGCAGGAGTTAAGGAAGTCAAAACAACATAAAGAGCAATTATTATTTTTAAAGTTCAGTGTGATCTCTGTGCATATTTATTTTCTGTGTCTATCTACCGGTTGATTGACTGTCGGAATTAAAGTCACCTGTGGTGCTGAGCAGGTAGAAATTGCCGTGCACTTTTCCTCTCTAGAGAACGCAGAGCAGCTCAATCAGGAAACGCTGATGCCCCCCCCCCTTCATTTTCTGGGTTTTAAGATGCAAAAGAAAAATGTATACCTTTCGTCAAGACATCATCTTTCTCTGTAGCTGAAGTTGAGAAGAGCAACTCCACTGGCCCTATGGGGAATCCCATAACCCTGTCCCAACGCTCATCAGACAAGTTTGTACAAACGCTGTTCTTCCAGCCCCGTGCTCCCAGCAGCCCACAAGACAGCACTGCTCCCGTGCCTGCTGCTGCCCTCCGGTAAGCCTCAGCCTGCCGGCTGCTGCCTGTGGCTCCCTCTGCATATGGGCCATGAGCATAAAACAGTCTTTTTGCTATGGTGTTTGCAGAAATATCTCAGAGCCATTACCATAACACTTGCTTTATGAACACTCATGTGTCTAGCCGCAGAAATGGAAATGGGTAGGGCGGTTATCTCCTGGGACACATCTCTTCTGCTACCCTTTTTGCCTGAGCTGAACGTGCTTCCAGATGCACACATGCACCGGAGAAGCCATTGATACTAAGGCACCGAGGCTGGCTGTGCCTACCCCGCACTCCTGGCAGTGGCAGATATATGTTATCAATTTGAGATAACACCGTGTATTTACACCAAATCTGCAAAATCCCCAAACAGTCCCCACAAGCAGCACAGCTGGTGTCTGCTGTGCAGTTCCCTGAGGTGAAATACAACCTGGGCGAAGTCCACTGAGGTGCAAAGAATTGTTGAAAAAAAGAGTTCGGAAGGTTTGGGTGGTGGGGAACGTTTCACCAGTGGCGTGTAAGGGCAGGCAGGGAAAGCACGCATTTCTTTCCAGCACAAACTGCTGGCAGCTCCTGTGCTTGGCAGAGACCTGCTTTCATCCAGCGGCCACCTCCTGCTCGCCCTCCTGCCCTGGCCTGCAGCCGCTGCTGTGAACGGCCACAGGCTGGGAGCGGGGGACGGAGCAGCTCAGTGTGCTGGGGCAGCGTCCCGCAGCACCAACAGACCCAGCCCCAGCTCGGGATGAGGACTTCTCATCACGAGGAGGTGATTTTTCCCCCTCGGACCTGAAACTCCAGGAAAAGCCCCGGGTTGGGGCCACCCCTCCCGTGCTGTGGCAGTGTAGGGTCGGGGGCTTCAGGGGGCATGGGGAAATTCTGCTCCCTCCCGCCTCCAAGGGCTGATTTAGCTCCAGTAATCTGCAGCTGCCCTCAGATGTTTAGCTCACACCCAGCTGCTGAACCAAATCCATGAAATGTTTTTTTTCAGGGCTTTGCTGGTTTGTTGTCGATGTTCTGCTCCTGTGTCTCATACAGACTCCTGGTGCCTGCAGTGACGCTTGGCATCATGAACATCAGAACAGACAAGGTGTAAAAGAAAGAAATACACTGGAGGATGAGTGAGACAGCTTACTGTGTCGGTGTCATGTCCCCTCCCATCTGGGGTAAGCAGGTCCACTTTCACAACTATAAATACATATGATCTCATCTTAAAAAATCCCAGTGACCAGATTATGAAATGAGCAACCCCATCCTCGCACCCTCATCTGACAAGCCTCCCTTGCAGATCAGAGGTGCTTTAAGGCACAGGCTCAAAACACCATGAGCATTTCTGAAAATTGCCTGACCAGCAACAGGCAGAGCATCTGCAACCATGCCAATAATCCTCCCCTTTTCAGACTGACACTTGAATCTCAGCAACTTGGAAGTTACTTGTAATTCCATTGGGAAGTGTCATGTTTCAAAGACCCCAGTCCCAGTTAGAGCATCACTTTGCCAGGTTACTGTATTGTAGAATTATCGTTGGGTTTTATGAGGAAAGCAGTGTATTTTCAAGTATCAAAGTGCTGGGCTGAATTTTCTCTTCTTAACAATCTTACTGCATTGTGTGCAGTATTTCTATAGCCATCGGTCTGTGGTACTGCTGCTGCAACTGCCAAATTAAGGACTGTTTAATAATTCAGATTTATTACCTGTGATTCCTCTTGACTGAACTGGAAAGATTCTCTAAATGAGTAATTGGGTATGAATTCTAAGTGATCTGTAATAGTTTTTTTTGTTGTTTGTTTGTTTGTTTGTTTTTTCTTTAATTTCACCAGAAAGTTTAAACATTCTGTTTTGTTCTGTTCTGTTCTATTTAAAAGGTCCACTTTTATAATGGTGGGTCACTATTTTATAAGAGCTCCCATCCTTCTCAGGGTAACAAGACCTATCCTTATCTTTCAAATTCTCATTGATATACACTTATTTTTGAATCAATAATTTTTATATGTATCCACTCTCATATTTTCAAGTCATATGAATGTTCTATTTTATTTTTACTTTAAATATCTGCTTTTTAATGGTCATAATGAGAAGGATGTGCAGTTTTATACAAACACACATAACTAAAATGTCCTGTAATGCACACTATAATGAAAATGTGTTCTTCTACAAATGGTCTGTTAGCAGCAGTGATCTATTTCCTTCAACTTCCGCAAAATAGAAATAATTTTCTCTTTGAGAGATAATTGACTCATAAATAGACTTTCCATGGACTTTCCAGAGATTGCTTAATTGAATCTTTTCCATGGCGTTCTTAAGTGCAGAAAATCTGCTTTCATAGGAACCTGCTCTCGTAGTTTTCCCTAAATCCATACCCCCAAATGCCCTGTTGGAGTTGTGCAGGCACTTCTCTGTGGTGGAATCTGTTAAATTGCTTTGCAAAGCCAGGTTTACCCTGGAAAGGTAAAAAATGGCACTGGAGAAATGGCCATCCTCACAAAGGGCACGACACCACTACAGGCTGCGATGCACCGTGAGCAGGCACAGCGGCCACACGTGCTGGGACCCCACCGTGGAGATAAGCAGCAGGCGGCTGTGGATCCCCTGTGATCCCAGCAGCAGGAGTGCAGGGTATCGACACAGACGACATCCCTCCAGATGGAGATAGCTCTCCCCTTCCTTGGATTGTAGGTTTCTCCCAGCTCTCTGCAGGAAGGAATATGCCAGGGGAAGCAGACTGATCCTGCAGAGCAGAGCAGCTTCATTCAGCCGCTATTCCTGAAAAATGTGCACACCACTCCCCACCTTTTTCTTACAAGTTCTTCCCTTTCAGGCTTCTTCATTTAAAGGTTATGTGAAAGACTCACCTGCCATTTGTTAATAGCCTCTCTACAGCCTTCCCATTACCCACCATCTGAGAACATGACAGGTGAAAGAGAAATAATGAGCAGCCAGAGAAGCAGCAGCTCCAAGGAGGTATGGGCATCAGCATTATCCTCCTCACGCTCCTCAGGCTTTTACCTCTGGGATTTTTCCAAAAGATCTGGAAAACAGCAATGGGCTGCTCTTGAACTGTGCTCAGACATTTAGTTCTTGTTTAGACTTACATGTGGGGCAAGTTCAGGAGCTGAGGTGTCATTAATAAAGATCTGCCTTTCTCTAGAAACCATTTTTTAGCTTATCAGCTCTTCTCTGCACTTCTGTGCACAGCGCTGCCATCCCATCCCATCCCATCTCCATCCCATCCCATCCCATCCCATCCCATCCCATCCCATCCCAGTCCACCCAATCCCACCCTATCCCTCTGGATGTCCTATGCTATGCTATTCTATCCTATTGTCACCAACAAGATAGAATACTTAGTGAAGTATTTATCACAAGCAGAAACAAAGCCCTCACATCCCACCTGAACCCCCCCCTGAGCATCACCCTGGCTCTGAGGCTCACCGAGCGCCATGGACTGGTGCCTGGTGCCACTGTGCTCTCCCGGGCAGCCCCTGGCTGTGCCGCCTGCTGCTCTGCTTCCTGAAGCTGTCTGGAGGACCAACTGCTGCTGGAAGTGAAAACATGAAAATGTGAAAAGTGACAAAACTAATGGAGCCCATTAAACCCAGGAAGTTAACAACTGTGCTTCGATCTCAGCTGAGGGTTCACCTGCGGATAGAGCTGGTCCCTCGAGAGCTGTGTGAGCTGCGTGTGGCTGGCAGGGAGCTGCTGGCTGCTGAGGAGCAGCACGGAAAAGGGGCAGGGACGCATTGCTGGCAGCAGGGTACCACTCCTCCCTGCTTGGGTATTTCCTAGAGAAGGGAGGGCAGAGCAGCCTGCCAGCTCGCCCAGCACTGTCCGGCTCTGTGAGGCTGCACAGCGCCTTGCTTGCACATGCCCAGGAAGGGTGGTAAGAGGGGAGCAGCTCCTCTTCCTCCTGCTCCCTGAGGACTGACTGGGACTCACAGCAAACTGGACCAGGGCATGGAGCCAGGCAAAAGAGGAAGCGTGGAGGTGCTCAAGCTAGCTGTTTATTGAATGCACGATTCTCTTTGAATTCTCAGAGGAGGTGGTGTAAAACTGTGCATAACCAGCTCTTTCTATTGTATTATTTATTATTCATCAGCTCTCCAGGGGACTGAAGATGCTAAATATGTCAAGTTAGCACTTTGTAGGACATGAAACGTTTTATTGTTGAAGATATCTCATTCACCTTCCCTTGAAGATGATCATATTTAGAGGAAAAATCCGAATAAAGGAGGATCTGTAACCAGGATTATCCAGGTAACATAGGACACATCTCTACAAACATGTTCTCTGCACAAATGAGCCCCATTCCTGGTTTATTATCCTTGAAAGAACAAACCTGGCAAGACCTCACATCTTCAAATTTGCATTAAAAGGCCCTTGTTACCTTTTCTTACAGTATTCCCTTTCCCTATTCCTTGCAATTCCTTTGAGCTCCACATCACAGGACACTGCCAATGTGCCTGGAATATCTGATGAGGGCAGGCAGATCGCAGGTGGGCAGCAAGGTGCTGTCTACTGTAACTGATGGCAGCATTATTAAGCACACAGGTAAATGCTCCAGCTTGGCAGTCAGAATGCCTTCTGGAGAGAGAAGCCTTGCTTCCCAAAGAGAAAACCAACAAATAAATGTGATCCGCTCAATGCGACGATCCTGGATTATCAGCATTCGGCTAATGAGGATCCTCCACCAGAAAGCCCTTGCAGCTCCCAGACAAGACCCCAGCTACCTGGGCGATGCCTGCTGGATAAGCGAGCAGCAAGCGGTGTCTCAGCAGTGACACGTGGCACTGCCGAGAGCAGGGCCATGACCAATCTTACATCTTCCTCTGTAAATGAAACTGAAAAATTGGAAAGTTACAGAAAAGACCCGCAAAAATCATTTGGAGATGAATGAAACGCCTGACAGCGTAAATCTAAAGAGCTCAACATACTAAAAGTATCACAAAAAGCTCACGGTGTGACCTGATCACAGTGGCATGCCATCAAAGAAGAAAAATCCTATTTACTGACCCAATCCTTAACCTCGCTGGGAAGGCATAATGAGAAGAAACATCTGGCAGTTAAGACTCGAAGCAAGCTTTCTCAGCGGGCAGGTGATTCATCAGAGGAAGCCTTGCCTTCTGACAGCCCCAGCCCGCAGTGTCACGGCAGAAGTCCTGGTGCACAGAGCAGTGGCTGGAGGCCGCTCCCGGCCTTGCATCAGAGGAGAGGAGAAGCCGGATGACCTGCCAGCCCTTCAGACACCATAACGTGCTGACCCTTAACACTGCCCCTTCATCTTTTGCTGGTTTCTTCCCTCAGAAAAATACTTTTTTACCTCGCTTGGTATCT
Source organism: Aythya ferina (assembly GCF_964211825.1). NCBI lineage: Eukaryota > Metazoa > Chordata > Aves > Anseriformes > Anatidae > Aythya > Aythya ferina. The sequence continues at coordinate 64,808,913 of NC_140301.1, forward strand.
TGACCTCCTTTACACCTCTGCCTTTCACCACTTCCTTAATTATTTTTATACAGCAGGATCAAAATCTTGCTTTGGCTGCAACGTGTGCTAGGGACACGTGCTGGCTGGTTCCTGCCACCCTGCATGGCATGCAGAGGGGTCTCCTCTGCTGTGCATCCGTACACAGAGGACAGGAGGCTGACACTGAGCTGAGCATCCCGGCCGCCCAGCCATCCTTCCCATCCTTCCCTGCCACCACCCTCCAGCACTCAGCCAAGCCAGTAAAACAAACCAAGCCCCAAACTTCTGAACTGAACTCTTGACAAAATGTATGTAAGTATCACAAGCTGTTTGTAAAACACTTTAGAAGAGATTAAGTGGAGCTAATATTTTCTAATCAAGTCAATAAGTTGTTGTGGGGGATCGCTTTCCTGTCGATGCTTCCCCCAGAGAGATGCCAAGAGCTGTGCAGGGTGGGGATGCCAATTCCTGCAGTACCTCTGAGCAGAAGGGTTTGCATACACCACAGAAATGATGGGCACGACCATGGGAGGGCCACGGGAGATTTACCCACTGTAGGTGTAACGCCATGCCATCGCTGTACCGAGGGAACATCACCAGTCTGAGGTCACCGCCACATCTTGGCTGCTGGCCGCTTCCTTTCCTCCACCTGCTGCAGGGAGTGCTGATTTAAGGGCCAGTTAGTCCCAGACCAAGCTCAAATACACAGCCAGCACCTGAGAGCAAGCCTCTTGGGGTGGGCAAAACCTTACCAAGCCCCAGGTTGTTTTCACTATAATCCAGGAGTAAACCTCCTGCCTCCCACCTTTAAAAAAAGTTGTTGGCTCTGTTCTTATTGGAGTTGATTGCTTACTTTAATCCCTGCATTCTTCATTCATTTTCCCAAATTTAGTGGTTTCTGTTCTTTCAATAAAATGTAACTGCCTTTCAGAAAATCTTTTTTAAAAGAGAATTAATGACTATTTTCTACATGAATGAAAGACAGAAAGTGATGTGAGTGACAAATGAAGTTTTAGTATTTTTACACTTGGTGGCATAGCAAAACTCACAGTTGGTATAGACAGTACCAAAATGAGACTGCTGTGAAATAATGCTTTGTTTGTGAATTGAAAGAGGTGGGTAAAGCACAGAACCTCTGAATTGCTTCCAGGGAAAGCACCTCAGCCGCTGCATTTCTGCACCATCCTTTTGTAACTCCAGAAAATTCAGGACACTTCAGGCTCTCGAATCAAGTGTTACTTTCTCACCATTTCAGAATTACACAAGGGGGAACCACAAACAGGATTATCTGCCCATATGCCACTTTAAAATAGCGATATTTCCATGAGAATTGAATTTCAGAAGAATAAAACTAAAGGAAGCTTGCAGCTGCTCCACTTTCTGTTCTCTGATATTGCTGACACCTCCCAGAACACCCCCTGGAGCATTTCCCCTGGCTCCTGCCATGCCGCAGCCCCAGCTACAAACGTGATCCTCTCCACGGGCAGCTCCACTCCCTCAGCACCATCAGGTCCCGGCAGTATTTATACATCTTTTCTGGTGCTTGGACTGGCAGGGTTTTACAACAGCAGTTTAGAAATGAACCCTGGCCTGGCCAGGTTGGTGACGGGTCCCTGTGGGGCTGGTGGCAGAGCACAGTCCCTGCTCGCTCCACTGCTGCCACGTCTGGCACCAGGCTGCCTTATGAGCTTCACAGCCTTGGAGCTGTCCCCACCCAGCGTGCTGCAGGTGGGCTCCAAGACACGGTGGAAATGCACAGAGGCAGTGCCAGGACAGATGGGCATGGGGACACCGGTGCCATGGCCATGGCAGGCTCACACCTCCCTCTCCCAGCTGCTGCAGCAGCGCTTGCTGAGGTCCCTGTCAGAAACCCTGAGGTTGGTTTGACTGCAGCCTGAAATGCAGGTGAGCCTTGGAGGAACAGCAGACAAAGCTGCTGACTTCCTAAAAGGATAGAGGTTTGATCAAAACCAAGCTGGCTGCTGCTCACGAGGAACCCCAAAGAAGCAGTGTCAACAGGCGGTGCCTCTTGTCCCTGGAGTCACACTGGAGATCCTGGCCCAGACCCTGGGACGTGCACATCTGGTGCCTGCAGGGCGCTGTGTGTTGGAGGGAATGCATAAAATCGCCTTTCTTGAGGATTTTGTAAATAAAAGTCATTTCCCCTTCGGTGAGCTCTCACGCTGAGTTTTATGTCACTCGGCTGCTGCGCTCTAGGGGAGGTGAATTTTCAAGAGCCCATGCTTCTGAGGGGAAGTGCAAGGCAGCAACAAAAGCAATCTGCCGGCACTGTGTACTGCTCTGATATGCGATGTAGAGATGAATTCAGAGATTTAAGGGAAAGAAGAAAAGAGAAGAAAATAAAATTAAATGAAAAAAACACGCTTGCCTTGCTTTGAAGCTCTCAGAAGCGCTTTGTGGAAATGGTCTCAATGGCTGTGTTCCCTCAGAAGCTGAACTTCCCTCATAGCTCCGAATGTGAGCAAACTGCAGAGCTCCCAGGGGGAAAAGGAACGTGACCACAGTCTGATTTGTTTTACACTGTGGGTGGTAAAAACCCTGGAGGCAAGGGACACCAGAGGGGTCTACAGATCTTCCAGTGACCTTGGTCCACTCCTTGAGCAGAACCTTGCCTCTTTACACAGGGGAATTTCCTTTCAGCAGAAGAATAGTGGATGTCAAGACACATTAAACCATGACATCGCCACAAGATAAATATAGATGTGGTGGGAGGACACCCATTTTTCTCAGTGCTGCTCAACATTTCTGCGTGTGAGGAGCAGCAGCTTGGGGAACAGAAGGCTCCTGCAGGAGCAGGTACGCGGTGTGCGCCCGCGCCTGGCGAGGCTCGTGTCTAAGGTTCAGCCGTGCTCTGCCGCTCCCACAGATATATTTCTGTAAGTGCCAGTTGGTGTGGTGGGGCTGACACATCAAAAAGAAGGGGAAGAGGCATCACCTACAGCCACAGTGGCTGAAAGTTATACATAAACATCCATGCCAGTGAGAAGTAATGCACGGATTAAAATAGTGACAAAACACAGCAAAGTGCTGGATGTGCTAAAACCCTCGTTAGCCAAGCATACATTTAGAGACTGCAAGCAATGTGCACATTTTGATGCAGACACCATCAGTTTAATATTTGTTAAGTTTAGCATTTATTTGACTATCCTTGCATCTATTCAGTTCTCTCTGGAGACTGCATTTTACACCTTTCTGCACTTTGAGCTGTGATCATTTTTTAAGGAACCTCAGTGTCTACAGAGAGTAACTGGGGCATGTTGGTGACTCTGACTGAGGCTGAAGCTACCAAGTGAAGGTGCAAGATCAGCAAAACCACTATGAAAGGAATTCTATGGGGCTGGGGGGGTTCCTGGGGCTGGAAATTGTGCCCTGCCACGAGTCAGAACCGCGCGTTGGACTGGAGCCTGTGCTGCCTCTCTGCTGCTCCCAGTCTGAGCCCAGCCAGGCTGCACCGAGACGCTGCTGCTGCCAGAAGCTGCCACCAGCAAGCATTGTGCCACACAGATACTCCTGGTGAGCCGCAATCCATTTTCTTAGCAAACCAGAGAGCTTTAAGGTAGGCACGTATCTTTAGAGGGATCTACCTCAGGAAAATAGGAAAATTAGTACTGATGAATTTAAGGGGAAATAGTGAGCAATCTCAGATCTCTGTAAGTACTTCACATATTCCCTACTCTTAATCGACAGGTAAATCCAGCAGTTTTTAGCAATGACATATGGAGTCAGCGTTTTCTTTAGCAGACTACCTATGCCACAGTTAGTACCATTCTTCCTCTTCAACTAAAATGTTATCCTACAACACTCTGCGCAGAAAGCTCCAAAAGACAGGCTTGAATGTGATTGTTAAAAAAGAAAGGAAAAAAAAAAAAAAAAAAAAACACCTTTGATCAGTGCTAAGCGAAGGCAAAAGGCTTATCAAGAGCAGCAGAGTGAAAGAGCTGGATTAGGTGGTGATAAAGTAATTTAGACTTGAGGTTTCTTTCCACCAGCCAGAGTAACAGAAGTGACAGTGCTTCACCCTGCAGTAATGACCATGTCGCCCAGTGGGATGCCCCTTGTGGCACATCGCCCAGCAGGGTGCTGCTGGTTCCCTCAGGAGCATGTGCCCACCTCCAGGTGTGTACAGAAGTCTCAACGCACACTGGATCCACCCCAGAGGCACAGCTCTCTCTCACAATGGAGCTCGCATGCTGATCCAGGCCAGGAGCTGTTCTGATCCTAAGCCGCAGCCAAGTGACACAGAAGTACACGTGTAGGAAACTGCCCCAGCAGCCTCCGACCGATGCCGCCGGCACCTGAGGATGCAGTGGCCTGCAGCAGGCACCTCAGGAAAGAGCAAGTAACCATGGCAATGGGCTAATATGGGATAATCCTAGCTGAGCAAGCCCTTAGCTCTTGCCTGAGTGGACGTGTTATTTGCAGAGCTTTGCTATGTGTGTAGGAAAGGCTTAAGAGCTTCTGGTCACTGTGTGCTGTACTGCACCTCTCACTAATAAATTCAGCAACTGGCTTCCTTGTTAGCTCTTTTGTTTAGGTCTCTTTGCAATCCCTTCCATCCATACCTTTTTTTTTTTTTTTTTTTTTTCCCCTCAGTAAGCACCTTTCTTACATTTGCAAAATGTTCTGCATCCTCCTTCCTTCCCCACCTCCTCATAGATGCCACGCTGCATGCATTGCTGTCACTTCAGCAGCAGCTGCTCAGGGTCCCCAGGGTCTGCTCCCAGAGCAAATTTCCTCAGCAGCTTTGTGCAGCACCTGGCTAATGACTTGACATGAATTATATTGACAGTGACGTGTTCCCTTTCCTATGACTTCATGAGTATCACAGCTTGATTGCAAGCCATTGACTTCTGCAGGGGTATTTTGTGGTCTCACAGCTGTTTCTATAATTACTCTGTAAGTAACACAGATGGTTTATTATCTATATTGGTAGCTCTCAGGCCAATTTGTAGTGTACCAAGGTAAAACTTTGCCACGCTATAATTCCCTGCATTACTAAGGATCATTCTAGCTATTAATAACACATTGATTGATTCTCAGTTCTGTGGAAAACTAACTAGATTTTAGAGATAATTTCTGTATTTTGTAAAAAGCCTAAGTAGTTTTTACTACAACTCTTAAGCCTCTTTCTCTGAAATGAACCAAATTTCTATGTGAGGTAGCTGGACCATTCAAGACATACGTACCATTTGTAAACAGTTTTTGTAATCATAGAATTGCATAATGTCTTGTGTTGGAAGGGACATTAAAGGTCACCTAACTCCAACCCCCTGCCAGGGGCAGGGATGCCACCCCTTAGTCAGGTTGGCCAAGGCCCCCTCAGCCTGGCCTTGAACGCCTCCAGGGATGGGGCACCCACAGCTTCTCTGGGCAGCCTGTGCCAGTGCCTCACCACTCTCACAGTGAAGAATTTCTTCCTAATGTCTAACCTAAATCTATCCTCTTTTGCTTTAAGACCAGTCTCCCTTGTCCTGTCATTATCTATCCAAGTAAAGACTCCCTCTCCATCCTTTTTATAAGATCCCTCTAAGTACTGAAAGGCCACAATGAGGTCTCCCCGAAGCCTTCTCTTCTCCAGGCTGAACATCCCCAGCTCTCTCAGCCTTTCTTCATAGCAGAGGTAATAATTCCTAGTGGTTTGCTCTGAAGTAACAGTGGGTCTGGAGAGACAAAGGTGTTGACGTATAATCTGAAATTGCTGAGCAGGAACCTGTGAGCCTGAGGGAAAGAATCTCTTTAGCCTGATGGCAATTAGTTGCCATAACACATCAGCCAAAACTGTTATGAAACATTCAGGAAGAGGATGTGGAAGCAAACAAACAAAGGTGATAGGTGCTTGGCATGCAAAGCGCTAAGTGGAGCTCAGCTTTGATGGCATCTTTCCCCAGCTCTGGGTTTGGTGCCAGCACTGCGAGGGGCGCTGGCAGGACAGGGGGATGCATGCGGGTGAGACCCCCCTGGCAGCTGCAGCACCGGCTGCAGGGCTGCTCGCACCGCCGCACCTCCTGCCTGCATCTCCTGCCTGCACCGGACTCGTGGCCACCCACGCAGGAAGCAAGACTAAGCAGCTTGACACTCCTCCAGGACTCCCGGCTGTCCTCTGAGGGAAAACGCCGCACCTCAGGGGCTCGGGCACTCGTGGTTGCTGTGGTTACTGAAGTGTGAACTTCAGTAATTTCTGAGGAACGTTCAGTAAACTCCTTTCGAAAACTGTATCCACTAGGTGAGTTAAATGCCCCCTGCTTCTGGTTTTGGAAGAGAAAAACTGGTCTGCTCCAGGCCGCTCCATAGCAATTCCTCGCTGCCTGCATGCATGCTCCTGTCCCTGGTGGGGGCTGACCACACTGGGGCTGTGCTGTGCCAAAATGATCCTGCAGCTCAGGTGGTTTTAAACTTCACTGACATAGGAACTACTGTTTTTAAATCCCATGACCGTGTTCCTAAATCCCACACCATGTACGTAAATGTAGATCGTCTTTCCCTGCAAGTGCATTTTTACTGCACATCCACATTTTCCTAATTTACTTGAATAAAATTTGCAGTTTCTGTACCTTTTGACTCCTTATTTGAAAGTCCTTCTGCATCTGTTCACAGTTCATCTTTGTTTCTGCATCATCTGCCTATAATAATCAGATTCTGATACCGCACTGTCCAGTCCTTTTCAACTTTTTTTTTTTTTTTTTTTAATGTAGACCTTGACTTCCTCATGCCTTAGCACAGGTCTCAGTAGTATCTCAGATTGTCTCTATACCTGAAAAACTTGTCACTTTGTGCTCTGTCCTGTTTTTAGGAAGGTTTGTGTTGTTTTTTTTTTCTATGCAGAGGCCTTTCTTCTAATGCTGCAGCTGCTGAATTCTTTTCGGACCCACTGATGAATGCCTCATTAAATGCCCTGTGGCAATTCGGGCACCTTCAGTCAGCATTTACATGCACTCTTGTTGACTCTTCAAAAGCTGTCGTGACCAGAGCATACCTTTATAAAAGTCAGTTTGTTTCCCTCCTTGCATGTCACAGATGCCCACGAGCCCTCTCAGCCTCTTCTTTAACACCATTTCTATTAATTTGACTGGGCAAACACTCAGCTGACAGGGCTGCAGTTCAGCTGACCTCTAATAGAGAGCTTTCTAAAAACTGGTATTACAGCAGCCAGTTGCCAAAACTCTGCTGCTCATACAGACTTCAAACATTTTAACCCTGTTGTCAGAGTTGATTTGGACACAATCTGAGCTGCCAGCACAACCACTGAGGAGTGATTACAGCACTGGGTTTATTTATAGCAGCTCCCGGGTGAACACAGAACACTTTTGCTCTCTTCTATCAAACTTCCAGTTAAGTTTAATCTTCAGTCTTAATGTTTTGCTGTAGCAGTGATTTGCAATTTTGTTGAACTGGCTGCCTTTAACAGCTAGCATTTACATGAGTTCCCTGCATCGATAACCATAGTTTTTTATATATAGTAAAGTGCACTGAAAGATCATCTTAACTTTATTTACTGTGGCCATTCTGCAGCATTTAGATCTGCTAAAATCATTATGGTATTTTAATTCTTATCATTATTCAGCCAAAGCACCAGCTACCCTATCCAAAGACCATGTGCCTGGACTAAATTGCAGAATATAGCTTGAATATTTACAGAGATTGAATCTGATACAGGACGGTTTTAACTGCCAGTAATTTGATGCTTTTTTATTATTTTCAAAGTAACAACTGATATCTACAAATTAAACCCTGTGACTATTTATGGTTTTAGTTTGGTCTTTTTATACCCCTTTTCAGTAGGACACTACATATTCCTTACTTGATTTTCCATGAAATTTTGCCATGAAACATTGCCATCGTGGCTCTATTAACCAAAATGCTGCCAAAACCAGCAGGGAAGGGATCCAGCCCTTGGGCACAAAGCATAACTTTTACTTTCCCCCTTGAGATCTGCTAATACAACTGGTGCTGTCTCAACACATGTGTCAACATGAAGGGTTATTAAATCACGCGCACAGATCACAGCACAAGCAAGCCCTGGGCACTCAGAAGGGGGAGATGCAAGCTGAGTACATGGGGCTGCGGCTGGGCACGAGGGGGCTGCCAGGGCACACGGCAGGTGGGATGGGATGGGATGGGATGGGATGGGATGGGATGGGATGGGATGGGATGGGATGGGATGGGATGGGATGGGGCAGAACTGGGAAAGGGCTGGGGAGCTGCTGCCACCCCACTGGTCCGTGGTGGGGAGGTTCTGGGTGCTGCTCTTCAGAGGGGCTTCCTTCACTCTCCCTCCTGTGAGAATATGAATAATTCCAAGTACAATCTTGAATAGTGGCTAAAGCTTGTGTAACTCTTCAAATGTCAGGCCTTCATTACAGCACAAACAAGTGATATATCAATGAAGAAGTGAGATAAGGAATTTTAAGGGATGCTGAATAGCAGCTGCTCTTTATTTTTTCACAAAGCTAAATAAAGAATAGCATATCATTTTACATTGCAGCATTATAAGGTGTCGAGGGTGAGTATGTTTAAGATTTGTAGTAGCCTTGTATAATCGTTTCTGCCCTGTATCCAGCTCCTGCACATCTGCAGGCTGGGGGTAGGACGCTCCCTCCCAGGCCTGTGCTGGGCCCTGGGCGAGCGCCTGCCCTGCAGCACCGGGGGTCTCCCTGCTGAGCCCTCACTTGTCCCTGGCAGTGTCAGACCAAGCACAGACAGCCAGTGGAAATGGTACGGAGCATTACATTGATGTTGACCCCTAATAGGCATGGAACCCAACAACCACGACTGCCTATTGACATTTATCTTCTAAGGTCTTTTGATTAGCTGGTGCCCAAATCCAAAAAGTGCATACTTTAATGAGCAATATCACTCCTGTTTAGCCAGATATATATTCTGTACATTGCTATATTAAAAACAAAACAAAACCAACCAACCAAACAAAAAAGATCAAATTTTGGAAATGTTTAAAATAAATTATTACTGAAGTGTGTCTGTGGTTCTTTGGGATTATTCTGAAGCAAGTCTTTTTCATTTAAATATAAACTTAAACAGGTAATGGTAACTGACTAGCACTACCCTAAATAATGCTAGTAAGCTTGCAACTTTACTAAATAAAGTTATTTCATCCTCAGTAACAAGCCCAGGAATTTGTAGCTTATCAATTAAGGAGGTAATAGGCATCCACAGTGGTAAGAAAAATAAAACATTTTAAATAGAAGGAGACATTAAAGTCATTTCTGCTTCATTTGCTGCTTTACAAAGGCTGCATGCAAAAGAAAAGAAAGCAAGATAAAAAACGGTGAAACACTCTCAGAAGCTACATAAAGCTGTAGGAAACAGGACCAACATGGAAAAATAAATCATAATTGAAGCTCCTCCGTAAACTTCTTTTAAAAACAAACTTTCTTACAGGGCCATTCTACACTCTACATGTCTGTAAGGAATGACTTAGAGGTCCCCCTGCCATGGCAGAAGCGCGATGGGGCCGGCTGCAGGTCCCCCGAGCAGTCCAAGTGGGAATATTCATGCAGCTTTGAGAGCAATACTCACTTGCCACTTCGCAAACTAAAAATAAATCATTGAATCACACTGCAAAGCCAGAGAAAATGCTCCATGCCGTGGGACCAAGCATTTGTCTTTCTATGGAGACCAACACACCTTGTCTGGTGCTTCTCCCAAAGCTCTCTGGTGGCCTAGCCCACGCCTGAGCGCTGGCGGTGTCCCAGAAAGGCTGCAGCCTGCCAGCCACCAGCCATACCCCTGTCGCCCCCCACAGCCGCTGCCCCCACCACGGGCAGGCATCTGTCCAGGGGCAAACCCAGGAGCAAAAACCCAACATGAAGCACCAGGCTCCTGCAGCACTTCATCTTGCCACTTTGCTGCTCCCCTGGTACCTCCCGGCCCAGATCCCCTTTTATTTGGCCCAGCCAGGGAGGGCAGCAGGGCAGGAACCTTCCAAAGCTGACAGCCGGTGGGTGGCCACAGCCCTCCGCAGGCAGCACAGAGCAGGGGCAGTGGCACCGGTACACTGCTCCACCACAGCTGCCTCTGCCTAGAGCTCCTTACGAGAAAACACTCAATTATACACAAACATCAACGGTATTTTTCTCAGTAGTCCAATCTGCAAGACAGAAATACAAAAAAGTGTAAAATCATTAGGCAAGAGTTTGTTGTGGAAAAAGTCTTCCCCAATGTAGGTGGAGATGATGAATCTGAACGCTTAAGTTAAGCCTGGATTACAGTACAAATGACCACAGAGCTAGCAATCATCATCTGGATGAGGAAGGATTGCTCTGTTCATCTCGCTCGTGCATGGTCAGCTGGGAATGGTTATGCTATCCTATTTATGTGAAGGCAAAAATCCAAGTGAATCTAAATTGGTGGAACTGATTTCATTATAAAATTATTTCCTAACTAGCACAGCTGTTGCAAGCATTTGCTTGTTATAATGTGTACCCAAATAATAAGGAGTGCAGGTGTCATCTGGTATGCACAACGTCCTGCAGGATAGCTGCTCACATTTTACAAAATGCCGTACAGTTCTGTAAATTTTAAATGAGACTCCATGAGTTGTAAATATATGAAATCAGCTTTATGGAAATGATGTGGGCCATGGAGTAACACAGCGCTGTGACAACTTACCTGCCAGCTCTGCAGCCATCCCATCAAAACATGAACTGCTGGCTGTGGAGCCCAGGATGGTTTTCTCTCCTTTGTGTTATTCCAACCAGGCCAGGGAGAGGCAGGAGTGCGGGACAGGAGCCTCCCAGACCCCACTGGCTCACAAGTGGTCCCAGATCTCCAGGGTGACTCCCGAGGCTCGTGGGGAGCACGGGATCAGCACCGGGGCCTGGCGATGCCGCTGCCCTGCCCCTGGCTGACCGTAGCCCCACTCACCAGAGCTGGCTCCTGGTGCTGTCTAGACTTAACTTAAAATGCATTCGATGTCCTTTTGTTTTAAATCCTTCAGTAATACTCAAGGCCATTTTTTGTTTGTTTTGCTTTGTTTTGAAAGCATTATTACTGCTATTTCAATAGTAGAGTCCCAGTTAGAGCAGTAAATGTTATTACTAACCAATGGTTTAGGATTAAAGTAATTTGACATTGAAACTAGCTATGCAGCAGGTTTCCTGTCCTAGCTATTTTCTTGATAGAACACTTTAATGATCTAAACCAATCTAAGTGCTCTTCTAAGTGCTTTCTTGGCACTGGTCAATGTCTGAAAATACTGACTCGTCAGCCCCTAGAGCGATGCAATCCAGGCTCTGATCATTCCCTTCCAGGCATCACTTCCATTTCAGATCCAGATCCTTATCACCTTTATTTTTCTTCCCTGAGTATCTTTAGCAAGCACTTGACTAAACACTGGCACACACGGCCAGAGGCACCAGTCCCCCACAAAAGCAGTGACAGATCCACAGTTTGTCCAGGAATTTAGAAGCTTGATTTCTGATTTCAGAAAATTTTTCTAGGGCTCAGAAATATTTCTGTTGTATACACACAAATATATATATTATTATCTATCAACAATTAGTTACCTGGTCAAACATGATGTGTGAAACCAGCCCCGAGACCACAAAAAACTCGTGTCTGAGGCCTGGAGTTTGGGAGAGCTGGAGGGAAACATTCCCAGACACAAGAGCTCCAGAATTTCTTGATCCTCTATTTCCTCTGTAACCACACTCAGAAAAGCTCTTCCACCACCTGCCATGTTAATAATTTTGGTTTGTTTTCTGTTTGTTTGTTTTCATTTTTGTTCACTGTGCCTTTAGCATTTAGGATGGCATATATTATGGAGGCAACTTTCCATAGCTATTTCAAAAGAGGTAAAGGAAAAGAGCTGGAGGGTAATTGTCTGTAGAAGCTAGTCTCCTGCTCACTGTTTCAGTCATGAACAACCAAGTAATATTTGCCTTTTCTTGTTCTGAAGCATCTCAAGTCCTGCAGCCAACAGGAGGAAACTCAGTGGACAAACAGTGTAAAGAGGCAGTTACAAAAAGCTGGCACTAAGGCAGATTGCACTGGCAGTGTTCGTGCATGCCATGGCGCTGCCTCGAGGCAGCATACCCCGGGCAACACCTCCTTCTCCCCTTTAATGACACAGCTCTGCTGGAGCAAGCTGGGACAGAGCAGGGGCTGCATTCTTAAATACTTTCAGTACTTGACTGGCCAGAGCCTTGGATAACCTCACACACCTCTCTTTTCCAGAGGAGGTTGAGCTGGAGAGCTCCAGATATCCTTTCCTCCAGCATTTCCTCGTGACCATGCACAGACATGGTACTGGGGTTATCCGCTTCTATGAAGCTGCATAAGCGGAGGAGCTTCTCCTTCCCTGGTCTTCCTTCACCTCCTCAAGAGGGGGCAGCAGGACAAGTGCTGACTCTGCAGGCACCTGCCTCTTTGAGATTGCCAGCCCTCTGCATGAATCTGTGGTTAGGAGGCAGACACACCTCTGTAGGTCTGCAACAGACCGGAGAACACCTCTTCGTGTCCTGAACGTTTTAAAAGATAAGACACTCCCCAGCAGCTGCAGTTCCTTCTGATCCTTGGACCCTCCTCTAACACATTTTTTTTCAGTTGATTAGAGAAAGCCTCTTTTAGGGCTAATTTGTTTATTTTCACCAGACAGTTCCTCCATCAAATTATCGGTTCTTAGTTTTTATTATTTATTTGTACTACATGGAGCTACACTAGCCCAATGAACAAGGCTGCAGCAAACTTCTACAAGGATGACCTACCGCTTACACAAAGCAAGAGAAACACTGCGTCTGGAGAAATCACTAAGTAGGTGCAAAGCCGTGACAAGTGATGACAAGCAGAGGAGACATTTAGACAGTAACAAGGAAACTCATCTCGAGCTCACATTTAAAATCCATTTGCCTGGCCCTGTCTCTTGTCCACAAGTCCATGAGAATAAAAAATGACCAAAGCTGGGTAGAGTTAACAGCAATCAGCCACTCATCAGACTGCAATCTGACAGGAAGATAAAAAGCAGAGAAGGGAGATAAATCCCTCATTCTTCTGGAATTTGGCACACATGGGCAGAAGGAGTCACTTTAAATACCCAGCAAAATGCACAGGCTGTGCCAGGACAGACCTGCTGCATTGCCACACAGACAGCACAGAATTTTGCACGGCAGCAGAACCTCATGGAATCTAGAAATAAGATGTATTAATCAATTAAATTAGAAGCAAATGGTAACAAGATTAACAAGGATGGATATGAGTCACTGAAGAACCATTTAAGCACCCTCAATATTTGTGTGCTTTGATCTTGCCAAGTCCCTTTCCACCTGCAGCCCAAGCCTGGACACACGGTGCCCTCATGGTGCCCGTGGTGCCTGGGCCCCGAAGGGCAGAGGAAGCGAGCTCCAGGCCTGGTGGCCCTGCCAGGCACAAGGATGGGGGGGCTCCTCCTGGGGAGCTGGTGTAGTGAGGGCTGGAGCCCCCAGAGGGGCTTGGGGAGGAGATTTATGCCCCAAACTGTGCTCCAGCTCCTCCTCCATCCCTCCCATCCCAGCCAGAAATCACCAGTGGCAGCGCCCTGTGAGGGACGGGACAGCCTTGCGGGGTGAGGATGTGTAGGACAAACATCTCTGCCGACCAGCTTCACCCACAGAGTTCAGTGGCTCATTAGAAACCCCGGGTACCAAGCCAGAAATCCTCCCTTTTAATAGCACGGGTGAAACATGGGTGCAGTCTGGAGGTGAGGTGCTCGAACTGAAATGAAAGCTTGGAGCTCGCTGTGGTTAATTTCCCTGCAGGATGTCCTCCATCAGCTACCCCTCCTATAGAATTTCACACAGTGAACGTTGGGAAAACATGTAAAGATAATATTAATCTTTTGCACAGAATGCATTTCCAAAATGTTTATATGCTTACATATTTCTTTGTCCATGTTATTTCTAAAGCTGTCCAGAAGAAAAGACTCTGGATTTTATAAGTGACTTCTAAGCAAATTCATCTCTTTGTGCATTTGAGCATTCATCTGTCTCTGCCCTCCTTTGTGCTTTTATTTGAGGATTTATTGCTGCATCCCCATCAGACATTAATACCGTTTGATTCTTGGAGTGCTTTAAGCTAGCTGTCTAAAGAGCATCCAAGTGAAATGCACTGGCACCAGCCCAACAGATGGACCATCAAGGCACTTAAATGGCCATCAGGTATCAAGTGCATTTGAAAAAAATAAATCTTTTATTTTGATTGCATTTCAGTAGCATGAAAATTAAAAGGGCATTTGTGCAGCATGTTATCTTCAGCACAGTGCCTAGAGGCAGACTCTGAACACAATTCAAGAGAGCAAAAGCATAAAAATAAGGTAAGAGAGAAAAGAAAGAGGGAAGGGAAGGAAAGGCAGGGCAAGTCAAGGAAGGAATAAGCTGTGTAAGAGTAAAGTCTTGGCAGTGGATTTTACAACTCATATCAGGCCCAGGACTACTCTAATAGTCTCCTACATGTACTAACAAGTACATTTATCATATGTTTCGTAGTCTCATTATAGATGTATTTTTCAGAATAATTTTTGAGAAGAATCACAAACTGGGCATTAAAACAAATTGTAGAGCACAGTAAGTAAATGAAATTTTCTGCTTTCTGCAATCCTTGCCTTTTTATTTGAGCCTCTTTTGCTTTGTGGGTGGTAAATTACAGAAGCCTTGAATGCGCACCAGAGGATAGCACCATACCCTCCAGAGCCTTTCTCTCCAGCCCAGACATTTGCCATCTGACTCTAGGAAGCTGTGGTTCCAACCCAACCACGATACAAAACTAGCACAGGAGAAGGAAAGGTGAGGTGCTATGAGATGCAGCAGGGAGGAGGGATGGTGGTGATTAATGTAATAACGGGAGAGGCTGGAGCACTCTGGCAGTTTAGGTACTTACTTATTGCAAGTCATATTTTTAGCAAATTCAAACCACTTGTCACTGGAAGTATATATGGTTTCGGGTTGTCACAAAAAAAAAACACCTTATTTTCTGACCCCTGAATGAACCATGCAGTGATGTGGATGAGAAATGAAACAGAGAAGAGTGTCTAGTGCAGGCTCAGCTATGCCTTTGCACTGGGTTATTTGTGTTAGATCCTAGAAGGACTTTGAGCAGGTATATGTGTTAGTAGAAAAAGTACAGAATATGAGTAATTGTTCGTATACAGCCAGAGGAACAGTAAAATAAAGCTACTTAGTTCTGTTTCATATGGAGGGTTGCAACAGTTTGAAAAAGCATTGGTAGACATCCTCCAAAATCTCAAAAGCCCTTGACAGTCTGTTTGCAAATCCGAAGAAATACATGCCAGAAAGATGCTTTTTTTTTTTTCATGATCTCTATCAAACACGCATTCTGACAGACACAAGCTAATCAATAAAAATATAAAAAATAACCTGGAGAAGTGTAAATCTTCAAGATATGTGCTTTGTAGAGTGCAGTTTCCAGGCATGATTAAGGCTATGCTTAAACTCTAAGACCATTAAGAAATTTAAACTATCTGCTTTTCAGCTTGATCCTTTGTACTGAAACAAAACACAATTCTTCTGCTTTTCTGTGCTCCAGGAGGAGGGATTTAGGTTGGACAGAAAGAAAGACTTCCTAATTGTAGAGGCAGCAAGACACTGGAATACATTTCTGGCTGTATGGGGCACTGCTGCTACCAGGTGTTTGTAGGGACACGTGTGGCACTTATCAGATGCTGCCTGCAGTCAAATGAAATTCTGAACCTTCTTCCTAAAATTTCTTTTACTTAAGTCAGACTTCTCCCCAAACTGGAATTGGATTTTTTAACAAAGACAGTGTATGCACTGTAAAGGTAGCTGCAAGCTGATAAAACATTTGTGAACTGGTGCAGAATTCACTTCTAGCAAAAATCAGAAGTAAGATCTTGGGAACATGATGGCAGTAGAAAAAGGGAGAAAGCAAAAAGAAAGGAGAAAGATATTCTGTGACAACAAAAGCTCTGTCTTTTTTTTTTTTTTTTTCTTCAGCATTTTCTTTGATAGGAATATGGTGCAGCCTCTCAAGGGATTTGAAGTATTAAAATGGGTTCATGCACATGCTTTACTTGAGTAGTGTGGCATGTTTCAGACTGGGCGATGTAGAGTCAGTGGACTGCTGAATACTAATTTATAAATTATGGGCTGTTAATTAGCAGAAAAAAAACAATTAGCATTATACTGACGAAAACCTCTGTCTGATTTCTTTGCCTGCAGAACCCACGCACGGTGACACCAACGCGCAGCCACGTGCACGAAGCTGCACCCAGGAGGAGGCACCGGGAGGTCCGAGTGGGGCCGCAGCCCCCAGGATGGCTGCCAGCCCTGAGGCCGTCTGCTGGGGGGTGCCAGCCCCATGGCCCTGCAGCCCCTGCCTGCTGCCCAGCCGCCTGAGCGCTCGCTGGGGGCCGCAGCCCCTCGATGCCCCCCAGCACAGCACGGTGCTGAGGCCGCTCACCGCGAGGTGCCTGCCCCCCAGCCACTTGCCTTCTGCCAGAGGGAGCGACACCACTGTCCAGCGGGATGCAGTACCCCGCTGCTCGCAAGGATTAATGAAACACCGGCATCTCGGGGCAGAGATCAGCCTTCGATCCCACAGACTGCCCTCAGAGGCAGTGTTGCCCCACGGACCGGTCCTGATGGAGACCCTCGGGTACACGGCTGAGGGCTACCACCCTCATCTGCGGCGGGAGATAAAATGCCATGCACAAAATATTAAGAAAGGCAGAAACAAGGATCTTCATAACTGTAATTAAAATGATAGCTAGATTTTATCGTAAGAAAAGTAACAATTAGATTGTAGTCATTTCCCTAAGTAAACCACGTTGCATTACTAAGCAATCAAAAGGCAATAAATCATGCTGTTAAATCAAAACAGGTAGCATTCCTTTATGAGGTGCTCCTAATTTCTTCTCTTTTTTTTTTCTTTTTTTTTTTTTTTTTCAATATTTTCCATTCATACTTTTCCTTAAATAGCATTCTTATGATCACAAGAACTGGAAAACCCACATCTCTTCTGAGCTAAATGCCACAGAGAGCACAGAGGGGGTCACTGCAGCCCCCCATCGCCAGGGCTCTGCACGCCCAGGTGCCACCAGGGGCTTCTCGCCCCCCTTCGTGGAGCCCGCTGTGGGACTCAGAGCTGTGCCAACAGCTCACCGCTCCTCTTCGTGACCCAGGGGCCACGGGTGCCGTGAGGTTACCCTGCACAGGCAGCTGGCTCTGGGGGACAGCTGTGAGGCTCGGCAGGGCACAAGGCAGCTTGTGGAAGCAGAGCCCCGGGGCACACGGACAGAGCCGGGGAGGGGCTGAGCTGGGGATCCGAGAGCCCAGAAACACGAGAGAGATTACATAAGGTAAAACGAATAACATGCCCAGCAGAGAGTCTGGTTTCATATTGCATAATTCTATACTTAGAAACGATTATATATATTATATATTACTTCTAATTACATAATTAGAAGTAATTTTTGCTACACTTGTTTGCCTAGCACAGTGGAACTGGATGTTTTATCCTAACAGCCTGAATGGTAAAAAAAGCTTTGCAGTTAACAGCCCCAAAAGCTAAACAGCAGTGAAGAATGCTATTTTGTCATAAAATATTTTCCTGCTGTTTTAATTGTTCTAAAATCAGAATAACTTGAAATCCTTTGCACGTGGGAGTGCAGGCGGTGGGGCAGTGACAGGGGTCAGCGTATGGCTGGTTTGTGGCTGACAGCCCAGGAGATGTCTAGAGGAGTGCAGTGGCTGGGGCACTGCTCAGGCCCTCAGCTATCATCTAGCGAAACAAAAGCATTGCTGCCGTGGTTCAGCAGGCATGGGAATGGCACCTGAGGCAGACAAGAAGGAAAATAATAAGGCTGCAGCTGAGGACTGGGTCAGCCACCCCACTGTCACCCCCCTGGGTTACCAGAAGCTTGTCCTGAGCAGGTGCTTGCATTTACACAGTCCTGCAGTCCTTTCTGCTTTACCTGCCAGCTCATTTCCATGGCTGCCCTTGGAGCTCAATCGTGCTGCACATCTGTGTCAGATGTCACCCACACGAGAGAGTGAAGAGCCTTGCTGAGAGCAGCATCCACAGACAGTGCAGACATGACTGCACTTGTAAATAACTGTGAAAATGGGGCCATTTTTCCTGAGTCCAACAAGTTTTGATGCATTTTAAACCCTCAAGAATCCCTTTAAACACCACTGGATCTAAATGGGGTCATTCTTCAAAGCACATCAGGTGAATGGCCTGAGCAGCACTCAGTAAGGACTTTCTCAGAAATTTTGACAGGACTGTGATTTAGCCCAGCTTTGGAGTAAGGCAGCATAAGCAAAAATGCTATTCTGAATAGCTGCAGGCAAAATACTTCAGAGTGAACTAGGGATAATACTTTTATAAGACCCAAATTACCAGAAGCATCCTCCTATTCACATAACTCTACTGATTTAGGTCTTGCCACAGGTCCAGTGGAAAGGTATACCAAGAACCATCCTTCACCCATGTGATCCTCCAAAATGGCTTGATATCCTCAGAAGTTATTTTTCTTTTTGTACCTTACAAAATATCATTCATATGTTGTGGCTGTGCCACCCCATACCCATGTCTTGGACAGGATCCTCAAGTGCAGGGTACCCAGGTGACTCCCAGGCCTATGAGATTTATTCTTGCAGTCTTACCAGTGACAAAGGAAAATATCAGGACCTGCACTGATTATATGGGAAAACAAGACTCAAATAGGTTAAGTGAGTAACTGCAACCTACCTAGTACCTGCTTCTTTTTATTCCCCTGCATTATAGCTAGAGCATTTTGATGTGGTCACAGAACTCATCATCTCCGGTTATACAGAATAGGGAAGACAAGCAGCTTTTCTCAGTGCCACATCAAATCTCCATGCACTTCAGCAGCAAACCTGGACACCATACACTCCCATCAGAGGAGCACAAGTGTCTACTCACATTAAGGTACACACAGCATGACGCAACTCCCTGGTGGCACTTACAAGCAAGGACAGCGAGTTCCTTTCCTCTGGAAATAATCTACTCAATACCTTGTCCTCCGTTACGCAATCCAGAAGCACTGATAACTTTAGACATAGCAAGCCAGAGAAGACTCACTTGGGAGCTCCCTGGGAGAGCGCCCGCTCAGCTTCAGCAGGCTGCATCTGCTGGGGGGTGTCTCCTGCATCCCTGTCCCCGAGGCTTAAATCACAGCTTTGGTGAACCCGGCTGAGCTGGCACTTGACATCACATCTCCTGCAGAGTGGCAGAGGTGGCGGCTAAATGTCTTAGGAGAAGTGTAAGTTAGTGTACACCACACAGATCTGAGAGTGTCTGTATAGCATACCAGGACAGCAGCATCCACCCGGCCTGTGTGTGTCCACATGCCGATGCTGCACAGTGCTGCCATGCACTCTGTGTTCTCCCAGTGCTGTCACCTCAGAAATGAACTGCAGACAAAAACGATAGAAAAGCTCAAGGAAACCTTTCTATATTCAATGTCCCTCATGAGGATTTCTATTCTGGGGATAAATGTAATCTAAGCATGGCAGGTAATTCAAAAGAGGGTTTTAGAACATTTAATATAAATAAATAAATAATAATGCAGGCAAATGTTCCTTGCAAAGGTTAAGGATGTGAGGAATGATAGGTGGAGCAGGGAAAATTTAGGACTAACAGGAGAGTGAGCAACAAAGTAATTCAGTAAGATGAGCAGTTGCAAGTGTGAAATAGCAGTAGTGGAAGGGCTGCAACCATAAAAATGGGTAAGGAGGTGAGACTGGGAGGGAAGAGCAATGCCTATTGGGTTTCATCAGTCTTTAGGTGATATCTAAGTCCTTTCTCTGTGCCTTTTGCTCTCTAGAGAGCAGCACAATTGTCTAAGCTTGGTGTCTGTGAAGTTACTTGGTATTTAGGTACCTGCAGACCAGGGCATACCAAGCCCTTGATACTGCTTTCTGACCTTTAGTACCTGGCGGGTACCCACGGACCCACAGCACAGCATCTCTGTTGTTACGTGTCCCACCGCAGCCCCAGCAGTGTCCAGGTGTGAGGTGCCTGTGCACATGCTATGGCCAAGAGGTCTTCTCCAGCCTAAATGCTTCCACAATTTTTCGGTGCGCTGACATGCTGCAAGGTACTGAGAGTGGGAAGGGGTCTGCGTGTTCAGGAGAGGTCAAAGAGGGCGCCTGCACGTGCCCCTCGGAGAGCGAGGAGCACAGGCTGCCCTCGGCACAAACACACCTGTTTGGGCCAGAAGACAAGGCTCTGTCTGTGTGTGGTGTATCAAGCACAACCGCTTTGGTTTCTTTGGAAAGGGCCTGAGGAAGATGATGCTATGCCTTTGGACTTGGCTTGCCCTGAAGAGGGAGCACCCATCATTTTCAAAGTGGCCTTCCCACCCCACCCCCCTTTTTTTTTGTTTTGTTTTGTTTTGTTTTGTTTCCAGTGTTGCTCCCAAATGTTTCTTCTTTCTTAGGTTATGGGAAAATGAATTACGTATCAGCTTTGGGTTAGTGCCTAAATTAAAAATGAAGTCCCTGTTTCATCTTGCTTATATTTACTCAAAAGATTCATGTGCTTCAGCTGTACAAGAACAACATGAAGAGTGCATTGGCTGATCTAGTTCAGGCATTCTGCAGTGCTACACAGCTATTTAATTTTGCAGTGAATTCATTAAAGATAATGGAGTTAAGCATGTGCTAGTGAAAGAAGAAGCAGACCCTCATATTCCTAATTTATGCACATCATATATCTTGTAGGGAAACAACAATACTGTGACAACAAATTTTTGAGGCATGCTTATGACAGCAACATAAATAAGAGACTGCCAGTGCCATTTACCTGCCCAGAGATAACACATGCATTACAATGCCTGCCTCATTGCTGCTATTCACATGCAAAAGATGGCATTTGTAACCTGATCATTATTTTTAATTTCCCTAGCAGACAGAGCTGATGTTCAGTTACTTTTTGACATCTCGGTAATAGTATTGTTTTAGTGCTCATGGACTGCTCTCCCATAGCAGCACAGTTCAAGTGTGAGGCGGTAGATATTTATTAAGTTTGTGATAGCATCTAGGGACCCAGAGCAAATACAATTTGCACTTGTGTGTGGAACAAGAAGGAAGGAAGGAAGGAAGGAAGGAAGGAAGGAAGGAAGGAAGGAAGGAAGGAAGGAAGGAAGGAAGGAAGGAAGGAAGGAAGGAAGGAAGGAAGGAAGGAAGGAAGGAAGGAAGGAAGGAAGGAAGGAGGCAGTTGTATTAACATTGCTGGCACTCACTGAAAAGAACATTTTGGCCTGAATATCATAGTTAGCTCTGCCATTCAGTGCTACATTGAAATGGGCTTGAACCCAAACTCTTTAGATTTGGTATCTCAGTGGTATTTTGGTATTTTGCTGTTGGTGGTGGTGGTGGTTTGTTTTTGGTTTTGTTTTTGTTTTTCCATCCATGGAGAGAGGCAATCTGTAGGAAGCAGACCACTGTCCAAATCCCTCAGCAAAAAATGTGGAGTGTTTGGGACACTCATACTGTTTGGGACTAGCAGCGTGAGGAGCTGTGCAGAGCAAAGCACTGCAGCTCATGTTCCTTCTGCCTAGCAGCACGTCCCGGGCACCTCAGACACGTGTTAGGAGCTCTCCTCAATCAGAGTTTTGGCATTTGAGGTTACTGGTGTCTCAGGTCTGACTCCCTTGTCAGATGTCCTCCTCCCATCTGCATTCCCACGGCTTTTGCTGCCCTCACCTCCCTGAAGAGTGAACCTCGGTCCTACAAAACCAGGGCAGCAGCTGCCAGCTCCTCCTGAGGAGCACAGCCAGGCCTTGCAGCTCAAGGACACAGTGGTCAGAAGTCTCTACTCTGCAAGTTAAGTTATTAATCATAAGAAATGCTGAATTTCCTGGCATTGTGTGTGGTTGCTTGCCTCTTACATTGCTTTAGTGACCATAGGCCTGCTCAGAAAAAGACCTGAGCAGTGTCCCCATGCCTGTGCCTGTCCCCAGCCGTGTGTCAGAGGGAGAGGAGCCTCCTGCTTCGGTGCAGCGATCGCTGTGACATCCCAGCCAGCCGTCTCGCTCAAAATTCATTCTGCTAAGCCATGACTTCTCTCTGAACTGCTGTGTAATTATTACAAGTGTATCCTGATAGAGACTGTAAAATCGAACATCTCCAGGAAAGATGTAATACTTGTAATTTAGTCTCACATTAAAACACGCTCCTTGTTTGTTCCATCCCCTTGTTGTGGCTCCCAGCCCCAGCGGCTGCCAGCTGTGGGTGATGCTCTGCTCCCTGCTCCCCTCCCTGCCCCTGCCGCCCGCTGCACAGGTCTGGCTCTGCCCGTTGTAACACAAACTGATGGAGACATTATTTCCAAACCCGTCTTTCTTGGGTTTGCTAGCATCTCTTCCCAGGTGCGGGCAATTAATTTTTAAGTGCATTTGATGTGGAAAACTCTGTGAGCAGGCTTTGAGTATCTGCAGAATAAACAAGCAGTGATTTTTGGCTCTGCTTTAGGGTGCTGTGGTAATGCATTTTTAATTGATGGCTGTTCTGGCAACGCGGAGAGCTGGTGATTTGCCGGGGTCGGGGAGCACAGTTTGTAAAGGTCAGCAGTCACCGGGCAATGCACTCGGCCGCAGCTCAGTCCCCTTGTCACAGCTGGAGCCATGTTTCGTGGCAGGAACATTCGCTTTCCCTCCTTGTCCTTACTAGTGCACAATAGGTTTTGGCCTGGCTGCAGAGCTCATGCTCTCCTGCTGTAGGAGAGATGCTCGCAGCACCTGCCCTGCTGCTGCGCGTGGCTGCAGCTGCCTCCTGTTGGCATCGTGCTGCCCACCCCCTGCACCCTTCACTCCTCAGAGGCCCCGCAGCCAGAGGGGCTGAAGCCCGGGAGCAGCAGTGCACCAAATGCATCTCATGTAGACAGGCAGGGGTCTCTGACAGGATGAAGTAAGTGGCTGCATCTGTGGATTCGGGATGCTTCTTTTGGAGATGGGCTCTGCTCTGCTAGAAATGTGGCAAAATATAGAAGGGTTTTGGCTTATGTGATGCTGCTAAGTGCTGCACCTGTGGATTGGTTTGTCTGCCTGGGTAGATGCCACAGATTGTGTCTGTGCCTGCACGGGAGGTGCTGAGCCCAGCCGGAGGGCACCGCGGGCACTGCTGCGCCGTGCTCTCTGCACGAGCTCTGTGGGACGTGGGGAGGCAGCAGTGGCTGCAAGGGGCAAGGGCACCCCGGGGCCACCCCCTGCACCCCACGCCTGGTGGCTGCAGCACCCCGGCAGGAGGGTGCACGGCACCAGGGTGCATCAGTTCCTGCTGCTCCTCTGCTTCTCAGACAGCTAAGGCACATTTATCTGCAGCAGCTCGTGTCTGAGGAGATGTCTGGTTTGGGTTTCTGGCCAAGCTAAGCCACTGAAACTGTGATGAATTTATTATGTAAAGTGACTTTGACTTTTTTCACCTTTTGTATTCAGATCCTTCTATCAGGAACACATAGGAGAAACCAGACTTGAAAATCCAACAGGGGCTGCGAGGGACAGAGCTCAGATCTCAGGAGATATTTTGGTGCTCCATGTACAGAGCCAGATGTGAAGGCAGCCCCTAGGAGAACACACCGCTAACCTGCTTAGAAATTCATGTCTGACAGAAAACTCATTAGAAAACAAAGCTGCCACCTGTGTGTCCTTTTTCAGAAATGTTACACTTCTTACAATGATATTTCATCTTGGTGGTTCATATACTGGCGGCCGAGGAGTACCTGGTCCAGAGCTTAGCGTGTTGCACAGCTATTTTATAATGTATATCCCCATTTTTCCACAGATTAAGACACTAGACTATTTCTAAAGATGAAGAAAGGATTTGTGAGGAGAGAAAGGAAAAGAAATGGCAATGTGCTGCTTTAATACAGCCCAACATCACCAACAGTTATTTGTTGGCTGCCATGCCCGGAATAGCAATGAGGGTGGCAGGGAAGGCTCTGGCAGCTCTGGGGCCGCAGAGCCGGCGGCAGGGCTGGGCCAGCCACACGAGCCCCGCACCGCACCTGGGAGTGGGGTGTGTTCATTGGATTTCAGCCGTGTGCATTTAACAGGCAAGTACCTAAAGAGCCTTGAGGCTCCGCAGGGTTTGTGTTTGATGTGAAGTCTGCACATGTACACTGGGGAAGGTCCTTTTCGGTGCACAGCACCCTGCCTTGCCACAGAGGTGCCCTGCAGATACCAACACCAGCCTCCTCCATGGCCTTCCATATGGGTATCTGCATTACAATCTCTAAGACACAGATTAAAAAGAGAAATTGGGAATTGAATTCATCCACAGTCATTTCAGCAGTGCTGTGCTCCCAGGTTTCCATGTGTGGCAGCCCCACTCGCTGCACATTCCCAGCACCCAGCAGCACCCCGAGTGTGCCCAGCACCCGTGTGAGGCCGGGGACACCCGCAGCACACTCACACTCACACTCACACTCACACTCACACTCACACTCACGCCCTCCCATGCTGACTGCGGGTGAGACGAGGCCGAGAGCAGCAGCTGCCCTGGCTCCTGGCACAGGGGTGCACAGGGCACAGCCAGGTGAGGATTTTGGCTGTGGGACCCTCGCCAGGGAGGGGGCAGCCTCCCCGGGACCTCAGTGAGGCCGATGGGACAGGTGCTGGCTTATGAGGCACAAGGACCTGCATCTCCCCCAGTGGGCTTTTCACCACGTGGGGTCACAGCAGCTCCTGACAACCTCCTGGAGCCCCTCGCCTGCCCATCAGGGTCACCCCCAGCCAGCTGTCAGCCCCCCTTGGCTGCTTGCAGTGCCAATGTACCTAGAGAACCCCTTTCTGGGAGTGTCACAGGCAAAGGGCACACTCCTGGCCTCTTGCAAATAATTGGGCAAATTATTTTCTCCTTTGAACAGAGCACAACTGGAGTAAGATGGAAAACAATTTGGAAAGTGATGACTGGACAGGCAAAGGTAGCTGCCAGCCAGCTGGAGAGAAACAGGAGTACAGGCTTTGGGGAAGAGGAAAGGGGAACCCAGGAGTGCTCTGCTTATCTCCACACATACAGAGGAAAGGAGGATGTGTTCAGCTGCTGTTTTTAAGATGCTGTGGTCAAAACAGGTGGCTTTGCTCCTAAAGTGGGTTTCTTGCCTTGGGCTGAGGGGAACATAATGTGTGTCTACGCGTGCTGCGAGGAGAGCTTGAGCAGACGCAGCAGAGAAACGCATTCACTCAGAAATGACTGCCTGGAGGTGAAGGTATGGGCTGTGTGCCTGTTACCACTGGTTCCTCCCCCCCTGCCCAGGGCTGCGGAGAGCAGAATTCCTTCTGTCAAGGCGGTTTTATCTTCAGCAAAATGCAGCCAGAAAAAGCAACATTTTCTTTAAATGGGTCCTGTGCTTTTTCCTTTCCCATCACATGTTGCTGGTTTTAGATCTGAAATGAGCCAGCCTAATTGGTCATTTATCCCTTTAGCTTTTTATTTTCCTCCTGAGAAACCTGCATAAACTGTTTGCTGTTCTATAAGAAATTGCTTAAGTGGGTGACGGCAGCTCTGGAGCTGTTCCTGCGGCTCGGCTGCCAGTTGTGCCGCGCTCGCTTCAGCACTGCAGAGATGAGGCACAAGAAGGCCGTGTGGGTGCTGGCACACCTTGCCCACACGTGGTCCCCGGCCTCCTGCACGCTGCACATTGGGCAAATCACCCCGGCAGGCCGCATGCAGGCACCCAGAGCCAGGCCACCGCACGGTCCCTGTGGGCAGCGCGCAGGGGACCAAGCTGCAGGGGGGTCCTGGTGGCCCCCTCTGGCCTCCCAGACCATTTAGTGGTTGCTCACCAGCACAGAATAAGTAGATACCTCATTTCCAAGTCTAAGTCATTAAAATAATAACAACATGAACCAGAAAGTCAAAGAAGGCCATGAACAGACATCTGCTAGTCAGGGAGAAGCTAATACGTGTTTCTTATAGTGCCAACCTCATCATTGCCATAAATACAGGCTTTGGACAACTCGAAGTGTGGCTGTTCTATCTGTGCTTATGTCACATAATCTTTGAGGTTAGAGAATCACGTTTTTTGTAACTTGTTCCAAACTTTTCTGCTTACCAGAAAGTGGCATTAACCACAGTCAGGATTAGACAGTCTATTTACTTAAATGACTGAGCTTTAGATTTCCACAAATAAGTTTTGTCATCTGATTTTGTTCCACCACAGGCATTTTATTCTATAGAAGAAAGAACAAATTGTTCTATGTGAAAATTCAGCAGTCTAACTCTCCATTCACCTTCAGTTAAGAATGAAGAGAAATGCAATAAGAAATAACTTGAACATTCCAACTTTAAAAAGAAAAATATTGAGGGGAAAAACAAACAAACAAACAAAAAGAAAAACAAAACAAAATAAAATAAAATGAAAACCAAAGAAGACAGGAAAGTGGTCCTTAATGACACACTCCAGACACACAGACTCTTGCAGTAGCTGTGACTGCCGTGAAGCTGTGTCCCTGCTCAGCCCCAAACCTGCAGAGGTTGGACTCGATGATCTTGAGGTCTCTTCCAACCTAGAAATTCTGTGATTCTGTGATTCTGTGAAGGCTGGAAAAGGTTCCCCCAGCAAGCCTTGGGCATTTATCCTGTGTGCAGAAACTACCAAGGAATTATCTTTCTTTGCCTTGCAATGTGCGTATGATGATTTTCCCTGGGCTTTCTGGGGTTTATACCATTCATGTATCCTTGGGAACATTCCTGATGCAATTGTGCTTTAAAATGTTTACTACCAAAATGAGTAGGCCTTTTATATTGACTGTTACTTTTATCTTTCTTTGCGGACAAACTCTAGGAAATCCTGGCATCTTCAGCAGCCTGATTTTACATCCTTTTACCTGGCATAAAAATAGCAGAAGTAGCATTTAGATGAAAACAAATTTGGAAAAGTCTAGCAGGAGCTCGGGGAGAGGTGTGCTAAAAGCCATGTGGGCAGCAGTGTCAGGGGAACTGGTTCTGCTTTGGTCCTAATCTTCCTTTGGTTTCAATGAAAGTTCAGTTGCTTAAATAGGATTTCCCTTGCTTGAGCAGTTGCATGGGTGGTCTAGAAGAGGCTGCAAGACGAGGGGTTGGAACTTTATTCTGCTTCTCTGCACAAGGAACAAAGGAGCTCATGCCATTGTTCCAAGATGATTTAGTTCTTTGCACTTCAACATTTGCTGCTGTAACTCTGCAGCATGGCCCACAGCTGTCTGTTGTTCTGGCACAGAAAATGCACCTCTTCCTAGCTTCCCACGAGGAAAATACTTATTTGTTTTCTTTATAATTAGAAATATTTTTCCTTATTGCAGCATTCTTCTTTATAATGCAGCTGATGTTTTAGCTAGAGGAAAAGGTCACTTTTTCAGGACTATCATTAATATAGAAAAGCAGAAATAAAAACAACCTATAGACGTATTCCATGTAGATACATTAACATAAGTGCACTGGAAGAGGCATGAAGAAACTTAAATGTTGT
The DNA here is from genome assembly GCF_964211825.1 of Aythya ferina. NCBI lineage: Eukaryota > Metazoa > Chordata > Aves > Anseriformes > Anatidae > Aythya > Aythya ferina. The sequence goes on from NC_140301.1 coordinate 64,836,375, forward strand.
TCTGAAATGACAATTAATATACATAATAGTATTTACGGCATTTGGATGATTCTTTTGGGAATCTGTTTTCTTAGTTAAGAGCAGAAGAGCCATGGCATATATGATTATTCCAAAAGACCTACATTTTAAAGTAGGCAAGATAACGAATTAAAAAAAATAAAAATACAAAACAAAAAGTACAATTAGAAAGTTTCTGAACTTGAAATGCTTTTTCAAAAGAGTTGTTCTGAATCAGAAAAAAAAAAAATGATGCAAACTATCTTTTTGTCTAAAACTGTAGGATTAATTTTCTTTATGATTCTGGTAAGCTCTGTATTTTGGAAGGAACATTAACTTCCTAAGGAAAATTTAGTTTTGCCAAAAAATCAACGTTGTCAGAAGCAGTTGGCAGAAAATACATGAACAGCTCTGTAAATAACTGTCCCCAATCCCCCCGTGTCCCCCACACAACACAGGTGGGCGGTTTGGGTTAGTGGTCTCTGTGTGGAGCTGGTCCCCGCCAGCCGGGACACGCGGCAGGGCAGGGTGGTGCATCACAGAGACGTCTGGCCAGGGCTTCACAGGTGCCGTGCAGCCATGGCTGATGAGCAGTGAAATGATTTCATGCTGTAGTTCTGACCGTGACTGCATCCGGCTCTTAATTATTCATTACCTGCCACTGCTTGTTCATCACATTGCCATTATGCAATGGCTTGTAGTAAAAAAAGGTCAGGAAACTCCACGTATTCAGAGAAACCTCCATGGAGAATCTTTTTAGGGAGACCTTTATTAGTATTGATTGTACACGTCAGCACTCTGTGAAGCTCCTCAAAGAAAGTATCCAGACAGAAGCCATTCGTCAGAGGCAGGGGCAGCTGAAAAAGAGCTTCTCGTAGGTAGGACACTCGATGAACAAAACTGAGACTATTGCCTAAAGATGGTGAAAGATGCCTGCTACATGATGAATCTGCTGGCTACACTAGGTAGGTATCCTCGTCATATTTTATTTTTTTTTTCATCCTTTTTCATGAAGATGTGCAACAGGGATTCATAACATGAAGGCTGATGTAGTTTCCCTAATTTCAGCTGCTGAGGGCTCTGTACATCCTCCACACAGCAGGTCTAATGCATTTTTGCATTGAACTGAATCTGAGAAACTGGATCTTGTAGGTGCATTTCTTATTAATGATGATGTAGTCCCCGGACACCAAGAATCCATACATATCCTGTCTGTGCATGGTCATCTTATTTTAAAAGCAGAGGATCATTAGGTCTACTGTTAAACATTATGGGTAAATATTAAGATGCATATAGCACACAAATATTTATATATAAACGTACATTCAAATCCATACAATAAATCTTTTTCTCTTTCTTTTTCTTTCTCTCTCTCTCTTTCTTTCTTCTTTCTTTTTCTTTCTCCTTCCCTCCTCCTTTCCTTCCGTACAGTACCCTCCAGAAATCCTGAATACAGTTTGCCCGTGTGACTTGATTGATTATAAATGTGAGTTGCTCAACCTTACTGACTTGTACAACTGCAGATTGAAAGCCATAATTATCAATACTCTGCCTGGGCATCACAGATGCCTGGACTTAATTTGTCAGCCATGTGCTGAACCCAGCAACTTGCATTTCCTAATAACCACCTTGTAGAAGTACCAGTGTTAACTTGCTTGTACCTGTTAGAAACATGGTCCTGGAACGTTCTGCAGTGTCAGGGACTCATTAAGTCCTTAATTGTGTTGTGTTTTGGTTTACTTGCTGCTCACGGTTTATCCTGACACCTGAGTAGGATCATTGCACCATCAAAACCCCGAGCACAGGGTATTTACATTTGCAGATAGTCTCTAGATATCTACCCAGGATGAACGATGTGGGCATGTTGGTTTAAGAGTCCCACTTCTGAACGATCTACAGCAGCATCAGCAGACCAGCGTGAGCATCTCTGCTGGCACTAGACAAGGCAGCGTCATCCAGCCAAAAGCACAGTATTTCTGCCCCACTCGATCTTTGGTGTGCAGCCACCACCACCACCCTACCTGTTGTGTAGCTGGAACATGAGATATTGCTACATGCATTGATGGCCTTAGAAATTATTTTCATGTTTTTGGCACAATCTGGGAAGTGCTGGGCATATTGTGGAAGACTCAGCCACTCAGAAGAAATGGAAATGAACAGAAATATTTAGCATAAACACAGACGTTTTGTGAAGTTCTCATGAAGAAAATTTTTGATATTTAGGGTGCAGTAATTCAGCCCGGAATAGGAAATATTTTATCTGATCACAACAAAGACTGAAGTCAAGTCCTCCAAATATTTGTGAGATGCAGTCTTCCTTCTCCATTTGCTTTTCAGGTGTGTTTGATGTGCCTCTATCCCTGACCGAGTGCACCCTGGGCACCCACCCCACATACAGTCCTGGGAGGATGCCCTGGCAGATTTGGCAAGGTTTGGGCAATGGTGGTGGGAGATGGACAGGACAGGGCAGGAGCTGGCAGCGATGAAGGGCAGGAGCAGCAATGCCGTGTGCATGAATCATGGGGGTGTCCAGGACAGAGCCTTTGGAAACCCATGTCTGTAGCCCTATTTGCTTTGCTCCTTCTGTCTGGATTTACAGTTTCAAATGCATGAGTAGCATTTGAACAACCTGCAGATAAAAAGCAGTACCACTCCCTATTTTCGCATCGACAAAGACATGCCCATATAGGTCTGCTTCCCAAGTGTCTGAGAAATCTTTGTCTCTTTATTTTTTCCCCTTGTTGGTGTGAAAGATAGCCTTTTGTGCATGTTGTATTAATGTGGCAATAAAATGCAAAATATTGTTAAAATCTCTTATCCTTTTGCTTGCATGCCAAACAAATGTCTGATAAATATTTACGGTGGGTGTTAAGTAACAGGGACAGATAAGGTCACATTTCCAGGGGCAACAGAATTATATGGTCTGATTGAAGCCCCAGAAAGATAAGCACTCAGCATTAGCAGAGGGAAATAAAACTGAAGACCATGAATTTGGATTAATGAAAAGAGTAATGAATGATAAAAGTTCTGTTGGGCAGAAATATCAGTGACTGCAACCCCCATTATTTGCAGCATTTAATTTTACATTTCAGTAAATAGAGTGATAGTTCTCAGTGCTAGGCATCGTTAGAAAACTGAATAATTGCAATGCTACTACATTCTGTATCTGCTGGAGATCGCTTTATAAATGAAAATTAACTATATCCAGCATTGTTTTTCTGCTTGAAAATATTTACTATCCACAAAGACAGTTGTCCATTAAAACCTACGGACCCAGTTGTCCTACTAAAACCTATGAAAAATATAAATGGATTTCCATTTTTTCTTTCAAACTACCATAGACTTCTTTTGTTATAGTCAGATAAATTATTTTCATGCTTTTATTATTATAATTTTAATCATGTTTATTTTAATACCGTTCCAAATATTTTATACTCAGTATTTAGTAGGAGGTTTCTTGCAGAATTAGTTTTTGAATGATACATGTTCCTAACTTTTACCCACTAACATTTTCTTGAGTTTGTGCAGGTAAGGCACAGAGAGCAGTTCCCTTTGTGGTATGAAACGTAACACAGATTATAACAATATTGTGCACCAACTAATGAATTTTTCTTTTCTGCAAACTCTTGGAGAGATCAAGGTCACTCCCTGCACAGCATTCGTTGCTATTGCAGGCTGCAAGTTTTTTCACATTGTTGTTGCAGATCCTCAGCACCACTTAATGCTGCATGACACATGGCAGCTTACTTGCCTGGTGTGTGCTGTCTGCTGTTTCAGCCTCTCCAAATGGGAGAAGCATTTGTAATAAAGTATCTGGCTAGTACAGGGAATTTTGTTTTCATTGAACGTTCTGACTCCAATAAACACTTAGCGCTTGGTCATCACAGAGGGGACAGTTGATCCAGAGAAATGCAATAAGTACAAAGGAGTACAAAAGAATGAGAGGAGCTGCTCCATTACAAGAAAAAACTCAGTCAGGGAAAAAAAAAAAAAAAAAAAAAAAAAAAAAACCCTAAACCAACAAAAAAAGATCATTTGTTTCTAAGGAGCAACTCCTGCTCATCTGTGAAGCAAAGCTGTGCAGAGCTTTAGCAAAAGAGACATCGAGGCCGCCCATCCTTCAGCTCCTCCAACACAAGAGAAACAAATCGCTCTGCAAGGCACAGTGAGGCATCGCGGGTCCGCCTGCCTGCACCTTGCAGCCCGTAAATATCCTCTGCTGCAGCTCTGCAGCCTGTCATGGGCAGGAGAGCTCCCCCCACGAGCACTCTGCCTGCGAGGGAAAAGCCACTTCTGTGTCCTTCTGTGCCCACAGCAGCACCCACGACCGCTCATGTTGGCAAAGGAGCAGGAAGGTGTCTGCAGGGCTGGAGGGCAGAAGCAGCACAACCAACCGATTTTTCCATCTGCGTCCTGCAGGTTTTTCTTCAGGTGGGAATGGGACACTTTCTTCAGAGCAAAAGAGCTGGGCTGAGAAGGGTAACATTTATTGTTGAAAAATCAAGTATTATCTTGTGGCAAAATCATAGTTCTTGTGAGGCAGGTTGGATTTCCACCAGCATTTGCATCAAACAAGCAAGCAAACAAACAAACAAGCCTCTGTTGCTCCTTCAGTGGTATTTCAACTTTTGTGGAAGTTGACTTTCTTTCCATGCAGCTATCTGTGAAATGGTTACTATTAGTTCATCCTCAGTCTCCCATCTCAGAGAGATATTAAATTTGAAATTAAAAAAAGAAAAGAAAAGAAAAGAAAAGAAAAGAAAAGAAAAGAAAAGAAAAGAAAAGAAAAGAAAAGAAAAGAAAAGAAAAGAAAAGAAAAGAAAAGAAAAGAAAAGAAAAGAAAAGAAAAGAAAAGAAAAGAAAAGAAAGCTCCACTTCAAAATGTTCTAACAGCTCAGGGAGAAAAAAAAAAAAAAAAAAAAAAAGTGTTCCAAACAGTACACACAAAGCTATTTGACAAAAACACTTGACGGTGACACTTCAGCGATCAAATGACATAACAGTCACAATTTTGCTAGGACGTCCTGTCCTCACCACCCCCAGGTGAGAACCCGTCCATGCGGGCAGCCAACGCTGGCTGCTGCGGAGGGAGCATTTGCAGCGGAGCTCTCCATCTCCCCACTGCTGCTTCCAGCGCTTTGGCAGCTCCTGCAGGGAGCCCTGCAGTAAGCAATGCACCTGCCTGGGTGTTCTCCAGGACTGCAGCCCTGTCCCCAGGCTTTGCTGCTAGTGGTTACGCTTTGCAGGTGAAGGGCAGAGCAGCAACATCCCCCATGGGAAGCTTCTCTGGCACGTCGTAATAACACTGGAGGGGAGACCCACCGATGTTATCAGCACATCAGCAGATTGTGGCACTTCAGGCCTCGCTGGACTTACCTTGTGACATGAGACACTTGATATTGTTCCTCTCTGTGCCTGCTGGCAGTGCATTTTGGGGACTGCAATGCTGCAGCATCGCTCAGCCCAGGGACCAAGCTGGGGCTGTGAGCAGCCCCCACTGCAGCTCCGGGGCTTCCCTCTGCACTCCAGGAACCTCAAGCGGGGACAGGAGCAGGGGCAGGGACAGGGACCTGCTCCATCCCACCTGGCCAGCTGAGCTGATGTGCCAGCTCCACTGCCCGTCTAGGGACTGCTGCAGCCCTCCTCATGTCTTAGTGACCATTACTATTAACATTAAGATGGAAAACAAAGGCTGACTACAAGCAGTCCCCAAAACATCAAGAGTTGTCACTGGACACGGCATTTGTGTCTACGTTCTCCTCAAATGGGGAATTCTCCCCCAAAGTTCAAGCCGGGGCTCAGTCCACCTGCCAGCAACGGCAGTGGGAAACACGTGGCACCGCAGATCTGCAGCTACTGTCTGGAGCAGCAGCTCTCAAAGAAGCACCATAAGCACACCACGGAACAGTGATGTTTAGGAAATACCTACCTTTTCATGCTTAGCATTTTATTTTTTCAAACACTTCCATTAGTAATCTGAAATGCATTATTTCTGTTAAATTTCACAGTAAGAAGTTCATCTCCTAAAATGCACATGGAAATGAGAGACATGAACACTACAGTGGTAGAAAAGTGCTATTTGAACTTCTAAACTGTTATCCAAGGAAATTGTTTGCAGGAGCACTGCCCCCTGAATCTTCTGTAAATTATTTCAAATTCAGCAGCTCTAGGGCACATCCAAAATAAACACTGGAAAGGAAAAAAGAAGAAACAACTCAGTAATCTGCTTTCCAAAAGGCGAAAAACTGATGTAAAGTTCTTTCTAGCCTGCATGAAAATATTTCACTTCTCTCCTCTGACTCATCAGAAACACTGGCAGAAAATTTTCCAATAGAATCCAATTTAACCTCTCAGAAAATACTGTTTCGTCAATAAAGCGTCTGCTGCGAATATGCCAATATAGACAAAACTGTTCAGGTAAAAATATGTGAAATGGTATTTTCATAAGAAAGGGATGATGCAACATTTAATTTTTAAACAAACTTATAAATACTATACAGAATCACAATAGCTACAATCTAAAAATATATATCAAAAATAGGTTTGATGGATATGATTCTTTTGAGCAATGAAATACCATGGGCATCTGCAGGCCAGGTAATGATCTGTTTGGCTTTGGAAAAAAAAAAAAAGAAAATCCTGTAACTTGAACTGGACTCTTGCAGTCAGAAATGCCAATTCACCCTCTGCTTCAGGGTGGAGGTTTCTCCATGTTGCTCCAGGACCCTGGGATGGCAGCCGCGGGACCAGCTTCCTCCAGGCCCCTCTGGGCAGCAGCAGCACTGCGGGATTCGTGTTTGCCATAACACAGCTGCCAATAACTTGTCACAAGCTTTTCTGTGAAGTAGATCAGATAAAACCTAAGAAAGGGTTCAACAATATCTGTGAGAGACAAAATTAAAAACAAAGAAATAAAGGCAATTCGTAGTTGTAATGGTGGTGTGATGTGGGTCTGTGCTTCTCACAAGGGCCTCTTGATTTACTAACGCCGTTTCATCTTTCTTTGAAGTGGTTTCCCCGCACAGCTAACATCAAAGACATAAATCTCCTTTTCCTTTATTTCTTAAAGGGTCAAAGAAGTAGATGACTAACAGTTGTCAATAGCACCAATTTATTCCCTAAATCCCCTGTGACATCAAAGGGGATAGCTCTGGTTTCAGCACAGATGAGACCACTTGGGCTCTCCTGGGGTCAAGGTGCTGGGGGGGGCAACGCGCCCCCAGCAGCACTGTGCAGTCCTGCAGCCAGGTATGGATCTTAGCTACGTGAAGGCTTTATAACAAGTCTGAAATGAAGGGAATCAACAAGTTTTCTTTTTTTTTTTTTTTTTTTCTCTTTTGGCAGACATTCAGACTGAAGCTTTCACATCCAGCAAATGGTTGTGATTTGCTTGTGGGGCAACCCGCCCGTGTGCACAGGCAGTGCCAAGCACAGCGGCCGTCCCCGGGCAGGCGTCCTCATGCTGTGCCCGCCTGCAGGGCCACCCTGCACGGGGACGTGCCCACAGGGTGTCACAGCCCAAGTGCGAGCTGACATCCGAGCGGCACAAAGCAGCTGTGGGATCTCACCCCTGGGATCGGACTTGCTGGAGGAATCACCCAGTGGATGTCTGCCGGGTGCAGAGCTTTTATTTGCAAGGGGTCCAAGGGTGTCAGAACAGAAGCTATTGGGAACTATTGGGTGCTAGACATGTTTGTAATTTCAGCCTTTCTTTATGATAGAAGGGGAACAGAGATAAATATATAGAAAATATAGGAGGAAAAAAAAAAAAAAAAAAAAAAAAGGGAAATGCAGACTTTTGTGCAAAAGCACTGAGTTTCTGGAACTCTTTCAGAAACCCTGCATGACTTAGACAGTTCCTCACAGGGAGCCCTCACATGAATGTGAACTGCATGTGAGCAGGGAGCTGCCGCCCAGGTGCTGCTCTTCCACTTCTATCCTCAGCAGAAGACAGACCCTTTATTTGCTGTTCTCAAGGTCCCCATTTCTTCTTGAAAACTTCCTTTTCTTCTATGTATTATAGTTTGTTCTTCTGGAATTTAACCCTAATTTTATATAATATTGGTTATTATAATGTAAGCAAACAGGATTTCCATTTAGTGCACAGAAAATTATATTTCTGATGTATGCAGAAATGATACTTGCTCCTCTGATCTGTACCTTGATGGATTCAGTGCTACTACCTTACAGTGTATCTCTAACTAATTTAGGCAGCCTGAAGATATGGCCATACGCTTCTTACAAGCAACCTTCCTTGTAAAAAGTAATAGTGCTACTTGTATAAGCCTCTGTAATGGTTACGGATCACCGGATAGCACAACCTTTGGAAGACAAGTTCTCACAGAGCAGCGTTTCTGAGGCACATCCAAAGCAGCATAACCCAGATAACTTTGTGGTTTGAGTATATAGGGTGAAAGATAGATTTCCTTACTACAAATTGTAAGAAGATGTTTTCTATCACATTTCTTGGACTTCTTCCTCTTTTCTAGCTGCTCCTGTGAACGAGAAGAGCACTGGATGCAGGCTTACTCACCACACGAGTGTTGCAGTTAGAGGTTGCAGCAGCCCACCCGCTGTCACCATGCAGTGTAACCTGCAGTGCTGCGCCCGAGGTAGCCCTGCAGCCACCCCCAGGCCAACAGGGAGGAGCAGGTGCTCCAGGGCTCAGCTCATCTGGCCTAATTTAAGCACTTCCAGCTGCATATGGCTCATGTACTGCTCTCATTGCCCAGTGACTTTCAAGGGAGTCAAAGAGTGATCAACACAGAGTGAGCTGGTGTGTTATTCCCCAATTCCACTCTACCCCTCCAGACTGGAGGCTGGAGAGGTAACAGTGTGCTGGTTATACAGCTTAGAGGTTAAGCAGCACACTTTTAAAAACTAGTAATACCTTAATTGGTTAATAAACACAACACAGCTACTGATGTTACTGTACAACTGTATTGCTGCCGGTGACACTATTACAGGTCTATTGCTTACCATTAGTGCTACCATTGGTACAGGATTACACTACTGTCGTTCTTGCAGTTTCTTTTCCTTTTCCTTTCCTCCCACGCTTAGTAGCCAGGTACAAGCCTGCCCTTCCCGGCAGCCCTGCCCTTCTCACTCCACACTGGCACTGCAGGGCTGTGGGCACGGCGGACAGTCCGTCGGGGTGTCCGGGCTCCCTCCCACATCCCCACAAGAATTCATGTTTGTTCTCCATGCAATTTCATCCCTATTGCCTATTTTATCCTTCTTTGAACTCACCTTTTTGCCAGCCCTGCCACTGCTTTTCCTCACCCAGATTCCACCCAGGTAAACAGCCTGCTGCTGGTCACGTCCTCATCGTCCACGCTCCATTACACCGGTGCTCAAGCCCAGCGATCTTGGGGCGGTTTCAGCCTCATTGTGCCAGCATGGTTCTCTAGGAAAGGTGCCTGTCAGGCTGACCCTATTCCATGTACTGCTTATATTTCATTTTTGTGGTGTGATTTTGGACAGAATTATCTTACTGTAGCCCGCACACTTGTACAGCCTCCTAGTTAACCAGAAGCAGCAGCACTCCGGAGCAATGGCACAACCTCGCCCCTGCTCACACCACCCTCCTGCCCTGGTTTCAGCCCGGCTGCCTGCGAGGCTCCCCAGAACCCAGCCCATTCCTCTCCATTAGCAGCAGGGCTGTGTCCCGACTGAGCAGCGGGGAAAGCAAGGACTGCTGCCATTCTGGGGAGCCCTGCTCCGCAGGATGTGTGCTTGCTGGTACCGCACACACTGCCACAAGCTTTCACAGACAGAAAGTCTTAGTAAGAAAGACACAAGTGAACGGTACTAAGAAGGAAATAAAAACTTATTAGGAAGTTTAATACACTGACTGCTGTTCCTACCTGCCGCTGCCAGCACTACTCTGCTATGTGGGCACAGTAAAAAAAAACTTCAGCATAGAAAATCAATGGAAAAAAATGCAAAACATTTTTTAACACAGGTGGCTGCTTTAGATTATTTATCACAACAAGATTTCAGAGGGTCTCCTGGGGACCCACCATCCGCAGATACTCACAAACCAGTATTAATTACAAACATTATTAAGACACATTTAAAGCCCTTATTAAATGCAATCAAGTCTGATTTAGAAAGACTGGGAAGGTAAACAAAATTAAAATTAACACACTGCCTGGAATATAAATTGTTTTTCATCCAGCATTTGAGAGTCATATTGGGAGAAAATTAATAACCTTAAGCGGTATTTTTTGTGGCCCACTGAGAAAAGAAAAGGTTTGGTTACCCTTGTTAAAAACTCTACTGATTCTTTGGAAGAGGGATCCTGAATCCTAAGTATGAGTTTAATAACGTGATGTTTCTTCCCTGGGATGCTAGAGCACACAGAGCACTTCCACGGAAGGTTTTAGCGTGAGTTTAACTGAACATCAGCCACCAGATAAGGAGCAGAAAGGAGAGATGGGAAAAGCCAAAACTCACCGCATGGTCTTCCCACAGCCGTGTTCAGCCTGCAGGTGCCCAGCCCGCACCACATGGGCAGCGCCGGGTGAAGGACGGGCACGTGCGTGGGGAAGCAGCGGCTGAGGAGGCTTTGGGGGGAGGTTGGGTGCCCCTGGCCAGCACCGAGTGGAGGCCTGGCTGCATGGGTTGGCTGGCAGCACGAGGCAGCCTGGGGCCTGCCCGCAGCATGGCTCCTGCCCGTGGTGCCATGCCGGGAGCCTGCTCTGTGCTGCCCAGCCTTGCAGGAGCCAGGACTCCCCAGCACAGCCAGCGGGAGCGGGGCCGGCAGCTCGCCGGGCACCCACAGCCCATGGCCTGGCCCGAGGAACGAGGTTAGCAGCAAGCATTCCTGAGCCACGGTCTGCATGATTGTTGTTTTAATTTTCTTGTTTATAAAATAGGCAGGAGTTGGCAGATGGCAGTGAAAGCAAACAAATCTATTTCCACTGGAAAACAAGTTAATGTCTTAGCTTTTTAATTTTTTGTGAAGTTATTTTCTTGAGAGCTGTTAGATACAAAGCGGTAATCCCTCCTTAATCCATCATAATGCCATTTGCTGAAAGTCCTGTTTTCGCTGCTAATTGGGTTGCTGGAGCTAGACCTCAACGCTTTCCACCAGCCTGACTTCCAAAGGGAGCACAACTGCGGGGTTAATCTGCCCAAACCGCGTTAAGGCCACTGCAGCCACCGCCTCCCCAGGCAGGTTCTGGGGCAGCCCCACAGCCCCCGGGCACAGCTCCCCCAGAGGCCACAGCCCTTGGCCGTGTGGGGACAGAGTCAGAGCACACACCCGATGTGGAGGTTGTGTTTACCAAAAATATAATGCCTTCAGAGCTCTCATGTTTACTGTATTGAACACAAAGTTTCCCAGTGATGTGATTAATTTTTATAAGAGAACAAACAAACAAGAAAAATTCAGCAGTTGTAGTGTCTGGAGAAGGGAAGGGAAGGGAAGGGAAGGGAAGGGAAGGGAAGGGAAGGGAAGGGAAGGGAAGGGAAGGGAAGGGAAGGGAAGGGAAGGGAAGGGAAGGGAAGGGAAGGGAAGGGAAGGGAAGGGAAGGGAAGGGAAGGGAAGGGAAGGGAAGGGAAGGGAAGGGAAGGGAAGGGAAGGGAAGGGAAGGGATTTATTCAAGGTCAGAAACATGGATTTGATTTCTGGCTTCCCAAAGTCATCTCACAGTTTGAGAATTTGGTCATATTCTGGAAGACTAAAAAAACGGATAACATAAATCAGCATTTTTATAACAGAAGATCAATCCCCTTTCTCATTCTATGGGAAAATAGCATTTTATTACTCTCAGTTTTATAGTAACACTACTGGATAGCCACAGTGTGCATCAGTCCCAAAATGAGAGACAGCTAGTTCAATATCTGTGCAGGCTGAGGCACAGTCTGCAGTCTGTGTTCTTTTTGGTATTTTAAAGGAAAATGACTAGGAGCAAAAGGAATTTATCACACGGAATTTGCAGATGCTCCTGGCTCAATGCATTATTCACCAGGGTAGTACGTGCTGCTTCAGAGTGTAGGTGTCAGAGGACTCTGCAGCCTGCATTATCTCAGGCACAAAATCACATCGATGCATTCATACCTATTCAGACTGGGGCTGCTCATGTGGAGGCAGTGCAGAAAGGGCGGTGAAGCTTGCACTGACCTCCACCTGTATTCAGTGTGGAGCCAGTCTAAGCAGTCACGTTACTGACTTCAGTGCCAATTGCTCCTCAGTGATGTATTTTTTCATCAGCATTGTTCAAAGTCACATTGATTCTTTTTTGATATTTTTTCACAACGACTGAGTGCTGAGCAGAGGATACAGAGGATGGGTGAAGGTGCCTTGCCTGGAGGAAATGTCAGTCAGCTGCTGGCCCTGGGCCGACAGCTGTGCGGTGAGGAGCCCTGATGTTATCCTGGGCTCTTCAAAGAAAAGCACTGACCCACCCATGCTGCAGACAGTGGGCAATGGCTATGAATGTATTCATTAATCTTCTACGTGTAGATAGCTGCCTGCCAGGTGGTTGAGAAGAAATTTTGCTCCAGATTGGTCAGGCCTTGCAACAACAGCATTTCGTTGTCTTTTGGAGTGGTCTTTCTCTAATACTGTCTCAGCATCACACTTCACAGTGTAGTTTGTAGGCATGATGAAATAACAGTATTTGCAGAGGTCTAGGCACAGGCAATGGCTTTTAGACACACTAGCATGGTTTCAGAAATCAGACAAGTTTTCTTAGAAATGGCCTTGCATGTCCTGATATAGCTGTTGCAAGCTAAATAGCATTTGCTAATGACCCTGGCAGGCTGCACACCACTGGTAGCGCAAACACCGATTGCAGTGATGGGTGTGCTCCCTTTGAAGAAGGAGGTCTGGCCCCACAGGCCACCTCCAGACCAGTACTGAAGAAAGAACATCAGAATACATAAGAGGAATAAAAGTCTCATCTAAATAGATTCATTTGTGTCTGTCCTGCAGAGATCTCTGTCCAAGGAGAAAGACGTGTAAGAAATCATAGAATCATAGAATCATAGAATATCCTGAGTTGGAAGGGACCCTTAAGGATCATCAAGTCCAACTCTTGACACCGCACAGGTCTACCCAAAAGTTCAGACCATGTGACTAAGTTCACAGTCCAATCTCTTCTTAAATTCAGACAGGCTCGGTGCAGTGACCACTTCCCTGGGGAGCCTGTTCCAGTGTGCAACCACCCTCTCTGTGAAGAACCCCCTCCTGACGTCCAGCCTAAATTTCCCCTGCCTCAGCTTAACCCCGTTCCCGCGGGTCCTGTCACTGGTGTTAATGGAGAAAAGGTCTCCTGCCTCTCGACACCCCCTTACGAGGAAGTTGTAGACTGTGACTTAATAAATGACTTAATAAGGAAGGGCATTCAGGATGTGTTTGCAGCTCTTCAACTAGGGATGACTTAATCATAGAATCATAGATTGGCTCGGATTGGAAGGGACCACAAGGATCATCTAGTTCCAACCCTAGAATGAGATTTACATTTCACGGTAAAACACTACTTTAAACTGGAAAACTGAATTTTAGAGTTTTCTTATCATACATTGCAAGCTTCTTGGAAGTAAAAGGAACCGAAATTGACTGAGCCAGGAAGCTCCACTCATGAAGGAGCACTCTGTCTGTAGGAGCAGACTGCTGCAGGTCGGAAGGAAAAGGCGTGGATATGGGTGCCTGCTCCTCAAGAGCAGGGAGGCAGCCCCTGCTGCTGCGCCTTAGGCAGAGCCCTGAGGAAACCTGCAAACCTCTGAGGTGGAGAGATGCTTTCAGACCCCCCGGACCTGAGCCAGCAGTTCTGCTTACAGCCCAGTGTACTTGTCTCCGCATTTCAGACCAAACCGTGCCCTCCGGCTGTGGGAGGGCTGTCGCGCTGTGCCTCTTGGCTGGCCCTGCAGCAGCTGGGCACGTCGGAGGCTCCAGGTGCCTGCCTCCATCAGGACACACCGGGACGGGGGCTGCATCTGGGGGTGCAAACAGCAGCCAACGGTGGGCATGCTTTCCAATCTGTGCATCACTGTCACTTCCAGCTCTTTCTCACAGCTTTGGTTCACGTGTTTGACCAAAATGTGGGTTGGGAGCAGTGCTATTTTCTACTGCATGTTTTTCTGTAATGCCACTTTTAAAAGTTATCATATGCCCTTGATCATGATTGAAAGATTATACTGTATTTCCCCTTTTGCAAGTGTAAAACTCAAGCAAAACAGAAATAGCACACTAGCTGTACATTCACCCATTGCAAACATGCTCATTTTCTTTAGCTTTATACTAATTTGTAGTGCATGGTTTCAGTATGAAGACTCCGGTGTACTTTAGTATCTTCTGAACAGTGTCACACACATTGGACATAGAATGTAATGACTTTTCAAAAAATAAAAATAAAAATAAATAAATAAATAAATGATTGACATTGTTGTAACGTGTTCTCTGTTTTTCCACAACATGTCTTCACATTCTCTAACTACAGCTGTCAAACCATCTTATTTCCTATTTTACATATGCTGGCTCTCCTTTGTTCTCTGTTACTTTTGTTGTTCTTCCTACACCCTCACCCACAGCAAACCCACAGCAAACTCCCAGCCTTGCTGCAGTGCCTGCGGGCGCTCCTGCAGCACGAGCAGAGCCTCCCCAGCCGGGACAGGCACCACGGGCAGACTGCTGCTGGTGGGCACTGGAGCTCCTGGCAAGGGCAGAAGGATGGGCAGGACAGGCAGGGGACAGGAGATTCTTGGTCTTCCACGATGGAGAACACAAGGCCTGCAACAGCACCTTGCCTACAGCTCCTTAGGATGCTGTTTCAGCCCCTCCCTGGGCTCTGTTTTTGTTGGTATTCCTGTGCTCCCCTCTGCTTTTGGAGAAAGTCTTTATATCAAGAAAAAGAGAGAAGCAACTGAGACCGTTTGTGTCTTTGCCGTCTCTCACAATTTAAGATACCGTACTGAAGAACTGAAGCCAAAGCTTAACTTTTGTTGTGGAAACAATCCCCAGTGACCAAATGTGTTTATAGAGAGAATAATCAACTTTTCTTACTGTAAAGACAGCAAAAGAGTCACTTCTCAGCCATTCAACAATGCCATTCTTCCCAAAATCCACATGCATCCTTTGAAAAATAAGATGGAAATGAATTGAAATAAAAAGCCTTAGTGCAATAATGTCCATTACACCAGATTTTGGTTTCTGAAAATAAAAAAGCAAAATGGCAAGCACAGTTCTGAGGCTGCTGAGGCCTTCTGAGATTTTGGAAAGAAGAGTTTCAATCTTTTTGTCTTCAAATGATTTTTTATTTAATTTTTAAAATTAGTATAATGTTTTTAAGCAAGAAATTATTTTTCATGACAAATCGCATCTTTGTGATATTTTGCCCCAGTTTAATTCTACAGGTTCTATTATCAGTTGAAGTGAAGGTGAACTGGAAATGTATGGGTTAGATGGGTAGCAGAATTCTCATTTTTGCTGTTTATATTTCTAACAAACCATATAGCTAGTCAAAGCTATATCCTTTGCACTGATCATTTGTTCTACCAAGTTATAACCTTTCTTTTTATTATTCACTTGAACCAATACGTACATGTGACAAAAATAATGTGAAATAGAAGTCCTTTTTCCACTGATGGGGGGGGGGGGGGGGGGGTGAAGGAAGGGACGGGACACAGACGCTCCCTTTTTTCACAACATATGTCAAGAAAAAGTGAATATAATTTCTTTTAATTTTTTCACACCCTTTTCTAAGCAAAGGTGCCTTAGTTCTTTATTGCTTCTTTTATTTCAAGGACCACTTTCTGCAGACCAGGTCCTGGGTTCTTCTTTTACCCTCATTGATTTCCAATTATTAGGTTTGAACTATTTCTTGTTATCTGAAGTCAGTGGTGAGTTTTGCTTAAAATTTTATATGACTATACCGTTTGTGTTTCTTTCTGTTTTATGTCCAGTTCCATCTGCTTTGCTGGAAGTGTTTTTTGCTTGCTCTTTCTTTTTTCTTTGTCTCTCTTTTTTGTTTTTGTCTCCCTTTTTCTGTCTCTCTGGCATTCTTTCTCTATCTTTTGTTTCATTTTCTTCCATTTTCCTCTCTGTCCATCCTTCATCCCCTCGACCTGTTAAACGAAGATCTGGCTCCCCAACAGCCAGCACCTTCCTGCCCATCCAGCTCAGCCCCAGCTCCCTGCTCCCACCTCACCTTACAGAAACAACAGAAAGCCTTGGATTCCTTCTGTTTTAACTAAGGCTGTATTTGTTTTAAAGTTTCTTTCTCTTTTTTTTGGTATCTATTTCACATATTTAGGTTCACAATCACTTGGAAAGCTTAATAGCATGTATGAATCACCTTGTTTTCATGAGGCCCCAGAATAGCATTTGTAGCAATTAAACTTGGATTGAACCTGACTCCTTTCTTTTGCCTATGGCAAACTAAACCACAGATGCCAAACAGATTTGCATTAATGAGTTATTTGCTTGAGAGGAAGAAGATATAACCTTTTTTGGTTGTTGCTATGCACATGTATGTTTTGAGAAAGCAACAGCTTACATTGTCTAATTATGCCAAAATAATACAGCAAGGAGGGGCACTCACCAATTAACTTTATTTAAAGCCAGGCACCAGTCAGCGGCGGCAGGACTGGTGCTGCAGATAGGCTCGGCACCGCGGGCTGTCTCTGCAGGATGCTTGCCATCGTGCCCTGCCGCAGCTGCCGTGCCGAGAGGCTCCCGGCCACCGAGCAGGGCTGGGCTGCCTCTGTGAAATTAAAAATGCATTTGTAGGTGCTCACAGAGTGTAACATATTGTGGCACTGATTCTGAACCCAGAGAGCCCATTAGCAGGCTAATTAGATGCTGTGTATAATCCACGAGAAAAAAAATTATACTATTACAATCGTGTTCATTCGATTTCACAATGAGAAAGCATTTTTGAAATACAATTACATTTTAATGAGTTAAGGATATAAACGCATCAAGTGAAAATTCTCAAGTAATAGGGCTTCACCTATTCGTACAAGGGAGAGCAGCTTGCACAACACGCCTGAGTGCTGGAAGTAAGAACTCGTGAGCAATTTCCATTGCCATGGCCATAATGCTGCAGGTGTAATTAAATGCAAGAAAAACGGACTCAGCTGAGGGTGATGAAAGGCTTTCAGTATGCCTTGGGATAAACCTGCATTTCCTCCATATTTCTCTCTGCATTTTCTTCTCAGACAAACATGTCTTATGGCCCACTGTTGCCAATCACACATCATCTGCATTAGGTGAATATTGATGCCTTGCCACCATTTTTTCATTTTTTCTTAGCACATTTTCCTGTAAATATCAATTTTAGTACTGGATGTTTTTGTGAATGAAATTAATGATTTATTTTTGTTGTCATTTCTGTGTAAAAAATAAATAAAATAAGAAAATGCTTAAATCTCTCACTGTAGGGTAGTTCATCAACTGAGATTGTTGTCAACATTTGTTATCCTCTCATTAGATTTTCAAAAGGCTTCACAAACAGACACAACCTTGCTCCTCACTGATTTCCTCCCTGTGCACACAGAGATACAATTGCCCTTTTTGTCAGCATTTTCCAGCTTCATTGCCTTATATTCAGGACTCAGACCTGCTTTCTGCATGCACTGTTTGCATTCCCAATTCCTGATCCTATGAGTTTCTGTGTGGCTATATTAGAAATAAACAGGGTGACAGAATGTCCTTTAATGAGGATATAATGCCCCATCCTGCATCCAAGAATATAACCCATAATCAGGTTATAAGTGATTTTGAAGTAACCACAAATTTCTGATGAGCAATGAATCTTCATCTGTCATAACTGTATCTCTGAGGTAGAGTCTCTCATAAGATTGTTTGAAGATATCCACTGACTTCATCTCTTGGGTCTCATAATTAGCAATTCTACTGGAAACAGTGAAGGTTTCTTTCATATAAAGTACCATTGCCTCCTCCCTCTTTTGTCCATGTTATCCTCTACAATCCCTATTCCCATAATTCATAACTAGAGGCTTTTATAGTCTACAACGTCTCATACATCAAGATTTTACTTAAGGCAGTTTTCAAATGGTTCTTCAACAAAAGTTTCCAATCTTGCTTCCTACTAAGATATCTGACTTACTACACTGACAGCCAAAAAATATATAGTCTTACTTTTTCTGCTACACTTTTTTTTTTTTTCCCAACAAATCACAGGTGAATGTGTAACAGCTCTGATCTTTGAACAGCTAATCATCTTTATTTAGCACTAATGATTTCCTGACTTGTCTTGTTTGTAGGCACATGGCTATCCCAATCTTCTGTGGTTACCTGAAAATGAATATGATCCAATGGTACACAAGCTTAACTTTCAGGTGAGCTGCAGGCAGCCTAACAATGATGCTTCTACTATTACTGTCCTTTCATAATCTCACCCAGACGTGCAGCTGCGTCTTGCATTTCTGTTCTGCTTTCATGTATGATCCTGTTAAATACTTTATCCACTCTGCTGAGGAAGGAGCAGGTTTTTGGCAGTTGAAGAATTTCCCTGGGTGTCTGCTTCCTTCATGACACAAGGCAACTTGTTGAATGTGTCCCCTTACCCTGTTTTGCAAAGCCCCTTTGGAGCACTGGCTCACTGGTGGAACATCGGTAGCAACAGCTTAGATGAGACCCTCCCACTGACAGACCCCACTGCAGGTTGCATTCAGCTCTGCCACCGATCCCCACACATCCCACCAGCAAATGGTTGTGTTTCAGACACAGGGAATGTGTCACATGGAAACATGTGTAAGGGTTACTAATACAGTATCTGTAGAAATGCCTGGAATGCTGATACCTTGTAGGAGATGGAAAATCCATGTCATAGGCATTTCATTCAGCAAGGCCCTTTTGACTTGCAAGGGAAAAATTACTTTTCAATTCTAAAATGTACATAATTTAAATCTACAAATTATTAAAAAAAAACTGTAAATATAATGCTTACTGTTTAGACATTTATTACTCAGCCTTCAGACTTCTTATTTGTTACTTATGTTATAAAACAAAAATGAATGGTTTTTTTTATTATTAATTTAATATTTTGTTTAGTCCTTTTAATTTATTGTCTGGAAGTCTGCTGACAGGGACGATAATCTGCCAATAATCTGTCAAGAAGAGTAAAACTATAGCCTGCTTGGAGTTCAGGCAGCAGTGGGGCTGCTAGTGTGACAAGTGTGTTATTTCTCTTTCTTTTTGGCCAAAGGCAACCATGTATGTCCCAACTTCTCTTTAGGATGGGATGGAAGCATGCTGCAAGTTCAGAGAAGTAATTCTGCACAACTATATTATTTGTCTTTTTTGCTTATTATTTTGAGACTAAATGAAAAGGGTGATACCAGAACAATACAAATGGAGACAGTCCGAAGAAGTACCAATTATCAGACCACATATATTTTTACATTATTTTTTTTTGGTCCTTCTGTTTTCATGCTAAATGACTGAGAGCCACATGGTGCAGCCAGGACAGAAGAGACCCACATCACTGATGGTTGCACCAAACCAGGAAATGCTCATCACACTTGTGGTTGTTGGCTGTCTGCCCCGCTCTGCACTTAGCCCCACACAGGCTTCTGTCTCGTTAACTTTGCTTAGCCTGCTGACTGCAGTATATCGTAAATGGTGTATGAGATTGAATACTGCAACCCATCTGGTAGACATTCCCATCAGTGCTCTTTGCTAGGATATTGAACTGTGCTGGAGAACACAGACAGGGAGATTGTTCTGCTGTTACTTCTATGGAAAAGACATGGCAACATATCTGTTGGGTGCTCATAAAATTCTTCTAAATAACAGTGATGTATACACACCATTACCCACCCCAGCACCCGGTGTTAATGGAGATGGCCTTGTCTAGGCTCTAAATAGTAAAGAAAAGGATCTATGAACACTATATTTTATATTTTTTTTATTGCCTGTTATCTGTACTGAGCTCCGAGTGCCTTTATATGATTTCTTGGGTTGTCAACTTTCCCAGATGTCATTTTACCTTCAACTTGATTGAAGTTCCAAGGAGTTGATAACAAAACACTGCAGTAATTCACCTAAGGGTGGTATGATATGTAAGTTTATATATATATACATAATATGCAATATTATGTGTATATATAATGTCTGTATATGTGTATATATATATGTATATACATGTATATGTACATATATATACATAACGTGTAAGTTTATATATATACATATATGCAATATGAAGAATCCTAGTGGACACAATTGGGACCCAATTCTAAAGAAAATTCCAGAGCAGTTTTGCTGTTGAACAGGAAATTGAAGTGGGAAATAGCATACAGGCTTTCTTATTGACCTTACCAAGAGGTGCATTTTCACCTGGATTATCTGAGGTCAAGAATAATTATTTCAGAGTCAGTGAGATGTCTACCAGTTTCTGCCAGCACCTTTAAATGAGAACACCTTGCCACTGCTACTCTGAACAAGGACAGGGTAATGGCCAAAGCTGAGGCTTCCATGCTTCCCAAGGCCTGAAGGAAGAAAGGGCACTAGAAGGGCTGGCTGGACTTGGAAATTAAATACAGAGTCCACATGCGGATTCAGCTGAGAAAAGTTTAAGAAAACCAGGTTCCCGTAAGGGCTCAAACACAGAGAATGATGAGGAACAGACTAGAACCAACAGACAACTCCATGATGCATCTATCTATAGACCTTCAACAGTTCCATCGATTAAAAATGTACAGGCCTGCTCTTATGTTAGCATTCCTCATGTTTTAGTTAGGACAAGACTGAGTTGTGATGATGTTAAGCTGCACTGACAGTTTTGCTCATTCTGAGATACTTTATCAGGTGCTTGGTGGGCTCTTTTGAAAGCAATTTAAGTCCTTAAGCGCTATTCTGCCTAAGTAAATGAAACAGAGCTTTGACCCAAGCGGTTCCTGTGCCATAGGTGTGTGTTAGGAACAGCTAATGAGGTATGATCAGCTAAAACAACGTATGCTGTATGTTCAGTCACAGTTACTCAAGTCTGAAGAGAAAAATCAATGCTGGGCTGAAATATCAGCTGTCAGGCTTTATACGTACAGAGGCTGCACAGAGCTGGGCACAGAAGAGATGGATGGGGTGTTGTCAGTGTGCTTCCAGAGGCAACTCGAAAATCTCCTGCAGCAGAGGCAGTATGCTGCACAGAGTAGAAAAATGGGGAAATCCATTTTTTTTCTTACATGCCTTCTTAAAAAACAGTGCAGAAGTACAACTGCAACATTCATCAAATATCTTCTTGTCAAATGAATTAATGGAAGTCCTAGACTATTCCTCCTCAACATGTCAAGTGTTTTAGTCCTCTAAATAGTAATGGAAGAAAACCTTTGTTTAATGTTAAACTGATCACATATTTATTTATTTTTCTCAGATAACAATAGCAAAATAAAACAATAAAGGAGAGACAGGCATTACTAGGGTTGCAAGTCTCCAGGACTCCCTGACACCTGAAAAAAACGTTCATTCCCACTGCAAAGCTGCACAAAATGTTCATTTACCTCATTTTTAATTTGTCCTTTGTCTAACTTAGGACTGTAGAGTAAGAGGAGCCACATCACATACACAGAGCACCAGACTGAGACATGCTGATACCATCATTTTCCCCTCATCTTGTGTCCCTATTTATCTCCAGACGCTCCACTGTCTCCTCTGCAGACACAGAAAATATACTGAGAAGAGGCCATAGACAGAGAAGAGGGAATGTGTGCTTGGAGCTGAAGCAAGGCAAGAAAAAAGCAAGGAAGAGGAAGAGGCTCCCCCAGGCAGCAGTCATGGCACCAAGCCTGCCAGCATTCAAGAATCATTTGGACAGCACTCTCAGACACGTTGTCTGATTTTTGAGTGGCCTTGTGTGGAGCTAGGAATTGGATTTGATGATTGTTGAGGTCTTTTCCAACCTTAGTGACTATGATTCTATGATTTTTGTGGGTTCTTTCCACCTCTGGTTATTCTCCAATCCTATGATTCCACAAGCTGCTTCAGAGAAAAGTACAATGAGCTCATAAGTAAGGTCAGTTGTGGTCTTTTCACAATGCTTTCGATTCCACACAAGATGTTTTTTTGCTAAGGGTTGTCTTAATTCCTGATAGGTGAGAATGCTGTTCTTTGGAAATCTCTATCAGTAACTATAGAAACTCTGGTGTGCCCTGATATTGTATTGGTTTCTTGGCTTGCACAATTTAATGTAGCAGCAAGTTCCTTCAGCAAAGGACTGTACAAAATGTGAGTTGAATTATATGGATGGTGTTTTGGTTTCTGACACATCCCTTCCAAACCTCCATGTTTTTATCAGCTTCTATTATTTCCCTTTCTTTGTGTCCTCTGTTAAAACCACATGGCTTCTCAGTTTTTTCTCACAGGGAATATGTTTTGCTGTTGCCTTTTGTTTTCATTTTTGCTATTGTTTTTTTGGGATGTACCTCATTTTCATGAGTCATCTCTAGGATCTGCCAAGTTCTCATACATCCTTCAGGACCTGCAGTTGTGAAACGCAGAAGCAGTCGTGAGCAGCACACGGGGTTTGCATTTACATTTAGCTGGAAGTAGGATGAAAGGCATGTTTTGCCTGGAAGAAAAAAAAGTCTAGGTGTTTGGGTGGATCAGGAAAGACCAGTCACCAGTCATCAGGCTGGGGAGAGGCACTGGCATGTTGTCAAGCACATCCTGGGAGAGGAAAAAAGAAAATTTAGTATTTTACCTATTTGTTAGCATTGAAGGTAATCTGTGTGTTTGTGCTTTCAAAACATGGGAAGAGAAGATAGCATAATGAATTTCAGTAGATGGGAATCACACGGCCCTCTGTGAATTTACCTTCTTACTCTTGTTAATGCATAAAACAGAAGTACTTCTGACTACCTTGCACTGCCAGTAAACAGCACAGTGAACTATCTACCCCATCTTGCATGCAAAGCATCAGCTTAAAGCAACTGACGTTATGCATATTCCTGACAAGTCTCTATTAATTCCCACATGAAGCCTCTATTTTAATTAAATTTGTAAGCCATGTTAGACTGGTAGTCACTGGGTTCAAACAGTAATCACTGAGTTTGCTATTTATTATGCAGTAAAGGCCATACTGAGGGGGAAACAAATTGCACGTACTCTTTGAATTTCAAACAAAGAGAAGAAGCTAGTGGAGATGGTCTGCTGTCTAAATCTGACAGATTTACACAAACACAGGCAACACAATGGAGGAGGACTGGACGCCAGCATTATTACTCATCTTGTAACCTCCTTGTCCATACTTAAAAATGTTCAAAATTTAGTTTTAAATACCAGCAGGTTCAGTCTTTACTTGCATTATGTGCACTAGCAGACAGCTTCAGAACATCATCACAGACATGACTGAGACTTTTCCCTCCTTGTTTCCAGTCTAAACTTATTCCTGTTTATGTATTGCACTGGTTTGTTTGCTTGCTTTTCTCCATGCACTACATGGACATTGGATCTCGTTGGGTAGCTGGTCTTCCTCCCCACTGACATCCTGAAATGTTCCTGGCAGCCCCCAGGCTGTGCGGCTGTGCTGGCAGGGGCTGTTTGATGGCTGTCCTGCTGCAGGCTGAGCTCCCACTGCCCAGGACAGCGCCCAGACTAGCATCCCGCAAGGGTGCTGCTTTCCAGGGAATACCCAGGTTTGGTGGCCCTGTTCACAGCCGCGTCCAACAGGGTGGTTACATCCTCCTCCCAGGGTGCAACGACCCCAGGTCTCTGGTCCCTCCTGAGCACCTCCAGGCTATAGCAGATCCTCCAGCCCTGACTGCAAGTGCTCTGTGTTTCCTTCGGGTGGATGTGTCTGTCACTGCTGTTCTCTGTGCCTCGGTAATATTCTAACTTGTTCTCTTTAGCAACAATAGCATCACAGCCTTACATCATCAGCAACTTTAATTACTGTCTTTTCATGCCATAATCACTCATGAAAATATTGCACTGTTTTCAAAGACCTGCTATGAAGAAACTCCTTATGCCAATAACTGTACTCGATGCAATCTGCTGTTATCTCCTTAGTTTGTCCCAAACTCACTGAAGCTCAGTTTTCTCTGTCATAACTAGAAATATGCTTTACTGAAGTCTGTGGGCTTCTGTTTAGAAAATTAAGAAAATTATTTGTTCTGTCAAAGAAATCTATAGGGCTGCACTGACAACGTCTATCATTCCAGCCACCCTCATTTTTTAATTATTCCTTCAAAAATATTTTATTGGTTGCAGACTATTGAAACTAGGTTAACAAAGTGACCATTGTACATTTTCCTTGCAGACAATGCAAGACCTTTATATCTGTACAATCTCTGTTGATTCCAGGCCAAACTTTAGAAACACGCCATTGAATGTGGGTGCTGCCAGCTCCCAGGAGGGGACAGCCTGAAGTCACCATCCCACCAGGCCCCCATACGCACAGTGCGTCTTTCATCCACCTCCGCTTGCCTTATGACTTCAGCAGCAGACTCAGGCTGCCTGTCTTCACCTGCTCTTTGCTGCACTTTCTGTGTTCCCTTTGCTGTTGTCCTGCAGCTCTGTCGGCACGCCACGAGCCTCATGGCAGCCGAGGTAGTCCCGGGAGCTGGGAACGTCCCAGTGCTGGCAGTGGCTGCAGGGCCCTGGGTTAAGGACCACCCTGGCTGTGCTGCCATGGGGCAGAGCCGGGCCGATGGCTGGGTGCTGCCGGCACCTGCTGTAGGATGGGGCCACAGAGGGGAGCAGCAGGACGGGGCCTCCAGAGGACTCCAGCCCAAGCTCCAGGCAAGGAGCCAGTGGAGGCCTTGGGGTGCCTGTATGCCACACCCCGTCCCTGCCCAGTTTTTCTAAATTAGACCAAAAAGGCATCAGTAGAGCAGTTCTGTGACTCTGTCATGAGGACACCTGCTTTGCCTGGCAGGGCTTGCTGGGCAGCACTCAGGCCCGCAGGAGTGGGCTGTCTGTGCCGAGCGGTGACCGGCAGCAACGGCACCCTTGGGCTCTGCTCTCCATGTCGAAATCACCAGTGCCCTGGTGGGATCCTCCCTGGACAGCCAGGCCTTGTGCCCCATGAAATCTCTGCCTTCCTGGCGCGGGAACTGGCCCAAGTCAGCGCATTCTTCACCATACTGCATGGCAGTTTTCCTGAACCTGCCTATATTTAACTTTTCCCCTTAGACTGAAATGTAGTTACAAAAAATTTCTATGAGCTGGAAAAAAGGAACAATACCTGGCTCAGAGCCTGTGCTCTGCAGTGAAAAGTCTGCAATTATAGTACCGAAAAAAAAGAAAGAAAAAAAAAAAAAGGAAAAAAAAAAGAAAGAAAAAAAGAGCCTCAAAACACCAGAAACAAAAACAAAACAAAACTCTTGTTCCTATTTCTCTGATATTCTTCCTTGCAGTTATTTTTCTCACATGGATAAACAATATAACAAGGAAAAAGACCTCAGAATAGACAGCAATATAAGACAAAAATAAAAATAAAACAATCCTGAAGTATATTTTGCCTGCCAGAATATCTACTGTTCCAGCACGACTGCAGAGAGGCAGCAGTGCATGGAAGTGCCCTGAAGAACATTACCTCTAATTTGGAGCCAGGGCTTCAGCTTGCCATCGCCCTGCAGCTCCCACTGCCAGGTCTCCCAGGTGGGGAGCACCCTTGGGAAACGTCAGGCATTGAGGCTGCCCTGGGCTCAGCAACCTCCAGGGCTCCCAGTGGCTGCACGGGGGCTGCCCGGGAAGCTGTCCGCCTGTCTCACCATGCCAACAAACACCTTGTGCAACCCATGCCCTGGCGAACAGGGCACACTCTGCCACCATGGGCCATTGAGCTCCGCCATCCTCTTGAAGAGAAACATCCTTGTGTGCTTCCCTGGAGCATCGCTTGTGAAAGTGAAGCAAAGGGAACCGCTGCTGGAGGAGATAGCGGCATCCAGACCCAGCACATGGTGCTGAGCACTCACCCACTGGCAGCGCTGGTTCCTGCTTGCTCGTTCAGGTATGTACGTCATCTCTCCCACTTCTGCTCTGTCCTATCTGCACCTCTGGCATTTTTGGACACTGCTGGTCTTCATGGGGAAGGCAGCATGCTGCTTTCTCCACTTGTTTTGCTGCTGAGAAATAATCACTCTCACTAGACCAGCCATGGGCTAATATTGTAGCTGGGGGAAAAGCAGAAAATGTGTTTTCATCAGATATAAATGCACAAGTAGAAAACAGGATGTGATTTCTGTGTGACTCAGGGTGATGGCAGTATGTTTGTGGAATCACGGGGAAAAGCACGGGAGGGACCTTGAATGTAATCTCGTCAGTGTCCTGATTCCAGGGCACAATCCGCTGTACCCAAAGTATTCCCACGTAGTTGCTTCTGCTGCCACAAGACAAGCTCTAAAGCAAGTCATGCATTTGGAGATAGGTGTGCCCGATTCTGGGGCAGACAGTGGATGCCAAAGAATGAGAGCTGCCATGTTCTGAACACAGTCCATTCTGCCCCTTTGCCAGAACACGAGGCAGGTGTCGCTCCCAGCCTTGCTCCCCTCACAGCAGCCTCCCATGGGGTCCGCAGCCCTCGCAGGCGTTCCTCCAGAGCCCGCGTCTGGCGGGGCCCTGCGGTGCCTCCCCCAGCCCCATGGCCCAGGGTCTGTGCCCCCGGTGCTCCTTAAAAGCACGTCACACACCTACATCTGCACTGGACACCCGCACCTGCCTGTGTGTGTGAGACCAATTCCCCTTCTTTGGGTTTTCATAGGAAAAAGGAAGCCCACTTGCAGACCTGGAAGCCTGGGTTGCCCAACTGTTTGGGGACGCAGGGCCTGAGTGATTTCTCCACTGAGGACACTGGCTGACCCCTCTGACCCACCAGTGGCTGTAAGTCTGTCTTAAGCTCAGAAAACCCCAATTTATTTCTTCTGTTGTGAATTTCTCAACCACCTCTCTCATTCTGGTGTTTTGGGCAAAATCCTTACACAAGGTGCATGAAACTGTGCAGTCAGTGCTGCACAGGTTTTAGTCTCTGTTTCTTCTCTTTTAAAATCTGTTTGAATTGATTATTTATACTTCGTAAACTGAGATATAGATCCCATGAAATGTTAATGTGTGTGGGAGGAAGGAGAGGATGTTTAATGAGAGCAGGGCTGGGACCCTGGAGCCGGACCCTTCCCTCCGGAGGGCTAACATGGGGCCGTGCTCTGCAGAGCGCTTCCGCTTGATCTGTTTTAGCTGCAAAACCTTCAAGTCTGATGTTGAAAAAAAATGAAAAGGGAAACTAAATAAAATCAAATAAGTTGGTTCCCAGCTGGCCTTAACATGCAAGCACAGCATCTCCTCAGAAACATATTAATCTCAGCTGAAGGACTGGAGACTTGAAGCACCATCCAGTATGCTAGAGGGTCATGACCAGATGAACTCCTGACATTTTTATCTCCTGAAAAACTGAGTCAATGACAATGAGGCCAGAATGTGCAGAAAGGAAAGGAAAGCATTTTACTGATGTGCTTTTATTTAGCAAGGCACAGTGCTAGTGAAAGAGGAAATTCTGCAGTGAACATGCATTTTAATTACAAAAAATATATAAAAATAATTAAGACAGGAATGCTTTTAGGTACCACTACACTGAGGATCCAAAGCGAACCAGCAGCAGGGGAGATGTACAAAATACTCCGGATACACCGTGCCCAGCTGTGCTCACTGGTGACAGCACAACCAGGCAGGTCTGAGCACAGCAGTGCCTGGTGAGAGCGCATGCCAGGCTCAGAGATGGCACGGTGCTTTCTTCTGCACTGTTCCTGTCCCCACCAGGCTGCTTGACACCAGCAGTCGCGATGCGGTGGGGATCTTCGGCACGGTGCTGCCTGGCTGCCTGCTCGTCACCCGGCAGCCCCAACACCGGCTGTGGCGCTCAGCCTGGGCATCAGTGCCACCCGCACACCGCACGGGCTGGGAGCGGCTGGCCCCTGCTGTCTGTGGCTCAGGGCCTTTGACCTAGGAAGCAGCTGATCTGCGTCCACCAGATCAGCCAGCATGGAGCTCGCTGCTCCATCCCTGTCTCTCAGCACAGGAGAAAATAATTTCCCCTCATTCCTTCAGCAAATAAAATAAAAAGCCTTCAGCTGCTGAATCATTCCACATTCCTCCTCCAAGCCCCACTGCCTCTTGTGGCCATTAGCAGGAGCAATGTCCATGCCTCCAGCACCTCCATCCAACACTGCCCCATGTCCACTGTCAGCCCACCAGGCAGTGTCCAGCACTCAGCCCAGACACAGGGGAAGCTTGCCTGGTTTCTTCTAGGGGGCTGGTTTCTTTCTTTTTTTTTTTTTTTTTTTTTTCTGCACAAAACTAAATTATCATCACCATTGCAACTGGTATTTTAGTTCTGTTATTAATTATAAGTACTAGCTTGAATCATGCTCATTAGCTGAATGAGCAATAATGCACGTTAAGCCTCTATCTGTTGATAATATTCTCCAATGGATCGAGGATGTGTCATTTGACACTGATAAACTAGGCAATATTATGAGCTGAATGTCTTCAATGCTACACAGATGGGGAATATATTAATTTAAGAAAATGTTATTAAGTGTTTAAGGAGTGTAATTATGAGCAGTCTTCTCGTTTGACACCTGTGTGCAGTCTTTACTTATGAGATAAAGACAGAGGAATGAGAACTGGAAAGCAGCCTTCAAACCTCTCAGTTTTATTCTCTTTTTAACTTCCTGCCAAATTAATTATTTTTGAGACGCAACCAGTATTGAAAATAAATTTTGTCTGAAAACAATACCGGTGCACAGCCCAGAGAAATCTTCCTTTTAATATGCCATTTCTTTGCAGTACGAGACACAGCACGGTGCATGGACAAGTGGCCCGAGCCAGCAGAGGTGGCCAGGGGGCTCTGGGCTGCTGCAGTGCCAGGGGGGGATGCTCCCACCACTGTCTGATGCTGCCACCTCACCAAACTCCCAAGATTTTTCTGGGGGTGTGGGAGGAGGGAAAAATATTTTTATTTCATTTTTAAGTTAGTTGTCCAGATCTACATTACTGACCTGGACTCACGTTGTACTCCGTGGAGTGAGACAGGCACTCCCTGAGAGCGACAGCGAAATGTAAAATAAGCGCATGAAGACAAGTGGGAGGAACCTGTCGTGACCAGGCGAGTGGTTGCAGTGCCTGAAGGCAGATGACCAGAGCCCTGTGCAGGGCACCTCCCCTCCCTGCCGCCTCTCCCCTGGAGGCAGTGGCTGCCAGCTCCATCCCGGTGACCCCTGCACCTTCTGCGGCCTGTGCCAAGGAGCTGAACGACCTCGCTGCAGACACCCAGTGGAACTCTGCAAAAATTAGCCTAGTAGGATGCCTGCAGCACTGCCCCATCCCCTGAGCCACAAAACAATCTTCTGACATTGTTAAACACTTCGCTGCTCGTGGCATGACAGGTACCGAACACGAGCAGCACGCAACAGCAGATCCTGAGGAGCCATTGGGCTGCACGCAGAAACTGCCCGGAGCCGCTGTGATTCAGCACAGTGAGCGTGCAGCAGAGCAGCGTAACGCCAGGCAAGAAATGGAGGAACTGAACTGCAACAGACATTTCATGGAGGGCTGCTTCTGCAGATGTGCTGAGCTTACACTGGGAGTATTTCAAAATCTGTTGATTTAAAATATATTTGTATCAACTACAACTCACCAGGTAGCCCTGCAGGGCTCCTAACTGGCTTGAGAAAAGATTAATGTTAGCAGGAAAGTCTTCTGTAAAGAGAAAGAGCATTTTCTGGAAAGCTATGACTGGCAGCCAGGACATATTCCATTGTAATTCTGCTGCACAAAACACTAGAGAAAACTCATCTGGAATAATGTATAAACCTGTGCTGGGGAAAATATCAGACAGAAAGTGATGTCAAGCAGGTACAGGCTGACAAGGAGAATGGACAGGGTATTCTGCAAGGGGTAAAAAAGAGTTTTTGACTTGTTTAGCACAGCAAAAATGGTTGAACTAAGGATATGACTGACATCTGTGAACACACCAGGAATAAACATGAGGGGAAGAGGAACAAAACTGTTCAAGGGAAATGGAGGGGGAAACAAAAACAAGCAAACAAACAAACAAAAAAGTAAAGGTTAATAACGAATTTCCCTATTGGAATTTGTGTAACCATCAAGCATCAAGTTCTGCTTTTATCAGGAGCAAGTCTCCTGCCTCTTTCTTTGACATGGTTTGGTTCACACCATTGTCTGCTCTCAGACCATTCAGGCAATATCTTTTGGAAGAAGAAAAGCCAAAACACGCAGTTCATAAGTAAAGTAATGAGCTCTGCCTGCTGAGCAGCGTCCAGACCATGGCTCCTGGACCCAGTCCCAGGGAAGCCCCCTCACATCTGGCAGCCCACGCCACCGACTGCGCAGCTGGGCTGGGCAAGGTGGCACTGCCGGGCCCCACAGCTCTGAGCGACACCGACCTGCAGCATTTGGCTTAAATTCAGTCGATCTGCACACAGAAATCCCCTGTGCTTGTATAAACACTAAGTCCTCGGTTTCTCCTCCAGCCTGAAATTTACTTATAAGGCATCAAGAAAAGTCAATGAAATTTAGAAAGAGTTCAGGATCTTATTCTATAGAACAGCTAAAATGTAGGAAACATTTAGGTATTGTTTAGACTAGAATTTGTAGACACAGGCACTGAGCTCTGTCATCCTTTTTTATTCCTTGGTGAATAATGATGGACAGGCAGAGGGATCACAATAAAGACATTTTAACCAGGGACTTCTTTGGCACCTGCTATTCAAAAGCAGAGTTTTGTTCATTTTTTCACCATCTGTGCTTCAAAACCATCCCCTATGAAATAAAACACTAAAGTCCAGTTTTCACTTTTCTCTTCTAAATGTTGACACTTGGGATGTACATTTCAATTGGAGTTAGCTACACATATTTTATCAAGATACTTTATGTCAAGAAAATAAATATGTGTATAGAGAAGGGCTTCAATATTTCAACACTTGTTTCATTTTGCAATTTTATAAAAGCAAGTCTGAAGCACTTCCATTAGGAAATGTGGGTGAGAGAATATTGGAAGAGTAAAAAATGTGCACTTTCTAAAAATGTGTAGTAGATAAAATTGCAGTATTTCAAGAAACCCATCATGCGAATTACCATTCTTTAGTTCCTTTGAAACTTTTTGTGAAAAAAATCTGGATTAAAATCAATCCTAAAATCCTGCTTCCCGAGACTGACTGGGCACAACAGCCCTTTTCCCACCAACTCATCCTTTATGAATAGTGACAAAAGATCACGTTCCCAGTGGCATCGCTCTCACTTGCTCTTTGGTGTTGATCTTCAGAAATTAGTGCAGTGCCATTAACATTAGATGAGAGCAAAGTACCCATGAACCAGACTCCAAGCTAGCAGCAGCACAGACCCCCAGGGTTTTTCAGCAACTCTTCTGCTAACATTGCTGTGCTCTGTCTCTGCAGAGCAATTCTTTATAAAGACAGTTCTGAGGATGAACCGGCCAGTGTTAGTCTGGATCGATTTATATTTCCTCCCAAGGAACTAGTAGCTGTAATATAAATTCTAGCTGAATAAAACATGAAAAAATAATCTTTAAAAACTGGGCCACTGAAGCGTAGAAACCTCTTTTCTTTCTGAATTATGCTGACAAAGGAATTGAGAACCATGTGCTGTCTTCCCACTTCCCGCGCACGGTCCCATTGCGCTTTAAGCCTCCACGGCCCCGTGGGGGTGCACGCGCTCCCTGCCCCTCACCGCAGTCCCCATCACTCGCCAGTGCACGGCCAGCAGGGCTGTAGAGGAGATGGCTCAGCAGCTCTCTGGCCACTTGGGTCATTTGTGAAACTGTTTTTGCACATGATTGACCACTGCTCCCAATGCTCGTCAGATGAAGGAGGACTTCAAACGGTCACTTAATGGTGCCACCAACAACATGCATGTGCGGTGGGTGTTAGTTGGTACAAGTACCCCATCTGCAATTTTATAACTGCTTCTGCTTCACACAAGGTTCACAGAAATACAATGGTACGGATTGATAATGGTGAGAGCACTGCACATTCAGTATTTCTCTTCTGCTGCTGTGTGGAGCCAGGAGCATGTTGCATGGAGCAGGCAACAGGGCTGTGCACAGAAGAACCTTAAAGCAGGAGGTTTTTCAGTGAGCAACCACTGGAGTGTTCATCCATTAAAAACAAAAATCCAAATGGAAAACAGATAAACCAACAAGAATAGAAGTGCTCTGGGATGCTGGTGCAGGTTGTGATAATTTAGGACCTTTCCAGAGAGAGGTTTTCCTGTCTTGGATGTTATTAAATCAATGCTCTGCTGCTGAACAATATAGGGAATGCCCCAAGCAGAACAAACTCTTAAACTGAAATGCAGGCAAAAAGACTCACAGGAATGAGTTTAAGCTTGGTTCAGACCAGGTGTCTATGTAGCACATAATGACTACCAGCAACAGGCACTTAGGGAATAAGACTAACAAACAGCCAGCTACGGCACAATCTGCCCATGCCTGCTCTCGGAGGTCAGCATGGGCCAGCTGAGGAAGGCAGAGGAGCAGTTTTTGTCCTGCCTCCCCAGCTCTGCTGAGGGGTTTTGGTGCTTAGTGAGACCAAGGCTGGTATATGGGAGGCCTGGAGCAGCTTACTGGCAGCTGGGGACCCTCCAACAACC
The DNA here is from genome assembly GCF_964211825.1 of Aythya ferina. NCBI lineage: Eukaryota > Metazoa > Chordata > Aves > Anseriformes > Anatidae > Aythya > Aythya ferina. The sequence continues at coordinate 64,868,968 of NC_140301.1, forward strand.
TCTAAATGCTGGGTGCTTGGGCATACGGTCCAAAGCAATCCTGCATGCTCTCAGATCCACCAAGGGGAGCATATTGCTTAGTAAAACCTGAAGGCAGGCACCACGCAGTGTACACAAGGATACTGAAGTAAAGGCAACAGCACTGAAATAAATGGCAGACTCAATTGCTCTACTTTATTAGTTGCTGACAAGTGAACATAAATCCCTATCTGCAAAAATCGGTTATGTGCATTTGGACAACTGAATAAGGAGGACTGAAATATTGTTCTATTTACTTTCAAGGCACAGAACCAAGACACTCTTTGTTACCTCATAAAATGCAGCATAGTGAAGTTAATACCTTTTTGCCAGCAGCTTTTTGCTCTCCCTTGCCAAAGACAGCCTCCGTTTTTGAGACTGCATCATCAATCCAGAAGCTATAAGGACCTAAGTTTTTATGTATGCGCTTACTTGATCCAAGGCTGAAACAAATGCATATTATCTATTTCATGTAGTGGGCAGCCTTGCAGCTGGAGCTAATACCGGTAGGATGAGGATGCAAAGGCCACGTTGAACCACCCCGACCATCCCTTCTGTCTGTGCTTTGGCCCCAGGAGCACAAGGCAGGGCTGGGAGGCAGAGGGGCAGGAGGTCGCTGGCACTCGTGGAGCCCAGGAGCCTCCTCTTGGGCATGGGTCCCTCTGCAGGGACAGAGGAGGCTCCGACCCTCACATGGGAAGAGTCTCACCCCCCTTTTGCCCTCATTGCATCCTTGGTTACAAAGAGGTGATTGACACAGACTGTAGAGTTGCATACTGTGGATTTGGTCCCGGCCATCTTCATTTTTCAGCCCAGTAACTTGTTTTTGGGAAGCCCTTGGGACAGATTCAGACTGCAGATTGAACAGTTGAGTCACATAAAGTTGTCCTATTTGTCTCACCTGGGAGCTAATACTGAAGAGCACTTATGTGTAACTCATAATCAATGATTTATTCAGCATAAGTGATTTATTATATTTCTCTTCTTTAATAGCCATAAGCAAAACTTCTTGTTTTCAGAGGTTCTCAATTCAGTACTGCTGTTTTTTCAAATAAATAATCTGAAAGCATTGCTTGCTCACAATAGACGGGACAAATCAGATAACACTGGCTTATTCCACAGTGCAGCAAATAATCAAAGATGCCAAAATTTATTTTGAGAATATTTCATACAAGATGATGTTCATACAAATGTTCTTGGAGTGCAAATATTAAAGAGTGGGAACTTGGCAAATTAAAATATTTATAAGTTTCATCTCAGAAATGGAAAATGGGTATGCCTTTTACTGTACCTTTAGGGGAAGAGAGAGAAGCTGTGTCTCATTGCCTTTGTACTAAAAGCATACTCGTTCTTCCTTTCCACAGGGAAGTTACACAAGGATTGTGTACCATATTTTCTTCTTGTATCCTCACATAATTTCCTGTTTCTACTTTTTTCTCCATCAATCACAATTTGTCACTCTTTCTTAGTACTGCACACATTAGATTGTGTAAATACAAAATGCACGGGTAGCCTCCAATGGCCATTTTAAAACACTCTTTTTTTCAGTAGATACTGTACACACATTTCACAGTTCTGAGCTACACAAGGAATTGAGCCTCTGCTGCAAGATCTAGCCATTTTGTCTGGGCACAGCAGCTTCCATAATTCTAATTCTTACACTGATAGTTTGTAAAACTTCACTCATCAGTTTTCATTGATTCTTGTAGGCATGGAGCATAGCCAGTACTTCCCAAGCCTCCAAATTGCTATCTCATTAGCAGCTCAGCATGCTGTATCTTGTGCATACTAGATGAAGCGGTATGCCTGTGTATCACGCTTCCTTTCTGTAGACATGTTAAAAGCACAGTTATTTTTCAGGTTTCTTTTCTCCATTATTGTCTGTTTCCTATTGCTACAGTTGCTGGGTGATTAAAGGATGCTCATATACTACCTTTTTCCCTCTTCCAACAATTTCAGCAGTGTCAGATCTTCAAGCACAACTGACAAAATGAAAGAGACCATGGAAGGTGGCAAAGACAGTCTACTTGGAAAAAAAAAAAAAAATTCACTGAAATAATACCCTTGAGAAGAAATCCAGGACCACCTCACTAATTAGAGATTTCGGCCAGGTTTTCAAAACCCCTTGAAGCAGCTTTAGGTGGGTGAAACCATGTGGAGTGACTCAGGCTCAGGGACACAAACCTCCACCTGCTGCCTGAGGTGCCTGATGTCCATGGGCTCGTCTTTGGTCCAAGACATCCTGGCTCACTGCTGCCGGATGTTTTCTCTGATGATGGAAGTCCTTCAGCGGGAAGCTCAATTTTTACCTTTCATGGGTTATCTTTTTTTTTTAACTCTGAGTTTTTCTGAATAAACGTACAAGGTTGTTTTTTGTCTTGCTACTAGAAATTGTGTGTGTTCTTGGGGGCGTGACCCCAGCACAGCTGAACAATTTGCACATTGTGGACCCAATTAGGGATTCTGTGGGTTGTGTTTGCTTGACCCTATGCTGTATTTCATGTAGTTCATTTTAGTTTATATTGCACAGTATACAAAGGGGCCACAGTAGAGACTGTCTAAAAAAGCTTATTTTTGCTGTTTCATAATCCATAACTCATCCGTACTTTCTCATAGCCTTATTTTTTTCAGCAAGTCAGACTGACAGAAAGTTATTAAGAGAAAGAGCAATATATCTCTCGGTGTTGGTAAGGTGATTCAAGGTTTTGTAGGCCACTGTGCAGAGCAAAAGAGGGAGAGGAGGGGTAGGGGAGGAAATTCCTGGATGAGCAGGAGATTTTTCTGAAGAGGGGAAGGCCAGTGCCCTCCAGGCATTGACTCGCAACCAGCAAACTGCTAAGGGTTCCAATTCTCCAAGCAGAGACCATTTGCTACAGCTCCCACATTCCACCCTGGGTACCTCAGGGAGACACAAAACCCTTGATTAAATTAGAAAACTCATAGGTGCTAGTGAGAAAGAACATTTAATACATTAATATACAGCTGATCAGAAGGAACATACTGCAAGTGGGATCAACCGCACACTGTAGAGGCTCCCTTAGAGCACATCTCCCTGCATATCCAACACACTGTGCAACAAGAGTGCAATCATAGGAAAAGCAGTGCCAAGGCACAGTGCTAAAGATACACATCCTCACTGTGAATGTGGAGAAAAAAATCCTGAATATATGGAAAATAAAAATATTACATCCTTAGCAGAATATGAACCTGAGACATTGGTAATGGATCGAGAGCCATCTCTCAAGCTCCACTAGAATGCTAATTTTCTTTATATAATTAGAGGTGTCATACCCAATAGCACTTTCTGATCCTTTTTTAAAAAGAGAGTTAACAATAATTTGTTGTAATATAGTCTCATTGATTCTTATTTGGAATTATAGATCAGGTAATTAGCTGTAATGAAAAGCAGAGAAGAAAGAAGGATGTAAAATTTCTAAAGCTAGTGAGAGGTCATCATCTGTTGCAATGCTGATATTGATTAACTTTATTGTACTGAAACCTTGAATTCTTAAGAGCAACAATGATGGCACTGCGAGGCTCTGATAGCACTAGATGGAAAAGGTCGTGTGGGGCCAGCTGGGCTGTGAAACAGCAGAAGGGACCAAGACGTAAGCAGTGACGGAGGGGGAGGCGGCACGGGGGCATCCAGCCCCTCCAGATGTGCTCTGCTGGAGGGAGGTGAAGGGAGCAGCAAATTCTCCTTGGCATCTCAAAGGATGCTACGGGGATGCACGGCAGGGTGAGTCCAGCCCCTTGAGCCTGTATTCTGATAGCAGGCAGCACGAGTGACCCAGGGAAAACAGCTGAGGGTGGAAACACACCTGAAAGCCTTTCAGCCCAGCTCAGACCTGACACAACACTGCTGAAACACAACTCCCTGCACCACGGTCTCTTACTGCCCTTCAGGGACTTGCACAGGACAAAAGGGAACATGTTCCCACAGCAAGACACTTCCTAGAGCATTCCTAGCAAAACTGCCAATATTACAAAAGAGTAGATCCTACCACACAAACTCATATTAAGAAATTAGTTGCGTCAGACTGTACTTCCCTTTGTATTTTCCTCTCTCTGAGAAATACACAGGGTTCTCTGCACAAATCCTATTATTTGTTAACAGGTTTTGTGAATATAGCTTGCATATGCTGCTTTGAAAATTTGTCATGTTTCTCTCTAGTTCTGATACTGGAATCGCGGAGCCTGATAGCCCCTCACTTCCTTTTTTTCTTTTCATTTTATAACTTATTTCTTCCAAGTGACCTATAAAGGAAAAATATTTTAATTCAAGAGTTTTTCATATCCTGGTTCTTATGCACAAGTACTAAAAAACCTCACTCCAATTGGCTGATGCACCATAAATGTGCCCTGCAGCAGATGGAACAAAAATGATCGAGTAAAAGAAAAGAGTACACATCTCCTCTCTGCTGAGATCATTTCTGAGAGGAAAACAAAGGATCTGTGGAGCACAGAGGAGGGCTGAGGCAACGTTACCTGCAGATGCCAGGCACATCCTATTAAGACAGTGATCTCTGAGAGCCACAAGCTGGTTCTTTGGGTACTTCACGCTTCGGGGCTTAAGTGCAGAAAATCTAGCCTCAGGGAAATTATTTCCTATCTGCTTCTAGTAGGAGGGTATTTTAAGCCCAAAAGCATTTCAGGCATCTTAATCTGCTGCATACATCCAGTCCACTGGCTCAGAAAAGATTCAGAGAAAGACATATACCTGTAGAAACCCATCAGGCTGTTGCTGTCTTAAACAGCCCTTACACGTGCAGTTTGGCTGTGGTGAAACTTCAGTTCCAGTTTGAAGCACATTGCCTAGCTGCTCCCTGCCATCCAAAAGGAAGGACTGGGGGGGGGCAGCCCCTGGAAACAAGCCCCGGTTCAGAGCAGCCTCCCCGAAGAGGGCACCGCGATGGCACCGTGTCAAGGACCCTGTGGTGCCAGCAGCCCAGCTGCGTGGCTGAGGTGAGCCACAAACCTTTGGGTTTGGCAGGTTACTCTCAGAGCTGGTGATGTATATTTTCCCATGTAATTGGAAATGGAAAGAAAGCCAAATGTGAACAGAAAAGTACATCAATGCTTGATTTGCCTGTGTAAATTTATAGGGAATTCCTCTTGAAATATTCCCTTTTCTTGCATGAGAACTTACTCTGTGTTCATTGAGCACAAAATATCATGACGTCTTTTAAGCAGTTTAAACATTCAGTGCTAGACTTCACATTGGGAACCCAGAATGTGTGAAACTGGCTTGAAATTGGACAAAAAATAAAATAAAATAAAATAAAATAAAATAAAATAAAATAAAATAAAATAAAATAAAATAAAATAAAATAAAATAAAATAAAATCTCTATTCCCCTGGGGTCTGCCATCATGTTTTCAGAGCCTGGAAGTTTTCTGCATTTATAATATAGAGTGTTATAAATATTCATACAAAGACTCATAGGCTAAAATTAAATGAGGTCGTCATAGCTATTTTTAGTATAATGGATGTAGGCAACAAGAAAATCCCAAGAAAATGAAGAGATGCAATTGGGGTAATAGTGGTATCTTTTTTTCTTTTTACCCTCCCATTTCGGGAACTGGTGGGAAATGGGAGTGGAAAATCCTCACGTACATAAAGGAGATAGCAGAGGTTGAGAGTCACAGCCCCGCACAGAGCAGACCTGGGCCCTGCACTGATGGGTGCATTCCCCAGGGACGGGGACGAGGCAGCGCCATGCCCACCGGGAACCAGAGGCTCTGCAGGCTGGGTAACAGGAAACCAAGCAAATCCTGCCTACAGAAAACCCACTGGTGTGCCTCGGCACAGGGGAGAAGGAAATGCTCGTTGTCAGTGCTGAATGAAAGCCTGCAGACTTCATTACCTAGCTGGGAAAGGATCTTTGAGGCACACCCAGCTGAGCCATGCAGAAGGCAGCTGAGGGCTCAGCAGCAACCTCAGAAATGCATCTTGCCAGAAGTGAAAACTGAGACACAGAAGGCTGAAAACAAGCACTGGGGTTTCCCCAAGCACACGTGGATGCTAAATGTCTGTGTGAGCTCAGGGGAGGGTCGGGCTGTGGCAGGCAGCCCCCAGCCCAGGCGCTGCCCAAGGCGGGTGGCAGTGGAGCCGCTCACACCTCGGGGCCTCCTGCCACGCAGCACCGCGGGGCTGGGGCCTTCGTTGTCATTAGAGGGTTTCATTAGAGGGTCGGGTTTTTGCTGTACTGAATTCAGTTTTACTCTTTGACAATCTGCAGAGGCCTCCTTGCAGAAACGAACTCCAGGTATGTTCTTTGCAAAGTTTGCACAGAGCTCACAGCAGGCTGCCGCCTTCTGCAGGTGGCCTGAGGACACGTCCCTGTGCACTGAGAACTGCTCTCGATACCAGAAGCGAGAAGGGTGCACAAAAAGCCTCCCAGAGAAGGGGAGATAACCCCCGTGCCGGCATTTTGAAATACGGCTGTACAAACCACCCGGTGGGTTGGCTGTGTGTTGGTGACGGGGACCCCAGGCCACGGGGTGCACCGAGGGGCAGCGGCCCCAGGCGCTGCGGTGTCCCCAGGCGCGGGCAGGGGGGAGGCCGGGCCCCCACAGCTCGTCCCATGCAGCAGGAGCAGAGCTTACTGCCTGTGGGGATGGGGATGGGGGTGATGGGGTGGCCGGGCACTGCTGGTGGCACCAGAATTGAGTCTCTTTTCTTGTACCCAATTATTTCTGATCGGCTGATTTAGCACACCCAATTTCTTCCTCCAGCAAAAGCAGAGAAGTGACTTTGCCATTTAGTTTATGATTCAGATTTCTTTTTTGCCTTAATGTGACATAATACAATGTACTAGATGAAATTATGCACAGTCTGATTGTGTGCCGAATTGTCACTTTGGGCAATTATTTCTTTTTAATAGTAGTAATTGTTACTCAGTGTTGCCAAAGATAACCAAATCCCTGCAGTTAGCAAAGCCATTTGTCATCCACGTAGCCTTGATAAATATTAATTGAGTTGGCTGATGGTATTGACAAACAGAAAGACTTCCAATCTGAGGGAAATGTTAAAAATCAAAAAAAGAAGCAGTGTTGCTGAAGGAATGTAATTTATCCATGAATAAATATACGACATTTCTGTAAATCAATCTTTTCTTTTTTTTTTTTTTTTTGAGAGAGTATTTGTTTTTACATGAAAAGCCAGTGACTTTTGATAAGTTCTTTAAAGTTTTACCCCTTAACACTTTATATTTACTTATAAATATATATTCTTCCTTCTTATCCTTTATAGATAGTATCACAAATCATAAAAGAAAAAGGCATTAAAGCAAAAGTAATAATAATAATCTCATGTGAAAAGCACCAATCTTTTGGTAAAAATAAAAGGAAGAACGATACAATCGTGTTTGATGTGGAAAGCCAATCTTCCATTTACCCCCTGCAGAACCAACTGGACGTGTCACAGGTGCACTGTCTGAGCTGTGTTCTGCAGTCAAACAGCATCCCAACCTCCAGGCAGAGCCACGGCCAGAAGACCTCAATGACCCTGGGCAAGCAACGGGTGGTGCCAGGAGCATCCCTCATCACCAGGAGCTGCCAGGGACTCTGTGCAGGAGCATTTCTTCTGGAAAGGCCAGATCTGGAGCTCATCCATGCTGAATGAAGTCAGTGTGGACCTCATCTGTCAGAGATAAATGCAATATAGACAGCTCCCCTCTCCAGAAATGTAGGGTATTGAGGAATAGTGTGTGAGGAGGGAAGCTAAGGGGGAAGAGGAGAAATCCTGCAGAATTTGAAGGAATCAGGTTTGGAGGAAAGCCCCAGCATGACTTGGGGGGAGGCAGGGTTTGCAGAGGAGAGGGGTGCCACTCACAGCCCCAGGAACCCCCAAGTGCAGCTGCAGCCTCTGTGCGAACCACAGCTGGTTGGTCATCAGAAGGGTTTCAGGCTGATCCTACAGTCAGGAGGGGAGAGGTCCTGCCTCTCTTCACTGCACATGCCAGGGCTGAGCTATTATAGAAAAACCCTTCTGTTTTACTTTAGCTTTTCAGTTTTGTTTTTAAAGTTATGTAATATGATTTTAAATAGACGATGAATTTAAATACCTGAAAGGAAAAAACTATTTGCCCAGCAAACAAAAAGCTATTTGCCCAGGTATCGGTAGCTAATTTTATACTCCAATTTTTAATTCTGAGTGGTTTTATGTTATGACTTTTCCATATCAGGGAATAGCCTTGAGAAAGAAAGCCTTTAGAAGAAGAGAAGAAAGAATAGCCTTTAGAAAGAAAGTTTGAAAACAGTAGTTGCCCCTTTTTGCCTGGATTATAGTTGGGCTGTACTCTGTACCAGTTAAAATAAATGCTGTAGCTGAATAGATAAGGTCTGCTGAAGTAAATTAATACACATTTAAAACAGTCCTTGCTAGGTCAGGGTCCAATCTCTGTCCTGAAGAGATGAAGCGGCCAGTCTCAGTAACTACCACATCTGTTTGCAGTCACCTTCACTACAAATTGCAAGGAGTTACGTGGTTTAATCAAGTGAAAAGTGAAGTGATAGTTAGGAAAAGCCTCCACACTCAAATGCAAATGCAATTTTGGACTAGCTTGAGAGTGTTACTTCTTCAGTGAATGCCAATGGACACTGAAATTTCCCACTTATCACAGTGCCGTACATAGGCACAGGTCACGAAGGCAGATTATGAGTACATGAGGAATATCCCAACCATTAAAGAGGCAGCAAGCTGACCAGGCTCAGATAGGGGTTCACAACATGCTGTTTCATTCTCCTGGCAGGTGTCTGAGCATCGTCCAGGAGCCTGTTCAATACCACAGGTAACATACCATAACGTACTTGTCCTTTCTGCCTTTCCCTAGCAGGGGAACTACTTTGGCAGTAAAACGTTTAGGTTTAAAATTACAGTTATTTTAAATAGGCTCTATCCTGTTTCTAGAAGACTGTGAAGGATGTTAATTCTGTCCATGGCAAACTACTTGTTGGATCCTGGCCCTACTTGCTGGATACTTTATTCAGCACACTTGGTCCTATCTCCAGGATGGATATGCTTATCTGAAAGGAAGGAACATTTGGTAGTATTTTAGGAACGGAATTATCAGATCAAAAGCCTTCCTCCATGGATTTACTTATTTATTCTTCCTTTCTTTTTCGCATATAACAGGCTCTCTCCACTGATGAAGAGCTTTGGAGACAAACCATGCTTGATGCTCTCTGCTGCTCCACCAGAGGAAGGCGCCGGCCTGAGGCACTCGGAGGCAGAGCTGGCAGCCCGGCTCTCTGCGGGGGCTGAGGCTCCCGACCTGATGCCTTTGGAGCAGCCCAAAGGGGAGATGGCAGCAGTACTCGGTGTTGGGGCTGCCAGCTCAGGAGAAGCTCTCCTGGTTCAGAGTGGGTCCAGAGTTATGCTCCTGATGCCAAGGAGGGCACTTGTGGCATGTTGGTGGGCCAGGCTGCCTGCCGGGTCGCCAAACAGAGGCAGAAACTGCTTCAGTGCCTCTGAATACCTCACGAGAGAAGGACAGGGAAGGAATTTTCCTGATAAATTTGTGATGAATTACCTGAAAGCTGTTACTTTTTAAGATGATTCAGTACAAAAATAAACACTGAAAATTGTAAAAGGAATGATCATCTCAGATGAGGGTTATTCAAAGGAATTGGGTACATATGGCTCCTGCACATCCTGCACTCTTTATTCTCTGTTTGAAAAGGACCGCATCTGAATGTCTGATCAGAATGATTTTTAGGGCAGCTGAATTATTCCAATGTAGATACTTCTGCTTTTCAGTGTTTGCAGAGTTAAACAGGATTCCTCACCACTTTTTCCATATAAGACTGCATGCTCTAGAAAGAAACAAGAGCTCTATTTGGCTAGGCAGATGCAAGGCTGTGTCTTCACTCTGCAGCCTTGTAGACATTTTTCATTCCCACTAGTGATAACAAGTGAAGATGGAGCACCTACCATAGGGAAACATGATAAATATTTTATGAGCTGTTAAACATTTATTAATCATTCATATCCAGATGATTAAAAAATTAATACAAAATCTGAAAATGATTTAGGAATGAGAGAGCTTATGCAGACAGATGCAAGGAGCTCCTGCAAGAGGCGGGCGGTGTGGAGGAGGTGGCACTGAATTCTTTTGGGTATGATCTCGTGTTTCTTTGCAAGCAAGCCATCAAACGAGCCAAACCCCACAGAGTCCCATGCCCTGGAGCAGGGCAGGGGCAGGGCAGGCAGGGGCAGTGCCCCCCCACCCCAGTCCCACGTGGCCATCCTGAGCCCCTCAGCCCCAGGGATGTGGGGCAGGAGGGGGACACAGGGCAGGTCCCACTTGTCCACAGCCAGGTGGAAGCATCCTGCCCATGTCCTGATGGTGCACATGGAGGGGAAGGTGGAGCTGGAAAGCTTCACCCCGGTCTGACAAGTACACAGCATTGACCCTGCTGTAATTAAAACTGAATAAATATATTTGAACTGAACTCTCTTTTATTTATTTTTCCCCCAGCAATTTTCAACAACCTCATTTCTGAAGGTGCTGTACTAACAGTGGCAGGCAAGGGCAGTACTCCTTCTCTTCTTCACTGCACTTCTGATTTTCCAGTCTTTTGTATGAACAAGAAGAAGATTTGTGTTTTTCTTCTACTTTTGACATAGCAGCTACACAGGGAAGACTTTGGCATAATATTACCTTACAAGATAACCAAGTCAAAATGCAGAGCCTGCAGTCTTTGTGCTTATTGCATAACATTTCTTGTCATGAAAATATTATTTCCTGATAATCTTATTCTTTGTATTATGAACAAAAAGCTGTATAGGATTGTCATTGCCTCCTCAGCAGGCTTACAAAGTCGGTTGTTTATAACAAATACTGGACAAATATAACTAAGGTTTGTAAACATCAAAGGGTAAAAGTTAGCTTATTATGGCACTATCAGCCGCCTGTGCTATAGCAGCAAAGCCAAGTGCAAGTTGCCTGTTTGCAGTATTGACCTTTCTGCGATAAACGCTGCTTCTTTGGAGCTTCCCAGGCAGTGTCACATCCAGCAAGTGATAGCAGGGTAATACAGAAATGTGCACTTTACAAATAAGCACAAGTGACTGCCTTGCTTTCTCCAAGGAGCATACTTTTTTTTTTTTTTTTCCTCCAGAAAAAAAGAAGCAGCTAGATAAAGAGATGAATGGCACAATTCTCCAGCCAGTAGTTCCATCAGATAAGCCACATTGGGGCTGCACCAGAAGCCTGTGGCTACAGGGCCCCAGCCAGCTTAGAGCCTGGGTGCTGCGGAGGTTTGCTTTGTGCCTTCAGAACGTGCGGCAGCCTGAGGAGCTCCCAGCTCCTGGGATGGGTCTCATGGACAAGCAAAGGTGGAGTGAAAGGGAACGTGATACGCTGCCAGCTGAGGAATGTGCAGAGTCTGTCTGCAGCAGCAAGGTCAGATCTGTATGGGGTGAGCACCCTGACAAAGCCCTGCTGGCTTCCGAGAGACCAGATCTGCACCGTAGCTTCAGCAAGACTATTAAAGTAACAACAACAAATAAATAAATAAAAGGAAAGGAAAAAAGAAAGCATGGAATACAAACTCAGCAACATCTGTTGGTTTCCTTAGTCCTTGCCCCTCCTGGCCACGAGTGAGCGAGCAGGATGCGAAGCACTGCTCCTCCAGCCCAAGGAGCTGTAGGCTGCGTGTCGAGCGCCTCAACCACCGGCACCCATGGGCTGGGAGAAAGGCGAGGGCCTCTGTCCTCACTGCAGGGCTTCCTCCACCGCCTATGGTCAGTAACAGCGTTACGAGAACATCTGTGTAACAACGAATAACATTCGTCAGCAAAATCTCAGGCCACCACTCGGAGGGAAATGAAAAGTAGTAGTTGTTAAAATGAAGAACAGTGGACCCAGGGAAAGGCTTGTAGGGGTAGAAATGTTTTGCCTAAGACAAGGAGACAACTTATGAGGACTTGAATAAAAATTCCAGTTGGGACTTATAACACTTAAAGACAGATTAGTAAGAAATCCCAATGTAAATTCTTAGGAAACAAATTTTATTTTTCTCAGGAAACAGATTTTACAGAAACATTTTCAACAAATTCTATTTTTCTTGACTTAGAATACTTTAGCTGTTTGAATTTCTCATTGCTGCATTTGGGGGAGAAGGGAATTATGCCCATTTCCCCTTGTAATACTTCCAGTCTTATGGGCAAAAAAGAAGAGAGAGAAAAGGAGGGAATGCCATAAATAAGGCTAGAATATTGTGTTTTCATCCCCTTAAATAATTGTTGTCCATTCTTTTTTCACAGCATTGAATAGAAGTAAATCCTGTGCAACAAACTGGATAATTGCTCATAGTTGCATGAGAAGTGGAATCAAACTGCAAACCCTCATGGTTTTGATTAGAATTAAGAGAAAAAGAATTATCTCTCATTTTATGTGGGTAGCAATGACAATTTATTCTTCTCTAATCGCTATCTCCTATCAAAATTTCTCCACTGTGATATATGAGCATCTATTATAGCATCTTTCTATAGTGATTCTAGAAACTCAACAATAAATGGTTTTAATTGTATTTAAAATGATGGTAATAATTCAGGTATATACAATAGCACACAATATTATTGATTGTGAGAAAGGTATTTCTAATATCGTATCTGCTTAATTAATTTTTTTCAATGGCAGTATTAGCTCCTTTGGTCATGCCTGTTTGATTTAGTATAGGAGCAATACAGAAAAGAAAAGTTGTGTCTGTAATAAAGTGACACCAACCTTTTTCCTAGCTTCGTGGTGGTGTTTTTCTTTTTCTTTTTTTCCTTTTATTTTCTTTTTTTCTTCTTTTTTTTTCCTTTTTTTTTCCTTTTTTTTTTTTTTTTTTTTTTTTCTGACATGACAAATAGATTTAATTTCAAAGCTTTCTAGGAAATTGCATCAATATTTAAACTAATTTCCCAAAGTTGCTTTGAAAATGTAAATTCTCTTCCTTATCCCCACATTAGTGATGCATACCCCACTGAACAAGAATAAGTGATGATGCCAACCTCAGGAAACATTTATATCATTAAGCCCATAGCAAATTGGAATCACTGAAAAGAATGCTCCTGAACTTTGCATCATTTTCAGAAGTTGGAAACCAGCAGGAAGCCCACTGCTCAAATACATGTGCCGTATGGTTTCTGAGATTACAAAGAATGAAATTTTATTTTTCAGTGAAGCCTAGAGCCCTACGTCATTCTCACCCCAGAATAGAACCATAATTAAGTAAAATCATCAGATGATGTAACCCATGTTTTTCTCCTCTCGTTTCCTGCATCTGACTCCTGCTGCACAAACAAGGAGCGCTCGAGCATCAGTCTGAGCGTGGTACCGTGCTCCAGGTCCCTGCAATTGCTCCTGTTCACAGGTGACCAGCATTGCATCCTCTCTGCACTAGCGTTTGTCTGTGAAGCTTAGAGGAAAATGCACATTTTTGCGTTGGTACAACCTGAGGAAGGTGAGTAGACATGCAGAAAATACAGCATCTCATTATCAGTTATTTTCCTCTCAGTGTAGTCAAGAGTTTGGGTTCACTGGGTTCATCAAATTTCCAGCAAACCACAATGTATTTTGGTACAAGCTGAGATAAGGCCACCTTCATCAGCATAATTGGTCCTTCCAAACATACTGAAGAAAATAAGATTTTAATCTTCCCTATTACTATGGCTTTAACGAATAAGACAAATTGTTTGATAAGAGGGGCTTCTTTCTTTTATTCTTCAGATCTTGGGATTTTTTTTTTCTTTTGCTTTGCATTCACATATTAGCAGGATATAATTTCACTTGATAGTGCCTTTTACCTACCATAGGTAGCAATTTTAAAATTGTGGTGTTGGGGTATAAAAATGTGCTACAGGGAGGTAATGAAAAGAAAGAGCACTTTGATGCCCTTGGGCTGCCGTGCAGTCTGACTCAAAGCAGTTCTAACAGAATTGTGCTTTTATTTATTAGGAAGTAATACTCATGGATGGCTGAGTCACTTGGGATAAATCAAGGGTAACCTAGTTTGAATTTGGGATCGCAGAGCAGCTGCCGGGCCCGCAGGCAGGGTGCGTCGGCACCGCGGTGAGCGAGCGGCTGCCCAGGTGCACAGTGCCGAGGGGCAGGGCTGGGCTGGCACGGGGGGGACCCCGGAGCCACGACAGATGGGAGAGGAGCAGAGCGTGAAATGGGGACAGACAGGCAGACACCCTCTGTCCCCAGCCTAGAGGTGATCTTTCTAGGCAGTGAGCAGATGTGGGTGTTTCTCCATTGCATAAGAAGTGCTTGTTAGAAAGCTGGATTTAAACCCCAAAGTGCCCCTGTTGGTAGTATCAAAATTATTCAATATACACAAAATTGCTCCCTTGTCCAGGCCCTGGGATCTCTTCTCCTAGGAAGATTTCTGTTTCTTCCTTTTTAATTTTTAAGGTTTGACCTGCCCTTGGGCACTTCAGACCGTGCATCCTGAAAGCGCACACCTAGCTGGAAGTACCCCGTGCTCCTCAGAGCTCGCCCACTGCATCGACAAACGCAACCAGCTGGAAATGAGGTGCTGCTCCCTACAGCCCCTGTCTGCCTTAAGCAGCAGCAAGCCTCTGTAAGATGTTAGTGCGGGTGTGAGCGGGTAAGCAGAGCGGTGCTGTGACTGCTGGGCACGGGGCAGTGCAGCATGACGGTGTGCCTCCATCAGAGGGTGGCAGAGGTCTCACTGCTCCTGCCCGCCAGCCCTGCTGCTTTCCAGCGCACTGACAGCCAGGAGTGGGTGTTCACAGGTTTGCTTGTCACCCTCACCTTCCTCTTCCTCTCTCTGAATGCAGACAGCCTAAACCGTGCGGTGTACTCTGCACACAGAGCTCCTGGGTGGGCTTACACGCGCAGCGTGAGCTGGCCCTTGTTTTACAATGGGGAGAGAAAAAGGGCAGCGTGGGAACAACAGATTCTTCCTACAGTAAATGGTCCTGGTATCCGACAATATCAGCATCGCGTGTTTTTATTATTTTGTCAGTGAAATGTGCAGAGGGGTATAACAGGGCAGGAAAGGCAATTTAAGTTTAGGATTTTGAACTAAAGTTTAATTATATCCCAGAATTTACTTTGCCCTTCACAAGGGGCTCTAGATGGATAAAGATTAATTACGCTGTAGAGATCTTTCTCCCCCTGGCCTAAACTATTCTATCAAACTCCTTGCCTATGTATTTTGACTGGGCAATAAACCATTTCTTAAAGACAGGAAAACTAGAATTTCTTTTTGCTGTTAGCAATAAGGGTTTTTCTGTACTGGAAAGGTTCATCAATTATAGCAGCATAATTACCATATAACTACACTACAGTAATTATTTAGCCGTATCTCTTCCTGTAGTGACTGCTATTGAATAAAGCCACTTTTTCAATATACCTTAAATCTATTCCCTAGCAACATAAACTAAATCAAAACATGCTCCGGTACTGAAGAGCAAATATTTTGTGTTGGGAATTACACTACAAGGAGCAGCGCTGTTCAGCTACAGCACGCAGCAGGCTTGTGGCGGCCGTGCAGCACCAGCACAGGGCACACGGTGCCTGCTGCCTCGCAGCCCGCGCAGGCTGCCCTGGGAGGCACAGCCCAGTGCTGGAAGTGCTCCGGCAGAAGAGCAGCCGTCACCTGGCACAGCACGAGGTTGTGCCCAGATCTGCCCTGCCTTCCTGGGGAGTTGGTGCTGAGGGCTCATTGCTGCTGTCAGCACAGCTCCAGAAGGGAAAGGGAAAGGGAAAGGGAAAAGGGAAAGGGAAAGGGAAAGGGAAAGGGAAAGGGAAAGGGAAAGGGAAAGGGAAAGGGAAAGGGAAAGGGAAAGGGAAAGGGAAAGGGAAAGGGAAAGGGAAAGGGAAAGGGAAAGGGGAAAAGGGAACCTGAGGGAAACAGGAGCTGGTCACCTGGTCGTGGGTCTGTTTTGAAGGTGATGACCCATCCACTGAAGTGGGACTGAGCAATCATAAATCACTGTGGCTGATAAATGTGGCAGGAGAGTCATGAATCTTGAGCATTTATCTTGGCAGCAGAGATGACCTGCATTTTATAACCTTTATCTTTCTTTAAAGGAAACAAAACAAACGGGCCTAATGAAAAGGATCTGGTGGATGTTCAGTAATGGCTGGAATATTTTAGGTATTTTGTGCCAGTTAGCTGTCTGGTTGCACCAGCACCCCACCCATATGCTCGGGGTACCAGGAGTGTTCAGGGGTAAGCTGTAGGAAATCTCACTCCCAAAGGTAGGTGAACCAGCACATTGCAGGAGCAATGCTCAGGTATATGCTTAGCTTGAAATGATTAAATCATGCAGAGGGATTTCAAAGTCCCAGAAAAAGCCATGTGGTTCTCCTGGTGGCAGGTGTGCAATAACCTGGGTTGGTACCGGGGCCATTAGTGACGTGTCTGTGCCACCATCTGTCTCTGCCAAGGTGCAGTTCAGGAGTTTAAGACTGTAAGTCTTCACAGCTCCGACTATTTCTCCTGACATTTACAGTTACCATTATTACAATTCTAACCTGCAATAAAATAAATGGTTTAAATCTCATTTCCTTTTGCAATACACGATACATAAACAAAAGGCAAGCAAAATAAATTTGTCTGAAGAATAAATTAACTGCTTCCTTCAGGATCAGCATGCCCAGGGCTGCTGAGAGCAGCGCAGTGGTGCCAGGGGAGCCAGGCTCGCCGCGCGCTGGGGGTCCCGCGACACAGGGAGGGCTGCACGGTAGTGGGGGGCAGCGACCTGCGCTCCCCAGGCCCACTGCAGCAGCACCCTGAGGACACACACACGCTCCAGTTCACCTTTGTAGCATGGTGGGACCAGTGAATGGGTTCTCCCTGCAGCTGGTAGAGGTGATGGAAAGCCGTTTTGGAAGGTCTTGTGGGATAGGAAGGATAAAAGCTGTGATCCCCCTGTTACACATTGTTGGTGGACATCTCAAATATTTTGGTTTTCCTTTGCATTGCTCACGCACTCAAAATGTGGTGTACTTTACGTCCATGTGTATATTACACAAACAGTGCACCAAGGATTCATTTTATGGTGAATTTTAAGGTTAACCAAGGATCACGGTGCACACACTCAAGCACTTTTATCTATTGGTGCATATTTGCCAGACCATGTCTGGCCCAGCAGTGTTTGCTGTCAGCTGTCCCGCTGTTGTTGGAGTAACAACGTAAACCAGATACATTTCCTTAAATCCGACATAGCTGCCTGGTGCAACAAAGCCAAGGTGAGCGGCAGGAAGAAGCAATAGCTGGGGAGCAACGGTTCACTGCTTCTCCAGTCATAAGAACTGGGGGTCACCTAAGAAATGCTCTAACAGTAGGCTTAAAATAAAAACAGAGTTTAATTAGTAGAACTTTTCTTCCGCATAATGCATAATTAAACATGGAAGTGAGAGCCATGGGAGAGCTTGGAAATTAAAAATATAAATATCCTTAAAAATAATTACACGTATTCAGGACAAAGAGATCCACAAACTAATTGCCTTCTATACAGCAGGTGAAGCTTTGTCTCAACTGAAGCCAGTGTTAACATCCAATTTATTTTAATAAGGCCAAAATTTAACACCTAGTAGGCAGTGCTGAAAACATGGATAGAAGTTAATAAAATGGGGCAAGCTGATTTTTGATATCTATGTGTATATGTTTAGTATTAATTAAAGAAACTGTATTTATGTTTTTACCTTACTTAATGAGAGAACCTTTATGAAGACAGAAAACCCTTCTTTAAGTATCACTCTTACTCAGCCTTCTTTCATTGCATTCCACTTAGGGAGCTGTGTGTCACTTTACTCAGAACTGGTTTGCTGCCTTTCTAAATCTAACAAAATAAAATGCTCACATATATCCATGCATACGAATGGATAACAAATGCACAGTCTAAAAAGGACATTGAACAGTTTCTTTCTCTTTTTTTCCCCTGTGTTCTCACAGTCCCATACTCCCTCTCTGTTGCACTTCTCAGGCAACAAGGACTGGAACCAGTACCTTGGGACCCAGCTCTCACACACACGCATGTACAGAAATAAATAAATAAATAACAACATTAAGAGAGAAGAGACCTCCATGGAATAAGAGATGCATCACTGCACATGTTTTATTCCCCTCTGAAAGCCATCTATGTTTTATCACTGAAAGCACATCAGAAAATAATGAGCTCATTTTTTTGTTTGTTTGTTTTTCCCTCATGGCAAAGCAGCCAGCAACCAGAAAATAAGCTGTTATTCTTCATGGAGGATCAAATGGTTGGTTTAGTCATGACAGATTTGCTATTTCAAAGTGGTTAGCTTGCCTGGACCGCTCTTTTCCCTTCCACTCGATAAGCAATGTGTGCACGTCATACATGCACAGATCACTGGTGCAGGCATCACAGAGGCACTCCTGAACAGCTGGGAGGAGATGGACTGGCCAAGAGCCCTTCAAAGCCACGCAATAACCAAAGAAATCCCCAGATATTTCCATGATCAACAAGGTTTCCTTTTCCTCTGTTTAAGAAAAAACTCTACAGTTAGTCTTTAAACCTCTCCCATATTTTAAGCCTCCCATTCAGGCAAAGCTGGGCTGGCACTTTGATTTTATTGTGAGTGTGCTGAGTGCCACCTGGGGACCTGCAATAGCACAGGTATATCATCGGCATCGCTCAGAAAGGGCTCGGCGATGCTGATGGGTGACAGCTGGGACTTCCCAGCCGGCTACAGCCAAGCATCCAGTGTGGTGTGCAGGGGGCTGGTAATGACAGCAGCTGATGGAGGAACGGCGTGTAATGAGAGGCACCGCTCCGCAGGGAGACACCCGTGTTAAAGAGCGAATTACCACGAGTGCAGGATGCCAGTCATGAAAGGCGGGTAAAGGAAAGGCACCACGCGTGATGAGGTTAGACGTAACTGTTTCTGTCAAAATGATGCTGATTCTTTAAATCCACCCCATCACAACTGATATCCTGCATTTTTTAGTGTTTGACTTAAAAAAATTACCAACTACTCTGCATTTGGAGAGAATTCAGTAAGGCACACAGGAATATCTGCATGCCAACCATTCACTCCCTGCTTTCAGGGTAGGCTTTTTTAAGTGTATGTGCATTTATATTGTAGCTTATGTCATATCTTAAAAGGCAAAATTGCAGAGATGTATACACCTGAGAATAACATTTGCTCTAGTTCTCTGAATACTCCACTTACTTTTGGAGCATCAGGATTGTGGAATCTCTAAAGTACAAAAAATACGCTCGATTCCTGGCATGGCTGGGTAACCTCCAGGGGGTGAGCCCCATGGGGGGCACGTGCAGCTCAGGCAGACACCATCAGAGGCCCTGGGACGTGCCCATGCCTGGGGGCTCTGCCTGTGCCCACCCTGCCAAAGGCATGGCACAGCCCCGGGCTGGCAGCACCCCTTGTCCGGGGGTGGTCTCTTCGTTACCAGCACCTCCAAGGCTAAAAATAGGGCAATTATCTTCACAGCAGCTAAATCTAAACTAAGAAGTGTTAGCAGAGTTTCTTACTTAATTTGCAGTGGTGTCAAGCTTGGCCACGGGTGGGGGGGCCCTGGGCTGCCGCAGGTGCTCGTGCCTGGTCAGGGCTGTGCGGTGGGCGCTGTGGGGTGCCCGCTTAGTGGTGAAATGCCTCCTGCCCCACTGTGCATGGGAAACCCTGCTGCTAGCTAGTGCAAACAGATCCATACGTGGGTAAGAGCAAACTAACAAGCAAACACACCGTTTGTAACATTGACCAGGAGCGGGGAGGGGGCTGTCTGCAGCTCGGTGTCTGCGCTCTTCGGAGCCATCCTCTGCTGTGCCCCGGGCCTGGGTGGGCTTCGTGCCCCTGCCCCACTGCAGCCCCTTGCTCCCACCACGTGAGCTAATTCTTTGCACCGAGCAGATCATTCAGACAATTGGATTCAGTTCTCCCCAGAGAAAAGTTTAATTTCTCATTCTAAGCTCCTGTA
This sequence comes from Aythya ferina, assembly GCF_964211825.1. Lineage (NCBI taxonomy): Eukaryota > Metazoa > Chordata > Aves > Anseriformes > Anatidae > Aythya > Aythya ferina. The sequence goes on from NC_140301.1 coordinate 64,888,920, forward strand.
AAAAACTCTGCTTTGGATGAAAATGATGAATTTTAAATGTGTGTTTTGCAATTTATCTTCTGCTTGTTGAAGTTCTCACAATGTTCATACATAAGAAAGTGCACCTATGAAATTCAGCAAAAATAGAAAGAACACCGGAAATAAATCATTTAAAAATAATTGTGTTCTGGTTTTCATTTTATCATCACATTTCTTGTTAGAAATATGCCAGCAATTAGTTTTTCTCTATGTATAGGAGCGTGAAGTGGCCATGGGTGTGTGCAGGATTGCTGTGCCTTCCTGATGGGAGCACAACAACAACAGAACAAGGAGCTTGTGAACACAGACCCAGGTTCCTTTACATGAGGCGTGCAGCACTGACAGCAAAAGCGAGTCAGTGACATGGAGAGGGAAGGGCACAGACAGCCACGCCAGGGCTCCTCACGCTCCAGTGTGTGAGCAGCAATGAGGGACTGCTGAGGGGGAGCTTTTGTATGGTTTGGGAACAAAGGAAACAGGAGCCACACAGGGGATAAAAATATTGATGATGGAACACAATAAGGAAACTTCTTGCATGTTTGGGAAACAAAGGGACCGTGAACTTTTATTACAAAGAAAAGGAAAAATCTTTCTAATCCACAGTAACAGAGTGTGATGTTAAAACAGCATCTGCCTAGGATGATCATTCGTAAATCAGACCTAAATATTTAGATATTTTTTGCTTAGGCAACATTAGTCTTTGCCCGCAGAGAGTTTTGTTCTGCTGAGGTAGAGATATGGCTTAATTCAATATCTAGCCTTAAATTCATGATCCTTATTTCTTTTTAGGTAACAAATGAAACAAAGATGTCTCCCCAGTAAGCACTAGATACATAACCAGGACTCTAAATAATGACAAAATCTGCTGTGCTCACTTCCTCCTCCCCCTGAGATGCTCTCTTGCTGCACACCCGCGTCCAAAAATGGGGTGAGAAGCGGCACAGGCGGTGCCATGCGGGGTGTCTCTGTCACAGCGGGGCCCTGGGGCTGCCCCGGGACACCCCTGGCACTGCAGCCACTGGGTGCCACCTCCCGCACCAGCATGGGATGGCGATGAGGCAGGGAGGGGCTTCTTGGAAATACCAGTGCCGTAGCTCCTGCACATTGCAGCTGAACAGCATGAAGGGCTGTGGCAGACAAGAGAGCTGGGACCTGGCATACCAAGTGCCATAAGGAATCGTGCTGTTGGCTAGAAGGAGCAAAAAGAGCAGGGCCAAGCATCAGGATCACTTGGGAAGCTACTTCCGAGTGAGATCAAAGAGCATGAATTTGCTTAAATCACTGGAGGGCTTCAGGACGTTTGGCAGAATTTCTTGTCAAACTTTCCTTTGCTTGCTTTTTCAGTTCTCATTTCAAAATGTTCTGAGGTTACTGACAAACATTTTAATTCTTCCTTATTTAGAAAATGAACAAATAAACCATTCAGGGATAAATCCAAACTCTCTGGAGGCCTGGCCGCATCTCCTGCTTTCTGTCAGCATCTCCTACAGCTTTGGCTGTCTCAGTCCAGCAAAGTACAGGCTTTAGGGCCTGTAATGGACCCAATGAAGAATGCCTACCTCTTGCTCACTCTTTCTCATTCCTACACTTTAAAAACTCCTCAGCTCTTCTGGTTTTGCCTTTGGAGACAACAAGAAAACAAGTCTGTTCCAGCAAGTGCACATCTCCCCTGTCAGCACGTCCCCAAGTTTCATCCCAGCCTCACGTTAAGGGAATATTGCTGAATGATGAGACAGATTTTACCTGAGGCAGATCTTTGGAAGAAGATTTTTCCCATAATGTAGGGGAAAAAAAAGTATTTTAATATAAAGAGAATCTTAAAATATATTTTCTAACCTGCTTATGTGATTTATGATAAGATACTTCTGTGTATGGTGAATTCACTATAGTGACCTCCTGATGTGATACCCATCTGGAGTGGCCCAGAGCAACACAGGGAACCACCAGGACAGAAGAGGCTTCATTCAAACCCAACTGTCCTTTAGGAAAACATAAACAAATATGAAAAAAAAAAATGGGAAGGGATTCGATTAGCCTGGAATCCTTATATTTCTTTGTTATCCAAGGGGAAAAAATAAAAAAAAAAAAATTCACAAGTATTTGTGAGACAGACAAAGCAAAAGGGCAAAAAAAAGAAAATTGGTGTGTTTATTTCTTTGCTTTCTGTATGGTACTGAAAATGAACCGAAAGATCTGATTACTTCGATGGAAAATTAGCCAATACTTGAACTGGACAAAGTGTCCAGCAATGAAGTAAAAATCACAGCTATAAACCTGGTGTGCTTTTTCTTTTGTTTGTTTGTTTTTGTTTGTTTGTTTTTGTTTGTTTGTCTTTGTTGTTGGTGGTGATGTTTGATTTTTTTTGTTTTGGTTTGGTTTGGTTTTTGGATTTTGCACATACTGTATCTCAGCTTTGGATATGGAGGTTTCAGTAACATGGTGAGGAATTTAAAAGACTAGTGCAGGGATGTAGTTAGGTTTATAATCACGGTGTGTGCCAGTTAATGCAAAATATTGCAGGAAAAACCTCTCCATCAAAAAAAAAAAAAAAAAAAAAAAAAGGAAAAAAATTAAAAAAAAATTAAAAAAATGAAGACTTGGGTGTTTAAAAGAATTGAAGGCATGTGATGAAGCTGGTGTCATTAACATATAAAGACAGGATTTCTACTCCATAATACACATGCAGGACTACTCAGCAGGTTTCTCTGTTTTATCCTCTCAGAGGTAAACCCGTGTCTGGAGCTGCTTTGAAGTTAATTGACTTTTTTTTTTTTTTTCTTTTTTTCCCCTAAGAATATCAGAGCCTATTATAAAGAAACAGAAATTTCTCCATCAAATGACTGAAGAAATGAGCAATCTATGAGCTGGACTCAACGTTATCTGTGGGAAGCCACTTCTCGGAAATGCTCCCTGCCATCCACAAAAGCATTGTCTGATATGGACGGAGGAGATTATGGACCCGGAATTGCATTTTAATTGCACTATCACTGCACAGGAATATCATGCAGTAAGTACTCCGCTACCATTTATTGCAACAAAGTACCTTGAAATTAAAAAAGAATAATAAATAAATAAATAAATAAATAAACAAACAAACAAACAAACCAGACATTCTGGAGAGGCAGAACTCAGGTGTCAGGATACAGCATTAACAGAAGAGAAGAGAACGAAGGTGTACCAGGCACATTTCCCCATCAACACCAGAGGATCTGTGCACCATGGGGTGTAGGAGGTGGGATGTCCATGCGGGAAGCCCCCTGCCAGCAACTGCCCAGCCAGAGCATCCCCCAGCAGAGAGGGGCTCAGAGGCAGAGGCTCCCCAGCTGTGCCCCAAGGGAGAGCAGCACAGCAGCCCGCAGCTCCAGTGCCTGACGATGCCATGATGCAACAAGAAATCCCATTTTTCTGCTCTTCTGCAAGTTCCAAAGTAGTATAGAATTTTTCACTATTCAAAGTATGATTTTAATCATGAAAGTTGTGATTTGTAATTCTAATATTTACACAGGCAGCTCTTTTTCTTATGTCTTTCTTCATAAAGTAATATTCAAATCAAAGTGCGGGTTTCATTTTATACAGCTTTGAAGTTGATCCTTTTGACATTTCACATTTTCATGTCATACTTTTAATTATGTAAAAAAAATGAAAAGTCTCACTCATCAACATTTCGTACTTCCCATATGTCCTTAGCTGCCTTTTCTTCCCTCCTTTTGGCAAACCCAGAAAAGAGGCAGAGCCGGGAAGCGTCTGACCCGCTGCACGCTTGCGGTGCTCCTGCAGGCTTTGGAGCCCCCCACATCCCGCAGCGCCCAGCCCTGCCCTGCCTGGGACCTCGCCACAGAGCTCCTCTGACACAGGTGCCAGCAGATTCCATGGTCTCACTTCCTAATTTATTTATAAGTTTAATTTCTCTGCTGTGTGGTGCCGACCGCACCGTAAACTACAGCCAGCAGAACAAGATCCTAATTGTGCACAATTATTTTGGGCTTCTTGGAGATGAGATTATTTGGCCACAAAACCAGGGACGTGAGGAAGAGAAGAGCACAGAGTGCTGTTAGAAGAAAAAAGGCAGAAGGCAGGGAGGTGCGAGGAGGTGCTTTGCTGTGGCGTGCCAGTCCTGCCTGCCTTGTTTGCACGAAGGAGCTCCCAGCAGCCGCGATGACACATGTCAGCACCGACCCTGCGCCTCCCTGCACGGCTCTGCCGGGTCGCACCCAGCCACGTGCTGGCTCCTCAGCTGCTCCCAAAGCTTCACAAAGGCAAGTGCTGCCTACACCTGCGTGTAAATGTGTGCGCCTGAGAGAACAACGCCTGGTCTGTAAGTCATGTTAACTGGCAGACACTTTTTATTCAGATTGTGTTTGTCCTTTAAATAGATAATATTATAGAAAAAAAAAAATCCCAGATCTCTACAATACACAAGGTGTTCATGTGATAAAATACATGAGGGATAGCAGTGCTGTACCTTCTCTTACGCTGAGTCCATATTTACTTATTCAACCCTGTAGGCAGATGTAATGCATTCCTGCTGGAAATCACTGTTTCTAGAATTCACTGGCGTGTTCTCTCTAGATTAAAATTCTGTTAAAAAATCAAGAAATTGATGCTAAGCTACAAAGCTACTACCATTAATCCTTGCTTTAATAATAATAATAATAACAATGAAAGTTATGACTCAGTTTGGTGTTTTAAAGATGTTTTAGTACACAAAAATAAAAACACCCCCTGTCCAGCCTGTTTTCCCAGTGCTCTCTAAGGACACGAGGCCCAGGAACACACCTGTAGGCGCTGTCAGAGACGTGATGCAGGCACCAGCACACACCCCATGTCTGAAACACTGACTCATCCTGCTCAGGGCAAGGATAAGAGCATGAGCAACACTGGGCTATCTGATTAAAATAAATAAATAAAAGAGAAAGGCTTCTTTGTAAAATAAAATAAAATAAAATAAAATAAAATAAAATAAAATAAAATAAAATAAAATAAAATAAAATAAAAATAAAAAACTTCCCACATCTCCAGGTGTGTTCCCTACCACCCTGCCGCTGTCCTGCAGGAATGGTGCCTTCCTCTCACTGCACATGTTGATGATCCTGGCGAGGACACTAAAGCGGGGCACGGGAGTGGACGGGCCTGTGCCTGGCACCAGGAGCAGCTTTGTGCCCTGGGCACTGCGCTGCCAAGCTCGCAGCATGCAGGGATAACCTGTATGATAACCTCTCCCTGTATGAGCTCCATCTCCCTCAGCATGTTACTGGTGCAGGGGAAGCGCTCACCGAGCTGAGCTATGTGTAGCTGAGAGCCAGCTCCTACAGTCTGTGACCTGCAAGTTCCCATCTGCTGGGCACAGTTTGGCTCGGTGTGGCTTCATTAATCTAGTTCAACTCAAACTTGCTCATGACAAACAAGGCCTAGAGCCGTCTGAAGGACTGGCTGTGGCTGTGGACACCTGCATCCCTCCTGGGGCCCGGGAGTAATCGATGCACATCTGGAATGGATCTTCTGGTTACCTTCTGTTTTGCATGCACCAAGGCACATAAGGCTCAGTAAATGAGATCAAATAGGGAATTTGTTTTAAAAGAGCACTCCTTTCTGAACAAAAAGGCTGACGTGCACGCAGCCTCTCTCTGTGTGCAGCAAGGAGCCCGGGGAGCCCTGCCAGCAGCTGCAGCACCATGGCAGTCATCTAACACCACATCTGACCGGGAACTGACAGGGAACCTCAGTCTTGTCTCGTCAATAAGCTCCTGAGCACAGGCCTGAGACCTGGGTGCAGCTGAGGGATGGAGCAGAAGACATGTCAGGGTGGGTGTCAGGAGGACGGGAAGCACGGTGCTGTTCTCTCTGCCGCAGGCATAGGCAGCGGTCCAGGCAGGGCCAAGGGGACAGCACCAGCTGCTGCACCTGGGAGCTGGGGCTTATTTGGGACGTGAGGGGATCAGAGCTTCTTCCACACCAGCCCATCTCGCCCTCACACTGCCCCCATGTCGGGCTCACAGGGCCTGGACATGGCTGCTGCCCTGGGGAGGCCAGGCACAAAGCCCTCCCAGTCCTCCCAGCCCTCCCAGCCCTCCCAGCCCTGCTCTTACCAGCCCATGGCAGAGGCACCGCGTGTGGCCAGCCTCCCAGCTGGAGCTGGCCCCGTTTCTCTTCATTAGCTGGGGATGCAGGATGTGGCACTTCTCCTCGCTGCAGGTGGTACCTGGCTCGTCCTGCTGGCAGCAGGGAAGTGGCAGGCTCCTGACTGCAAGACAGAGTTCAGTTTGGACATGCACCCACCTACATGTAAGCGTGAATACAAGCACAAACACAGTCAAGTGTCTGCTGCCTGCCAGCATTCAGAATTTCAGCTGCTTTTTGCCCCTGGAAGCAGCAGCACAATACCACATACCCTGGCGTCTCCTCGCCGGGCTGCTCTGTGCTCTTCCCTCTGTGAGCAGCCAAGCCCCATCGTCTTGCTTGGCTGAACCTCCAGTAAAGTAGATCTGGGTTGTAGGCACAGGGGGAAGAGAACAGGACCAGGATCTAAGAGCTGTGTTACATGACAGAGTTGGCCCTACTGCAGCAGCCAGGGGGTTGCGTTGCTCAGTGATAGCCAGGGGAGGGACAGCAAGTCCAGCACGTTGGAGATGTTGCACCATTACCTACTGCTTCATCCGTACTTTCCTATCCCACCAAAGTGTAATGATTGTTGCTTTTTAATTAAGGAAAGGATTTTATTTATTTATATATTTATTTATTATTATTTTTTCTGCAGCTTGGCATCATCCCTGCAGCGCCCCTGCAGCCACAGCTGGTGGAAGCAGCTTGGGCAGGGGCCAGGTGCAGGGTGATGCATGGAGCATCCTCACGCAGCTCCGCAGCAGTAGGAGGCTGAGAGGAACGCCCAGCTCATGGCTATAGGGCCGTGTTTCCCCCAGGAATACACTGCCAGCTCAGCAACCCTGCCCCATGGCCATAATGCCATCGGCACCAAAAGTGAGCTAGACATTCTTCAGTAAGAGGCAAATGCTAATCACACAGAATCACAGAATTTTCTAGGTTGGAAGAGACCTCAAGATCATCGAGTGTAATAGAGAAGAGATTAAATTACGTACAACTGCTCGTACTCTTCTTTCTGTACATCAGAAATGTGGAATAACAGGTCAGGGAACTGCCATGAATATAAGAGAATTTCCATCATAATATATTCATAAGGATTCATAACAAACATCACTTGTTTGTTTACGTGGAACTGTAATATTGACCTGATTACAAAAACAACGGGAAGCCTTAAAGGAAGCCATAGGGCAGAGTGATCCTGGGCGGAAGCACAGGGGAAGATTAATACTATCGCTCATAAGATGTGACAACAGCTACCCCTGGAACTTGAAGATATCTGAAAGTTAATGCAGAGATAGGAGTGTGATAACAAAGACAAACGTGTCTTTTCAGGTTAGGCTGCCCCACTGCAAGCCTTATAGTGTTTGATAATGCAGTTCTTCAAAAACATGCTGATGACAGCCTGCAAAGTCAGGATAATTTATCTTAAAATTGAAGAGAGAAACCAGGAGGAACAGAATGTGGCACCAAAATATGGATGACGGTGTCCTTGCCAAGGAGGCAAACAACCTTATTAAGCGAGGAAGGTGGAAGAGATGGCTGTATTAGCAATGAAAAGGAAATCCGGGAGAATATAATTACAGCAAGGGATTCATATTAGTGTCTGCACCGACAGACTTGAAGAGCTGACAATCATTTTATGTGGAGAACATCAGAAAACAAATAGCACCATTTCTGGTGTGTGGGCTTTATGCATCAAATTCATTAGTCCTGGAGGTCTCTTATAAGAGTTAATTTAAAGGTAAGAGGGGCACAGCAGTAAATACTGGCTAAGTACCACAGCAAGCAGCCTGTCACTGCTGAAGGAACAGCCTGGTGCTGGGGGCCAGCTCCAGCCTGCCCAGCCCCGTGCCCACCATGCCCTGGCCGCTGCAGATCCCGCTGTGCCCTGACCATCGCGGTGCCAGCTCTGCCCCCGCAGCCAGCCTCAGATCCCCGCAGACAGGACAGTGCCACCCCGCTGTGGTCACCGCCACCTCCCACACCCCCACACACCATCCCCAGCAGCACCAGCAAGGTTCCCAGTGCCACCTCCGTCCCGTCCCAGTGAGGACCGGTGCGCGGCAGAGCCCCAGAGCAGGGCAGAGCCTCTCCTGGCCCCACGCGGCTCCCAGAGGCGGCTGTGTCACCCAGTGGGTGGGCTGAGGGGTGGGCATCCTCCTCCCGGTGAGGTACAGGGATGCAGAGGAGTGAAATATATTCAAGGCGTGCTGAAAAGGAGCTGAATCTTTATGAGACAAAACAATTAACAGGGTATTGAAGAGAGAGCATAATTCCTGATTTACAAGAAATTTGAAGATTTCTGCTCTGCAGACCATGTCCTTTGTATCTGAAACAAAATAATTAACTATTCATCCAGGTTTCAGATAAACTTGGGAGGTTTACTTGACAATGAAGGATTAGAAAGCTCCTTACGAGGCCAAAATACAGATATTTATGTTTCCTAAGGGTGGCAGGGCATCGCTGTTACAAGCAGTTAACTCTGCTGCCCAAAAAGCACTGCCCCAGCACATGCACACGTCTGTACAGGAGTGCACCGGCACACACTTATCACAAGCTCCCATCTGCAAGTCTCACAGAAATTTCCCCTCTGACAAGTGTGTGCTAAAAGCTCCTACAACAACCAGGAGGTAGCAACTGCCCAAACTTCTGAGCGGCACTTCCTTACCCAGCAGCAGAGGTCTGAATTATTTACACTTGGTCATGAATAAATCATTTCCAGCATCCTTTTGCACCCTTGAGTGAGACTCTGGACTCCTTTTCTTCTCTGCAAGACCGATCTGGAAGGCCGGGGATTCCTAAGGACACGTGAAGCACGGCACCCAGAGCCAGGCTGGCCCCGAGTGGCCGTGGGGGGCTGTGTGGAGCCCCCCGGCTGGGTGCCCACCAGGGGCTGCGGGGAGGCTGGGTGGCAGTGGGAGCTGGGCTGGGGCTGGGCAGCCACGCACCTGGCTGCCCAATTTCACACGTAGCAGCATCACAAGCACGGCTCAGAGGCAGCTGCAGCTGGGGAGCTGCACGTGTGTGTGTGTGTGTGTGTGTGTGTGTATACACACCATGCATTGCCTGTAGGTGTGTGTGCCCCTGTACCTTTTGTGGACACCAACGTGTAATTTTTATAACTGCACCCCCAGGCTGTTGAACACGTATGGCCATACCTAGAAATAAAAATTGTAAATGTAAACACCTTTAGACATTCATGGATTTAGGCAAATTACCTGCACCATTGCATAGCCTGCTTTAAATAAAGCTAATTTTGTGACCTTGTTGCTAATGGGGATATACACCCTGCTCACTCCACAGTCACTCTGACAGTGGCCATTGCCCTCCTCTGCAGCAGAGGTGCAACAAACCCCAGAGCAGAGCCCTGCCCCGCCGGCCAAGCTACACAGAAGTGGGGTCAGCTCCCTCCTGCCCCCGCGCCCTGCAGCCTCTGGATGCTGACCCCTGGGTCAGGCAGGGCGCGTGCAGGGGGGGCACCTCTGGCTGTGTGCTGCCTGCCCCCAGTCCTGGGGCTGCCCCTCCACGCCAGCCAGGAGGCACCTACGGGCAGCGAAGCCACAGGTTAATTTTAGTTGGAAAGGAGACTGCTTTTCTCAGCTCTAATAAATCCATTGCCTCTCATGTCAGCGCACGTTATCTTACAGACACATTATCTTTTAGTCCACAGGTTGGTTTATAGTTTTATCATATCTTCTCTTAATTACCTCTTCAGATGCTACCACTGCAGTCCCTCCTGTCACTCTGCCAGCATCAGGTACAATTCAGCCTCCCTCTCTGTGCCTTTCTGGACAGGCAACATCTCTTTAGCATAAAGATTTGGTTCAGCATTCTAGATAAGGATGCCCCACTGACTTATGACATGCTATTTTCAATCCTGTTTTGTTTTCAGAAATTTTACTTATTGATCTTTCTTGAATACCTACTGCACAAGAACCTGAAGTCTCTCATGCACTCTTGGCAGTGACTCCGAAACTTAAAAACAGGATAGCACAGGAAAAGGATTCGCAATTACTCAACTCATTGCTATGTTCATGTTGTAGCTCAAACATCCGACACCCAGCTTTGCCCCTGTGTTGGCCTCTCACCTTCGCTGCAGGCCAGGGAGCTGCCTGCAAGTGCTGGGAACACGCTCCCCCCTGCAGGGCTGTGGTGGGGGGCAGTGGGGTGCTCGTTAGGGAGCGCAGTGCAGGTGGCAGCCCCGCTGCCCGACGGCTCTGTGTTGGGAACGCATCTCTCCCGGAGTGTCACACCAATGCACAAATAATTGTAAGCTGGGGTAGGCCTTGTTTCGTTTCTGTAGGCATAAATGTATTAATGAAACTCTGTGATTTTCATACACAGTTCTCAGCAGGAGACAATTCTCAGCTATAAGAGTTCTGTCAGCCTGCATTTTTTTTTTTCCATGAAATCTGCTTTTTTCATTATATTTTTAGCATGACATATTCAGCTTCTAATAAAACTCTGTTTTCCTCAAAACTTCCTTTTTGATAGATCCTTGCAATGCAAAGGCAAGGTAAGCAAAAATAATATTTTGATGCAGCACCCTGCTTTCCTCCAGCAACACGTAACAAACCGCAATGCAAACGCATCCAAAATATTTCTTGGTTACTGGTATCTCTTGATATCTTGAAAAGAAATAACGTTTTGCTCCAGATTTTTCATTTCTGCTGATTTTAGGGGTATTACTTTATCTGAAAATGTAAACTGCAAACTATTTAGAAACCTAATCCAATAATCAAATCAGTGCAAAACATGACCCTCGCAGATTAACAGCTTGGGTGGTTAAAGTGAGTGCGCTCTCCTGGACAGAACCCCCCAGGACACCAAGCCATGTAGGATGCAGAGGCATGGCACCACCTCCCCATGCACCCAGCCAAGACACAGGAACTCTTTCTGATCTCTTCTGCAGCATCTGCTGCTCTGGGGCTGGCACCGCAGACATTAGAAACACTTTGAGCTTCCTCACTGGGATTTAGCAAGCTCCTCCAAGATGGCTTGGAGTAAAGAGTTTCACAGCTGGTCGAGGTGAATAGATTTTAGCTGTTGAAATGAGAAAGAATATGCTTTTAGAAATCACACAGCCTTTCACAAATGTTAATCCATCAAGGCATCTTTCAGACTCTGGAATTATGGGCATTAGAGGTGAACTCCAAGCAGAAGAGCGATGGAAATCTCCTCTTCCCTTTCCTGGGTCCCACAAACATGCAAGGTTTGTGGAAGTGCAACTGCAGAAAGAAACACTAAGAGAGAAGAAGTGAATAGAAATGATAAATAAACAGAAATCAAACTTTATATGTTATTTGCATGGTTTAGATAGTTTTATGTTGAGAAGTATCAAAGCACTGTTTTTCTATCACTATGAAATTTTGCAAATGTGCAATCCTGAAGAAAAACACCAGCTTAAAATTTTCTGCTTTAGGAAACTTCTGGAATCTGTTGCAAGATAGCTACATTAATTTTTCATCTTGCTGATGAAAGAATATTGAGCAGGCGAAAAATTTAGGGTCTCATCAGTCTGCTGCTTGTCTAAAATCTGTGGTTGCATTACTTGAAAACTGAAGGCTGACTGCTACTTCTGGCTCTTTCACCTGGATAAGGACATAGCAGCTACTGGGCTTTGGGAGATCACGACTGGTGTCCCAGTGCCAGCCACCCACGGTGAGTATCCTCAACCTGCCTGGGGCTGGAAGGGAAGGAGCAGAACCGCACGTGAGACCTGCAGCCCCAGCGAGATGCTTCAGTGCAGATCTTGGGGACATCACCCCGTCATGCTATTAAATTCCATCCGCTGCTAGACTGCCTTCATTTTGCTTTTCTCTGGGCAGGTGGAACCAGGCGCCCTGTGCTGCCCCACGGCCAGGGCTGGAGCACCCAGCACCCGCGGGAGCACAGCCAGGCTTGACACAGCCACCGCTCGTGGCATTCGGTCACGGCATGCAGCGGGCACGGCCCCGGATTTAAACTACACATTTCTTAGAATCATAGAATGGCTGGGGTTGGAAAGGACACTAAAAATCACCCAGTTCCAATCCTCTGCCATAGGCAGGGATGCCACCCACTAGACCAGGTTGCTCAGGGCCTCATCCAGCCTGGTCATGAACCCCTCCAGGGATGGGGTAGCCACAGCTCCTGGCAACCTGTTCCAGTGCCTCACCACCCTCTGAGGGAAGAATTTCCTCCTAACCTCTAATCCAAACCTCCCCTCTTTTAGTTTAAAACCATTTCCCCTTGTCCTATTGCAACAAACCCTGATAAAGGGTCTCTTATTTCTCTTATTTCTCATAAGACATATGTTTTCCGGGAAACATACCTGATACTTATACCTAAAGTTTTGCAAAAAACCTCTTGCTGTCACATCAATTAATTGGAAATTGAATTTGACCTAGGAAAAGCTTCATATATGCATCTAAATGTACAATAATTGTATAATTAATATAAAATACTAAACACAAGAGTATGCAATGATAGCATATGTATTAGCATACAATGATACATGCAATATGTACAATATGCAACTGAAGTATTCATACATAAATGTCATGTGTATTCTTTCAGTAGATTATATATATGCCTACAAACATAATATTTTGGATGGTTTTGAAGCTATTATTTTTTTTCTTGAAATGAGTGGGATTTACTTTATTTTTATGGAGAAAAAAATTAAATCAATCTAAATTTAGAATTCAAAATGCCTTTGATTGTGCTAAAAGAATTAGGAAATTTGAGAGTTTTCAGTTGATTGAAAGTGTCAATCTCATAATTTCCAGTGATATTGAGTTTCAACGTATGCATTTTGTTAAGATGAAATAATTTTGCAGTTCTGTCAGTTCTGTGTCATTAGTCATTAGCATTTTACTGCCTTATTCTCATAAACTCTCATCTTATACATCTTAAAAAAAAAAAAAAAAAAAAAAAAAAAAAAAAAAGCTGTGGCCCATAGGTATTAATCATTCTCTTCAGCCTGTTTTTCTGTTGTGTTTGAAAATGAAGTGCAGCTGTACTTTCAGAAGTTTTTATTTAACATCGGGGTAGTTAGATCTTGTGTTTCCAGGATTATAAAGTATGACAGAATAAGAGAAATAGAATTAAAATTATTCAGCCAATTAAATTAGACTGAATGGCTGAGATAGATAAGACAGCTGAGCTATTGAAAAGAAAGTAAATTAATGAGCATGCTTTATATGCCTGTTCAGGTGTAAGATCCCTTTCTTGTAACAGATTTCACTTCACTTTTTCTGACATGTTTTCCATGATTTAGAGAGAAAGCAGCAGACTGAATAAGGGCCAAGGAGATTCTTCTTTCATCTGTTTTGCTGCGCTTAAAGGATAATTCCAAGTATCTTGATTTATGTTCAAATAGTTTCTCTCAACCAAAATAAAAAATGAGTAGCAGATTGAATCTTTAAAAAATGTATATTTAGCACGGTTTAATGATTCTGAATAAAAGGGTTCATTCTGAAACAGCGAAAGAAAATTTTTTGGCTTTTCCAGATTTCCCTTCCTTGCTTGCACTTCTTTGACTGAACCAATCAAAACTCACCCGAATTTCCAGAAGCCCCGGATGCCCAGGGGCTAGGGTGGTGCTGGGAGTGCTCAGCGTCGCCCAGGGCCCCGGTGCCTGCAGCCGTGGGGCAGCCCTCCCAGCACCACCACAGCAAACTGATTTGTGGCTCGAGGCCTGGCCTCTGATTTAGGGAGTATTTGTTTGACAGGTTTCCCACAAAAAGAAGCTGTTAGGAAATGGTGTGTGGGATGAAATACAGCAGCCTGCGCCCCGTGGCCGTGAAGCCAGCCCTCCCCACATAAATCAGCACGTGGCGGCGTTCCGAGGAGGAGGGTGGGGGGCTCCCACTCCGAACCGCCCTGATTTATCTGCACCAGGGGCCGTCTGCAAAGCGGGCTTGCTTTCCGAGTACTTTCAACCTCAGTCACAAATGGCATTTCCTGTAAGTGTAATTTGTCTTGGTTGAGGTGCGTGCTTCAAGGGAGGTGCTGCGTGGCACAGAAGCTCGTGGTCCTTGCATAGTCCTGCCTCCCCTTGCATCCTTTTCCCTGTTCTGTTGTGAAGTGTGCACATACAGACCTCACACAGGCATGCACACAGACACAGAGACACGCACGGAGTTTTACTTGTAAGGGACTAAGCCAGTGCTCAGACTGAGGGCCGGGGCCGGGTGCTGAGGTGCTCCAAGCACTCCTGGACGGATCCTGCTGCTGTGGATCCTGTCACAGCTGTCCCTGTCCTCTTGTGCTGAGAGGGGACACGTGGGGCTCGTGCCCAGCAGTGGCTGATGCCATGCAGGCTTGTGCACCCTCTGCTTGTCCAGGACCTTTGTTGGCGCCTGGTTCTCCAGAGGAGGCTCCGGGCAGGCAGAAGCCACCTGAGGAGGCCAGCCCCTGGCTCGGGCTGGTGGGAGCTGGTGGAGCGCCTGTCTGCTGGGACCAGCCCAGGGAACAGCGCCAGAGGTCTCCCGGGGCTGTGTTTCATGCTGCACGTGCAGTCAGAAACACCTCACGTCAGGAGCTGCTCGGGGAAGCAGCTCGCAGCAGAACGCAGCAGCATGCCATGCCATTTGGATGCAATTTGCAGAGGTACATTTTTGAAGAGACCTCATCTATGGATCATTGTGCAAACTGAATCCAACTTGCATTTTTCTCCTTTTTTATTTTCATATAGATTGTTTTCCCTGTCATTGCAAGGGGTGTCCATCTGCAGCGTATGACATGGCAGAACAGAGGAGCACAGGGGAGGCTCTGCTGGGCTAGCACTGCCCTCCTTCTACAGAATCCTTGCAGAGGAAGCTAGCTGCAGGCTCAAGGCTTGGGCAAGCCTTCTACCTCTCCCCTTCGTTTCTGTGGCCTCCATTTCTTTCCATTTTGTGGGCTGCTGCAAGAGCTCGCTGCAGGACTGGCACTGCTGGTAACCGGGCTCCAGGAACCACGGCTGACGGTTCCAAAATGCTTCTGGGCAGGATCTGGAGGTGCCTGGCACACCTCCAATGCAGCCGTTCTGTGGGATGCCGGCCCACACATTGAGCTGCATGACTTGGTGCCTTACACCCAGCACCAAGGCAGCTGCGCTCTGAAACATCCCAGGTAGCTTTGTCCTGCCCTCAGAGCACCCCAGAGCAAGGTTCCTCGGACAGCAATAATTCCAAATAACAGGTAACTTCACTGGATTGTGTTCCTCTGATAAATTCCTCACCTGTCCATGAATTAGGTGACCGCTTCCCCCTCACTCCGGGTACGAGGCTGTGGAAGTGTTTAACCAAATTGGGCATGGTTCAGAACAAAACGCACGTCTCTGGTGACTTTGCAGTGAAGATGCAGTTCTGGGTTGATCAGGATGTGAATTCATTTCCCGAGGATAACACTGAGATCTTCTGCATGACCTGAATCTCCTTTGCATATGCCTTATTCAAGCGTCACTGGCCTGCCACCAGTGCTGCTTTCTCCTGTGCTCTCTGGAGCTGGAAGAGCCCTGAGCACAGAGCAAATTCCTTCATGAATAGTGAGCAGTTTGTGGTCCTGCAGCAAGTTGAGTTGTGTGTTTGAAGAATGCAAAAAAATGTTAACCTGCCTTGCAGGGATGTCTCCAGACCGTCCACCAGTGGCTGCACAGCCATGTAAAAGCTGCGTGGCTGGAGTCAGGGCTGGCGAGAGTGGCCGCCTGCAGCTGTCCTCCTGAGGGTGCCAGGGGTGGGGAACACTCACCACAAGCCCCAGTGTCGTTCTGGGTCACCTCCCAGCTCGGCAGAGCCACGGGCACTGTTGTGTGAGGCACTGACAGGGTGACAAACCTTGCGTGCCTTGAGGCACTTGCACCATAAACAAGATTAAGGGGAAGTGGGAGCAGCGATGCAGAGCCGTGAAGTGATTTTCCCGGGGTGACACTGAAGGTCAGTGAGGTCAGTGGAGGACGGACAGATCTCGGGAGCCCCCTCCCACAGGCATACCCCATCGCCCTCCTGCCAAGGGGGGAGGCAGCGCTGGCTCCACCTGGGGCAGCAGCCCCGCAGTGCAGTGAGGTACAGCAATGTACAGTGTGGCACAAAATGGTATTGTAATTCCCTAGGTTGCCTTTATTGATTAATAGAACAATTAACAAAAAACAGAGTAACAACAACCAAAAAATAATGCTGCTAATCATCATCTGTTCCATTTCTCCTTGGCACATGAGCAACAACACTGAAGAAATGCCCAGTGGAAAATCCTGCCCTCCCTGGCCAGGAACAGCCAGCAGAAAGAAGGAAAGCACAGAAGGAGCAGGAGGGGTGCCCCACTGGGCCGGGTGGCACAGGCTGTGTGGGGTGGTCTGTGGGCACTCCACCACGGCACCCATGGGTGCCAGCCCCATGGGGACCCATCCTGAGCAGCTCTGCACGGCGCTGGCTTGGGCAGGGCAGGGCCATGTGGCTGTCGTGGGGAAGGGCTGCCACCAGTAGGGGAAGGACCCAGCGAACTAGCACTGGAGCTGTTGGGAGGGAGGAAAGCTCCTTAAAATTTGGGCACAGGAACAGAAGTTCACAGAAATCACTTGAAAACTTGCATTGACAGGGCACTAATGAAAATGTCTCTAAGGGAAAGAAAGCTCAGGCTTTGGAGAGGGCTGGGCTGGCTGTTGAGCCTACAGATATCTGCTGATATGGAGACCGCTTTGCCCATCAGTGTTTTCCCTCAGATGTCCGTTCATTAAGACAGTATTACAAATTATTCACTAAGCTGATTAAAATCACTCTCAGACTGTGCAGAGTGGAATTTTAAAATAATTCTGACACATGAGAAAAGAGAGTGGTGACAATTAATTATGGAGGCTACAAGTGTGTATGTTAGTCTCTCCGTGCCCTTTCAGGCAATGCTTGCTAGATTATTTTTAAGATTTTCTCCAGCGGTTTCCCTTGGTTCATTTCCCGAGCAGGACAAGCTCCTGGGCACTGCTGAAGCCAGGCTGGGGGCGCGGGGCTCGGGGCTCCCATGGGCACAGAGCGTGCAGCAGCCTGGACATCCTCATCAGGAGTCAGGGACATGGGAAGGAAAGCAAAATGACAGAGCCCAGTGAGGAAATCAAGGAGAGATGTTTATTCCTAAAAGACTTTATTATGCAGAGTATTAGAAAACACCAATCAGTAGTGGGAATTATTTTTGGAGAATCTGAAGAAACAGTGAGATACGTGCATGTTATCTGCATAACAATGAAACCAAAGGTTGTGCTGATTAAAAATAGAATGAGAAAAACAGACACAGATACGGGAAAGAGCAGTGAGACCCAGTGGTGGGCAAGGCACGAAAAATGCCCTTTTTTTCGCAGCACAGCAGACGTGTTAATTTGGTAAAAATGGCGATTAAGCAAAAGAAGGAGCAGGACTTAGGAGATTATACAGAAGGAGCAGAAAATTTCCATTCCCTTGGCTATCAGCCAGAGCAGCTGCCAGACCCCAACCCGGCGGGGCACTGCTCCTGCCCTCTCCCCGCCGAGCAGGAGCTGCTGACACTGGTGGCTGGGGCCGAGGCTGCCAGGCAGCTCTGTGCTTCAAACTTCTCCAAGGAGCATTTGAACCAGAAGTTCCCTTTCTGATAGCTCCCCAGCAAGCAGAATAAAAAGATGAAGCCTGTGCAAGGGAAGCTCCGTGGAAGGCAGTGTGCCCGCGCAGCGAGGGGCCGTGCCGCAGGGCGCAGCTGCACCCGGACACCCGCGGGCACCCACCCCAGGCAGCGCGGGGCCAGCAGGCAAGGGACCTGCGGGGCAATGGCACGGCTGGCACACAGCTCACACGGGGAATTGTTCCGGCAATTTGCCCCTGCTCATCAGAGACGAAGGCTGTGCTCCCAGGAGGAAGGCAGGCAGCGAGCCCGGCTCTGGCTGCAGGCACTGTCCCCTCGCCCCAAGGCTGGAAAAGGGGCTGGGGACCTCCGGGCCCTGTGCGGATGGAGGCGGCTTGACTGTATGAGCCCACTGCATCGTTTTGCATTGGTTTCCTTCAGTCTTCCTCCCAAATGGGGAGAGGGAACAGACAACAGAAACTTGCCAGGAGTGTTTTTATTCTTAAGTCCCCAAACCATCCGCCTGAGGGAAGAACCTGATTTGGAAACCTCGGCAAAGTTTTTAGAAGCTAAAGTGTGGTTTTGGAATGAGGTGCATCGTGTCTGGTGAACATCTTTTTTCTGCACTACCAGCATCACCTCCAAGCATAGATTTCCCTGAAACAAAGGCAGGATAAGTGAATATAATAGAGAAAAGTAGTAGCGCTATATATTTGTTGTTCACTCTAACATTTTAAGGAAACATGGTCACTTCTGCACTTTCTCAGATCTCATTTGTTTGCAAAGGAAAGAGAATTTGGAATCTTTGATAAATCCTTAGCATCTGACCTTCTTTCAGCAGCACCTCACTGATTTCAGACAGCAGCAGCATTTGCAATCCAAATGCCTGTTAAATTGAATGGTACCAAGAACATTTGATATATTTTAGTTTTAATATGTGACAGAAACACACGTCAGGAATGTCCTTGCTGATGCAATAGGTTTTATCTGCATTCAAAGTCATATGCATGGACTCTGAGCATTTTCTTTAGCATTTTTTGCCTTATTAGTTTCAGCTGTGCATTCCCTGCCCATCTGCGAGTGCGAAGCTTTCACAGCGCTACACCACCTAAATCAGCACCTGGTTCCTTCCCTTGGGCTGCTGAGGGCCGGCAGGCTGTGGGGGTGCAGCACCTCACCCGCAGCGGGTGCAGGGGACCCGGCTGAGCAGGGCTGGAGCCCCCAGCCACCGGCACACGGCTCCGAGCGCAGCCCCCGCCGCTACGCAGCCCCTCACCCTCAGGGCATGGGCACTGCCTCGCTGCAGGAATGAGTGAACCAAACTGGCCACACCTGGAAACAAAAACCATCTCTTTTGCTTTTACCTCTGCCTTACCAGTATGGAGAGAAAAAAAAAAAAAAAAAATGCATTTAAAATGAAAGAGGAACATCCTGATTTAAAAAATGTTGAAAACTTTTTTTGTAGCTTGGGTGTTTATCACAGAATCATCTGGGTTTGAAGAGACCTCTAAGATCACCGAGTCCAACTTCTGACCTAACACTAACAGTTAGGATTACTAGTCTTTTTACATGGAAGGTATGAGGTTAGATGACTAAGCACTTTCATAATAAATAAATAAATAAATAAATAAATAAATATAACAATAACAATAACAATAACAATAAAAACAAAGAACCACCACTGACACAATGCAAGGTATCAGCTGCATTGTGGCAGGTGCCTCTGTGGCATCCCCAGGTCCTGGTGTCATCTCCTTCTCCTGAGCCATGCTGCTGCAGGGCCACAGGGGGACTCAGGGGCTGGTGTGTCAGCCTGGGGCAGGGCGTGGGGAAGGGAGGACTGGGAGAGGGGAAGGGGCAGTGGGATGGGGGAGCCGGCCGGCACTGCGGAGCTGGCAACACGCCGAACCGACCTCCGGCACAGCGCGCCTCAGCGCCTGGTGAGGGGCAGCAGAGCAGCTGCTGCAGCCCTGTGGGAAGGGCAGCCTGGCAGTCTCTGAATTACAGGGCTTTGTTCCGGCCTAAGATTGTTCTCTTCAGGTGAAATTGATTTCATTTGAGAAGTTCTGGGTTTGTTCTTTTTTTTTTTTTTTTTTTTTTTTAATGTTGTTTCTATCTTTTCTGTCTTTGTTTTCTTTCTAAAAGCAAAAGCAGAATCCTCAAGACATGTTTTTCTTTTCATTTGACAGCTCTGGGAAGAAGAAAAGGAAAGAGGAAATATCATTTCCCTTAGTCACTTGCTCTTTCAATGGGGCCAGCGACGGTAACCAGCAGGACTTGCTAATTCCCGTAGTAATAATTAAGAAAAAGACGTATAGATGCATAACAATTAAAACAAGCTACACGCTGTCTCAGTGCTCAGTTTACCATCCACCAACGCCACCCCTCTGGCACTGCTGTACCTCAGGCCGTGCTCTCAGGGCGGACGGGGCAGGTCAGGCCCCTCAGCCTCATCCTGCCCGTGCTGAGCTGCTGCCAGCCTGCATTGCCAGCCCCGGCTGCGGCTCTTCATGAGCCTGCAACACAGCTCTGAGTCACTTAATACTTGCAGTGGTGCATGTTAAAAAGTCTCTGCAATTATCCAGGAAAGTCTATTATTCTAGATTAGAGCTTTCCGAATACAGTAATAGAATATATGACTATTTGTTTGAATCCTAAACTAACTTCAGCATGAACATGCATGAGATATCTTGATATTTGTGTTCAATTTCCATTTACATTGAAACTCTGCTAGCAAGAGTGTCTATGGTAAGCTCATTCCCAGCCGCAGTCCACCCACATTTGTCATGAGAACCCAGATCAGAATTTGCGATTGCAGCTTTCCAGGCTGGCTCACAGCCTGCTGCCGGCTCAGCGAAGGACGCATGAGGCACAAAACAGCACTTGAAGTGAGCATGGGACGGTGCTCTCCAGAACCCACGGCCAGCAAGGAGCCAGGGAGGTTTCACCTGGTGCTGGGCTGGGAGCAGGGCCGGTGGAAGGCAGCACCGGGGGGCTGCAAAGGTGCCCCAGGGGCAGCGGCAGAGCTGGGAGCCGCAGGAGCCACCATGGGCTGGGGACAGCCTTTTTTTTAGCAGCAGGTATCAGGAGTCCCCTCAGGGCTCTCCATTTAGCTGAGAGAACGAGGACGCGGTGTTACCTGTAAATGGCTCTGCCAGAAATGAAGCTTGAGAAAAGGTTCCCAAGTTCCCTGTAAGGAGAACACACGGTGGGTGCTGCAGGGTCAGCCCAACGAGGAGCGCACTGTTCAGCAATGAGTGTAGGGGTATCAGTGTGGTTTTGCAGGAACTGTAGTGCAGTCTCTGTCACTGGAGACATTTTCAGACTCTGAAAGAATGTGCATCCGACAGGCATGTGGTGACTGACCTGGAGTGGGCTTCCAACAAGCAGAGGTGACCTGGAGGTACGGGCTCGGCACGGCACAGGGGAGCTCCCTCCATGGAGCCTCATCCCAGTGCCCTGGGCACACTCCAGCCTCCCCAGATCATCTACAGACAATGCTGTGCCTCAGAGGCTGATCAAAGGCGAGTCTGGGACCAGTTTTGGAGCTGGCAGCACCAAACTGGCTCAGAAAAAAACTCACAGATCTTCAGGCACCACCATGCACCAAGGGCCACCAGTATGAAACCACCACACGTGTCAGACGGTGACCTGGGCACTGTGCTGGTGCTTCAGACCTTCCTACCTTTCATTCCCCCAGACATGATTTTTTTTTTTTTTTTAAATCAAAAAAAAACATCTTTGGTAGTCAGATGAAATATTCTACCTAATTAACAGCAAGAAAAACTCTCATTCCTTTTCAGCGTTTTCTGATCCAGTCCTGTGGCTGTTCTTACTGAAGATCCCAGGGTACCAGAGTCTTTTGAAACCTCTCTTTCATCACTTCTCACAAAGAAGGACCATTGATATCTAGACGACGGATTAAGGTGGACAGTTCAGACTAAACGCCTGAGGAACAAAGAAAAGTTTTATTTTTAACTAAAAGTTAACCACTCTGATAATTCCCGGGTTCCCATTTGGGTAAAACAGCACCGCTCACCATGGGCAGGGAATGCACAGCCTTGGCACTTCCTCTGCAGAGCCACCCTCAGCCCCAGCCAGCCCGTGGCAAGAGTTTACCCTATAGGTTTGAGCTACCACAGACACAAACCAGTTCATTTCCACACTAAAAGTCAATTCATGCTGCAGCCACCACCACCCTGCAGCAGTCCACAGGCTCCTGGCAGCCCGTGCCCTGCTGCCCATGCTCCTTGCTGGGGGGAGGCAGGCAGGAAAACCCTCGCTTTCCTGCATGGACTCCTAAAACCAGGCACAGGCAGGTTTAGGAAAGTAGCGGGTGCTCTGAGGAAAGAAAAAAATGCCTGCAAAGGCAATTGGACAGGGAAGTTTCAAACAGCACCTGCAACAGGTGAAACCTCCAAAGGCAGCAAAAGGGCCGTGAGGAGAGCAGGGCGCCCACACTGCCCAGCTCCCCGGTGAGGAATGAAGATGCCAGAGGGCTCCACGCATGGAGCTGGCCACTGCTCCTGCCCTTGCCAAGCCAGGACTGCCTCCCCAGCCAGACTGATGTATGTGCTTTTGTAGAGCAGCTGATTTTAGCTCAATGACACATCCAATTTTGTTTGGCAACTCATGTGCGTGTGCTTCACTTTCTTTTGTCACAGAGCATCCAGCATGTTCTCCTCCTTGGCATTCTGGATTTAAACTCTCACTCTGACCTTTTCAAACATAATTATTCTCACTTCCCAAGGAAAGTCTGAGACTTTTGGACAGATGAATACATTTGCCCTTATTCCTTCTATACAGAGTAAATGCAATCAATAAGAATATCCTTCCCAATTTTCTCACCCCTTTCTTTCCCCCACGTATTTTCATGGTTATGAACAGCCTGCTGAAGATGTGGAACTACGGGCTCTCATTTTTCAAATACCAAAACAGAAGATTAAGGCTTTATGCATGAAAACTGTCTTTAGATCTGTCAGAGACCTCTTCTGGGCCAGCCGAAACAGCAAAGACCCAAAGCGAGTACCAGAGGCCGGTCCAGTTCCTTTGGATGGTGATGGAGTCACCCCCTGCTCACGGGAAAGCAGGCAGAGGTCCAGGTGTTTTATCCAAGAAGGAACGAACCGGGCTGAGCACCAACGGGGCGCCGCTGGGAAGCTTTGCTTCAGGCTGGTTGAGAGTTTGTGGTCTGGCCTTCCCCACAGCACTGCCAAATGCCTGCCATTTTATCAAAAGCTTTGCTACTTCGCTGTGTTCCCAAAATACCATTGTACAGAGATTTTTGCTTAGGCGGTAATTCCAGCTGAAAGTAAATTCCAGCATGATTATGCAAATAACAATTTTTTTGTCTCAGCACTTGCTTGAAAATAGTAATAGTAATAATAATAATAACAGAAATAAGTCTACCTGAGGTTACTTTTTTTCACTGAAAAATAGCTATTTCAGGTAGCCCTATATTTTTATTGTTAATATTCCTCATTATTTCACTTTGACAAATATACAGTGTAAATGTTTTTGAAATTTGATATATTTTAAAAATTAAATAAATTTCTGCATCTTCTGCAAAATGTTTCAGCTCATTCTGTTTAGTAAAACATGAACAAATTCTCTATTGCATTGCCAAGCTCTTATTTTTAGCATATGTAATTTTAAAGATAAAGCCACTTGAGCCCTGATACCTCAGTCAAAAATAAAACAAAACAACTAAAAAAAAAAAATAAAAGAGAGAAAAAAAAAAAAAAAGTTATCTTACAGAACTATGCATTTATGCCAAACTCACGACCTTTTCATGGCCAGGAGTGGCAGTATTTTTTCCCTTGAGTGTTCCTTGCTGCTGTCACAATTTGGCATGACAGTGCAAGACTCCCCCTGCATAGCATGGGCTCCCATTCCTTCCTATAGAAGCCTGAGGCAAATTTGAGGTGCCAGTAACCTGCACAGGTCTTCATATTGGAGAGCATCTGGATGAGGAGGTGAGGAAACCCTCCCCAAGCTCCCTCTGCCCAGAAGGAAGCTGGAGGTGACAGAAGTCTCGGGACAGCTCCATGCCCATGAGAAATGTAGGAGTTTTGGTGCTATGCTGAAGCATAATATTTACCTTTTTATTCATTATTTACACTGTAAATGGCTATGTTTTACTACCTGAAAAGCTGAGCAATCATTTCTTCACACTTTCAATAAATAAATAAATAAGTACACAAACACATGTTGAAGGGCAGCTGCCTTCTTCCTTCTGTGTATGGTGTGAGTCTCACGTGGCTTTGAACAGCTTCTGCGAAATCCTGATGCAGCACTCACGAAGCGTGCACGTTCCCCAGCAGTCAGCGTGCCTCCGCGATGCTGAGCCCATTGCTGCTGGGATGACTGCTTGGCAATGCCCCTTTGGCCAAACTCAGCCACATGTGAACCACCTGCTAAGCCAGGTCCTCCAGGATTACCCTGTTGGGTTGGTTGTTTTTTTGATGGTTTGTTTGCTTTTAATAGAAATGAAGTATTCAATAGAAATGTAAATGAAATATTTAATAGAAAATGAAGTATTTATGCTCTCAAATTAAGTAATGGGAAGCTCTGTCAGCAGTCAGCCCTAGCCACAAAGCCAGAAAGCTCAGGGCTCGCACTCCCCAGCAGCTGCAGGTCCAGCAGCTTCTTGTTGATTTGCAAAATGTGGTCGAGGTGTCTTGGCTTCATGGCTAGGATTCATTGATAATATCATAAAATACATAACAAGCAGTGATTTCCTTCTCAGCACACACCCATCCTACCATCTGCAGTGCACAAGGGAGCTACTGACGAGCAGGGGAAGCAGGGGAAGCACCTCCCTGCCCCGCACTGAGCAAGGGGCCCCTGTGTGCACGTAGCTGCCGGGGTGGGGGACAACACTTGTATTGAGCCCAGGGGGAAACAATTTCCATTCCTATGAGTGTAGATGAAGCAATAGCTGCTTTCTGTAGAGCATGTTAGATCACTAAAGTTAAAAAAAATATATATATATGCTTTTTTCCTTAAATGAGCAGGTCACATTCTCTCTCTTGCTGCCCTCTCCCCCTGCCCATCAATATCAGGAGCTGTAAATCCAGCCCATCCCTCACACCAGGCCCAAAGCACTATGACTGCAGTCCTCCGTGACCGTGGCATCAGGACTGAGTCAAGGAGGCCATGACTTGTGAGGGGAATGGCGGTGGCTGCAGGGTGCGCCCCTCGGGCATTTGGGGCAGACTTTGGGGCTCGAGCAGCTCCAGCTGCCCTCGGCCCCCCGCCTGGCGCTCCATGCCTGTGCTGTGCACCCGCACAGCACCACGGGGCAGGGGCGAAGCGGGCCCGGCCTTCCCCATCCCCGCAGGGAGCACTGGAGAAGGGCATGGCTCGGCTGGGTTGGCACAGCCCGAGACCAGCGGCAGCCACAGACGTGGCAGCCACACGTAGGAACCTCACAGGGAAAACCCCAAACAGCTCCAGCTGGACACGGGGCTGGCGCTCCCTCCTCACACTGCATCAAAGCCTCTAATGAAGTAATGCGAATGCTGAAATTAGTGTCATTTAGGAATGCGGTCTGTCAGTAAAAGGGAAACAAAAGGAGCCTACTCAGACATCAGAGCTCCCCAAAAGCTAGAGGTAGGTAAGCGTTCCTGTTTCTTATTAATAGCCTTCGATTAGAGCTTAATGTAGCAACACACTGTGCAAGTCTAATAAGGTTGTCTGCCTTAGTCTCCTAAATAACAGTTGGGGTTTTTTTTCTCAGGCCATCCTGAATCTTTTCTCTGCAGGATGTGATGGGTTTATAACAGCAGTGAGAAGACAAACTGCTATGAAAATGAAGAGACAGCAGAAAAGATCAAGAGAAGGGAATGTAAAAATTGTATTCCCTTTGAAAAAAAAACGCAATCTAGTCCCAGTAATGCAAAAATTGAGGTGCAATCAGCCAATTCTCAGAGCATGAGAAGACATAAAACTTGCAAAAGATTTACAAGTTCACTTATATATAAACTCAAAACTAACATCCTCCTAATTTCAAACATCTGTATAGGAATTTATATAGGTCACCTGTGGACGTAGGCCAAAAAACAAAAGCAAACAAAAAAAAATTAAGCCCATGCAATTTTTTTCTTACATTTCCAGTCACACACATGTATCTAAAACAACAGCATGAAGCACATAAAATGAAATTCAGGAGACAGAATTGATTTATTCAGATCATAGTGGCTACCTAACTTATCATTCTTCAAATGAATTTTAAATTGCCCCACTACTGTTACTGAAAAAAAAAAGCGGACTCAGAATCCAACAAGGGGAAGCACCCGTGTTTCTGGAGGGGAATAGGTGTAACCCCAACCCTTGGTTCACTGCAGTGGGTACCTGCAAGTAAACAGCTTCCAGGTCTGGAACAGACTGTGTCCATTTGTAGCCTGAGTGCTGCAAACACCCAGCTTCTTCCTTTTCTTGCCTTTTGCATACTTTGTTGTTGGATTACTCTAGCACATCAATTATTCTTGCTACTTTACATTTGTATTGTGTAATTAATTCTTTGCTCAGCATCGGGGGACGGGGCTGCTCTTGTTGTGAGCGCTTCCCTGTCTGTCTCTTCCACGAACATCGGTGAGCACCACGTGTGGGTGCCCTGTGCAAAGGAAGCCCTGGAAATACTCTTGGCCTGGAGATGCTGGGGTCTCCCTCAGCAGGAGGCGGGCAGGTTGGAGCACTACAGCGGATGCAAGTTTTCCACACCTGCCCCCAGCCAGACCCAGGGCCTCCCTGCCACCCGTCCCAGGGCACCCCCAGCCCCCAGAGAGCAGCCCCGTGCCTGGTGCCTGCAGGCACGGCTGGGAGCGGGGAGCCGGACCCGCAGCCCTCCTGCCACCAGGGCTGCAGGTGGTGAGCCCCCACCCTGCTGCGGGGGAATCAGCTTTCTGTGTAAATACAGCAACGGGATATCACTGAAAGTGAGCTTTGAACAACACTTCTGTGTCTACATGAGAGGGAATACATGTAACCCCCCAGCTTCTTTCTCAGGGATAGCCTTGGCTCATCTCGGTAACAGAAATGCTCTGGGTTGTGAAGTTACTGGGGAGGGGTGAGCAGAGCACGGAGCCGCTGCCCCTCCGGAGCCTCCTGAAGCCGAGCTGTGGTGCGGGCTGCAGCCAGTCACTGCCCAGGGACCAGGGATGGGAGGCAGGATTTGAGAAAAGAGATTAGCTATATTCCCATTTGGAGGCTCATATCACAAAAAGGCACTAGAAAGCCTAAGGAATTATATAATTAACAGTGAACTTAATATTAAACCCTTTTTACATCTCGGTGAACCATGCGCACAAAAATAGCTGTTTCCTTCACAGCAAACACATCTGAAGTGCAGATTAAAGGATCCTGCATTTTGCATTTCCAAAATTCTGTGACTTTTACCCCTCTCATTTATTAACTGGAGATGTGTATCTCCAATCCCAGAAGAGCTTAACTGGAGATGCAAGGCTGAGCCCTCGCAGGATCAGTGGCAAACTAGCAAGGTCAGTCCCATCTTCCCGTTTCCATGGCGATCGCTGTGATAATATATAACATGGCAACACCATCTTTCCACCAGTTCCTACAGCTCAGCTCTTGGCTTTGTCTGAGCTCCCTTGAAATGGAGGTGAGATAAAAGAGAGCTAACAGTGAAGAGAAGACAACTGAAGAAGCTGCCTACGAACACGCCGGCCGCTTTGTGCCCGCTCCCTGAATAAGGCAAGTTTTCGACAAAGATTTTCTTTCAAGGACCTGCTGTGTGTCTAGAAAGTGCCAACCTTCTGGTGATGTTGCACTTAATGATCTGGATCCTTCCAGAGATAACTATTTTTTTTTTTTTTTCTCCTTATTCTGTTGATCAGGACTTATTTTCCCCATAAGCAAAACTACAAGAAGATTTCTGCTGTTGTTATTAGGACTCGCTGTCACTGAATGCAAAAACTGCAGTGGGTGACAAAGCTTTTTTTTGATGCTGGAAAAAGATGCAGCCCAACACAGCCCCTCTTTGCACCCAGACACCCAGCAAGGGGACAGGTGGTGGGGCTGGGACAGCTTCCCCATATGGGGGAGGCTGCTTTCCATGGAAGGATGAAAGTTTTTCAGCAAAAGAATTATTTGTGTCTGAAAACAAAAGTTTATTAAACCTTAGCTCTTTGCAGAGAGATCCAGCTTTGCTCACTTGAGTGAGTATCTCAGGATTCTGGATTTAGAAGTGCTCTTGCAGTTTCTAGTTTTTAAGTAAATAATCAAAGCTCTGCATTGAAATAAAAAGTTTTCACTAAACAGAACTAATTCACAGTTCATTGGGAATTCCAAATCTATTTGAAAATTGCAGATATATATCTGTATGCATGTCTACATATGTCCATATTTATACACAGGCCTACATGCATTCAGACATGAATTTCTCATGCACTCTATAAACTTGTCCCTGGAGAGCAGCCATGTCGGCAGCATTGCCTGTAGTCCTGGTTTGCTTTCCAGTGCCTCATTTTTAATTTGTCTTTTGAGTTTCTGAGTGTTTGTCAAGGCTGCGAGAGAGGATGGGCCACCAGTCATAAGCATCCCCAGAAGATTACAGCTGATGTTCACCCGCCGTGCACTCACGCAGCAGCAGATGACAGCCTGGAGTCGGCCAACACTGAGGGTGTGAAGCCCAGAGCAGTGAGGAGCCCCCTGGGGGTGCCGGGGGATGCCCCCTGCCCCCCTGCCACCAGCCCCTGCCCTTCACAGCTCCTGGGCAGGCAGCACCTTGTTTTTTGGGGGGGCAGTTTGTGCTGGGGCTGTCCAAGAGAGATGCTGCAGGAGAATTCCTAGCGTCCATCTCTTGCTAACGACAGTCATGCAACCCACCCTTCCTTTTGCCAGTAGAATATATTGGTGTAGCAACAAATGGTCAATATTTGGAAATTAGAAACCCAGAAAGACTACTCGTTAAATAATGAATGCCATATGAAACTTCCTTCTGAAAGGA
The DNA here is from genome assembly GCF_964211825.1 of Aythya ferina. Taxonomy (NCBI): domain Eukaryota; kingdom Metazoa; phylum Chordata; class Aves; order Anseriformes; family Anatidae; genus Aythya; species Aythya ferina. The sequence goes on from NC_140301.1 coordinate 64,917,550, forward strand.
GTTGTCTAAGGAACAGTCAAATGTAATTGCAAGCAAGCAACAATTCCTTGACACCTAAATACATCTGTTAGGAGCATCCCTGCTCTGCAATCTAAACGGAGGGATGTAGAAATGGATGTCACTGTGGTTCATTATATTATCATCTTTTAAAGCCATCTTCAGCTGTAACAAGCTCTAAAGTGTTTTCTAGAATGATGGAGTACTTAATAAAAATAAGACAAAGAGTCTTTGGAGACCTTAGTGGCTTGCATGCCATTTGAAATACAGTGCTGGTCCAAAAGATATTAGCTTAATACTCTCTTCTAGTTAAAACTGTAATTCATCTTCTAAAAGGAGAAAGACATCAATGGATCTGCAAAACTCTTTTAGCTTCATTCAGCAGATCTGGGTAACATTTCCGTACAGCTCTTGTTTCTTCTGTGTAGAAAAGAAGACAGATTAAAAAGGATATCATTGTCTGTTGAGAATACCTTATCACATGAAGGGGCAACCTGAGCAACTTCCAGCCTTCCCAGTGTGAAGCCACCCGCAGGACCCAGCGCTCCCTTCCTGCAGTGTCCAAGTTCAGTGGTGCCGCTGGAGCTGAACGTGTCCCTGCGCCAGGCTCTGGAACCCCTCAGCATCACTCCAGTGCCCGTGAGAGCCTCCAAACCCCAGACTCCCTGCACCTGCGGGCTGAAGAAATAACTCCAAAACCTCTCTGCATGAGATTACAGCCTGAGCCATGCTCCATGTACCCGCCAGCTTTGGGGTGAGGGCACCGTGCCCCCTGACTGGCGCTGCCTGCTCACAGGTACAGGTGACTCGTTTCTTGTCCTCTGTTCCAGCAGAAGAAATTCTCTGTTCCCTTTCTCCTCTCACATCTTCTGCTCTACAGCCACTAATGACCCCTTCCTCTCAGCAATACAATATAATCATATGAAGCTAGCAGTGATTCAGCCTAACCTGTATTTAACTTGAATTTGCTGCTTCTTGTCAGACCCGATGAAACTTCTCTGAGCCTCCCACCTCCCTCACTACAAGTCTAAAGCTTATAGCAATTATCTTTTTTTTTTTTCTTAATGCCTGAATTTAAACTTATTTTATTTTCTAAAGAAATGATCATCTCTGAGCATGCAACAATCCTATAATTAAAATAATTTGCTCTTGTAGCACAGAGGTTACATAATTGGCAACTAAGGATACTTGATATTTTAATAACAGGGAGATATATAAGAAATTCTTCTCACTTTCAGTCGTCCGTGAACAGGAGCTGCCATGCTTTATGCCTTTACAATCTTCATCATTCCTTCTGACCTGTCATTTTCCCAGAACTTTATTTTCCAAATGACCCAGCGGCTCACTAAAACAAGCTGAACTTCTTTGCAAAGAAAATCAATCATTTCCTACAATATCTTACTGAGAAAAGTTCTGTGCTGGCTGAACTCCTATACCAGATTTCATATACAATGGCAGAACATTAAAAAAGGCTAACATTTTAATACAGGAGCTGAGCCTGAAAATGGAATGGGTCTTTGATCTCTGAATCTGGCTAGAAATGTCATAGGAGTGGGATTTCATAAATGATTCCTTCTAATATCAACTTTGGCAGGGGCAAAAATTAAAACTAGCAGTGCTCTTTCCTGTAATATTCAATGATTCTGCCTCTGACCCTGGAAAGCCGGATGTGTGGCTATCCATGCTTTTAGTCATGGGATAAAAGATAATGCAGAAATTCCAGAAAATGAAAAATAAACAAAATCTCCAAAACTTGCTAAGTGCAATGGGTGGTTGAGACAGCGCTATAGGGCAGCACAGCTGGGTGGCACGTGGGCTCAGCCCCATCTCCTGCTGGGGAGTATCCACCAAGCCTCTGCTTCCCCTCCCCTGTGGGACCTGAACTGCTCACAGCCTGCTGGCATATTTACAGGATCGGGGGAGAATACTTTTCCTACCTGTCTTCAGCAACATTTCCAGGAAAAAATAAATAAAATAAAATAAAATAAAATAAAATAAAATAAAATAAAATAAAATAAAATAAAATAAAATAATAATGTGATTTTTCTGCAGACATTAAGAAATAAAAATAGACACAATGTTGTAGGAATAGTTTTCATTTTATCCAGTATCTTTTCCATTCCAGCAAACTCTTTTTTCTACCAGCACTCTCACCCAGTCCCAAGCGCAAACTGGAATTCCTGAGCAGATCTCACAGACCTGACACCAACCGGCAGCAGCTTTGGTGTGTTCTCCAAGAGCGAGGTAAATAAGCACCGTGCGTGGCCAGGGGCTCTTTGTGGACGATGCCCACGGTCACAGCTCACCCCCTCGCAGCCCAGGACCCCGCCTGCCACCTCCCAGGCTGCATGCAGCTGCACTCCTCGTGCTGTGTGCATGTATGCTTAGGGATTAAAATGATGGTCTCCCAAGTCTTACTTTGTTTTCGCTTTGGACCATTCACAACTGAACTCGTTGAGTCATAACAGGGTGAAAGTTGATTGTACATTTCCTTTTATGTGTATCTTGTAAAAAAAATAAATCATTATCCTACACTGATACATTAAAGTCTAGGAAGTGAGAGAAAAGTATTGGGATGTGGGATGCCACTCTGTGATGTCTCAATGTAAAGATGAGGGTTATTTTTCACTGCATTAAAGAAACACATTGGTTTCTCTAGATCTTCATTTTCATTTAAAAGATTACATAGCATAAACAGAATTCTGTGGTAAACAAAGAAATCAATGCAATACTCATTTTCTTTTGGAATGTACAGTGAGCATCTTGATTTTAATAACATTACTTCAGAAAATGATATAATAAAATGCATACAGCATCTATCCCATCTGCTGTCACTGCTAGTTGTAGCTGCAGTCACAGACCCTAATCTAGACTCCTTCAGCCCTGTTTCCTGCAGCCCACAGCTGAGCTCCTGGGGGTTGTTGCACATTCCCACAGAGCCAGGCAGACACAGTGTGCAGTGCCTTTGTACTTCTACCAGGCTGCCACGATTTATCAGTATTGCTAATGTTTTTATTACTGAAGTTTCCCCTTAGCTATACATCAGTTAAAAACGTGTTTATACACCACATCAATTACTTGATTGCACGCATGTATTGAACAATGCAGGTTTTGTTCACTACATTCAACATTTTGGGAGAAATGGTAAAGCCTGGCAGATCAAGATCTATTTGGTGATAAAATCACAGAATAGGCTTTAAGCTTCTTGATAACAATGACCATTGGAAATTATCACATCCATTTAGATGGGCTGAGGATTTAGAAGCATGGCTAGGAAGGAAAGATAATGCCCTTTATATAAAATAATTGTTCCGATCAGAGGAATTGCACACATCTCTGGACACACGTCCCCTTATCAGATAACATCCATTACACTGTTATATTTGATAAACTTAATTTTAATTTTATTTATAATCTGTTTCAAAACAAAACAGAAGCAAACAAACAAAAGGTTAAATAAAATCCTTCTAGTATGCGATGGCTGATGCACCATCTAATGCTTGTAAAAATGCAAAGCCAATCCAAATCCTTTAGAAATACTTTTTTTTTTTTTTTTTTTTTTTTTTCCTTGTGTGGCTCTAGTTCCTGAACCTGATGTTAATACAAGTTTCCTGTGAAGCCAATGCCACTCCAGCAATCAATGAAAGCTTGTTTTATACCAGTCTTACTTCTCCTTTCTGCTACAATCAATTGAATTTGTCAAGAAGGCTCCAGGCACTGCCTACATTTTTTTCGCCATATAATATTAGGAAAAGAAAAATGTCCAGCAAAAGCTATGGGGGAATACTGACTTTAAGTATAATTAAAATTAGAGAAACTCAGTCCTCTGATATTGCAAGTACTGACACATTGTTTACTTCCTTATTTACAAACCAATGTTTATATGTTACAGTCTCTTTCAAAAAAAAAAAAAAAAAAGGAGGTGGGACAAGAAATTAAATATTAAAATTCAAATAGGACAATACACTGCAGTTTTCATGGTGTCCTTGTTCTGGCAAAACATCTATTGGCTGTAATTGGAACTTCTCTAGGGCAAAGCCTAAAGCCTTCAAAGTCTGCAGCAGCATTTCTCTCATGATTTATTTCCTTTGCTTTGCAGATGTGCATTAATAGAATATGGAAAAAAATAATATGTAAATGATGAACAGTTCTGAATCTTCAAGGTAAGAAAATAATTCAAGAATGGAAAAACTAATCAGATGGGCCAAAAATTGATTTATATATATATACACTATATACATGTATATTACTGTGGCAGGATTATTACATAATTCAGTCCTCCTTATGTTTATGTAAGAAGAAAATTAATAGCTTTGAAATACATAACTAGTATGTTAAAATCCAGCTCCAGGACTGTATCTCAGGAGGAGCGGTAAAAACAGAGCAATGCAGATGTAAAACATCCACAGAAGCAAATGTTGGCATTCAGAAAGAGAGTGCTCCTACCTGAACGTATCTGCTCCGGGGAGCTGAGCACCTCGTCTAGGGACCAGAAATAATGTGTTTGTCTAAAGAGAAAACCCAAATCTCTTTGAATTTCAAGCAGTGTGCATCAGTTGTAACAAACTTACTGCAAACCTCTATGAGAAAGACACAGCAAAGGGTCTGGTTAAAGCACTGCTATGTAGGAAACAAACGAACATTTCATTTAATATAAAATAAGTAAGGGGGGTGGAGGGTTAAAGTAAAAATAATAAAAAAATACAAAGCATGAGACTTATCAGCATCATCTTTCACCACAAAGCACGTGCTCTGGGTGCAGCTCGCCCATGCTCACCTATCCGGCGCAGCCCGCATACCCCGGGGGAAAGCCCAGCTCTGCTCCGGGAAGGGCACACAACCAGAACAGCTGCAGCACCATCAGAACATGCGCTGAAAACCTGAAAGCTGCCAGCAAGCAGCACCAGCGGTCAGGAAAGAGGCAATCAGTCTGCAGATAAAGCAGTTAGCTTCATGACAACTTCACCAGCAGAGGCTGGATCTGAGGTTTGATCCGGACTCACTACCCCTTCAGGAAGGTGCACACCAGATGAATAAAACCACATGATAACTACATTTTTCTGCACATGGCGTTGTATCGATTCGACACCGCTCGGAATTCAGGTGGTAGGTTTACATACGTAGTCATCATTCCGGACAACATGGAAGGAAATCCATCCCCCACCTCCTCCCCCTGGGTTATGGAATCTGCCTTGACAAATCTTGCAAATCAGAGCCATCTGCCTGCAAAAATAACATTAAAATAAAATAAAATAAATAACATAAATAAAATAAAATAAAATAAAATAAAATAAAATAAAATAAAATAAAATAAAATAAAATAAATAACATTAAAATAAAATAAAATAAAATAAAATAAAATAAAATAAAATAAAATAAAATAAAATAAAATAAAATAAAATAAAATAAATAAAATAAAATAAATAACATTAAAATAAAATAAAATAAAATAAAATAAAATAAAATAAAATAAAATAAAATAAAATAAAATAAAATAAAATAAAATAAAAGTTATCAATGCTATATTATGCTACCTTAAAGACAAAACACACACACACTGCCCTTTGTACATGGATGCATAAAATAACAGCCAGGGGCAGGAGTGGCAGTCTCTGGAAGCAGCAGTGATCCCAGTGCCCGGGGCAGTGCCAAGCGCTGGCTCCCGCCGGTGCCCCTCAGCCTCTCCGAGCAGAGGCACCCCAGTGGCTCCTGCCCAGCCCTGGAGAGCACCCGTGTGCCAGTGCTTCTGCACTCACTTCCTTGGCCTGTCTCCAGCCCTCATGTCCCTTGCACTCTTGCCAGGTCCCTCCTGCAGTGCTGGGCACAGGGTCTGAGGGCACCCCTCAGGGGTGGCCGTGCCCGCAGCAGGCCCTGCTGCTGCCCTGTGCCCAGGTTGCTGCTCCCAACCTGACCCGGTGCCGCGGTCCCGGCACCCCAGGCGTGCACCCAGCCAGGGCCTGGCCCCCCAGCAAAGGGCAGGCTTTGTACTGGGCACTGCACAGTCTGGCCTGGCACACGGGGTTTAGAAAAATGTAAAAGGTGGAGGAAGGTGGCAACACCTTGGTGATGTTCACTTTGCACTCCTATATACCAAACCCAAAATATTCTGCTAAGTTCTCAGCTTGCGTATCCATAAGGTATTTCTCATTTTTTGCTCTCCAGTTAAAAGGAAAAAAAAAAAAAAATGTTGCCCACAGTAGGCAAGCTGAGTACTGAGCCCAAAACTACGAGAGTTTATAACACAGACTAGATTGTGATGAATTATTCAGAAACCCAAATGTGCTGTACCGTGCAATGACAGAAGCTAAATGAAAATGTGCCATTTTGGGATATGCATGCAACAGATGTAAATAGCAAGGCTGTAAGACTATATATGCAAAATATTTGCAAATAGGTAAACACTTCTGTTCAAAACAACAGTAGAATTGCAGGAAACAAGTAGAAAGCACAAAGGAGGTGGAATATCAGTGGCAGATGCTGGTCTTTAGGGTTATACAACACACATTGCTCCACACCATCCAGGAGAGCAAAATCTGGTTCTCTAGGACAGAGGCACCAGCAGTTAAGGATGCTGCATTGCATGATTAACTGGAAACCTCATCCTGAATCATCAAGCCGTGGTTAAAGAGCAAGGACCAAGTACAAGCCCACCCAAGTTTCAGATAGCTGGGGGACGTGCGTTTCCCCTTAAGCCTTCTTGATCTACTAAGAAACACAGAGAGGGACTTACCTTTACTTGCTGAAAAACAGGGTGAGTAATGAAAAGCGAATGGCTGTCTTCATTTTTAATTTCAAATCAATTCATTGTAAGCCTTGCTTGGCTGCCTGATGTGACATTGCAATTTTGTAGGACAACAGGAATAAAGACCATTATTAAAGGCTATCAGGGATCAGGTTGGTATGATACAATAGGCATTAAAATGATGTGTGAGTACTGCTATCATTGCCAATTTCAGCCTTTCTCTAATTACAGAAAACTTTTCAGTATCAGGGCATTTTTCAGCAGACGCTGAAAAGCACCATACAGACTGCCAAACACCTTTGGAGTTGAGGCTACCTAGCATAAGCGATGAGGGGCATTTTGCTGATCCCCAGGGAATTCAGACCACTGCTCACAACGGCTTCTTAACTTGTGAATAAATTTCTGCAAACCCCAGCTAACCTGGTAATGCAGTCACCAAAGGTAGCACTGCACCAAGCACTGCGTGCAGCCTCGATGAGTGGGGGACGTGTGGATGTGTAGCTGCTGCTGTGGACGTGCTGCTCGCAGGTGCTGCTGGCGCGGGGTGCAGGCTGTGCCTCCCGAGGGGGCTGTCTGCAGCCACGGCTGGAGAGGGGCTCGCCCTGGGCACGGGCAATCTGCGAGCAGGGAATGAGAAAGGTGCATTGCTGGTGTGACTTCTCCACCAAATACAGTGGGTCAGTAAGGAAGATTTCTGAAGTATTTAAGAAAGGAAGAAGAGTTCTGATCATGGGATAGGACTACTGGGTAGCACTACTGCTAGAGCAACGTGGTAAAATGCTTAATAGGAGTTGCTCTCCTCTTTTTGGAAGAAGCCTAACAGTATAGCAGTATATAACACTATATGACAGTATATACATAACAGTATATAACAGTATATACATAATAGTATAACTTTTCATGCAAGGATGAAAAAATATTTTCTCATCCATAAAGGACTGATAACCATCATGACGAGGCTAAAAATGTAAATCACCTTGGCCAAGGTGCAATCTTCATGAGTAAGGGGTACCAGGCAAGCAAGGCGAACAGAAAAGGGCAGGCGAACTGATGGGATTGCTGCAAGCGGTCAGGATGCTGCCACTGCAGAGAGCCGCACGCGAGCTGGAAGGGACCGAAATCACCAGTGAGCTGCTGGCGGGGCCCCGCACACACCGCCCGGGGGTCTCCACAGCCCGGTGAGCCTGCTGTGGCCCTGCTGGGGGCCGGCAGCTCCCACCACCTGCGGGCTGGGGGCTCTGGGCGGGCTGGCAGCCTCGGGACCACTCGGCAATGCCACCGGCAGCAGGAACTCAGTACCCGTAACGGGGTGGGTGCAGTGGAAGGCAGGGGGCACGGCTCTACCTGCTCGCTGCAGTCCCTGCACAGGGCCTGCCCTGTCCTGCCTGTGCCCCACGGCACCTGTCGCCACTGGAGGCCCGCGGGGCGCCTGGGCTGGCAGCTCCTGCAGGACGATGATGCTCACACCTTCGCCAGCATCTCAGAGAGCCAGGACGGGGCTTGCAGGGGAGAGCTTCACCATCATGTTAATAATAAATGCATGCAATTCTTGTCACTTCACTTTATTGTGAAAAATCTGGGCCTTCTCCCTTTTTTTGTTATTATTTTTTTAAATATGATGATAAAGTGATGTATGAACATTAGAGCTGAGTGACTAATAAAAAGGAAGCAATTCAGGACATTAAGAGTCTTTCATTGCCCTTGCAATTTGAAAATCAGGTAGAAAGCCTCACGATTATGTTTATACATAAGTAAGCTTTATAGTTCAGAAGTGATAGCTGTATTTATTCAACTATGCATTAAGCTCCATTTCCCCCTTTTTATCCTGACTGCTGTACAGAAATAGCTTTTTAATAGGGAAAAATTGTAATGATCAAAATCTGATTAAAATTGTACATCAATTTCATCATAATAAAGCATTAATCGGCTATATTAAAACATTGCAAAATATTGATTATTATTAATAATATGTGGTTTACAGTAGTAAAATCTCTGAGAAGTCTGTGCTGAATATAATAACACCACCGAACTTTGCAGTAAGCATTGAGGTATCTTCATTATGAAATCTAAGTTTTTGTGTTATGTTCTTCTATTTTCTTTTTATATATTGATGAATTCTGATGCACAGAGATAAATAGGTGAAAGTATCACAAGGCACACCTATCGAGCCGTAATTCACCTGAAAATCACAATTTTCACTCTAGGAGTTCAAAAGGCAGAAGTGCAATAGGAGGCAAGCAGTGCAGCTGAGTTGGTTTCCCATTTTTCAGATCAGGACATCAGGTTTGGAATTGGAAACGAAGATGAGTAATGGTGAGTTAAAAGCATGAATCTGATAAATCTTCACACTTCCTAATGTAACCCATCACCTCGGGGAAGACAGGAGGCTAAATCAAATGGCAGCTTGCAAATATTCACAGCATCAGCATCCTCTGACCATGGTTCAGACGACCGGTAAGAATTGCTGAGTGGTCCAGGTGGTGACCTGGGCTGCAAACGTGGCTTACAGGTTACTGGCTCAGTGCTTGTCTCTGGGGGTCCCTGCGGGGTGGAGGGGCTGTGGACGAGCCTCCACCTCTGCCAGGCTCCTGTCTCCCCACGGCTCAGCTCGGGTCAGGACCTCCAGGTCTGCAGGGACCCCGGGGACGTCCCGAGACCCGCTGAGCTGCCAGGACACATCGGCACAGTGCACAGGGGGCTCCCTGCCTGGGCAAACCCCGCCGCTACCCCCAGCACGTCAACTGTGCTCCAGAAGCCCCAGGTGCTGGCAGGCACCCCGAGGACAGCCCCGCGGTCCCTGGGCCAGTTGTGCTGGATACGCTTCAGCTCGCAGCAGGCACTTTGCACTCCTCCTGATGCTCTTTACTGGCAGTTTTTCTTCTGCATGCATCCTTCAAAGAGCTGACCACTTGGGTGACAAAGGAATTGTCCACCCTTGGCTTTGAAAGGCAAGTGGGCTTCTGGTACAGGGAACAGAAACTCAGTGCTGGAAATTGGGACAGAATGCCACAAAATCCATCATGCTCTTCAGTGGCCACTTCAATGTTATTGCTAAATACATTTGTATTTGAAATGTTTCATATTTTAACATATGCAAATATATTTTTTAATATTTAAGACGTAGCCATGCAGATAGGCAGTCCGTATATCAGTTTTGCACAAACAAGCTTACAAGAGAAGCCTCGCATCCCTGACATGCTTGCAGTGTGCACAGCAATTAATACATGAGGTAAAGAGCAGGCAATTTGTTTATTTAAGTCTACGATGGATTTTTCTCTTTGATAACCAGAATCAAAGTGCAATAAAGATTCAGCAAATTGCCCAGAGAGCAGCCAGGCATTCGGAGGAACCACGCATGCCGTATGGTGCTGGAGACGGCCCCGCTCCTGGCACACCTCAGGCTCCCTGCCCTGAAATGCATCCCCAGGCCAAGGAAAGGCCCAGGTGGCAGTGCCCGAGGTCTCCATGAGAGGAATTCCTGTTTTAAAGATGGTCCCTGCCCTGCTGTACTTCGAACCTGCTTCTAATCAGTCTCCATTGCCATGTGTCCTCTCTCCCACTCCCCTGGGGAGGTGACCACGCCATGGGGACGCACCCCGAGGAAGGCGATGTTCTCAGGGCACGGCTGGCTGCCCCCTGCTTGCTGCAGCCTGGATTCTGCTGCCTGTCCCACAGAGGTCGGGGACAGCCGGCGGTGGCACGGCCACGTCCCCGTCCTGCTGGCAGTCCCCTGGGGGAGCCACCAGGCTGCTGGCGGGGCAGGGCAGGGCAGTGGTCCCGCTGCTTGGCCGCCCGCACCAGGCAGCAGGCGAGAGGTCCACAGGTACCTGTGTATTCCCTAAGGGGGCAGAAAAATCCCCCGCCCTGCTCTGCCTGAGCACCGGGAGGAGGCTCTGCTATTTCTATAGAGTGTAAGCTGCTGAATGGGCAAACATTTTATGAAGTCTTTGGCAGGTCACGGCAGTTACTGACAGCCACCTGTGAACTGGGGGGCCTGGACTGAACCTGGCACTGGGCTCCAGCCCCGGGGGGAACAGCCCCAGGCAGGCTCTTGGGTGCACACCCTTGGTAAGACAGTGCCTGGGGAAAAAAAAAAAAAAAAAAAAAAAAAAAACACTGCAGTTTGTGAACACTTCTCAGCTGCACTTTATTTGCTTGCAGGAATTCAGTTTCTGGTTTTGGCATAGGGGATGATTACCATTCTACTTGGATAGAAGTAGAAAAAGAGAGAAACGTTTCATTTGGACTTGGTACTTCAAAATCAGCTAATTGGGAGGCAAAATGCTGCCTCTTCTTCCCTCCATGCCAAAGGATGGGGAGAACATGAACTCCTCAGGTCCCTCAGAACATCACCGCTTCCTCCTAGGCAGAGAGCAGCTCCCTGGGAGCTATGCCCAGAGTCAGCTCAGGGTTCAGTCTGCTAATAATTAAATTCAGGATCAGGAGGAGAGGTCACCTATGCAAAAGCACAAGCTGCTTAGCTTGCCCACAGACCTCCTGGAGCACAGGGCCAGTAAGCTGCTTATATAGCAACTCATTAATAGCCACTAATCTTTAACTGTTTGCCTTCCCATTAATTACAGAGTCGTGTCAAAGCCTGATGCCTTCTGTAATTGCTTCCATGGGAAAAGATGATCTGGCTTGCCTTTTTTTTTTTTTTTTTTTTTATTACTATTCTCCCCAGCATGCTCCCCTCCAGCCACGACATTTTCCTTTCACCTGCAATGCAGCATTATCTGTGAATGATGTGTCTCCTGCTTGTCCGGGATATTGTAGTTAGATGTAGCCCGATGGCATAGTAATCACATCGATTTTTCCCTGCCGCAGCAGATACTCTCGTGTCCAGCCACTAAGTACTCGAGCAGAAAACACACACAGCCCGGCCCCGGCAGCACCCAGAACTGCCCCCTCGCCTGCACCACGGGACGGAGATGGGACCCAGCCCAGGCTCCAGCACCACCACGCTCCCCAGTTTGCCCCAGCACCAGCACGGCCAGGCCAGGCAGGCTCTGGCACCCCGCCGCCCCTCCTGTTCCCACCCCAGTGCAGCCACCAGCTGGGGACCTGAGGCACGGCCCTGTCCTTGGGGTGCGGATGTGCCTGGCAGCGGGTGCTGTGCGTGCTTGGGGAAGTGTCGCCTCCACAGCCCCTCACACCTCCCAAAGCCACAGTCCTTCGTGCTCTGTTAATCTTCTGACGGATGCCAGAGGAGCCTGAGCTGAAAAGAACTGAAAACCCCCGAGGTCAGCCACAATTCATCCCCGGAGGTACAGCTGTTTAAAGTACCAGTGCTGTGCGAGGCTGCTCCCAGCAGGAGGGAGTTTAAGGCCTGCGGGGAGTGACCACAGGGCTGGGACTGGTTGGGCAGCGACAGACGTGCCAAAGCCAGTGCCAGTCGGTGACACGGGCAGCCAGCCCTGCAGGGGGAAGCTCCAGGAGATCGCCAGATCACACGGAATCACAGAGATGCTCCTCTCCTCTCCCTCTGCTCCTCTCCTTTTCTCTCCTCTCCTCTCCTCCCCTCCAGCATGTCGGCACCACCACAGTTCTGCTCCTGCAGGACCTGCTCTGGGCCCAGCCCCTGCGTGCCGGCACGCCAGGACTTCAGCCAGCTCCGTGTCGGCTGCACCGAGCAGCACAGCTCAGGAGGGACGTGCTGCAGCCCCTGGCAGCCCCTGGTCCCTGGCACGTCCCCATGCAGCCTGCCCATGGCCGTGCTCTGGGGGCAGCAGGGCTCTGCCCGCTGTTCGCAACCCCTCGGCCCCGCACCGTGATGCCCCAGGGCACGCTGCCGGCACACCGCTCCTGTGGGTTCAGCAGACAAGAGGTCCTGGCGTTGGGCTTTCAACTGAACTCAAGCATACGAGTTATTCTGATATGTACGAAATGCAGCTGACAGCAGAGTTTTCTGCACAAGAAAGGTCACCTGAGACTCTTTTTCCTTTCTGAGCTAATAAGCATGGTCTCTCGAGTTGCCATTTAACTCTTGTAAGTTCTTTTTTTCTCAATTCCCCCCAAAACAATTACTGGAATAACAAAAACATTTGCTAAGCAGAGCACAAAAATCTTTTATTTGGGCAAAAGCCCAACAACAAAGCCGCTGAACAAATTGCTTGTGTAATTTCCCCAAGGATCAATCACCTCCCCTTTCTGCCCATGGCCTCGGCTTTGCAGAGCGTCCTGGCCAGGGGCCACGCGATGCTCACCGGGGCCACGGCCCCATCCGCCTGTGGGCATCACCGCCCTCAGCACGGCTGCACTGCCCATCCCCAGGGGGAAAAGAGGCGCTCAGGGTGCATCCTCTTATTAATTTTCTCAACGTATGTAGTCACTGTCAAATAATAGCAGCTCCATTTTTCCAAAGAAACATGGCATGCATGCAAAATGATTTCAAGAATATGTACCCTTAGGGCATATTATTATCTTAACTAAAATTCAAATGCATACTTATTACCAAAATCTTTGTTTCAGAAATAGCTTTGCATTCACATGTTGGAATTACAAACCACTACACAATTTGTTAGAACTTGTATGCAAAACTGCTTTTTAGCATGGCTTTTATAGTTGTCTTATTTATCTAATCTCCATGAGTCGTAATTCCTTTAGGATCACTTTCTTTTTTATACACTGCATCTCACCAAAAATAAATAAATAAAACATGCAGCAGAATAAACAAAAGGGGTTTTCTTCTTGAGCCTGAAGATTTTGATGAAATGTTGCATGTAATTTCTATTTATTGCAACATTTCTAATAGGAACAGACACCCTCAGTGCACTGGAAGAGAGTCCCCAGGCAAAAGACTCAGGCATAACACTCCCTTGGAAATAAGCAAACGGGGTAGATAAAATAAAAATACCATAGCTGTTTCTCGTAATTTCCAGAAAGTCTCCAGAAATTTTTCAGAAAAAAAAAAAAATCCAGAAAATTTTCCAAAGGTCCAGCCCTGTGGTGGGCACAGCCTTTTGGTGATCACATCCCCAGCCAGGGCCCAGCCTCCTCCGCAGGACCTCCCAGTTCTGCACACAACACTCAGTTGAAAGGTGAAATTCTTTAGCAGGGAATATCAGCTCTGATGAGCGCATGTAGGGATCAGAGATTTTTCCTCTGCCTCCCATCTCTCCCCTCTGCCAGCTCTGAAGGAGGAAAGGCTGCAGCCCAGCACAGAGCAGGAGCCTATTTCCCTGGTGCAGCTCCATCTTACCAGAGGTAATTACTGGCTTCTAAAATAGCCTTGCTTCTCTCCTCGTCTGACAACGGCAGGGATTGCCTGCAAAGGTACTATTTGTCTGCACATAACAAGAGAGAAGAAATTTCTCATCCTTCACCAGGAATGCAGAGGCACAGCTGCCCCGATGGCTGCAGGCTTATCTGGCAGGTGCCAGACCCGGGCAGTGCGAGCTCCCCGCTGGGTTTAGCCAAGCTGGAACGAGCTGAGCCGTTGGATGTGGTTAACGCTGCCAGAAGCACGAGACTGTGGGCAGGCAGGGGGCACCAGGCACCATGGGGCCAGGCAGCTCCAGGGGTCCCTCTTGTCAGAGGGCCTGGGGGCACAAGGGCTGCTCGTGTACCCTACGGGTGCACCGACCCATCACAGCCCTCTTCCTTCGGCAGCTGCAAGTTCTGGGCAGCAGCGAACGGCTCCCCCAGCCTGAGCAACGCGGTGACACTGGAGGTAAAATGACAGATTTGGAACAGCGACCCCACAGAAAGAAGCTTTCAGCTAAATAAATAAAAATAAAATAAAGTTATTATTTTATTTCCAAAGGTAAATAGCACGTGTGTACAAAAGAAAGTTGCTTCCTTGAATTTGACTAATTGTCCTTACAGCCCCGAGCCCACGCGGTTGCTACTGGTGCAGGCCCGGGGCTGGTGCCGTGCAGTGGCAGCCCCAGGCACCGCTGCCTGGTGCGAGGCGTGGAGGCTGGGCTGCCCGGCGGGCATCGTGCCCAGCCCAAGGACAGGAGTGCTGCTCTCCAGGGCAGCCTCAGCTGCAGGACCTTGCCGGTGAGACTCACTTTCACCTTTGCATCAGCAGGGGAAACAGCTGAGCTCCAGTCTCGCTGCAAATAACACAAAGCTTTTCCTCCACGACCCTGCAGCACGAGCAGCACCATGGCCAGCCTGGGACGGTGCCAGGGGAACGCTGCAGATCTGGGCCATTCCCATCCTCTGCAGGGCCATGGGGCACCTGCAAGGCTCAGCTTCCCCAGCAAGGAGCCAGGGCCAGGAGCAGCTCCTGCAGCTCTTATTTTTATAACAAAATTCTTCAGTAAAAACTTCAGTACAAAAATATTGAACCTTCTACAACTCTGTTTGACCTATGCAGCTAGAAAATGATATTAATGATGATCTTGCAAGCTGTTTCAGTCGAGATGGGAAAATGACAATTGAGTCATAAATCTCCAGGAGGAAAAGTTCCTGGAACTTGTTATCTTTTACTTCTGTCCATCATCAGTCTGCTCTTGCAGACTGACCTAAGACAGAGATAATAAACTCTACAAGCTTGCTCTGTGAATGTGTATCTTTTTTCTTTTTTTTTTTTATTTTAGTAAAACAAGACAGTACTGGTTGTGTTTCTTCAGTTCCTCTCAAGTCACTCTAATTCTCTGCAATACTGCTAATGGGGCTAGAGGGAGCTGAACGGGCCACATTAACAAGCATTAATTAACTTCTACCCCGTTTTACTCTGTGTGGCCAGTGACAGCAACAAAGAACATCAGACCTATCCTAGAGGTTCAAAGCTTAAATGTCCAACATGAAGAATAGGCTTGAAGTACACAAGGGCATCAAAAGTAATGGGAAAGAGAATGCTCTAGTGGGCTGCTTGGCCACAGCGTATCACAGCATCACACACGGCTACAGCCAGAGCACCTCTGGGTGCCCCTGTGCCCCCCAGCCCCAGCAGGACCCCCATCAGGGAGCCCAGCCCCACGGCCAGGCGGCTGCTGGAGATGTCCCCGAGGAGCCCCCCAAGCTCTGGGCAGCCTGTGCCAGGGCTGCGGCACCCACCCGGCCCAGCAGTGCTGCCTGAGGGTCAGGGGGAGCCGCCAGGGCTCCGCGCTGGGCCTGCACCTCTGGGCATGGAGGGGCTCCAGTCCCTGCAGCACCTCAGTGCCCTCCGCTGGACCCCCTGCAGTAGCTCCATGTCTCTTGTACTGGGGACCCACACCAGGGCACAGCACGCCAGAGTACCAAACTGGGGCCTCGTGCTGGAGCTGCTGTGTGGTGTTCGCTTCAGTTCATACTTACAGTTTATAGTTTGCCCTTTTCCTTTTGATTGTTGCACTCTCTGAAGGCATAACAATAATCAATAAATTTGAGTGAGAAATCAAGTGTTTTCTCAGTTCACAGAAATGTGGGAAGTACCACGCTAGAGAAAAGAGCAGGGCAGAAAACAGTAACCTACTTCTGCTGCACCACATAGCAAAGATTATGATTCTTATCAAATTAATTCATTCATTTTTAATAAGCAGTCTTATGCAGCTGAACTGCACTGTTTCAGGTTAAATATCTTCATAGTCCTTTAATATTTGTAGGCTCCTGAAGCCGGTTATTGAACTTTAAGCAAGGCGGCAGTGTTCCGTGATCGGTGTGTTCAGGGAAGCAGCAGCCGTGCTGGGGAGCCCCGCGCACCCTGGCACACCGACACAACCCAGCGCCCCCAGCACCCCGACCCGGCCCATTTCAGAATGTAAGTCACCCTCCACCTGCTTTGACATATCTGTTTACAATAAACATATTTTGCAGCTGTGCCCGGGCTTGCTCAAGCCCCGGAGAAGCCAGCAGATTAGTTACTGTAGAATAGCATATCATGGTGACATCAAAGGATTAAAAAAACACTGCTGACCCAACAAGCAAGGACAATGCCAGGCTTAGCGGCAGTTCCACATCATAATGCCATTTATCAGCCTCTGACAAATTACTGATAATTCATATTGATTCTCTGGACTGGATGCAGTGAGCTGGAAAGTGAAATCCAGAGATCCACTGAACCGAAATTATAAACACGGCTGAACTCATTAACCACAGGCTTAGCTGAGCTGACTATTTACCTTCGTGCTGCCGTGCGCTCCCTCCTGCTCCGTGCTGCACGGCCCACATCAGGTTCAAGTTTGACACTGTGCTTTTTGAATTCAACATCATCAACACCCTCCCAAGAACACGAGAACCTGCTACCAGAATTATTTCAGTGAAACTTTGCTGCCCGTGGAGATGGGGACGAGGTCTGCGCCTCTAGCACTCGCATTCATGTAGCACAGCACCAGGGTGCAGTACAGAAATGCCTAACAGCAAATGCCGTGGTAAAACAGCCCCACAGCCACGTTTCCCTCAGAGTCGGTGACACCAGTGGTTTGCAGTGAGCTCCCCTGCAGGGCAGCGAGGGCACGCGGTCGTGCCTCTGGGCTGTCGGCACGCCCTGGCACACCGTGCCGTCAGTGGGCAGCACGGGGGGCGAGCAGGCACCAGGAGGTTCTGCTGACCACGGTGTTTGCTGGGGATGACGGGGAAAGGCGAGGGCAGCAGAAGTAAAGACAAAAGACTCTAAAAGCTAATCAGAATCTAAGCAAGAGATGTTTGTTTTCTGGGAGTGTAAATGCTTGGCTCTTTTCCCTTGGGTAATCTAATCGTAGGGGAGTAGGGGGTCCTTTACTTGCTGTTAAAGAAATGGGTGGCAAACCAGAGAAATAATGCTGATAATGATGTGCACAGGGCATACTGTAAGGAAATGCTACAGAGCCGTGGAGCTGTCTGTGGGAAGGCCCTCAGGAGTCTCCATCCAGCCCCCTCACGCTGCCTGCAGCTGGATGTGGCCCTCCAGATGTGTTAGCACAGGCCAGGCACACAGGGAGCTCTCTTCAGGAGACACCGCAGTGACAGGCATGCAGCTCCTGGTCAGCATTCAAAGGGTGCAGAAACCTCTGCTCTTTACTGAGGCCTGTGAGCAGACAATCAAACCACGGGGATTCAGGAACGTCCAGTTATTTCATAATAATCTCCATCTGACCGTGACCTTTGAGCAGTTCAACATTTCATTCTGTATCTCTTTCAAAACCTTCTGTTTCCCACACATGATTTTTTTTTCCTGTGATGATTTTTTTCTGAGCCATTCTCATAGGCTCCATTGTACTCTTGCTAGCATCGGGACCTAGAATTTGTCAGACTCTGCCCCACCATTTAAAGCCATCATGCTGTCAATAAGCAGCACAAGTGACCGACCACCTCACTCTCTTCCTCTGCAGCACAGAACAAAATTGCCGTGAGTGCTTTTTTTAAACAATAGAAGCACTCAGAGAACAATGGGAGCAGAGGAGTGAGGTGCAGACACCAGCACTGCACCCTCAGCCCTTGGCAGCGCAGGCGATGATTACTGTGTACAAAATGCTGCAGAGCGTCTTGCTGTGGCTGCCAGGTGGCTCACACTTGAGAAACCTGAGGAATTAATTCCCAGATTTCTTTAATTTAATATCTGCTGGAAAGTTCTCACTGTCAAAGGTTGCCTGCCAGGAGGTGAAGAATAAACTCTCACGCAGGGTCCCAGTGGCCGGGAACCTGTCACCCTCACGTTCTTGGTTGTCCCCCAGACCTGGCAGCTCCCCGCAGGAGCTAGCGCTGTTACCAGGCTGAGCACACCCTGACAGCAGCTGAGGAACCAGATGTGCTGTGGGTTTTTGCATGTCAGGTGGCAGCGTGGGCCTTACCACATGCCTGGTCTTGGTGTCCTTCCAGGCCACTCTGGCTTTCTGCTGTGCCAGTGTTTCCCTGGGTAGGTAAAAGAGCACTGGCTCATGATGGAGGGGGTCCAGGGTGCAGGGTGGGCAGGCAAAGCCAGCGGTGATGGGAGGAAACTGGGGCAGTGAAGCTGTATTGAGGGAGAGGAGTGTGACCAGGCTATGTTTATGTAGTAAGAGCTGCTGGGGCCTCGCAGAGAAAAGTACTGGGAGCAGAGGCACCCGGCCAGCGGGCGCCTGAAGGGAGAAACCTGGCCAGGGCCTGAGTGAAGGGACCTGGATGGTGCCATGGACAGACCTGGGGCTAATTCTGCCCGGCTGCTGCAGGAGCTGGGCTGAGCATAAGGGCTCGTGCTCTGGCAGCATCAGGAAGACCCGGGGTCCCCAGGAGGAGCTGATGGGGATGTGGATATGGGGTCTCCTGATCCGTCTTCATGATCGCCAGTGAGAGCAAGCCCACTGGTGCCAAGGAAAGGGTTTGCACAGAGCCTTCGATGTGGCTGTGGAGCAGCTGTTCTCCTACGGGTGCTGGACTCAGATCCTGCTGGGCCTCTCTGCCCCTCCGGTGAGGCTGTGGACTGCAGCTGCAGACACCCCACAGCACCCTGGAGCAGCACGGCGTGACTGTGATTCCGTGATTCTGTGACTGCCCAGACCCGGAGCTGGAGGAGCAGGCGAGGGTGACATGGAGGTGACAGCATGCAGGGGCTGGGGGACAGCAGCTCCTGGGGCTCCTGCAGCCGGTGTGGCCGGGGCAGGCTGGTGTGGCCGCCCTGGGGCTTCTGTGGAGACACCACAGGCTGTGTCACCCTCGGGAGCTGAGCTAGCACGGCATGCTGCGGGCACGAGGCCTCTCCTGTCACAGCGTCTCCAAAACCACAAAACCAGAGTTTCCTGTTCCAGGCAGGACTTTTTTTTTTTTTTTTTTTTTTTTCCTTTTGATAAATAAATAAGAGAGCGCAGCTGGCTCTGGCCACGAACTCTGCTTCCTCCTTCCCCGGGGCAGCCCGGGCACACGGCCCCGCCGCCCCCCCGGGCCCTTGCCGAGGCCTCGCGGCCGGGCCCCGCTGCGGGTGGCGGCGGCCGGGCGGGGCCGCGCTGCCCTCGGGGCCGCTCCTCGCTGCGGGGGCTCCGGGCCGGGCCCCGCGGCCCCAGGCAGGGCCAGGCCGTGCCGGGTGCGGGCACCGCCTGCAGACATCGCCCCAGCTCCGCGCTGGGGTGCTGGTAGCAATCGCTGCCCTAATGCTCCTCTCCGGGCCCTCCCCGTCGCACCAGCACACCCACCCGTCGGACCAGGGGGGCAATGTGGGGTGGCTGTGTAGGACCTGGGCACGTGGCAGCGCCTGCAGGAAGGGTCCGCGACCCCGCAAGGACGGTGCTGCCCTGACACTGCAGGCCTGAGCCTGGGCTTGCACATGGGAAGCCTCTTGGAAGTATAAGTTATTAGAATATGGGTGGTGGCTGAGGGCCCCCAAAAGGGAATGTTTAGACTGAAAAATGTGGTTGTGTCCAGGACTGGAATGCCATTAAAGTCCGATCTCTATGAAATGTTGCATGTGTCCATGATTTATCTACACGGGGTTTGAATTCTTGAGGCTACAGCTTTTAATCAGTGCTATTTTCATTACATAATATCTTTTATTTTCAGTCTGAATTTTGTTTTAATGAGTTTTTTGTTAAATACATCAATGGCGACTCTTCTCTGCCAAGTCATTCCAGCTTAATCACATTTGTTAAATGTTCTTTCTTTTTTTTTTTTTTTTTTTTTCCTTGTGTTCCAAGAAGGCAGTATATTTTAAAATTAATGTTATTTTCAAATCATTACATTATACAAACTCTTGGGCACATTTCAAGTAATGGATGTAAATACATCCAGCTTAGGGTGTTTCTCACTAACACGGGGTGATTGGAAGTGTCACCGTACTGCACAGGGTGTTCTGACTGGCTGGCAGTCCTCTCCTTACCGTGACACTGCTTGTGGGCACCCATATATTTTCTGTGGATGTGGTAAACAAACTCTAAGGTCAGTAACTACAAGGTACATTACCTGGGGTCTGCTCGGCGAGGACACGACAGGTTGCTGTTTCAGCTGCTGCTCTGCGGTGGGGTGGTAAACGTGTTCGTGTTTTACTTTCAACACTTCAGGCTGAAGGATGGCAAAAGTGGGCATGTTTTGCCTCAGCAGACACAGAGAAAAGGGCTGACCCCACTCCAAGGGTGACATTTGCCCCTTTGGCAAAGCTTTGGCTTTCTGCACTGAACTCCCCCTGTTCCTTGTGAGACCAAAACATTGTGGCCTTGAGCTGATCTGCGTGGAGCAGCACCCCACCTGTGTGGTGCTTCGTGCAGCTTTACAAAGTGGTCTTCAAGGGAAAATGGCAGACCAGGGCCAGGCCAGGGTAACACCAGTGAAATGCTGTGGACAGTCGACAGCCTAGCCCCCCCTGCTCTACTCCCATTACACCCCACGGGACCTGCCATTAAACTCTGCCTGTGGCTAAAATGTCATAAGGGATCTGAGGGGAAAAAGCAAACCAAACCAAACCAAAACCAAGCAAAACAGCAAACCAATATAGCCAAAACATCTCGAAGTTCAACTGCTTTGGCACTGCTCCCCTAGTGCACTGGGGAGCAGAGCTCTGCAGTAGCAGCAGCCACCACTGCCTGCGGGCACTCTGAGCAGACCAGCTCTCTGGAATCTCCCATCACACAGAGCCCCTGTGGACAACAGGACAGGAATAAGATGCAATGCCACAGTATTTCACTTTTATAGCACCTGGTCTGGCCGTTTACCAGCTGTTAACTTGCCGTGATTACAAACCAGGCACACCGGGAGCATACTTGCACTAAGCCTTCGTTGGTTTTCACCAACCTGTGTTTGCACGCACCCAGCCTTTCTGCTTTCACTCCTTTGCTGCAGGTGGTCCGGGAGCTGCCTCCATGCAGACAGCCTCACACGGGCAGCCTGGCATGCGTGGACACCCAGCACCCCTGGGCAGATCCTGGCACGCCTTGGGGTGGTGGGTATTTTGTGGGGCCAGCAGGGGAAGCAGCAGGGAGCCTCAGAGGCAGCGGGTCACACTTCCTGGATACACTTTTGCACATACAAAATTATATTTTCTTTCATTCTAAGCCTACCTTTTATTTATTGTTATACTTCTGAATAGATACTCCATCTCCACCATATCTCCTCTAAAAATACCAATTTAGCTTGCTAATGAGACAATCAATTAAACTGTCCATGCTATGGCAGCAGCAGAGAAGGAGTTAAGCATAATGCATCGTTTGGTACATATAATTATCAAGGAGGAAATCAATGGGAAACCGTTTTTCTTCTCAAGACGCATTGCTGTCAGCAGCAGCTGTACTCCATTTTCAGATCAGGCGCAGGAGATTCATTATTAATCTTGCTGCTGGAAGGATCCACAGTTCTGACCCTTCTGTGTTCCTTGCCTAATTTTTTGCAGTTTGTCCTTCTGTCTTTTTTGGTGCATCCCCAAATGATTTCATGTCCAGGCAGTGCTCCGTGTTCGGTCACACATACAAAACGTTGAACAACTTCCATCGATGTTGAGATCTCTCCTCACATGTGCAGCGATTGCATGTACTCGGAGGTAGGGACACTGCATCTCACATTGTGCTGCATATTTCAAGAAGGCAAAGCTCTTTAATGGGGCACGCACAACTTGGGGGTTGAGATCGCAGAGACCTTTGCCATAGGTGCTGCTCTTCTCACAGACCTGCTGAGTCCTGACCAACACGGATTGAGGAGCCCTGGGCAGGTACGGGAGGGCTCGCAGCGCCCTGCAGCCCTGGCAAGCTGGGGCTGGTGCACGCGTACCTGCGGGGCTGCAGACCTGGGGCTCTGGGTCTGTCACCACCAATTCAGCCTCGTGAATTGGTTGCTCTAGCAAGGCTGCAAAAGGACACCACCCAAAGGCTGCTTTGGAACTGGACTTTTCACTGAAAACAGTTTAATTGATGCACCACCTCAAGGGGTGCTTGGTGAAAGCACTGCGACAGGGAAAGAGCTTTCTTCTACCTAAGAGCAAAATGAAAGGTTGTAATCTCTGAAAAATAAAAATATAAAACTTTCAGTGACTAAATTCAAAGCTCTGCAATACTATAACTTGTTGTCAAAGTGCTTTGCGAGTGTTACACATTAGTACAACATTATTCCTTTAAAGAAGCAGACTATGACAAACTCACTCGCACAGGTTCTGAAGTGAGAAGGCAGGATTTTGCACCTCCATTATGCACATATTATGCAAATGTGCAAGGATAAAGGGCAGAGATTGTTAAACTGAGGAGATATATGGGAAAGCTGACCTTTGCTACATTTCCACCACATGGAATAATGTTATACTGCTAGGAAAAAAGAGCAGAACAGCAGCTGAATTAGAGATACAGAATGGAATGCAAGAACTGCACTGCCCTGCTGCAGGATCTCCTCCCCATCCATCTTCTAGGTTAATGATTCATGACAGACCCACGAAGGTCAAGGATTCTCTTAAGTGTCTCCTCTCTGTTTGATAACCAAAGAAGCAGAGGGAAAGGTAATTCAGATGATTACATTGTGGTAGACTCATCTGATGTGCTATGAATCCAGGTGTCTGGGGCTCAGAAATACCCTCACAGACAGAGCCGGAGGGGATGCAAAAACACAGAAATCCTCCTTGTGCAGGGCAGAGCCTCCATGCTTGCTAGAACAGCTGGAAACCGCAGCAGTGGAGGAAGAGGAGGAGGAGGAGAAGGGGGGGGGGGGATGAAACCACTTCTTTGTATCTGCCTCTGCTGGAGGAGGGCTGGGAGGTACACCGTTCCTTGGCCCCCACAGCTCCAGGGAGAGTCACAGGCCAGAAGAGCTCGGGAGGGCTCCTTGGGACCCCGTTCTCATTCACAGCCCTGCAGCAAGAGCAGGGAGGGTGCCAGAGCAAAACCTGGCACGTGGCTCCTTGTTGATGCAGGGGCACAGCCTGTCCACAACAGCCCCGTGTCCTGCCTGAGTGCAAACCCAAACTGCCATCCTCACCACGTTTATGAAACTCATGGTAATTCTAAACGTAATGGTAATTCTAAATGATAATGCAGTCATGCGTGCAGTGCCTCGCTTCTGGGGGCAGGGGCTCCAAGCAGAATGCGCGCCCCAAAGAACTGAAGGGGTTTGAAGCTGTGATGGTTCATGGCTTTAGAAACAGTTTTATCAAGGTCGAGTGTTTTGGATTACCACTTCTGTGATTTCCCAGTGCAAATAGTACCCATCTTCCAACAAGGTGAAACTTTGTCTGACTTTATTAAAGCAATTGTTCAGAGTAAATCCTGTTTCCTGGTTTTCTAAGCAGGCAGAAATAGAAACAATTAGAAATAATTGCATGGTAATCTTTTGCCTACACGGTTATTTTCTCACTCTCTAGAGTCTGAAATTGGCTGAGGAAGAAACTTGGAGTCTTTGAGGCTTCATTTGGGATTGGACTGTGTTTACAAGGTACTGAATAGGCTAATTCCTAAGTGCATCAACAAAACCGTCCTTGCACCAGGAGCAGAGTGACACTTCCTCCGCATCATCCATCAGGACAAAATGACCAAAGCATTTCTATATAACAGCATCAAATGGTCAGCAGCTTCCTGACTTGCAAATTATTGTAGCAGACACAGCCAGAACTGATTTCAGCATTTTGTTTCCTGATTTCCTGAAAAGACTCTTCATGGTAAGTTTTCAGTTGTCTAGGAAAAAAAAAAGAAAAGGAAAAAAAAAAAAAAAAAAAAAGGAGAGCAATTCAGTGAAGGAGAAATAAGGAAATGCAGAAATTAGGAATTAAAGCCAGAACCACAAAACTTAGCTTTTCTGTTCTGAGAATTTTTCTGGACAAAACATCTGTAATTACCTGAAGTTATCAGGGATGGTATCAAAATGTTCGCTTGTTTTTCTGATTAGGAAATACAATAGTATTAAAGGAATTAAATTATTTGCTGTCACATAAGCTTCAAAAGTAACTGCCGTCTGACCAGCAGAATGTTACTGCCCAAAGAATCTATCAATACGGATCCACATAGATCCTTCCGTGCCACAAAAAATCGTTGCAGTCAGTGAGCGCCCTGCCCAGGGCCATGTACGCCAGCTACAGAGAGCTGCCCTTCATCCTGCCCAGTGATTCCACTGTGACCCATCTGGCACTGAACCACGCTGCGCAGGGAAAAAGGACCTGTGACACTTAACACAGCTGATTTGTTTTAAGGTCCCTGATAACTGGTTGTGACACTTTGCCACAAGAGTCTATTAAACACTCAGAGGAATCTTAAATGGTGTGTTTGCATAGGTAGGATATAAAATTTAAAAAAAAAAAAAAAAAAAAAAGGAAAGGAATTTAAAATGCATTTACAGAACACAGACCTATACCATTTATTTCACATCTGTTCAACCAACCTCGTCCTATTAAGAAGAACGATTAATGTTTAAGGGACACGAAAAATAAAATGGCTATAATAAATGGGCACTGCTAATAATTACCACTTAGGTTTGTGTTCTGGTAAATTAATGGCACAGCACAATGCTGAGTATTAATATGTAGTCCCAGTTTATGAATGTTGAGGAGCGGATTTACGACACTCTGCCCACTGGCACTGCATTTAATGAAGCAGCCAGCTCAGTGTCATGAGCAAGTCAAGGGCAGGGCATTCTCTCCCAAGCCCCTCTCGAGGAAAGTAGAAAATTTAGTGTCTCATAATGAATTATTTAAATAGTTTTAATCACTCCATCAAGTTTCTTCAGCAAGAGGGTTCGCAGAAAAGCAGATCACAGATAACATTCCTGTAAGTTGAGAGAGATGGAGTTCCCTCCTGGAGCACTAAAGGGGGTTGCCAAAGGGGAGGGGGGATAGAGGAAGTACTTCTTAAAATAGGACAATATCAAATGCAAATAATACCAAAATAAGTGTAGGAAACACAAATCCGGCAATGAGATTTGATAACAGATATAGTATTGAAAAGAAAAAAAAAAAAAAAGAAAAAAAAAAAAAGGAAAGAAAAAAAAATAAGAGGTGTATTTGCCTCATTTTTCTTATTTGCCAAAACCAATAAAAATCACTGCCCATTCTCAGTAGGTGGTGGCATCTAAAGATTTAAAATTAACATCTCATTTTTTGCATGTCTTTCTTAACAAGGCGAGGACTGTGGATATATACATGTACATTTTTTTTCTTTAGTTAAGTTTTTAACTTGATCTTCCATAGCATCCTTGAGGTCAAAGCGGTGCGATATGGCTGGGATGGGCAGACCTCAAGGTGGCAGAATAACTTTGTCAGGACCACTGGGCTCAAAGGGTGGTGGCCAAGGGCTCTGAGTCTGCCTGGATCTGGCTGGGGTGCGGTGGTGGGGGGCTGCTGACCCTCCAAAGGCACCCGGACGGCGGAGCAATGCTCAGCCGTGCCTCTGGCAAACAGCGCCAAGCAGACTGAGACAGGAGGCAGCAGGCTCGTGGTGCTCCGTGAAGAGGTGCAACGTTTGGGGTATTGCCATAACCCCAGGCATTGGCACCGGCCGGGCAGCTCGTGGTGGGGCAGCAATCTGCACAGCAGGCCCTGGGTCTCACTGCATTGTGGGGTGTGCAGGGCCCTCGGCCCCCGGGGCTGCAGCCAGGACAGCACCAGGCACTCCTCGGAGGCAAAAGGGCATGAGGCAAAGCTAGGGAGAAACAGGTCAAATATTTTTATTTCTTGTGCATATAGAAAACTATACACATTGGCACAAAACTTGTTGTATGCCTGAAGCCAGGGAAAAGTACATTAAGAAGAATGTAGATATTTTGAAAGAAGTTTTAGTTACGCAACGGACAAAAAATGATCTGACTTTGCAGCATTTTTCAGATGAATAAACAGTATCAATTTGCTTGGCACCTGGCACTAAGGGGAGCACCCAGTGATGACTGGGACCCCTTACGGGCACCTGCAGCTCTTTCCAGGCCTGTCCCTGTAGCTGGATGCCAGTGTTGTGCAGCAGCAGTGGATCTCCCACCTGTCTGCCTCCAAAATCTACATTTCCGTGTTCCTGTCACTGGCCTGGAACTTAACAGGCAAGATTCTGTCAAAACCTGAAAGGTTAGTAGCGAAAATTTGCAGTGTGCTTAGGAAGGCACTGTTCTTCATTGCCACTGACAACCTCGCACGCTCTCCTCCTTCCCGGGCTGTGAGGGGTCTGTCGTGGGGACGGGCTCGGTGCTGGAGGGCAGCCTGGTCCCAGCCCCAGCACCACCACCAGGGCACAGCCGCTGCCTGCCGCACGCCCCCTCCCGCAGCCCTGCTGCTCCCCGCATCCACAGCAGGACGCTAAGGCATCGAGGCAAACACTTGGTGCAACACAGCCACAACTTGTGGGCTGGGAAGCACAATCCCAGGCAGCAGCACGCTGACAAGTCGTCCTCGCTCTGCACAAAGCTGAGTGAAGCCATCGGTGTTGACAAGGCAGGCTCCGGATTTACAGGCAGCTTGTAAGAGTTCTGAATTCAAAACCCTGTGAAATACCTTCTGAAGATGAACACGTTTTGCCGAGATGGAAAGTGGTGCCTGACAGAGTGATGGGTTCCTGGATAACTTGGAAGCCGATTTCACATGAGAATGAGATCTAAGACAACTTAAGACCCTTGAAATGAGTTTCAGAGAAGGCAGTGCAGAGGCTCTGCAGGTGTCAGTGTACAGAGCTCTTCCCGTGCAGCTCTGCCGGCCCCAGCTGGGGCAGGAATCCTGGAGCAGGGGCGAGCAGGGACCAGCCCTCGCCTTCGGACGTGGCAGATGATGATCAGCTGGGCACGGTTATGGAGGAAAAGATTGAGACCTTATGTCTGAACAAAAAAAAGGCTGATGTAGTCAAAACAGTGCAGCAGAAAGCTGGCCTCTGTATTTGGAACAGAAATTAGGAGTTATCAGAGGAAATTGGTGCCAAGCTAGCTGTAGCAAAACCAGATTCAAGGAAAGCTTGGAGCATGGATCATCAGGTATCAGTGCTGGATTAGCATAGCAATAACAACTGTGGGGATGAACGCATTTCTTATAGATTTGAAAGACCACAGTCCTCCTGTGACAACTCCTATCTCATATCTGCAGTCACAACATTGACTTAATATAAAATAAATCATGAATCTTTCCTTCTAGACAGCCTGGTGGATCAAGAGAGGGAAAAAAAAAAAAAAAAAAAAAAAAAAAAAAAAAAAAAAAAAGCAGCTATTCATTACTATTTGTGAGAAATATTAAATAGTCATATTAATGGCTGTGATATCTTCTCTAACGTTGGTAAGCTTCATTTACCATGATTAGCAAAGACGTTATCAAGAGACACTTAATCCTGCCTCTGGTTTCCAGTGCAGGCCGCCACAGTGCATTGTGGCAAATGAGCCAAAGCAAAAACAATCACCCTCCTTTCTGCCTTCCTCCTTGCTCACGTAGGATTTTGTGCACCGAGTCCCAGCTCATGCACTGGGGGGTGCCCCCGGCAGCTGGCTGGGCACGGAGCCTCCCTTGGTACCCCCCTGGTGCCCTGGGTGCCTCCTGGCCCTGCCACCCATCCTGGCTGCTCGCTGTGCCTGTGGGCCCCTGCTCATTGTGATGTCAGAAGCCTCTCCAGGAGACTGAGGTCTTATACGTTATGTAAAAATCTGTCTTCTCCATCAGAAAATTTACTTAGAGTTTAAAACAAGTGAATAAACAAACCTCAGACTGTAAAATGGAAGGAAAGTGAAAGCTGAAAATGCAAGGAGTATATAATAAGGTGTGTTTCAGTCCCTATTTTGTGTTTCATTTTTTGTGTTAGAAACACCTGAATGGGGCAGAGTAGTAGAAGTTCTTTATGTAAAATATAAAAACAGTCATACAAGAGGGAAGTGATGGTGTTGACCCTCAAAAGAAAAACAGGCTTAAAACTCTTCAGTAGCTGCTATTGAATACATGTATATGCATGGAACCTTTCAACAAGATAAGAAGAATAAAAGCAAAATTGAAAACCAAAACTGTTTACTGATGGCTACATTTTTATGACAGTTCAACACCTCTCTTCCACAGTTTTTAACAGATCTGTACATAGCTATACACACCTACTTAACCCTATTCATCTCTACCATTTAATCTGGGAAGAAAAAAAAATGTACTTATTTGAAGAGTGTGAAACAAAACAAAACAAAAATGGGGGAAATAAATAGGGAAAAACATTAGGAGATAGTGGATACAAAAAAGGAATGAAAATTTGCTGCTATTCTAAACAATGGTGGTCTGACACTGGGCAGAAATCCCAGTCTCTCTGACAAAATAGGACATAAAAATGAAGGAGAAAATTGAAATAACAGCCCACAGGTTCTGAAATTGCACTTATCTTTGTAGTATTTGCTAATATTACTTGCAGACAATGCAAAAGGGTAAAAACTAAGATTGCATAATGTACTGAGTAGTCTTCTTCTTGAAAGTAGGAAGAAACATAAAATCCAGCACAATCAATGCAATTCAGGAAACAGCAGTCAGAATAACACTGTAACCATGGCCAAGCCCCAGTTTTGTTCAAAAATTTACAGAAAAGCATCAATAGCAGGGAAGAAAACAAAGAGGTTGGCACTATGCCTCTCCACATGTCAACCCTATTGAAACCAAGTTAGAGACCCTTTCAGACAGAATCAGCATGCCCACAAGCCTGCGTTACCCCAGCCATTTATTGCAGGGCCAGTCATGTCTTCTGTAACAATAGGTTGACAGTGAATATCTGAGAACAAAAATAGCAGCTGCCCCCCAGCAGCATGTCTGCTCACCTCTGATTGCAGGTCTTTTCACCAGTACCATGCCTGCAGGAGGATGGATGACCACTGGCCCTAAGCAGGATAAAAAATGCTTATTATTTCCTTTCAGACCGTGGCAGTCAGTGAAACTGAGTACAGAGACATATATGAAAGATCTTTGCATATAAAAGGCATTGTTTTCACTGGAATATGCATAGCACACAGCTGAAGCTTATGTCCCATAACCTCTTCAAGAGAACTTGCTAGTGAGGGTTACATTTGCAGTTTGGATTATAAAATCGTCATTTCCAGTTGAGAGGTAATAAAGAACACTAAATAAACTCATTTTTGGTGGGTTTAACCAGGTATAAACCAAAAGTCCAAGAGAGTTCACATTTAAGTTTAATTGTCATGGTTTGCCTTTTAGAGCAGCTTTTAGGTTCTGCTGGCTCCCTGTGCAAACCCACTCCAAGCCAAAGACCAGTGGGAGCTGCTCCAGGCCTGCCTTGGCCTGGCGTGGCCACCAAGGTGTGGGCCCCCATGGCCACCACCCCGTGTAGCACCCTGTGCCACCACCCCATGTAACACCCAGTGCCACCACCCCGTGTAGCACCCTGTGCCACCACCCCTTGTAACACCCAGTGCCACCACCCCGTGTAGCACCCTGTGCCACCATCCCGTGTAACACCCAGTGCCACCACCCCAAGTAACGCCCAGTGCCACCGCGCCGTGCAGCACCACCAGCCCCTGGGCTTGTTCCCTTCTACATGATCCGGTGGTGGCTGCAAAGGCTGGGTCCCTCTCAGGAGTGTTTCCTGTCTTTCCCCTTTTCCCTCCATCTCGCTTTCTTTTCAAAGGGTACCAAGAAATTAGAACACCCCCCATACCTCCAGCCTTATTTCTTCCTCCAGACCTACGCAAGGTTTTGGCTTTCCACTCAATAGTACTTTTTGCAAATCTCAGGCCAGCTATAGCATTGATACCGGGGTGATAATGGCCTTGGTAAAGCATGGAGAAAAGCCTTACGAAATGAGCTGAACATGATCATGTGTGAGATGGACCAGACTCCAACAAGGTCTGCTCACAGAATCCAATGCCAGTATTTGTCTGTTTTCTTTAAAACAGTTCCAGGGAGATGCTCTAAACTGTCACCTCATATGAGACCAAAGGAAGGAAAATTCATTGCTAATAATTAAAGAAAGAAAACTATTAAATGCAGTTACTGTTCAGTGGAGGAAACATCCACCCTGACACTTAAAAGGAAAGGATGGAAGCTCTTCCTGCATGAGGAAATCCTCCTCATTAAATGATCTGCAGAGAGCAGCTCCTTAAATAAAGCTGGAAATAATCAAAGAAGGAAGAGAAATGGCAGTCATCCAACAAGGACTCACAGAAGTGGAACAAAGGACCAGTGACCTGGAACAGCACACAAAAGAAATGAAACTCATATTTTAAAGGCAGCATCCCCAGCAGCCGCTTAAGAACAGTTGTTCACAGTGTTTCGGTGTACTTCATTGAGCACTTTAAAGATCACCACTTGAATTGTGCACTTCAAGTGCATTATCAGATAAATGTAGCCTTTCGCCTGCCTACGTGAATGACTCTGCAGACACGCTTGCGTTCTGTGACTGTCGGCTGTCCGTGCGTGTTTGGAAGCTGCGGGGCTGGCGAGTGCCTCTGCCTTTTCGCTCTGCTCTTCACCTCGGCCACGCGACGTTGGCTTCCTCAGACGGGGCACTCATCACCTGCAGCTGCATGCGGGCTGCAAAACTGCCTGCTGCCCCGGGCTGGCCCCGAGGGATGGGGGCACACACGGCCCCACAGGCATCCAGCCCCACGCTGCTGCTGAGCCCCGAGCCCCCAGCCCCCAGCCGGGTCCCCTGCGTGCCTGGGAGCACGGCGCGCCCCGGTGCTGCTCTGCCTGCTCCTGCCCGGAGCCCCTCCAAGCTGTGCCATCCCGCAGGGCAGCTGGTGGCTCCCTGGGGTCAAACAAGTGCTTCTCACCCTTCCTAACTGGCTTCCAGGTGGAGGTGGGCTGTTCAGCATCTGAAAAAAATAAAAAAATGGTCAGCCCAAATAGCTTCTGCACCTGAGAAGGAAACCTAATGGAGTTATATAAGTACAGGTAGGATGACCTGCTAAGCGATGGATCATTTATTCCATCTACAGTGAACTTTTCAGAATATTTTATGTTGTTCAACGTTTCAGCTATAATTTTTGCTTTAAGAGAGAAGAAAAAAAAAATCTGCCTTTCCTACCACCACCGTATCTTCATGCCTGTTTAAATGCTGAAGGGAATATAAGTATGTTATTTCATACATAGTACTAATATAAAATAATCCCATCATTCATAGCCAGTAGTCCTTGCCTAAAACCAAAAAATATTCTTCCCTGGTATTGCATTTAAATTGCAAGCATTAGTTCAGGAAATGGTCATCTGCACAGGAAAGTAAAATAATATATCTTACTTTCTGAATAAGCTTCTCCTTGGATGCTGGGCTTTCACCTCTACACTCTTCAGATCACTAAAGTGAATGTGATGGCCTCAGCACTTTTAACATTACACCAGGTTTCTACTATCCAAACTATCCCCAAGCTCAGCAAAATTTGTAATGATTGTCATTCTCCATTTCATAAAGGTTCAAGACAAAATGAGATTGAGTCTGAGTTATTGTCTCAAGAGCCTGTTCAGGACATGTTAAAAGAGAGCAGCAGGGCGTTTGAAGCACTGCTGTTTCTCTCGACATTTCCTCATATTCATAAACTATAGCCTTCGCTTTCCAGTCCTATCAATCTTTCATCTCTCTCAAGTAATAAATTAATCCTATTAAAAAAAATGTCAATTAAACTGGTCAATTTTCTGACGGTATTAGAAAGTACTTGATATCTTTTCTGCCCTTTAATTTTATGAAATAGGAAAGAATAATCCTGCAAAAAATAAAGCCCCTCCAACTATAAGCTTATCTGTAAAATATTCATTTTTAATTATGTTATGTTGAAACAAAATCTTTTTCTCTTTTTGTAAACAGAAAGGAGATTATGTTTGGACTACTTTAAAAAAAAAAAAAAAAAAAAAAAAAAAAAAAAAAAAAAGAGGTGCTAATGCAAAAATAAGCCTGCAAAGACGCAGATGATAGGGAAATTGCTAATTGGAATTTCCTGCTGCGGTGACTTGAAATTATGACCTAGGGAATCATTGTGACTGCATAGCCATACATGTTTGGTCTATGACTGCATGTCTGTGACCCACATAGTCATTGTCCTGTGTAGTCATAAGCGCTGTGCCCCCACCTCTCTGAAATACCTCCTGGTTTGGGGACCCCACCACTTCCCTGGGCAGCTCGCTCTGATCCTCGAGCTCCGATCCTGGAGGGATGTGTGCCTGCCCGTGGGTGCTCCCCAGCTGCCTGCACCGAGGTGCCAGGGATGGCCACAGGACACTGCTGCCCGTGGGTACCCCTGGTACACCCCATATCTCGGGGACAGCACTGTCATGAGAGTGCAGGCTGCCCCGATGGGGGACGATGCCGTGGCAGTGGTGTCCCCGCGGTGCTGCCCCAGACTCAGGCAGCTGAAGGCAGTGTTTGTGCTGCAGCTGTACAGAGGCTTAAAGAAGCAATATTAGCAGCTGGCAATTAAGTGACAGAGAGGATTAGGACATCAAATGGAGGTTGAACTGCAAAAGCAGCAGGACAAGAAATGAAAACAGGCCTTAATTTAAGTGTATTACAAAGCGAGGTGTTCACGTCTGTATTTATGTGACTGCAACCCAGTCCCAGGGGAGCTAGTCTTCCCATCGACTTTTCTCAATAACTCCTTGTTAAATATTTTTTTAATAAAACCTTGTTTAAAAAGTACCACAGTGTTGACTGGCCTTATAGTTCTCTGCCTACTCTCCAGAGTTATTTTCTAGACACTGAGTTTTTGTGCTAAATAAAGCAGTAGGTACCTCCATCTCTTTGCTGAATATCAACCAACAACATTATGCAGGCCATTTCTGGATGCATTTAATGTGAATCTGGACAAGTTCAACAAGAAAGATCTTCTGTGCATCCAGGTCCTGGAGCACTACTTGCTGGAGTCTCTCTGGAAGCAACACAGCACTGTCTAATGATATCCTTTCACGTGCAAGTTACTGGTATTTAGGTAATACATCTTGCTGCAGCTGTAAATCTTTTTCTCTTTTCTTTTGAAACGCTTCCATAGTGAGCATCTTTAACAGCATGGGACTCATCTTCCATGATCTCGTATGGGTAAGATGTTTAAAAAAAATCAGATTTAACAGCATTAGCAGAGAGGTAGTCATATTAATAAAACCAGAGGAACTAAATCAAGGATTATTTTTATCTGGCCAAGATGTTTATTTTAAAATGCTCTTCAACAGGAAAAGCACAGAATTACATCATCACTAAATGGTAGTGCTACAATTACAGAAAGCAGAAAAATCAAAGAAGGTACCATTTGAGAACAAATACAGCAAAACAACCCAAATACTGAACAACTCATTCTGAGGAGCTGCTACCGGAAACTAAACTTCAGGTTCTAGCCAACGTTTCTTTGTGGAATTCCCCTGAATTCCAAAATCCTCACGCTCTGCAGCGAGAGGTCTGGGGCCATCCGCGTGCTGGTCGGGGGGTGGGGAAGCGAAGGCCCCGACAGAGAGGCCTGGTTTCACCCCAAAATCAGCCTGGCCTGCAGCAGAGGGCTAGGCACAGGCCGCTGCAGGTCTCTCTGGCTTTCATCGCTCCATCAGAGTATTCTGTGAGTGAATTGAGAATGCTGACAACATAGAAAGCATCCCAGGAAATAAATGTACAATTTCGTGGGTTATTACAGATATTTTCTTCTCAATATGATTTATGGGCCAACTTGGTTTGCCAGCCTGGTACTGCTTCACCTCAATATAAAGCTGTGTAGCACATGCAGAGCACTGCCTAAACCCAAAATGATGAATGCAGGACTAGGTCCTGAATACAGGATCACTGCACCATTGTGCTCCAAGAAAGTGATGGTTTGTTTGTTGTATGCCAAGAAATAGTGGTTTGTTTGTTGTACACCAAGAAATAGTGATGGTTTGTTTGTTGTACACCAAGAAATAGTGATGGTTTGTTTGTTGTGCATGGATTGAATAGCGGCACTGCAAGAGTTCGAGGGATCTCTTTGAAGTTACTCAAAGTGTTTTGGTTTTGTTTTATTTTAAGTTACTGGAGTTCAGTTTTGTCCCTGAACTCACATTTATTTTTGTGCAGACAGATCTTACTTCAGCTGAATGTGTTTATGTGATCCCTCTGTAAAGACATAAACAGAAACCCGCATTTCTGTGGAGCTGCCCTGCACTGAGTTAAGCAGCGAATGGGTCAGCACCTGACTGTTTCAAAAGGATGGAAATAAAGTGGGGATGAACAAGCCAGCTCTCTTCAGCTCTGAAGTCATCAAGCTACCTAACAGCTAAGAGAGAGGAGACTTCGAATAAAGGAAAAGAACACAGCAAACCAACCTTGAGTAAGAAACTCACACTGCACAAGGGATTTGGCCATTCGCCACAGGCGTAACACCTGACATGGTGCAGTGTGGCACCCAGGGGCTGGGGAGCTGCCCTTGAACGTCCATTGCAGGTTTTTCCTGGTGGTACCTGGGCTAATGGCAGAGGTGACACCGGCCAGTGCTGGCTGTCAGAGGTGCCAGTGTCCCCACCATGAGGCCACCGTGTGCCCCGGCAGGGTGCTGTGCTCTGTGCCCTGCAGTGCTGACCGCAACCACCGCCTGCTGCTCTGCGGGTTGTGCCAGGCGCTGAACGCGTGCCTCTGCAGGCGAAGGGATTGGTTTGGTTTTGTACAGCCCTGTTTTATGGCGAGCCAGACTCTGCCACGCGGCACACAATGCAGCGCTGCCTTGGCACGGGGCAGCCCGAGCCCTCGTACGGTGCCACCCACGGCTGAGACCCCCAGCCAGGAGCTGGGGTGGCCCAAGGGCCTGCAGAAAAAAATCAAATTTCTTTTCAGGCACTGGCCTTGCCAAGATGGAAAAAAAAAAAAAAAGTCAAAACAGCTTCTGAAATGAAAATGCACCTGTATTCACCAGTGTCCCTTTCCAACAGAAAATACCTCCTGGCTCTAAGATCCCTTTTCTGATTAAAGTTTTTGAAACTGGCACATTCATGTAATACCTTTTGATGAAATCCCATTCTCCAGTGAAATTGTTATACTGGATCACTTCCAGCCAACACTTGCACAAAGACTGTTAATCAGGTTCAGGAGAATATATAGTGACTACAAAACCAGCATTGAGCCACCTATGGTAGGCAGTCCAAATTTCACAGTTCACAGAAAACAAACTCTTGAGAGCAGAACTACAAATATATAAAAACAGAAGATCTTGAAAGTTAGACCTTCAGTGATTACCTTCAGATTTCTCTGCTGTCAGACCAACGCCAGGTGACCAAGGCTTTTATTCACAGAAATACAGGCTGAAATCCACCCTGTCCTGTGTTAACAGGCAAAATTAATTAACACCTGCACTCCTGGGCTGAAGCCCTGTCTGGCTCCCCCACGCTCCCTCTGCTGTGCAGAGGTGGAGGAACGTGCCCCCTGTCCTCCTCAGAGCCTTGCTTTGCCTCCCAGCAGGACTGGGCCATGGCTGAACCTGCAAAGCCCAGCACCGCCGGCTGCTCTGCCAGGAGGTGGCACGGGACGGGACACCACCGCTGGGGTCACCCGGTGGTGCGGGGGGGCCCTCAGCGGGACACCAGCACCCGCACCCATGTCCTGCTGCTGGGCATTGCCACCCTGCGCCCCGCGCCTGCCCTGGCATCTGGAAACAAGCCCAGGAGCAGCTGAGAAGCATGGGCAATCATCTCGAGCATTTAAGCCTTAACGTGGCATTTCAATCACATTTCTGGCCGCTGCTGAAGAAGGAAAGCTCCCAAACTTGTCATCAGTGGGCTCACAGATACGGCAGCTTGCAACTGGCCATCAGGCGGAAGGTGCACGACCGGCTGTGCAATTACAGCTGAGCTGTAGCGGAATGTGATAACTCGTTTTGAGCTGCCTCAAAATTATAATTATTGTGGGCAGAGATTGATTTCAGTCAGTGGCATGTTATTAGGCTGTCTCAGCTGGATGCCTGTCCCTTCTCCTGCTGGAGCACTGGTATCTACATCTCTCCTAAATTTAGATTAAGGTCTAAACAGGGAATAGAAAACTTGGAATTGCATACAAGAAAGTGGGTTTTAAGGAAAAGAAACACTAGATCATGAGCTGAAAAGATCTGCAGGGAGTTAAAGTGCTGCATGGCATCTCCACACCCCTGCCCCAGCACCGTTGCTGTCCTCGGGCCGGCTGTGGGGGCTGTGAAATGTGGGGCAATGAAACAGAGCGGGTGCAAGACCCCGCGCCTGGGGGAGGCGGCCAAACTGTCAGGTTGTCTTCCCTACAAATGATCGGTTCCTTGCTGGTAAATGGATCGGAATGGCTTTGACACTGCTGACAAACGGCGTATGCCAGAAAACATGAAGATTGATGCACGGCTCTACCTTAAACTAAACATGTAACACTGATGTTAATTCGCTGGTAGGCTCTCAAACCTGGATCTCATCAGCATATATAATTAAACACGTTGCTTCATGAATTTTACAAATATGGCACAAAGTTGCTAATGGACTGTCTTAAATTCTATTAACATCCATTTAATCTCTTTGGTTTCTCTTTAAATATGTGCTTAAAATTCTAATCACTGCAAAAGATTTTAATAAAACACAATGTTAATGAAATATGTAAAAGAACTATTGAAATTAAGAATTCTTCAGAAAACTGGAAAATAAAAAAAAATAAAAAAAATAAAAAAAAAAAGAAGAAGAAAGAAAGAAAAAGGAAACATGCTAAGCTAAAATGGCATATTAAATATAGCCAGTGAGTTATTTAAAGACTAAGGAAAAGTGCACATGTGTTCTAGGATGGCATGATTTCAAAAGGCTCTTTTTTTGTATTAAATATTAGTTATTGGAATTAATTATGGGATTAAGCTTTGAATTCTTTCCAGCTATACCCTTTGGTTTTTCCTTGCTCTGCAGCACTTCTCACCACAGTGTGGCCACGCTGTTCCAGTCCAGCCCCTGCCGTGCCCATACCTCGCTGCCTGGCCACAGGCAACCACATCACTGAATCCTGCTCAAGTGTCCCTCAAGCTTTTGTTGTGGTCACAGTCTATGTTTTTCAGCTGCTTGTTATGTTTAGCCTGTTAAAAATAAATAAATAAATAAATAAATAAATGGGGGGGGGGGGGGGGGGGAAGAGAGAGAGAGGAAAAAAAAAAAAAAAAAAAGAAAAGAAAAAAAAGCTGTTTTACTCAGTTGTTTTCACTGAGTTACCCAACAGAGAACAGATTCCTTCCCTTTCACTTTACTACCCAACAAATAGCAATGAAAGCCACGGCCTGGGAGATCAAAGGCAGTTCAGCTCAGGTCAGCTTTGGGGACTAAGTAGAAGCTGGATCTTCTGCAAAGTCTTTCACAAAAGTACAGTCACCAGAAATTGCCAGACGCATTCATGGAATGAACTCGTCACAGCGCACACCTCCGGAGCATGGCTCTGCTCGTGCCTCAAGCTTCCCTGGTGCCTAGGTGAAAAGGCCCCTTCCTGCAATACAGAGGCACATGCATATCCCTAATCACCAATGACCTCCACAAGTAACAGTACACAACATGTTTAGCAGGTAGAAACAACATTTATTTTCCCCTTTTCCTTTGTCCTGGAGCTATCCCTGGCTCCCCACGTTCCCTCTGCTGTGGCCTGGAGGCAGGTACTGTTCCATACACCAAGAACCAAGTGGTTCAATTCTACCATGCCAGACTAGATCCACCTCCAGGTCAGCCCACAGAGCACCCAGTGGCCTCAGCACACTCGGCTCCCCCACCTCCCGCTGACGGAGGCTCAGCTCCAGCTTCCCCACACAGCCCAGCAGCCCTGCGACCAGCCCTGGTGCCAGCAGCACGTGCAGGGCCTGAGGGCACAGCCCCGCACAGGCACTTGCTCTCAGCACCCTTTGGGCTGGAAGAGCCCTGCCTTCCTGCCTTCCTGCCTGCCTGCCTGCCTCCCTCTGGCACAGGCCCAGCAGCAGAGGGCTGGCAGGGAGAAGGCGAGTTTTGTTGTAAGAGCACCGAGCAATGCAGTCCTCCCTCCTCCTCCCCAGCCCACGATATTCACCTGTCTATTCAAGCAGGCACTGCACATCGTGTCTGCCTGTGAAAGACCTACAGAAACCTCTGCTCAGTCAAGAAATAAATGATATCCCACGTAAACCATGGCGCCCAGCTGAAATCCAGCTGTATTCTGTCCATGAAACAGCTCAAAGTACAGCTCTGCTCTGTGTGCACAGAGCGGATGCTCCTGAGCGAAATGTCAGATTGCCATGATTAAAAACAAGAGGATGTTTTCTGGTAAGGATGTGATTGCTTATTAACCAACTGGGGAGCTGCTGACGTGCTGCTGCCCCGGACGCACGCAGAGCGATGGCGATGGCGAGCGCCTGTCCCTGGCAGAGGCGCCCTGGCCGCGGTCAGTGCTGCCGGGGGGCAGCAGGAACGGGAACCGGGGGGAATGTGGCTCATGGGGTTTGCCAGACCCTCTGAGGGTCCCCTCTGCCCACACCCCCTGCACAGCCCAGGGCATGAGTGCTCCCTGGGACAAAGCTGCTGCAAAAGAGAGGCCCAGCACCATCCCGGAGCTCACGTCTCCAGCTGTGCACACAGAGCAAACACGCAGCTGTTCCTGTGCTGTGCACGCATGGGGTCCCACGGAGATATTTTAAAACTCTCAGCATTGTGCAGCGCGGTGGGACACAGTGGCTGAAAAGAGCTAAAGGCTCACTGGGGGCTGAGCAAGAGGAATGACCTCTTTCAGTGGCACAGAGAGGAACTCAAAGAAATGGCCCTCCTAGGCACCGCTGAGTGAGGCTACAGCCCTTCTGGTTTTATTCTGTTGGGTTTTGGTTTGAAGCTGTTCAGTGACCAGAACCCAAAGGAGATTCAGACACAAAGAGGCAAAAGACAGTGAGTAGTTTGGCTACTCACGTTGAGATTCACAAGGTGGCTTTGAGAAAGCACCCATTACTTCTCTACACCTTTTTACCTTTTTCTTTTATGTAAAAACACAGTTTCTTTTTGTTTTAAAGAGGAAGACTGGTTCTGCCTCTCACTAGATGTGGTTGGCACGTGCCCAGGGTCTGGCAGTGGCTCAGAGGGGCTGCATCCCGGCACTGGGACCAGGAGCCTGGCACAGAGCGAGCGTGCCCCCTCCTCACTGTCCTCTGATGACTGTTTGTGGGGTTTGCAAGAGACTGAACAGCCGCGGCAGGAGGGCCGTGAGTCACTGCCACAGCTAGCTGGCTTCAGGGCTCTCCTACCAGCACGGGGAGACTGCCACGATGTATTTCAGAGTGTGCATTTGATATAAACTTGTTTCTGAACTTATCATCGCTACATTAGCATTTTAATGCCAAAATAAGCTTGTGCTTACAGTGATACTCTGCCATGTTATAATATAACTTGTCTGTGTTACATAAGTAGTTGGTACTCATTCTTCGATTTATTGATTGGGGTTTGTTCTTCTTGAAAAAAATGTACTCGTGTTGTGGAAATCTGTGCAATGCAGGGGGGCACGGGAGGAGGAAAGCCAGAGCCTGGTTCCTAGTGGGAGGAGAGCTAACCTTTTACTGGCATGGCATTAGCATGGCAGAACAAATGATGTTCCATAAACACAAAACTGTCACACATAATTCCAGAGCAAGCAATGAACAAAACAGAAAATGAGAATGACCTGCCTTTTGAAAAATTTCTTTTGTTTCCCGCAGATAAATTGCATTCATCAGCACGCGGGGTACCAAGAGGTGGTGAGAGTTATGGACCGCAATTTGCATAACATCCACCTCTCAGCCCGTGTAAACCTGTACCTCTGGGGCCGTAAACTGAACACAAAGGCACAGGACAGGCGGGAGAAATACAGCAAGTGTAGCATTCTTGTAAACGCTGCCATAGCTCAAGCCTAGACAGAACATCAGTGTTGTAAGTCTTGCGGCACGGCAGGGAACGCCGTCCCGCAGCATTTCCCATCACAAAGCTCTCCCACAGGCAGCACGCGATGCAGTGCCCAGCCCCTGCAGGCACCCCCGGGGCACTCGGGAGAGCACAGCCCTGCCTCTCACCCGCTCACCAGGGAAGAAACTGCGTGCACAGAGCCACAGAGAGCTGTATGGAACAGCTAAGGAGAGCTGTGCAGGAAAACCTCCAAACCCTGCATTAAACCCAAATCAAAGTGACTGAAATGAGAACATTTGGAGTGGGGGATGACTCAGAGCG
The DNA here is from genome assembly GCF_964211825.1 of Aythya ferina. Taxonomy (NCBI): domain Eukaryota; kingdom Metazoa; phylum Chordata; class Aves; order Anseriformes; family Anatidae; genus Aythya; species Aythya ferina. The sequence goes on from NC_140301.1 coordinate 64,958,115, forward strand.
GGTAGTGTGCTGTGCAGAAATTTGAAGGTTGCATTTGCATCTCACAGGATTTTCCAGGAATATTCATCCCATGTCCTTTAGTTTAATTATTATTAGTAGCATTTGTACTGACCATTTTGCAGACTGCAGATGAAAAAAAATGTTGAAATATCAGAATACACTGGAGAATAAAAATTCAAGGTTTTCCTCATTTCAATGCAGTTTTAGATAAATGTTAGCAACAACATTGGAAGACCAATAATGACAATAGCATAGTGACTGCTTTCTGATTTTTGCATGATTTGTCCTACGCTTTAACCAGTAATTTATTTTTTACTCCAGTTATTTGTTTGTTACTTTCAATGCAATAACATCCCTGTGTTTGAGCACAAGCAGAAGTGCTGAAGCTCAAAGACAAATTCTTTGGTCTCTGTCTGCCTGAAGAATGTCCCATTTTTTGTTGTTGTTTTGTTTTGTAAACAGGCAGATTCACATCATTAAATTAATCCTGGAATGCACTTCTCAGTGAGGAACCACTACTTTGCTGGTGAGTGAAAAGGGAACATTTTTAAGACTCACTTTTCAAAATGTGTAACAAAGTAATAATTGCATAGTAGCATTTCTAGTAGACAGAAATGGGTCATTTCATGCACAATTTGCGATATGCAAAAGTCAATACATATCATTAACATGAGCTGAGCATGAAAAACTTATCTGTATTATTAAAACAGATTGCATGAGTAGCTAGTGCAAGCATCAGTGAAGTATTGAAGAGGCTGTGAAAACTGCCCTCTTGCATATATTCAAATTCCACATTTTTTTTACACACTCATTCCCAATACTGGGTGTGCATTAACAGCAAAGCTGCCACAAACACAGTTTGATCCTGGTTGTTTCAGGTCGTATTTAAAGCTATACCATGCACTGCCCTCATTATAAAACATCGCAGTTCTCCATAAGTGCAGTGCAGTACACGCAGTCCCTACAGTGGATCATAAGATTTATACTTCAGGGCTGGGCACTGCCACACATATGAGCAAGCCTGGGTCACCGGCATTCCCCCTGCCACATTCACTCAGCCCCAGGGTTGAATTCGGAGCTCACGGCAGGAGCACACTTGGCTCAGGGCACAGCAAAGCTGCTCGTCAGCCCTCATTAGCTTGCAAAAAGTAGTTAGTACTAACCTGGCCCTTCTGCTAAAACAAGGTGTGAATGAGAGAGAAAAAAGGTTAATGCAAAGTCTCGTTTTCCCCACTGCATTTATCAGTACAAGAAGTGCCTTGTATGTGCAGACCACAGCAGTGCCAAGTGGTGTTGAGCAAAAAGGAGCAGAGCAGGAGAAGCCCCTGTCGAAGCCCTAGCCCTTACTTTGCTCCAGCTCTTGCACTGGTTCCTGACTGAAGGGAGGACCCGGGAGGAGCAGACGCCTGCTGCAGGGCTGTGCGGGCCCACGCCATGCAGGGCAGGGGGGCAGGATGTGCCTGGATGGCACCACCGTGCCCCGACAGCCGTGCTCCCTGTGCAATCAGCTCCCTACTCCTGCCCCATGACAGTGCACTGAGACCTGGAGGCTCCAGCCAGCATGGGCTGTGTGCCAGAGGGACCGTGCTTTGACTTGGAAAATTGAGCCAGTGGGTTGGAGTTCAGCGAGTCAGAGCAGGCCCAGGAACCAGGCGGGATGCTCTCTGCTCCCTTGACAGCTTTTGGCAGCATTTTCAAGGCTGACACTTGCTGGGCTGAGAAAACAAACCCCTAAGCACGTGCAGCAGCCCCGGGCAGCTAAGGGTTTCCGTGGGGCACAGCCGGCAGCCCAGCTGCCCCACCGGCCCGTGGGCAGCGTGAGCGGTGCTGAGCTGGGCTGGGGACCTGAGCAGCAGAGCAGCCGTGCTGCGGATGGGCACGGGAGGTGGCACACTGTGGGGGCTATGTGAAGTGCTGACTGCCAATAAATGACACGAGGCAATCATAAAAACTTGCAGAGTATGAATTACTGAAACAATACGGCTTTTCTTGCTCAGACACACAATTTATTAAGCAAATGTTGCCGGCTGATATTTTGCTGTATCTACTATTGCAATCAGCCATATGGGAGGAAATCTGTAAATTATGTTATAGCAATTAAAACATACTTATACAGTTTGTACAAAATTGTTGAATGAATTATGCTACAGGAAGCAAATGCACTAAGCCAAACAATAGAACTTCATGAATATTTAATTCTTATAATTTATTTAAACTTGTAAAGATATAGCATACGATAACCTTCAGAACACCAATTAAGATGAAGCATTAGATCTCTTAACAATCTTGTTTAGTTTTAAGAGATTCAGTAAATTATCTTGCTGTAATTAATTTGTTATCCAAACAAATAGGAGAAGGGGTCCAAGGACCGGACTACCACCACCTTCTCAGCGAGGTGAGCACATGGGGCACTCCCAGGCTGGGCTGTGAGCCCGGGCTGGTGTCAGCCAAGCCACGCGGAGCTGCATGGGCTGCTCACCGGGGACAAACTCCCCCACCTTGCAGTTTGCAGGCTGTTGATAACATTTTTGCTTTTAAAAAATATCAAGCCCCTACTGAAATTGTCTTTTCCCTGAAAATTCCTTGTCTTGTTATCATCCTTCAGGACTCCTGGTGCAGCATTTTGGTTACGTGGGCTGTTGCTAAAGGCACTGCCTCTGGCCTGCTGCAGGGCACTGGTTCGGGTGTGTGGGCACAAAAAGGACTTCCCTGTGGGAGGCAGGCAGAGCACGGGCCCCGCTCCCTCCCGTGGTGAGAGCAGGATGCCTGCAGCCGGCAGAGCAGAGCCTCAGGGCCCAGCATGAACCCTGCAGCCTCTTCCTGACAGCACCCAGCGCCTGAGGCCCCACGGGATCAGCCACGTCCCCGAGCCATCCTGGCGAAGAAGGGACAAGCACAGACAGGGCAGGGACCGGCCCTCTGCGTGACCGTGGGTGCTGCAGTGCTTTTCTGTCTGGCCGCTTCTCCCCACCACCGCCAGCTCCAGCAGAGCTGTCTGTGTGCAGGAAAACTGGCTGTTACACCCAAAACGCTGCAGACTCCTGCTCATTGTGCTCATCCTTTACAGCCGTGAACAGTGGCATGGTGCTGAGGACATCAGAAATGTATCTGCGTAGCGGAGGATGGAGACTTCCCAGTAAGTCAGATCTCTGGGCAAAGACCTCAGGAAGGGTCGGATTCCTCAGCAGACTCTGCCAAGAGCTTTGTACCCTGCGGCCTTGAAAAAAGGCTTATTATGGTGATACCGGAGGGAGCCTCACAAAACTGCTCTAAAACACAGTCTCAGGCAGCTGGTCACTGCCAACATCAAGGTATCGAAACTCTCCTGGCTGCTGTGACTCCACAAAAAGACAGCAAAAGAGTGTGCTCCTCACCTTCCTTCATCTCTGTGTGCCTGCACATTGACAGGTGCTGAGCTAGGGAACAATGCTGCTGCTGCTTTAAATCAACCTGATGAAAACAACACTTGGATTTTTTTTCCAGTATTTTGATCAATAGTCGTTAAAGCTGTTAATAGGAGAACAAAAAGACCAAAACTGCAACTTGAGCATTTTCAGGCAATGTTTCTGAGTTCAAGGTCAAGCTGCCGGGACTTGCCAAAGCCCAGCATCCATCAGTCAGCTGTTAACACAGGTTAACAATGGTACGAGTACAACACTGAACCCAGACCAGCCCTCAACAAAGCAGGGGGACATGCAACTGCACCCGTGAGTCAAAACTGAGGACTGCATCCAGCTTAATGGACCCAAACCACTGAATATAGTGTGTGGAACAAATTAGCAGGAAGATAATGAAAAAGTGGTAATTTGTTTTCCTCTGTACAGCACACCTGAGTACCTGAGGTACTTAATGTGAGTGTGGTGGGGAGGAATGCTTTGGCTTTGTCTTGTTTCAGGGGTTGAGGTTGTTTTTGTATGGTTGCCTTTTTTTTTTTTTTTCACCAGTGACAGAATTGAAACATTAAAAGAACTGAAGGAATTATAGGTCTGCAATACAGAGCATTTACAGTCACTTTTCAGGGCCAATGTAATGGATTTCGGAGCTTTCACATTCATCACAAGCTGGGAAATCAAGTTTCTATTACAGACTTTACCCAAGAAAGGCATTAGCTACAGCTAATGCATCCTTTACTGTTTGCAGTATAATACCAGTTTGGTATATGAATGCTGAAAAACAGCGCATCATATTTGCAAGTAACAAACACAATCACACACTTCCCAGTGATACAGGCTCAGTTGCATGGCACAAGCTGCTGGCTGGTGGATCAGCCCAATGAATGTTGTCTCTGAACCGATCAATATTTATATTCTGTATCGTAGATGGAAAAGTTGTGGGGTTTTTTGATGTTTGAAAGTACTCATCTCTTGCTGTGTAAACACATAAATATATTTAATTGAAAGATGATTCTTTTTCTACAACGATAATTACCTGAACAAATAGTCAGTTTCTGCCAAACTAAGCCACCTAATGCTGTGACTATAGGCATTCGTTTCAATACCCATTTTTAAAATTTGCTGACCAAATAACTGAGACTCGTCAAGTCAGCAGTAGGCATTCGTACTGCAACCCTGTTGCCATTTGTCTTAGTTATCTCTCTTCAATAGGTAAAAAACAGAAGAGGAAAAAACATTGTATCTGTTAAATATTTGCTACTGAATTCAAAAATATAAATCTTTTTTTTATAGCCTAAAATCAAAACTGCAATTAACTATAGTTTAAAAACAGGCAAGCATCACGATATAAACCTGTTTATAGCTTGCACAAACATTAAATATCAAATGCAAACATACAAACCTTTTTATTTTGGCAAATGAACTAGCGAATGCTCTCACCAGTGAGCACAGACACCCGCGTGACTCCAAGTACCTTTACTTGCTAAATCTGGTCCCGTGCTTATTTCACCAGGCCTACATCAAGAAAGTGACTTCCATAGTCTACTACCTAGAGACTAAGTTGCCCCCAGGCAAGTTAGAAAACTACTTTGTTAAGATGTCACATCCATCCTCACAATGGATAGAAACACCATCATGCCCTAACTGGCTGCGATTTGAAGACTCCTGCCCCAGCCACAGGTGAGCTGCATGGTGCTGCCACCACAACTTAACTTCCTGCCAAGGAGCAGAAAAGAAGATTGAAAACCCTGGCAGACTGCCTTGAGCTTGTGGAAGGGAACAATAAAAGAGGTGTCGTCAGCAGGGTCTTGCTTATGTGCTTGAGGGAGAATTCAGCCTGACAGAAAGCGCTGCGTGGCTCACCTGAGCACCACCTCCCCTCAGAGGGGAGGCTTGAGGAGGGGAGAGGGGCCCAGCCTGGTCTGAGGCAAATGGCTTCATCGCCCCCTCGGGCCCAGGGGTTACTTGTCAGTGCTTTGAGGAAAAGCCTTGTCCCTGCTCCACAACAGGCTGAGGCTGCTGAGGAGCCTCTGAGGTTAGGAGCTGCAGGTCCTTGAGGGCTTTCTGGCTGATGCCTGGGAAGCAGCTCAGCCCATCCTCACCCCCAGACCTGGGTCTCTCCACAGGTGTGCCGGGCTGCTGCTTCCTCTGGGGGGATCCAGGCCCACGGCTCTCCCCTGCTGCCCCTTTCAGGTGGCTACCACAAAGCTCTTGGCAACCCTTTGAGGTACCAGGAGGTGGATGTCCAGCCCTCTCAACAGCCAGAGCCCTTGCTGCCTGCCGGGGGACACACCTTGGCTGTTCCCTGAGCAGTCTCGGTAGAGCTCCTCCACTGGCAGCCGAGGCTGGATGCCTCAGCCTGGAGCTGGAGACTCGGTTTTGGGAAACGGACTTGAAAATGGAGGAGCAGATTCCTTTCTGCTGAGGTGGCTGGCTCCTCACGGTAAGCAGCGGAGACCTGTGTAAGCCTGAGGGAGCACTGGGAAGTCCCTTGTGGAGCCTTTTAGTGTGCGCTCTGTGCTTCTGCTACACATACAGCTTCTGTCAGGGTCTGCAAGTGCCCTAAGCTCAACTCCCCAATGCCTTTCAGAGCAAGCCTCTGAAAAACAGATCTGGCAAAGCAGGGGACTCTGAGGAATGCATCATTAAAACATGGAATTTAAGTATGTTTCTGGATAAACTAGGCACAAGAGCCTTGGCTTTTCTAGAACACAGATCGAGTTTTCACAACTACAATATTTCTCTGTGGTTGGGGGGGATAAACTTATGCATGCCTTACTGATGTGAATGAATGCCCAGTTGTGCACTGAACTCTTATTGCTAATGTACTTATAGTTTTCCATACTTATACTTTTCCATTATAGTTTCGCATTTTCTGGAGTACACCAGAACACAGCTTTTTTTCAGAGCTACAGTGGAGAGCACAGCATTCCCAGCACTTGGAGTCAGACAGACTTTGCTTAGCGTGCAGGGAGGTGATGGATGAGGATGCTTTTTTTCAAACTGATCCCTAAATTAAAAAAAAAAAAAAAAAAAAAAAAAAAAAAAAAAAAAAAGGATTCTCTGTTCTTTATAGGGAAAGTGATTTACAGACCATTTCCTGCATCAGCTCAGATATAGGATGCCACCAACTATATTCTTCCTTTTCTTTCATTGTTGACCTTTTTCCTCTTGCCACCAATCTGAAATGAAATTTCACTTCTGATGACTTTTCTCTTCTCCTTTTGGGGTATAGGAGGAACAGCTTGTGTCATCCAAAGGCGAAATGCTCCCAGAGCATGCTTAATTCAATCCCATAGCAACATCTTTACTAAATGCTCCATGGTAATGACTTTGTTCTTAGTTAGATGCACTGATATGTAAAAAAGCAGAGAAGGGGGGGAGGGAGAGTGTGGAATACCTAATGCTGCGTTTCAGTATCATAGCTGATACAAGTATTATAAATCTTTTTGTAACTACATTAAAAAAAAAAAAACTCTTTCAAGCAGTAAATCAAGCTTGTTAGCCTCAAGTTTAATAAAGTTTCCAGTAATGAGTTTTCCAAATGTTAAACTTGTTATTCTATTCTTTTTGATTAAACTAAAATTGCTTTTCTGGCACAAAGCTGTCAGCATAAGATCACGAATGACACAGTTAACAAGTATTCCCATCTCCATGTGTCAGTTGACTTTCTCTGCATCAGGAGAAGACAAAATGGCTAAAGATGTAAGCAGGCTGATAATGGTACCAGGAGCCTCTCATTCAAGGCAACTCCCACATGAGAGCTGCCAAGAAGCCTCTGTGAAGGGGTCTGACAGACCTGGAGAAGGGGCCTCCACAGCACACGTGGCTGAGAGCTGCTCGCAGCCTTCCCTCTGTCCCAGCGCCCCGTCCTGAGGCTCTGGTTCAGTGCAAAAGGGTGGTAGCACACGATGCATTCGCAGAATTATTTTCAACGCATGACTCTGCGCTTTGAATGTACCTCCTACCTGCCGCAGATGGAGGCTGGATGTCTAGTGGCCACCCCCAGAGCCCATGGGACTTGCACAGTAACTCAGATTCAGCAAAGGTTGCCCAGAGTGTTAGCCTCTGCCAGGGCTGAGGGTGCATCGTGCACGTGTAGGTGCAGGATGAAAACTGAGCACTGCAAACCCCAGGAACCAAAACACCCACGTTACAAAGGGTGTGAGGTAAACCTGGAGCAGGTCAGGAGGGTGTTGCTTGAAGGGATGCTGGGGAAGTAGAGCCCGGCCAGGAGGAGCGAGCCCACCCTGCTGGTGCAGCCAGGTGCCAAGGGCAGCGCTGCTCCTGGGGGCCAGGTGCTGTCCGGGAGGGCACCAGCGCTCTGGTGGCCAACGGCCAGGGCAGGTGAGAGTCCAACACGTTTGGATTGCTTCTTGTTCAGAGATATTTCCAGCTGCTCTAAGGAAATGCAGCCTTACCATTTTGTGTCCACTCATGTTGAATTAGTTATTTTGTTGGGAAACGGGAACGTGTTCAGCAGTTCTGTGGACGAAGGTGGTTGCTGTGACTGTGAGGATGGAGGACAGGGTAAGGGTGCAGTGGATGGTGCTGGGCTGGAGTTGCTGTGAGGTGGGGAGGACAACGCCAGTCATGACTGCTGCATTGCTGAGGGTGAGCAGGATAGGACCCCATCAGCCTCCAATCACTACTGCAGAGCAGGAGCCCAGAGCTGAAAACTGCACTGACTGCAGAGGGCATGAGGGAAAACACAACTTGATCAGAGCCAACTCATGCCAGAGAAATACAGAGAATGAGATCCATACCCAGATTTACCTTGACAGTCAGATCAGCCCCCCTATCCTTTGTAGGCTCTGCAGGCCCAGAGATTTGGGTGAAAGCCTGTTTCCCAGCACACCGACCTGTGCTGCGGCTTAGCTGACACTGTCAGCTGATGGGAAGGCTTGGAGAGTCTGGTTGTTACTCCTATCAAAAGTATCCAGCAACTACTGCCCTGAGTTGGTTTACTGGTCCTGAATTTTAGAGAGGGGAAAAAAAATAAAATAACCCTTCCATTTAAATCACCTCTCAGAAAGACACCAGAAAGCATATGTTCAACAGCTTCTTGGTAATGCTGCTACCAACACCCTTAGGTATTGGAAAATACCACAGGGACTTTGATTGTGGCTAATACCTCTTGACGTGTAGCTGCAGACCTGAAGGAAGTGCTGAGTTATTTTGCGCCTTCCACATAAGGAAAAACATCTGATAAGTTGCTGGAACTGTCAGCTGGCAACAGACCCCGATACCAACCAAGTAATGTGGAAATCCAGCTTTACATGCTCCCCAGAAGCTCACCAAACCTGTGATAAGTTAGCACAGCACAAGCTTGTGCAGAGCCATGCTCCTGAAGGACCTTGATTAAAAAATAAATAAATTTAAAAAAAAAAAAGTCAGAGATGCTCAGAGTCACATGTTCACATGTTAAAAGCAAAAGCGTGTAAACCTGCCAGAAGGATGAGGAAGAAAAGAGATACTTAGAAGGGCTTTGAAGAAGAAATGTATGTGCAGTTGTCTGTACAAATAGCTAGAGAAATACTCAAACTAAGCAGAGAAAAAAACTTCAGGCAAAATTTTGAAATGCACTGAAATGCACTCAATGTCACAGGAACTGTATGCTTTTGGAAATGGTTCCTTGCATCCCTGGAGATGGGGTGATTGAGAAAACAATTATCCAATGCACAACCAAAGGAGGACTGCTGTTGCATAATAGCTGCTGTGACCTGCAAAAGTAATGGGGAAGCAGGTAGACAGCGCAGCCGGGAGCCCCCTGTCATCCTCACAGGAGATGTGAATCTCCAGTCTGCTAAAGCCAACAATAGTTCTGCTCAAATACGAGTTATTTTTTATCGTGTTACTGTTGTGCAACTACATACCTTCCCCATTCACTGACAATAGAAGGAATGTTTTTTCTTCTCTAACCCTTGATTACATACCCTCTGCATGTTCCTCAGAACAGCAGAAAATACTTCTGCTTTTTCTACATTGTTATGTAGAAATGTTGTTATGGTAGAACTGTGCTTCTACTGCAGTAAGACTTTTATGTGGAATACTGAATAATTCCTTCTTATGCTTGACAACTCATTTGGTCACAGATTTTTTTCAGTAACAGCTGTTGATTGCTTTATTTTGTGGTTCCCAAATGCAGTTGTGTATTCTGTTCTACCAGTGTCCCCACTTCCTCTGTTGCTGTGTATTGCTTTTTCTGTTTCTTCAGGCTTGGACCCCTTCCCTTGATCAACTCAAGTCTTCCTGATGGGATTTCAAGGAAGGGGACAGCAAACAATAAAGGCTGTCAAAATGGCCAAGGTTTGGACCTTTTTTCCATAGTTTATTTAGAGAGTTGTACAGGATGGCAAAGATCCAAGATTTAACAAGGGATGTAGATAGGTATCAGCATGTGAAGTGTCAATGGATTTCTTTGAAGCTTCATAAAAAAAAATAAAAAATAAAAAAATCAGAAATGCTATCTCCTTCAGATTCCTCTTTTATAACAGAGATAATTCATTCCAGTGCCTTCTCTTCCACTTTCTCTCACAAACATATTGAAGCCTCCAGTGGGGCCACAACCAATCTCTGCTTAAGGAGAAAAAAAAAGAAGAAAACACAAATGGCCTTGTAACAGGCACTGTCAGTCTCCTGCACTGAAGGGTTCAAGTAACTCCCAGAATGTATGTATAGCAAATGGCACCTTAAGATTCTTCATTTAAAACACCCACAGTCCAAAATCAGTATTTACCAATAGCACTGTTAAAAAATAAAAAAATAAAATTAAAAAAAAAAAAAAAAGTAACATTTTAATGTCCTGTAAATTGTATGACTCCTTACTACAGATAACTGTATTTTAGGTTTGTTATAATCTTGCCGTTCTGCATAGCTAAAAGCAGTATATCACATTGAGTATACACTGAGTATAAAACATTACAGTAAAAAGAATAAGTAAGAATCGTTTGTTTTGGGTGATGTACACATCCTGGCACTGATAGCTGAGTGCATTATGGCAGCTGAAATGGTCAAAAATGACAGAGGAAGAGATTCTTCAAGATCCTTGGTGCACAGTCAAGGGTGCTCCTGCACAGCACTGTATCCTGCTAATGTTTTATTTCTCTGAGGAGGCATCAGAGTTATTTAATTCATAGAGGATCTAATTTATTGCTGAACTTGTGAGATTTTTTTCTGGGAAATTAAGAGAACATAAGAAGAACCTTGAAACCCATGGAAAAATGGGAACAAGGAATAAATTCCAGCTAATTACTGGATTTGGTGCATGTGCATATGCTTGTGCTATTAATGCCAGAAACCATAAAACTCTCGTTTTCCCCTAATACTTTAAGATGTACCCAGTCAGTTGCACTGCTGAAGCATCCATACTAGTTTTCTTCATGTGCTGCCTGCAGATTGCTTATCCCCTCAGCTTTCATAAGCCAATATGAAGATGGCTCATATGCACTTGATGGAATAATTTGGACCCTGGCTTGTGTGTCCTGCTTTTCCTCTGCACTATTCTGGTTTGCAGCCCTGATGACTGCTTTAGTTCTGAAATTCATGTAAATACATTAATGCAAAATCGCATGGGTAAGTATAAATCTTGTCTTTTCATAGAAGAGTCTTGAGACCCCATACTAAATAGGTCACTTCTGGAGCAATGGGAAACATGCCATCAGCAAATGTACTCCAGAACAGTCAGGACAAGAGCAACAAGACAAGGCTTTCCTTCAGGGAACACAACAGTGAATAGTGGCAGTAGCTGCAGAGAGCACCCAAAACTCTTCCACCTGAGTTGTGGCGGATCACTTTCTTCTACTGTTGGAACAGTTCTCAGCAGATGCTGCTGGCCCAGTGTCCAAGGAAGTGTTTCCTAATGAGAAAGGTCCATTCATCAGGCATGCCTTGTGTGCCCAGCTGTTCCTCGTGCATCTCCTTGTGAGAAGCATCACTGGGAAATGTCAGTGGTGCCTTGCTTTGTCTTCTCTGCATCAGGGTTCACCTCAACCCAAGAAATCAGCAAAGATGGAACATGGGCAGGAATGATTGGTGGGTGTCTCCTGCTAACATGGCCTTGCTGAGGCTTCACATGCCTAAGCCTCAGTCAGAAACATCTCCTGGATGAATCTGCTGCCTGTGGAAAAATCAGGTTCAAACACAGTCTGATCACAGAATCACAGAACTGTAGGGGTTGGAAGGGACCTTGAAAGATCATTGGATCCAACCCCATTGCCAAAGCAGATTCCATACAGAAGGCTGCCCAGTTAGGCCTCCAGATGGGCCTTGAATATCTCCAGAGAAGGAGACTCCACAACCTCCCTAGGCAGCCAGTTCCAATGCTCCGTCACCCTCACCGTGAAGAAGTTCTTTCACATGTCATGATGGATACAGTCAACACAAAGCTGTCTGCTCTAGGCAAAGCCTGCCCTCAGATCTGGCTTAGTCCTTTCTGCTCCTCACTTGCAGCAGGTGTGTTGGTTTACTGCTTGCTCAATCATGTTTTGCCCCCTGGTCTAGGTCTGGGTCAGTAAATGCACTGAGTCCCAGGTGCCTCTGCCTCTTCTCAGGACAGATGGGTGGGTTTGCTTCCCAGCTGGTTTGTGGAGGAGTCAGCCCCCCGCATCAAGCACGAAAATAGCCAAACTAGGTTTCCTTCTCTGAGGCATTTCCTAGGTGTGTTCTGGGTACACTGGGCCTATCTTGCAGCTGAATTATTAAAAAAGTCCGAAAGTCAATCATCAATACTCAGGTGTACCAAAACAACCTGTTCTTCTTATTAAATACTGCACTATTTTCCCAAAAGAATAAGAAATACAATATTGGAGAAGACAGTTGATGAAAGAAAGGGCCCACAGTGAATACAGACAGAGGCTTAATAACGCATGTTCCCTGGGAGGAAAAACCTCCAGCTGTGTGCGAGCACAGGCTCCTGCCCACACTGCCACGGGTGCTGGCGGGACAGAGGTGGCACCGCTGGGGACACCAGGCTGGGGCAGTGGCAGTGGCTGGGCCCATCCCCAGGGCCCATCCCTGGGCCCATCCCCGGGCCCATCCCTGCCTGCAGCTGGCAGCAGGCGCCCGGCACCCAGGCCCTGAGGGTGCCACACATGCAGGTGTTCAGGCGGGCTTTGTCCACCTCCTTCTCCGCCTTTCACAGGCACACGTGCGCACGCTTTTCTTTTGATCCCATTAAGTATTATTACAGAAAGGTTGTTTCTATTCGTCATGAAATATTTTCATTTGGAATGATTCTTTCTCTTCAGTTAATGCTTTTACCATCATTTAACATATCTTTGAAGAGTTTCAGCATGTGGATAAACATTATACTAATGCAAGTCATTTGTCATATTAACTCTACATTGCACAAGGAGAATTATTGACAGCTACTACATATTTATAATATAATGGAGTTGTCAGGTATTATACAACACAGTTATTACTGCTGTGGTGCATTTCATACAGAGTAGAAAACAGTTCGGGAATATACTCGATATTTTCCATAATGCTAAATTCTTGATTTACCTTCACATATTTATTCAGCCACAATTTTCTTGTTTCTTACCTCTTTATTTCTTCATGAATTTTTCAAAATAAGTAAAAACCCACACCCCAAAACAAGGCTATCTCTAAAACAAGCTTCCTGGCTTACTTTCACACTTTTCTCTCTTTCCAATTACCTTGTTTTTGAACACCTTTCCCCACCAGATCTGTACCACATCAGCCACGGGGACCAATTGCTTCATAAGCCCCTGTCCTCACTGTCCTCAGACACCACCATTACCCTCCTGTCTCTGCTTGAGTTTAGTTCCAGCAGAGAGAACTGCTGTGTGTAGAGGCCTTTCCAAAGTCTGGCAAAAAAAAAAAAAAAAAAAGAGAGAGAGAGAGAAGCCCCACATGTGTATGGCAGGTGAGTATCCTTCGAGGATCCCAGGCATCCCCGCAGCACAGGGGGCTGGGGGGAGCATCCCCGCGGCTCTTGCCAGAGGTGGAAGCACCAAGCCCCCGGCCCACTGCTCATGGGCAGCATGGAGACAGCCCTCCTGCCAGCAAAGCCAGCCTGCTCCCGTCTAGCCGTACACTGAGTGACTTCCAAAATGCACATTGACTGCCTGGAGATCCCTCCAAAGGAGAAGAAAAGCTTTCAGTTTGTTTGTGGAAAAGTATTAACACTTTGTTATCAAAAACTGTTTAGCTAGAGGGAATTTAGAATAAATAAATAAATAAATAAATAAATAAATAAATAAATAAATAAAACGCTCTATTCCTAAAGATTGAAAGCGGGAAAAAAAAAAAAAAAAAAAAAAAAAAAAAAAAAAAAAAAAGAAGAAGAAGCATTAGTATTGCTGCCTTCAGCATGGAAGAGGAGAGGCTGAGCAGACGCACGTGCAGGGTGGAGGAGCCCTTGGCTTTACATACTTTGACAGTCCTTACTGAGCCTATTGCTCCCTTAGAAGCCTGAGAAGCTGGGTTTGCTTCAGTCCTGTCTGTGACAGCATTTTTATTTATGCAAGGATCATCATTTTGCAAAGGAGGGAATCAGAAAGGAACTGGCAACAGCACTGATCATTCCAGAAGAGGACTGAAGTAACACAGGGTCACGCATTCCTCCTCCAAGCCTTTTCCTGTGGATGCTGGCCTCGCTGCTGTGCCCACGGGGAGCACCAGGCAGCAGCTGCATCTTCAGGCCTGGAGACCAGAGCTGGCTGATGAGCAATGGCATCACCTGGCCCAGTGGGGGAAGTGCAGGTAGGGGTGTGCAGTGCCTCTGCCATCCCTGAAAGAAACCTAAGCACGAAAATAAGCAGAGAGGAGGAACGGGCAAATGTGATATTAGCAAGTGATGCTCAGGGATCCAGAACCTTTAGGGAATGCTGCCCATCGTCACCATATGTCACATTTATGTACTGCAGCCCCTGCAAGAAAGAGAACAAATTAATATGGGAAAAAGAGGAAAAGGAAAGACAATCTGTGACGGAGCCAAGCTATTGAGCAGCACTTGCTGCAGTCTCTGCTCGAACAGCTCATTGCCTCCTGCAGCTCTTGGCACAGGGCTGGGGATGGAGAGCAGGGTACCAGGGTACTCCTTTGGGCTGGGAGCATGCAGCAGCCTCCTGCTGATCTGAGACAGGATGACATGGGCATGAGTCAGCCTGCTACTGCCTGGGTAGGTGGAAGACATGGAAGGCTTCCTCACCTGCACCACTGCTAGAGGAGACTCCTCCAGAAGAGAGACACGTTGGCAAATTGGGCATCATATGCTTGTGTCTCTGGGGACACGTGTGGGTACCCATGTGAGTATCTTCACTAAGAGATCAATTTCTGTCTTAAAAATATATTGCCTGCAGTTCTATTGACTCCAGACTTTGCCTTTCATTCTCTTTACAGCTGTCACAGTATTTGCATGGAAAGGGATACATGAATCTCATTTTATCCTCAGGCATTCTTATCAAGCCTAAGCCTACCTCAGATTTGGAAAGACCCGCTTGTAAATAAGTGCAGAAGCAGGAACAGAGGAACAGTCCAAAAGGGTTCAGGATATCTAGAGCACAGAAGCAGTTCCAATGGCAGGTCTAAGTGTGGTAATAGCAGGTTTGAGTGCTGTAGGTAAATGATGCTTCTGGGATTTCTGGAGAATGACACAGCGCTGCATCTGTCAGGACGTGCAAAGGCACTAAGTCATCATGACACAGCCTTCTGGAGATGTGTCAGTGGAAGGAAGCAAAAAAATGTTTTAAAAATGCCTAAAAAAGTCTTTCCATCAGATCCTTTAGCTTTCAAAAAGCACTCTAGGCTACTTCACACTCAAGTAAGTGGGATTCACTGTCTGACTAAAAGCTACAAAACCAAGCCTTGCCCAAGCAGAGACACAGCTTGTGAGAGGTAATTAAGTCCAGGGCTTCAAATGTACTGATAACTCAGGATATCTGAATCTGCTGTTAGAAGACCAGAACTGAGGGAATGGATGTGCAGGTCTGTGGGTAAGCACACTGCCCCGTGGACATGGACTGCCTGCTGCTGGCCAAGGAAGAACCTGTCCCACTGGGTGCCCCATGGTGCTGCTCCAAGCCACAGCACGGCACAGCATGGGGCAGCATGCAGGGGGGATGCAGGAGCAATGATGGTGGGATGCAGGAGGAATGCAAATGGGATGCAGGCAGCATGCAAGGGGGATGTAGGGGAGATGCAGGTGGGATGCAGGCAGGATGCAGGGGGGATGCAGCAGTGGCCTGCTGGGAGTGCAGCCACAGCACAGCAGGAAGAGGAGCAGGACAAGATCCAGCCTAAGGGACCCTTGATAGCTTCCTTCACTGCAATGGTAGTTAGAATAACAATGAAATATCAGTATATGGTACATGTTTTTATATTAATCTTCTGGTTCCTTGGGGTTTGGTGAGGTCACGTTTCCCTTCGGTTTCAGTGGAAGGCAACAAGAGCAGCCTGTGCACCTTCGAGCATCTCCCTTGCTCTTTTCTTTTAAAGTGCAGAATGGGGATGCTACGCTAAAAGTAAATGGCCTAAAGTGCGTGGAGATGGCTGAGTGGTATAAAATCACCAGTTTTCTAGGACAAGACACCACAGGGCATTTCCAAGCACCAGACCATGCAGGACTGCCATGCAGCCACCCAGGGCATGCAGACACACAGGGCTCCCTGCTGGCCATGTTCCTGCTGGCTCCCACCTCTGCCTGCCGCTCTCTGCTGGGCAGGTGAGGACCCCCAGCTCCCTGCCTGCCCTGGCCTTGGCACCGGGCACCAGGAGCAGGGGGTGCGGGTGTCCCCCTCCCACCTGCCCCCATTCAGTGCTGCCCCACGGCGGGGACTCTCCGCGGGCTCCCAAGTGCAGAGACACAAAACGGAACCAGATGGGAAAAATGAGAGCGTGCTCCACCAGGTATATCTAGGGAAATGCGGCTCTGCAGTTCTGATCTGTCACAGGCACAAACGAGCTTTCTTTCTGCTCATGAACTAAAAATCTAGTCGCAGAAAAATGTAACTCAGTCCACATCAAAGCCTGCCCTGTAATTCTGTCAGCATACGGGTATTGTCATAGCTTTATGAAGCATATAGGAATGAAGCTTGTCACAAGGGTAATGTACTTCCATATGCACAACAGAAGCTGTTAGCTTGATTGTTAATCTGTAAAGCGCTTTTTGGTTTGTTTGTTTGTTTTGTGTGTTTGGTTGGTTTTCCCGTGGAGAAAACAGACTAAATTACAGTCCGCCATCAGTTAATGCTCTCATGGATCTGCTCTTATATATGTGAGGAAATGCAGGGCAAAAAATGGGCACAGCAGGAGGTGGCTGCCACAAAAGGCAGACCTGTGTGCCCTTGGGCTGGGGTATCACGTATTCAGCTGAAAGCTGCGGGTTGGGCCCCAAACGCTGGTGGTGTGCTGCGGGGCAGGCAGGCGGTGAGGAACAGCTCTCTGGCAGCCTGAACCCACCGCTCCCTTCTTCTTGAAGTCAATACATGAATGGAACCGTTTGGGGCCGAGAGCTCACGGGATAGTATCCTTCCTTGCTCCACAGGCAGCCAGAAACCTGGAGGGAGAGCCCCTCTCCTGCTCTGCTGCCCACAGGAGGAGCCAAGCACAAAGACCTGCAGACCCCAGCCCCTTGGTTGGGGCCGAGGGCCTCACACTGCCACGGCCCAACAGAGCAGCTGCCGTGCCCCCGAAGCAGTAGGAAGGCACACAGGTGGCTCTGCTGGTCCCAGTGGGAAGGACACCTCTGCGGGCATCTGATCAAAGGGCCTTCTACTGGAGGGAGATAACACGAGAAGGGAAAAGGGGATCTTCGTTAATCTTGCATCCCTTCCAGTGCAGGGAAGGCTGAGCTGTGCAGCCAGGGCCAGGGCTCTGCGCAGATCCCGGCCGTGATGGGGCTTGCCACCACAAGGATGTCCTTCGAAGCAAGCAGCTCTGCTCACCATTGCTACCGTGGAGCAAAAGGGCGTTTGTATGAAAACACCCTGCCTCACATCTCAACAAAGGGGAGGACATCCTGGAGGCATTATGTCTCTTTTCCTCGTTTCTCTTGCAGCAATGAGGTCAGCTCCCAAAGCTCAGCCTAAGCTACGTGCACACCATTACAAAGGTCCCAGCGACGTGCTTTTAAGCAGTGAAAGCGCTGCTTCTCCTCTCTTGCTGGGTTTCTCTAGCACCAGGGGTTTATTCATTTTTTATGGTTAGGTGGCTAATGGGCTGTCCGAGTTTTTCTGTCCTCAGGAGAGTTCTCTTAAGTTTTGTCTGAGTGAAACTTCATATTATTACTATGTGTTTCAAACTAGGATCCTACACAGATTTATTCCTCAATTCATGTGTAAACTCCTATCATAGGAATAGTTACAGCTCTCCCCAGTGATCCTGTCCTTGATGATGCCCCGAACTCCTTTCTGAGGAGTTTGCTGACAACTAACACCCTCACAACAATGCTCTTTGCCATATTGCCCAACTTCCCCCTGGGGCGGCAGGTGGGCTCTGGTGCTGCTGCTCACACCTGAGAGCTGCACAAGCCCTCACCCCGTCAGCGAGGAGCGCGAGGCCCTTGTCTACAAGAGCAGCCTGGAAAGAAATCATTCATTGTTGGTCTACGTTTCTGCAAACAGCTTTGAAGCAAAGAAATAATGGTTTGGGGATAACTAGGGTTTAGCTCTGAAAGGTTTTGGCACACAGTGATGTTTGACACTCCAAGTCAGCCCTGCAGAGCTCTGCAATCTGAGGCCTGGCTCTGCTCTGTCCCCATACAGCCCCGGGCACTACCAGATCGCACAAAAGGGACCTCTCCTGTGATCAGAAATGTCTATCTTCACTCAGCTGGAGAGAAAAGTATCTTTTCCTTTCTTTTCATGTTATTTACACCATTTTGGGATAGTTGTGCCATTTTTTTTTTTCTTTTGAAAATAAATTTTAATAACACATCCGTTGTCTTTGAGTAATATTTTCCCAGGGTGGTAGGGGCCTGGCAGAGCAGAGATGACTCTGTCACTTGGTGCCTGCAGCCCTTTCAGCTGGTTATTTAAGGAGGTTATGGTGACTCCCGAGGTTTGTCACAAAACAAGATGACCTTGGAGAGCGCATTGGGCAAGCATCCTCCACTGACCCTAATGCTGGCAGCATAGAACTGGACTTCAGTAAATACCTTCATTTTTAGCAGCTGTTCCCCAGTATTAATCTTGCCATATGTTTCCTACCCCATATAACCAGAATGGTGTTAGAAATAGAAATTAGCAAAACATCAGAAAAGAAATATTTTTTCAAAGAAAGAATTCCTTTTAATAAATCAGAGACACTTAATTCATTGTTTATTGATGTGGCTGTCATATATATGTCTGTAGGTGTCCATTTGTCATTTGCTTCACTTAATGGAGATTTAGCACTTTAGAATCAGTGATAACATTTTACTGCAAGTGTGCTGTTGTGATGAGCTAATTAAGTATTCATTGTAATAACACTGATAATAATGAACTTATTTTGTATTCATTTTTCATATGCATATGTTCCATGTTTCTGTAAGAGTACTATTTTAATTCATCATTGGGTATCAGAAGTATAAAAATAATGTCACTGAAGTATTTTCTTCTACTTAATAACAGCTTATCACAAGGTAGAGCAGCACGAGTACCGTGTGCCAGGGAAGCTCTCTAGTGCAGCACAATGCAGTGCAACGTAGTAAAACCCCTTCCTCGATGAGAGTGTGTTGAAAGCACTGAGGTCAGCGCACTGACTCTGCTTCTTGGAGAGGCTTTGTCCTCCAGGCTTCCCACTCGCTGCACCAGGGTGCAGAGACGAGGCTGCCATGGAGCTCACAGGAGAGCCACAGGGACAGCATGGGGGACAGAACAGGCCAAAAAACGCCATCGGCAGCATGCAAAAGTGGCACAGTTTATGGTAGGACTGGGAGGTAAAGGTGTCAGAGAGGCTTTCTCAGGACAGCTGAGGATCGGAGGCGCGATGTCTGCGCGCTCCTGGGAAGCAGCAGATGGAGAGGAGCGGCTGTGAGCAAGCTGGTAGCTATTTAAGTAGTCTGTGCATCACCAGACTGTGTGCAGAAAGTCTGCTCTGATTTTACAGATCTCTGCAGAAGTACCCTGTACAGTGATGAACACACATCCGGCCAGCCCCCAGGTCACTTTAGGTGAACCCAGACAGCCTGCAGATCACGGCAGCGGGCTTGGGGCATTCAGGGAATTCTGCCCCCTCTGCGCAGGATGAAGGAGGCCTGCTCTGCAGGGAGCACGGCGGACAGGCCACGGACAGGTCTGGGGCCTGCAGAGACCCTGCTGAGACAAACCTTCCTGGGAGCACTCCTGTGAGGTGCCCCTCTTCTCAATAATTCTCCTCCTCCACAGCTCAGGGAAGGCAGGGCCCCAGCTCAACACTTCTGGTGAAGAAGCCAACTGGGGAGAAAAAAAAAGGGGGGGGGGGGAGGAATGAGAGGAGAGAGAGAGAAGAAAAAAAATGTACAACACATAAGAAAAAACATAAAGTGAAGCAAGTACTTTTGGGGATAAAGTCTGACTAATCTTTTGTCCTGTTCTGGGGGACAGCATGGAGCAAGGGGGTACAGCAGAAGGTAGATGTTTTCAGGTTCTTTCACATAAACAAGTCCTTCCAAATACTTTGAAAGTGTCATAAAACAAGAGATCTGGATGAAAATCATATTTTCTGAACTGTTCTTGTCAAATCTATTATTTGTATTTAAATACCTTCTACATACACTAAGAGTTTAGGGCAGCCCTGCCTGTGTGCAGGCACCTGACCTTTGCTCCCAGGGCTGCCATGGGGAACGTGGGGCTCGAGGAACTTTTGGGGGCTCGAGGAACCCGGGCTGGGGCCAGCAGCAGCGTGTGTCCTCTGCAGGGGCCGGCCAAGCAGCGCCATGGCCAGCACGAGCACCCAAACCCTCTGCGAATGGCGTGGCGGTGCCGGACGCGTGCTGCCGAATCCGCTCTCCTGGGTAAATGCTGGCATCACCTGATGCAGAGAGGGTGCTGTACTGCCAGGCTTAGCCCGCTGCCTCTCAGAGATCCCTGCACTCTACAAACTGCTGCTGTGTGACAGGTTGCCTGTCCTCAGCCCTGGAAATTGTTGGGAAGAGCCACCATCCTGAGAAATAATGTCTTTGAATGTCTCTGTTAAATGTAGATAAGAAACGAATATAATAGCAAAACGTAATATTAATTTGTATTTATTTCTGACAATACAAATCCAGATTTTTCACCCTGAAATATTATGTATGACATATTGTAACTATTCACAGGGTAAGTATTCATTTGCATTGAGGAAAGCACACCAGTGCCCAAGGAAAATTAGTTCATGTGGCCATTAGATCCAGCACATAACCATGTGTTTGTGACTACAACTTAAATCCATGGTGTTTTGATGGAAACAACAACAAAATAGTAACAAAAGACATTTCACAGAGAGAAGAACTTCACAAGCAGTACAGTCCCTTTTACTGGAACTGAAAATAGTAAAACTCACTTCAAGAAATTATCAGCATTTAGGTTTGAAATGATTAAGAGTAGCATTGAATATATTTAAAATGCTGCTTACTGTTAAAATGTTGTAAATTATACCATTTTTTAAAATTTTATTATCATTATATAAAATATTTAGATAATAACATTTAAACATTATTAATTGTAACTATCAACTGTTGTAGAATACCTTGGCCATGACAAAATTACGGGAAGGCTATGTAATCTTGGAACGTAATTGCTTGTTAGGTGAGATGCCAGAAGATTGGATGATCTGATTAATAAGCAAGGTTGTCTTTTCTGACAAATTCTGTCTCACATACGGCATGATAATAATGATAATAATAACATCGTAGCTAGAGCTTGCAGTTGGTGAGCGATGAGGGGAACAGTTATTCTTGATCTTTTCTCTCTGCGGGGCAAATAAAAACATGGCCATTGACTGGCTTTTGCCAGAAGGCACTGATGACCCTGGGGAGGGCCCCAGTGCCGTCAGGGTGTGCTGGTGCTCGCCAAGCCCAGCCGGTCTTCCCCGTAAGTGCCTCTCTGCGAGCAGCAGCCCAGAGCCCCGCGGCACCAGGTTGCTGCCAGGAAGCCAAGTGCCCTGGTGCAGGCCTGCAGCAGGATGGTGAGTGGTGCGGGCAGCCTCCCCAGGGCACTGCTGGCCCAGCACCAGCAGCGCACCGATGACCTCCGCTGCCTCGCTCCTGGCACGACTGCCAGCTGCAACGCTGTGAGAGCGCAATGCCCCCCGGTCCATTAATATTGCCGCATCAGCTTAAGCATTTAATGTGCTAAGTATCAGTATGCAGAAAGAGTACCCATCAACAGATGTGAAAGGAAGAGGCATGCCATCCTCGCCATTTCCGAGCTCCCCAGTGAAAGCAGCATCAGCGAAGCAAAAAATAGGAGTATTGAGGTCAGGCCACCCATAAGACAAGGGCATGCAGAAGAGTGCAGTGCAGCCACAGCCATCATTTCACTGGCTTGTGCCAAGAAAGCTTCCCAATCAGATGAAGAGGAGAGAGAAAAACACAGCAAGTAACCCTTTTTTAATAATTTATTGATTTCCATCATGGTGTCAGACACACCTTAATAGGTAAAATAGAAATAAAAAGAAAAAAAAAAAAAGAGAGAGAGAGACAGTTTTTATAGTGATGTCAAAAGACACAAATAGAGCAGGTAATATATTCAAAGAAGTAAGATTCCAGAAGAACTGAATACTAATAATTACAAAATTAATTCCTTCAATTAAAAATGAATACACTGCTGGAACATTTAATACAACGAACACCAGATAAAATTATTGTTCAATCCAATTAAATCTCAACAAGATTTTCTGAGAATATGATGGCATTTATTGAATTATCTCTGAACTTCTTATGCAAATCAGAGTTAGACCTGAATGCAGTATGCTAATTTTGAGCTATATCTACATGAAGCAGTTGTAATACTCTTAGGAGGAAGAAAAAAGGGTTGAACTTCCTTGGAGGTGACTGCTTGGAAGATGCCCTGTGGCACTTGGAAGGGCAGCCAAGGCCATTCCTTCTCCTGTCCTGCCACCACCCAGCAGCAGACAATCCCTCTTGCAAAGAGGAAATCCAGTTGAGGGCAGAAGCTCCCAAAAACTGCCCAGGGCAGCGGTCACAGAACCAAACCTGCTGGAGTTCAAGGAGTGTTTGGACAAGGATCTGAGACATAGGGTCTGATTTTTGGGTGGTGCTGTGTAGATCCATGAGTTGGACTCAATGATCCTTTTGGTCTCTTCCAACTCAGGTTATTCTATGATCCTGTGAAACTGTGCATTTCTGACTTATTTTCAGCTCTGACACTTCTCTAAGTTACAAGTTAGGTCACTTTACGAAGTGTTTGACCACCCATTCGTGACAGGGGCTTCATTAATTACCCCAGTTAGTACCTCGCTTTTCAAATAACATTTTATTCTGTTTTCCATGGTCTGAATGCCTTTAAAGACGGGGACCAGATGTGTTTCAGAACCATTCACTGATACCTACACTAAGGGTGTAGTTTGATAGGTAAAATAAAATAAAAATTAAAAGCAATCAAATGATTTTAAAATAATAAAAAATGCACCATCTGTTTTAGAAACCAGAGACCCCAAAACAACTGTGTTTCTGTGGGAGTTTTCTATCAGTATTGGTTACTCCTTGCGTTTTTAGCACCAACATATCTGAACATTTGAAGCATAATTGTTAAGTACATTTAATAGATTGACTACAGGGCCAAATAGACATAAGGAAAAGCTACAAACACAGCAGCTTTCTGTTACAAGTCACAAAGAGCTGTAAATAAAAAATGGTATCTTCAGAAAGGGTTATCCTGATGGTTGTGGTTTAAAAGGACAGCAGTAAACAGAGATATTCCCAGACTTCTAGATTTAAACAAGGTAATATTGCAAAAGCCCTGCAGCTTACCTGCCCAGACAATAACTCCTGAAACCTCCTGGAGCACTCAGCAGTTTAGATATGAAATTCAGACACTAGAAGACGTTAGTTAGCCTGTGTTAGATAAGGGCACCGCCACTGGCCAGAGCCGGGCCAGTAAGCAATGTTGTTTGTGCCTCTGTGACAGCAGATTTAAGAAAGGGGGGGAAAAAAAGTGCTGAAGAACAGCAGCTGGGAGAGGGAGAGGAGCGAGAGGCACCACAGCCTGGCAGACACCAGGGTGAGGGCAGGAGGTGCTCCAGGCACACAGCAGCAGTTCCCCTGCAGCCTGTGGAGAGGCCCCTGGTGGAGCAGGCTGTCCCCCTGCACCCATGGGTCCCACACGGAGCAGATCTCCACGCTGCAGCCCCCCCATGGGTGGAGGAGCCCCCGGTGGAGCAGGTGGCTGTGGCCTGGAGGAGGCTGCAGCCCATGGAGAGCCCCCACAGGAGCAGGCCCTGGGCCGGAGCTGCAGCCCGTGGAGAGGAGCCCACACAGGAGCAGGGGGCTGGGGGGAGCTGCTGCCCGTGGGGACCCGTGCTGGAGCAGTTTGCTCCTGGGGGATGGATGGACCCCATGGGACAGAGCCGTGTGGGAGCAGTTCCTGAAGAGCTGCTGCCTGTGGGAAGTCCACATAGGGTCAGTTTGGGAAGGACGGCATCCATGGGAGGGACCCCACGGGGAGCAGGGGCAGAGAGTGACTGTGAAGGAGTGGTGGAGATGAAGCATTAGGGGCTGGCCGCAGGCCCCTGTGCCAGTTGCAGGGAGAATGTAGAAAAGGATGGATGGGGGGAAGGCGTTTTTGGTTTCTTTCCTTTGTTTCTCACTTCTCTAGCTTGTTAGTAACAGGCAATAAATCTTAGTATCTCCCTACTCTGAGTCTGTTTTGCCCGTCACGATAATTTTTGAGCAATCCTTATGCCCATCCTTATCTCAACCCTTGAGCCCTTTGTATCATATTTTCTCCCCTTTCCCCTTTGAGGAGGGGGAGTGAGAGAGTGACTGAGGTGGAGCCCGGCTGCCCACCCGAGTAAAACCACCACAGTGATATTGCAGCAGAGAACTGCGGTGGCAAATTGCAGTGGCACGGTCTGCAGCTGCCACGGAGGATACCCATTCTGCATTTTGTTTACTCATTATTTTTTTTTTTGTCTCCAGATGTCAGATATTTTCATTGCAATGTGCATAGCTGCAGAGTGAAGCTGAAGAAAAGCCTCTAGGAAGCACATCCAAGGGAAGCAATGAACCAGAAACCCATGGTGTATGTCCACAGAGCCTCACAGGCAGCACCTGGAAATGGAGGATTTCTCCTCTGCAGCTTTGTAGAAGGACCAGATGCAAAATGGAAAGAAAACCTGTAGTGATATTACCAGATGCTACACATAGCAGATTTTTACAAAAGTATGGCAGAAACAGAGACAAAGAGCCATGACTTAGTTGATTTTAACAGGCAGCTACAAAAAGAGATTTGAAAGTCTTTCAGAAAAACGGGAAGTTTTCCTTGTTAAGTAAAATGGGCAAGGGAATTGTGAAATAGGGTGAGGGCAGCAAATCAGCGTAACACTGAAAAAAGAGAGACAGGACATCTGTGGTTTCTGGCCCGGTGTGAGTATACAATAGGAGCAGACATGAAATCAGAAAACCAACAGTCCATGGGAAGGCTCCCAGCAACGGTCCATGAGTTAATTTGAGTACAGAGGAAAGTACAACCTGCTGGTAACTGGTTATTAAAGACATCTTTTCCCAAAGAACTGTAGCTAATCATCTAGCATGTAATAGAGCACAATCATCCTTGTTCACAAGTTTGGTTGGTTACAATTAACAGAACACAATAGAGCTTGCTGGATGGCATAAAGAAGCCGACATTTTGCTGTATGGTATGGCATAGCCAGAAAACTGCTGTAGTGGTCAGATGCCCAGGTGTAACCACTTGCTGTGCTTCACATTGCTCACTCACAGGGGGACAGCGGGTGCAGAACTGCCCTGGGAAGCTGCAGGCCCTAACTGGCTGTTCCTGCTCCTTCTGCCTCATCCCATGGAACAGCGCAGGGTGCTGGAGCAGCGGGGCCAGCAGTGCCGCCGGCCCCACCACGTAACCCAGTGCACAGGTGAGGAGAGGCATCCCGTGGTGAATCAGACGTTGACCTGGTAGCCTCTCCCATCCAGAACTGCAAGCAGGAGTCAAAACCTGAGCTACTTTTAGCAAAACACGAGTCCTACAGCCCCAATGGTCTATGTCCTTTCCATAGGCTAAAGTGCCAAGCTTACTGTTGAAAGCTGATAGACCTCCTGATACTTTTATCTGTTTTCCTTTTTTTCTTTCAGAAAACATAAACTGACTTTTCATCTGTTGAAAAGACTAGAAAAATAGAGGGAGGGAGGGAGGGAGGGAGGGAGGGAGGGAGGGAGGGAGGGAGGGAGGAAGGGAGGAAGGAAGGAAGGAAGGAAGGAAGGAAGGAAGGAAGGAAGGAAGGAAGGAAGGAAGGAAGGAAGGAAGGAAGGAAGGAAGGAAGGAAGGAAGGAAGGAAGGAAGGAAGGAAACTCCAGAAATCAAGAATTAACTTCTGCATTAAGAATTCTAAGAATCTGCATTAACTTCTGCATTAAGAATTCAAAAGAATCTAAGAACAAACTTCATGGTTTTTGACATGCATTTTTCGTTCTTGTTTGACATACACACATACATCTATGTATATATATATATAATTAGTCAAGGTTATTTCCTAAACATTCTTTATGAGATTTTTTTTAACACTTCTTCAATTTCATGCCTGAAGCACTGACACTCTCTTGATTGCAAACTTGAATGTCAATGAATGAGCCAGCCTGTGAAATGATGGCAAAGCATACAGAAAGTGTTTGCTGACCCCTCTCTTTGCAGTCCCTTTTTCCATATCCAATTTTTTTGTTTTGTTTTGTTGTTTTGTTTTGTACCCCCTAGTCAGGTAGGTTTTGTTTGAGAAAAGATGGCATGAGCTTGTAGGGATGAACAGTTTTCCATTTATCACAGAACAGTTGAGGTTGGAAGGGACCTCTGAAGATCATCAAGTCCAACCCTCCCACAGAGCAGGGTCACCCAGAGCACATTGCACAGGATGCCACCCAGGTGCGTTTTTAATATCTCCAGAGAAGGAGACTCCACAGCCTCTCTGTGCAATATATATTATATATATAATTATATATATAATATACATATAAATGCATATATATAATATATAAACATATATTATATATATGTTTATTCCGCCGTAAAAATAAGGCAGTTGCATCAGTTGGCTGAAGATTTTGTGATCACTTGCAAAGGAAGTGATCTTAAATCTCTTTAAATAGGACCTTGGTTTAATAAACATGTACTTTCACAACATACTCATTGAAACGGGTGAATCTGCAAGAGAAGCCATGTATCATGTATTAGATAGAAAGCACTTTATTTCAACCAGAGCATAGTCTAAGATCAAACACTACAATTTCTGAAATAAAAAAATCATCTCTTTAATTTTATGTGTAACTGTTTAATTTGTTGTATTTTTTTCAATTACTTCATCATTTATAAGTTTCTTTAAAGCAATTATGCATATCAAAGTTTACACCTATATCTATAAAAAGACATGCAAAATTTGCATTTTCAAAGCCTGTATTCATCTAACCAATCTTCTTACAAAAATCTTATTGTGTTTGTTATTTTAAAAAGTGTTTATCTTAAATCTAAATGATCTGTGCACTTAAGCTTATTAAAAATACTGACTTTTAAATGTTAAATGCAGATGAGACTGAATAAGATTTGTTTCCTAATGTGTTTTTTTTTTTTTTTTCTAATGAGTTTTCTGTGATTTTCATCTCTCTGTAAGGTTTTCATGGAAATTTAATTTTCTTTAACTTTGTTATAGGAAGAGAAAACAAATACACTCATATTGTAAAATTTATATTAAAAGACTTATATTCATGCTTCTTGTTTCATAGAAACATTTTTGTTTCTATGAACAGGGCTGGCAGGAGGGCGCAGCTGCTCCCAGCTGGGTTTGCCCATCTCCTGTCCCTTCTTCCGTGTCCCAGTCGTACCAGAGATGCATTTACCCCTTCCTGCCATTGGATGCACATTTAGCAGACGCACATTTTCTGGATATATGTACATGCATGGAAGAAAACCATGGAAAACAGCTCTCTCCACTACCTGAGTTATTTCACGGGGCCAGGTGTGGGTGACACTGTTGCTGGGAATGGCAGCAGCCACGTAGGTGGGTTTGAAGGGCTGATGAACTGCACAAACCCCAGGAGAGGAAGAAGCCTCTTGGGAAAGTGTTTCTCATTGCAGATGTCCTCACCAGGACAGTTACTGCCACCATGATGGACTAGGGAGAGAAAGGGGCAGCTTTGTAGGGAAGGGTAATATACTTCATTAGACCAATTGAAATAGCCAGAAAAAATGGCTAAGCTTTCCAGCTCAATGTCTTTTCATCAGGTCACACGAATTTAAATTAAATGTGTAGTGAAGCTTGTTAAAGGCACATCATTCTAAGCACAGAAGGCATTAAATCAAGGCCTATGGTGGAAGGACACTGACGGAAAACTTGTTCACTGTCTTGGAGACTGACACATACACGGTTTGATCAAGGACGTCCCCCCTCCGTGCAGGCCTGCTCTTCAGGCACTGGCAGGGCACGGTGGCACTGGTGCAGAGGCAATGTCCCAGCCCTCCCCTCCTTCCTCCTGCCTGGAGGAAGGGTCCCGTGCTCCCCCTTGCTCTCACTGCTCCCCGTGGAGCACCCTATGGAGTCAGTTCAGCTCAAAAACCCAGCAGAAAGCTGTTCACCACCTAGTGTCACATCGGTTTTCTGCTGCCAGTGACCGACTCTTCAGTGACAGCTGCCAACCCCCGGAGCCTGCTGGCACCAGCACTCGTGTGCCCTGCTGGGACAGCCCCCCACAGGGCAGCAAGCGCCCAGAGCACTTGTGTCCTCCCAGGCTTCAGGAGGCCAATCTACAGTGAGTTTGTGTATTCTAGAAGAAAATGTCCATCACATTTAAGGAAGGGCAAAGATGAAAAGGGTCTTCCATTGGGTTTACTCAGGCATTCACAGTCAGTTTTTTTTTTTTAGTTGAGAACCTGTTGAATATTCAATAACAGTCTGAAAACCTGGGCTGAAAATCCCTAATGGTGAGGTGGTAAGGTTTTGTCTTAGTTCCCTTAAAGTCACACCTATAGGAAGGGTGGAAGCAAAAGTGTACTGGTGAAAATTACTGACTTTTAAATTCCTGCGAAGTTCATCATGAGTTTGGCTTTGGCAGGGTGATGGTGCTCTAAGTATTTCATCCATCTTGCCAGCTATTAATTAATATGTCCTGGAAAAGTCTAATGACATCCTCACATTAACAGCAGAAGAACTTGATTTTCACAGATGAATAAAACGAAAATCTAAAGGAGAATTAGAGCATTAGCCGTGGGAAATATGAAAAAAAAATCTCAATGAAAGCAATAGCAAAATCCATGCAAATGTTCAGAGGAAGATGTGAAATAGCGGAATTTTTAAGCCAGATAATAGTCCTTACAAAAGTAAGTTTAATGACTTATTAAAAGTAGCCGAGCAGAACTTAAAGTACATCCATTTACACAGGGAGTAGGAATTTTTGGAGGAACAGTGGTAGGGGTGCAATGCAAACCTGACAGTGGGGCTCATGGAGCCTTGCAGGAACTGATGGGCTTTAGAACTGCAAAGGGCAAGAGCAGATCTTGCCTGATTCCTTCAAAGGAAATGCTACAGAAAACAGGTATGCCCTTTTATGCTCTGCAGAGACAGATAAGACCCCTTCCACTGCTACATATCTCTGACTTTCACCCAAAATATCTGTTTCAATAGCTGTTTGTCAGTTACAACACATCTTTTAGAAACATCAAAGATGAAAACATTTCTAGGAGAGAAAATCAGAGAAAAAGAGAGAGTTGGACTGAGAGCTTCAGCAGTTTTGAAGCTTTCCAGATCCAGAAACAGATATTAAAAAGGAAAGAAAATAAATAAATAAATAAAAAAGGAGCATAAACGATTAATGTTAATGCTTACATTAATGTTAATGTTTACAATAGATTGAATTTGAGGTCCCAGTTCTCAAATGGGCCTGATCAGAGGCCTGATGCAGGTCTCTGGTTCCCTGCATCAGGTAGTGCCTAAGGCTTTAGGTTCCCTTCTTAATGTCGTTACTTCTTCCAATACACGGCTGGGGACGACCTTCTGACATTGGGTTAGCTTCCAGCAGAACATTGTGCTGGGTCCAAGGACTTTGTCTTGAAAGAATTAGTGTTCAGGGCACAGGACACCAAAGCTGCAGGTTCATATTTAGTAGCTCCTGCCCCAGCACCAAGCAAGTCTCCATAAGAGCAAATCTGGAGTTTGCAAGCAAGGATTTTCTGGGATGCCCGGGGGACATCCTCCAGCAGCGCTGGGCACCTTCAGGGCACCATCACGCCCAGCACCAGCCCTGTCGTCTTCTCATGGTCCTTGTGCTGGAGGAGCCTGACAGGACAGAGGTAAGCCAAGCTCCCTGCACCCCAGCACGGAGCAGGCACTTCCCTGAGAGCACGGAGGCATGGCCCTGCCTCACAAGCCATCGAAATCAACACAACCTCAGTAATGGTCACACACAGGCAAAGGAGAATTGGGCGTAGCCAGAAAGGCACAGGCTGAGCTTGTCACCTCTGTTATCTTGGAAGAATGAGCAGAGAAGTCAGAGCTTCCCTTTCCAAGCCCTGCTTCTCTGCCCAGCCACCATCTGCCAGCTCTGCACAGGGGTCACAGCACAGATGGGGCACTCCCTCGAGCAAGTGCCGAGCAAGTGCCTTCCAAGGGAAGAGGGGGTT
Source organism: Aythya ferina (assembly GCF_964211825.1). Classification (NCBI taxonomy): domain Eukaryota; kingdom Metazoa; phylum Chordata; class Aves; order Anseriformes; family Anatidae; genus Aythya; species Aythya ferina. Next base: position 64,988,266 of record NC_140301.1, read on the forward strand.
CATTAGAGAGCAGAGGCTCACCCTGGGAAGAAAAGTGAGCTGGTCAGTTAGAAACAAGTAGCATGGTTTCACAGAATCTCAAAATTATCTAGGCTGGAAGAGACCACCCAAATCACCCAGTCCAACCTCTGACCTAACACTACCAAATCCTCCACTAACCCATATCACTAAGCTAAGTTTGTTTGTTTTCCCCAGAAGTGTCACAATCGGAAATGCCCACAGTAAAGTATGTACAACCATAGGTAAAACTCAAAGAAAACTTTTCCCCCCACCCCAGCATTATGTGTCTTCCATCGCTTCTTCCAATGAAAGCAGCTGTTATGGGGTAGTCACTAGTTTGTACTTTGGGAGGCAAAAAGTAAATCTGAAGGGATTTTGTGCCTACAGAGTTTAGAATTAGAAAATGACAAATATTAAACTGTATATTTTAATCTGATCACAAGATCAGCTTCTATTTAATCCAACTACCAAGCCTCTCTGAAGCTGGTGTCAAGCATTCTCATATGCTTGACAACAAAAATTAATGGAGGCATTAATTTCAACAGAAATGAATGGAGGCATATTTCAGAAGCTCAGTGCAGTAAATCTGTACCACTGCATATACCACGGCATTTACCGAGAGTTTCCCTGCAGATCATGTGATAATTGCAAACACTATAGATTTCCCTTAGGAGTCCGTGCTGGCCCAATACATCAAAATGTGTGTGCACATTCACCTCCAGCAGTTCCAGGGGCAAGCCCAAGTGCCATGCAGTGCTCTCCACTTCAGTTTGCCGTGACGCCAAGCAAGCTCCTTCTTTCAGTGAAGCATTGGCCCCTTCAGTTGTGGTGTGAGCAGTGCTGCCGTTAACCTCTTGTGTTTCGGTACCTGTTGCAGTCTGCACCCCAGAGGGGTTCCCTCCCGGGAGCAAACAGGGCCCTGCTGGGTGCGCGGGGGAACTGGCCGCACGCTCTGGCTCTGGGCAGCCTGGCAGCAGTGCGCGGGGGCACCTGCGGCTCCCAGCGGGCACCGTGCCTGCTCTGCCCTGGGACAAGCACCGGGCTGCTGGAGAGCAGGGAAAATGGCTGGAGGGAAATGCCTCAGTGGGTATTCTGCCTAACTCCCTGCTTCTGCTTCCTTTTTTCTCTTCCCGTCTCTACACTGCATAGACAGTTCTCCTGGAGGGACCGTCTTCAGAGCCACCAGGATTAAAAGGCTCATCAGTGAAATCATCATCGCATGACACAGCCATTAGCAGCATGCTAACCATAAACACATCTCCGAGAGTGCCTGCCTGGGACAAGGCAATGGCCCTTTTGGTCACAAGGGACTTCAAACTCCGCAGTTTTCATTTTGAATGAGAATGAAATTATTGCTAGGGAAAAAAAGGGGGGGGGGGGGAGGGGGATTGAACTGCATCAAGAATAAAACGAAGGTTTCTGCAAAGCCCTACATGCAGATAAAACTTCTTTCACTAGAGCTTTCAAATCAATGTACTTCAATGTCTCCTTCAAAATCAGGCCATCTGGCTTTTTCAAAACAATTATTATCATGCATAATGTTATAGGTTTTTCAAGCTTAACAAGTACAGTGAATCAAAAAGGAAAACAGCCATTTTTTTCTGAAATTAGATACATAAAGTATGTGTGTAATAAATAGACAAAAGCAGATATTGGCACGTGTACAAAAAAGATGCAAATGAACTTTTAGTTTATAACAATTGGATTCATCACTTGGCATAAAATTCTGAAGAAAACATTTTGAAATAATCATTAAAAAGGGGGAAAGATGAGACTTTTACAAAGCAGCAGAGGCCAGCCCCAGTGCCCAAGCTTCCCTGGCTGCCCCAAGCAGATGCCTGGGCTCAGTGCCACCCATTTGCCAGCAGCCATGGCCCCGCTTGGGTCTCTTGCTTTCTCAGCTGCCCTCAGATCCTCAGGAAAACGACCGCACTCTCAGCTGGAGACCGGGGTCAGGCAGAGGAGCCGCTGCCTGAGGGCTCAGCACCGCGGAGCGGGCTAGGACACAGGGTCTGTGCTCAGCTGGCCCCGAGACCCTGACCTGAGGGGCCGGGAAGCACCCACTGAGGCCCTGCCATTGCCCCCTGTGTCCCTCCCAGGCCTGCAGCCATGTGGAGCCAGCCCAGCAGGGCCTGCTGTGATGCTGGGCCTGGTGAGGATGTGAGACCGCGGCAGGTCAATTGCTGGAGGACAAAGGGGCTTCAGGGACAGCGGGCTGCACCTCGTGGAGCTCCCTGGTTCTCCCCGTCACCGTCTGCAGTGACGCTGCAGCAGCAGACACCCTCTGTCCCAGGGAGCAGGATCGCGTCCTTCCTGAGCAGAGAGTTTAGTTTGGACAAGCACCCAGAGTTCTGATTTTCATAAAATATCTTTGTGAATTCAGAGATGTGCAGAAGGGTTGTATGTTTGTTTCTCTGCTTTTATTTATTTATTGCTTATTACCACCGCCGTGCTCCTCTGGCCCAGAGGCACTGCCTGCCCACGGCGAGTAGCTCGCAGGGAGGCACCGGCTGGCTGCAGGGCGCTGGCTGCCCCGTGCCACATGCCAGGTGCTGGGGAGGAAGGGTGCTCTTGTTGGCGTTTGGGTGCTGGGGAGGAAGGGTGCTCTTGTTGGCGTTCGGGTGCACCCTGAGGCAGGGCGATGGCATGGTAATGGTCGGCACCAAGCAGGTGGGCCGTCTGCTCCAGAATCCTCCAGGACTCCAAGAATGGTCTTGTTCCTTTTAACTAAGAAAATCGTTAAGGCTGTTTGCCTTAAGCTCTGGTTAATGGACTGCACTGATTATTTATTTATTTTTAAATGAACATTCTTTATTTCCCCAAAGTGCTGCTGTTGACTTTCTTTTAGTGCTGCCATCTGGCTCCCCTGCCTACAAGAGAGAGATAGGTGGTGCAATAATAAACAAACAAACAAACAAACAAATAAATAAAAATTCCTGAGCTTTTGCAATTGGAGTGTCACCCAAACATTTGTACACGGTTGTGTTAAATTCAATAATTGTCTTGCTAATGCTTTTGCAAGAAACAAGTGCAATCGTGCTAACAGCCTGTAGCACTGATTGAGAATTACAAAATCAATCTCCTTGTCTGAGGGTCTCTCCCCACGGCTCCTTTATGCACTGCTGGAGACTTCCTTCTCTGCAGGAATGCCATTACGAGTCTGGGAATGCTGCAGCCTGGCTTTTATTTCCCTTTGCAGATTATGGCTCATTCAGGGCTCAGAGCTGGTGCCTTTATTTTTTTTTTCCTATTTCTTTCTCCCCCACCCCCTTTCAGAAGACCCTTTCTTAGCATCTTTCACCAACTGATGTTTCACTTTCCAGAGCAAAATGGGAGTTTCTTCTGACATGAGGTAGCGCTCAGGGCAAGCCTCAGCAGTGTGTGCCTTCACCACATGCCCAGTGCCCCTCACAGCTGTGGTGAATTCCTGGTGCCAGAGACACAGAACTGCACCGTACACTGGCCCAGTGCTGCAGGTCTGCTCACCACCCTCACCAAATCTCTTCATCCACACTACTGAAATATGACAAAGGCTTTCAAGGCAGCAGCACATCTCCCCTGACCGCCTCACCAATGTGAAGGGCTGTGACAGCCTCAGTGGCAAGACTGTAAACAGGCCCAGGTAGTATTTGTCCAACACAAACAACACAAATCAGTCAGTTATGTGCAGATTTCTCTGAGAAATTATTTCATTTCAGAATGATAGCTTACTGCATTTTCCACTTCAGGACAAGAGTTATAAAGCATGGAAAAAGTAGGTTATGTACAAGGATAATTGTTCTAAATTACTAGGAAAAGCAGAGACTCTTCAGGTAATTGCATAGCAAAAGGAAGCTTGCCATCCATCATTCTCTTTCTAGCTGCAAAAGTTTTGCACAGTTTTACTTCCAGCATCAGTACGACAGGTAATTTTGTATAAGGTACCTATGAAACCAATTAGGATCTCACAGGGCACCAAAATGTACAGCAAGCTGTATCCAAGCTGCTGACAGGCGCTTTCTCGGAAAGCAATCCCCTATAACTAGCTCAGGCACAAGGACGAGGGGACAAAAGCGCGATCGTTTGGCTCATTGAACACCGTGGAAGCCTGCCCTGACTCTGATCTGGTGTGTGCCGCCTGTTCAGGGAGCACAGAGCTACACCACGTGCTCGCCAGCACAGAACCCTCTTCTCATTTGCGCTCAGGCTGCAAAACTCCAGAGGTTTTAAAGAGCACTGGTAACCCAAACCACACTAATTCTCACTTCTTCTGCCTCTTTATCATCAAGAAGCCTAGAGAAAAAACATCGTTGCATGCAAAGGAAGACACTGCCTGGAGATGCCGCTGCGCTTTGGCCTCCACAGGCGGCGGCCGGGCGGTGTGTGCAGTGCGGCACTGGGCACGGCCGCTGGCCGCTGCCACGCAGGGAGCTCCACCGGGCACAGCTCTCTACTAGGCTATGGCTGAAGCTGCCACCAGGACCTGCCTGTCTCCCTGCTGGAGAAGGCGTGCGTCAGCTGTCACCACTAGAGAAGTCCTCCAGGTTAGTTTGCTGCCCACCAACAGTGGGGGTTTCTTTATCCGGGGGCAAATCTTTCTCGAGGACAAGGCATTTCACTGATGAAGATATCTGAGGGCACCATCTAAATAAAGAAAGCATTTAACTGATAATATAAGCTGCATATCTGGCAAAGAATTCCATCTCAGGAGATAACAAACACTTTTCATATATGAACTGGTGACCTAAAAAAGCTAGTGCTTGAGAGCCTTACTGATTGATGAGAAGAAAGTTGTGTCAAATCATGGTAGATACAACAGAGACTGCACAACACTCAGAACAGCGGAGCAGCTTCAGAGGAAACTCTATGAGGAGTTCACAACTTTGTAAAGCTCTTCTCATAAAACCAATCCCTCAGTACTGGCAGTACAAATAAAATAATGACAGCAAAAGACAAATAAAATTGCCCAGTTACTTTGCTTGTGTGTAGGGTAGACAAACAAAGGTTGTCAGAGACATCATAAAGTCCTCCTCAACATGACTGACATCTAGTCTGGGAATACGGCTTCCTAAATCATTGGGTTGAGAATGCTCTACCAACATTCTTTCAGCAGCTTTGGAGCTTCTTTGTGGTTTTGTGGTGTTTTTTTTTTGTTTGTTTGTTTGTTTGTTTGTTTGTTTTTGTTTGTTTGTTTTTTGTTTTTGTTGTTTGTTTGTTTGTTTGTTTGCTTGGTGACAGTGAGTTTTATTTTGAACAAAGAAGCCAGGAATACAGGTCTCAAAGGTTTACAGCAAGATATTGGGGCAGATGCTTCATCTGATAGCTGAGTGCATCGCTTCTTGCTTTAATCATTGTAAAAATAAGCAGAAATACTTATTCTTCCTTTCTGTCATGTTTAAAAGGGGGATTGTTTGCTTATCTTTTGCATTTGGCACTTAATGCTCCTGGTATTTTCCATTGATAAATGTAGAGAGATAAACCAGTTGTTGCTGTTCTAACAGCCCTAATGCTGAGCTGCCAGTCTTCTAAACACCGCACCACCTGCCTGAATGTATAAAATACCCTTAAACGAGATCCTAAGTATTCATGGAATCACAGAATGATTGATGTCAGAAGGGACCTCTGGAGATCGCCTAGTCCAACCACACTGCCAAGCGGGGTCACCTAGCGTATGTTGCTCAGGATCACATCCAGGCAGGTTGCACAGAATCACTTCCAGAGGAGACTCCACAGCCTCTCTGGCAACCTGTTCCAGTGCTCCGCCGCCCTAACAGTGGAGGTGAATCCTATTAGGACTTTTTGAATCCTATTTGGACTTTTTTTTTTTTAAGCTGGTGACTATGAAACCTCTCCACTCCCTGCTAGCAGAACAGGCTATTTTTAATCAGATCCTTAAACATATCCACTGAGACCAACAGAAAAAGCTCCCCACGTCTTCTGACTTCATTTTTGTTATGAATTTAACAATATTGAATTTATATTCCTGAAACAATTTGAGTATCCACTGCCTGCAGGGGACATGAGACCCCACCAGTTAGCAGAGCAGAGGTGGCCCCTCTGATGTGGGTCCCACACAGGTGGCATTAGGAAACACCACTGATGGCAGCAGCAGTGGGACTGGGCCAGCACCGAGCTGTGGCTTTGGAGGCTGCTTTCCATGGTTTGCTAATGAAATGCAGATTTGTTGGCAGGCAAAGAGGAACATAATTGCCACAGGTTGTCTCTTAACTAATTTCACTTTTTCTTCTGCTTCTGGTTTCAGACAATATTTGGAAGCTATTACAGCAAATTCAAGAGTGAAACCAACCTGCTCATCTTCCCTGCCTGGGGGTTTGGCCAGATCAGATGCAACTGAGCTCCTTCTCCAGATGTTTCCTGTGCTAGGCACCAGGAACCCATTTTCCACTGCTGCCAGTGCCTCCCAGCTGAGCATGCCACGGCCATGCCCTGCGATGCGGCACTGCGGGGCCCTGCAGAGGCAGCTCCTCCAGCACAGCGGGGGCACAGCACCTGCCAGAGCAGTCAGACCAGCACTAACCCTGCTGAAGCAGGGAAGCAGGAGTTATTTATTCAGACTTATAGGACAATTTCACGGAATCATACAATATTCAAGTTGGAAGGAATCCACAAGGATCATCGAGTCCAACTATGGGTCCCCAAAGGACCAAAAAAAAAAAAAAAATCAGATCTTGTGTCTGAGAGCAGTGTCCAAACACTTCTTGACCTCCGTCAGGCTCGGTGCAGTGACCACAGCCCTGGGCAGCCTGTGCCAGTGCCCGACCACCTCTGGGTGCAGACCCTTTCCCTAACCCCCAGCCTGACCCTCCCCTGTCCCAGCTCCATGCCGTTCCCTCGGGTCCTGTCGCTGTCCCCAGAGAGCAGAGCTCAGCGCCTGCCCCTCCGCTCCCTGTGAGGGAGCTGCAGGCCGCCATGAGGCCTCCCCTCGGCCTGCTCTGCTCGGGGCTGAGCAAACCTGGGGACATCAGCCGCTCCTCACACATCTTGTCCTCCAGACCCTTCACCATCTTTGTCGCCCTCCTTTTGGACACTCTCTAGCAGCTTTATGTCTTTCTTATACTGTGGCACCCAAAACTGCTCACAGTGCTCAAGGCGAGGCTGCACCAGAGCAGAGAGGGACAATCCCTTCCCTCGACTGACTAGCAATGCTGTGCTTGATGCACCCCAGGATATGGTTGGCCCTTCTGGCCACCAACGCACACTGCTGGCTCATGTTCAACTTGCTGTTGACAAAAATCTACAGATCCCTTTCTTCAGGGCTGCTCTCCAGCACCTCTCCCCCGTCTGTGTAACCAGGGTTGCCCCTTCCCAGATGCAGAGTCCGACACTTGCTCTTGTTAAACCTCATACTGTTGGTGATTACCCAGCTCTCTGATTTGTCCAGATCTCTCTGCAAGGCCTCACAACCCTCAACAACTCCACCCAATTTGGTAACATCCATGAACGTGCTCAAAAAAACTTCAAGTCCTTCATCCAAATAGTTTATGAAAACATTAAAGAGGACTGGTCCTAAAATGGAGCCCTGGGAAACCCCACTAGTGACAGGTTGCCAGCCTGATGTAACCCCATTTACAAGAACCTTCTGGGACCAACCTGTCAACCAGTTGCTCACCCATCTTATTATGCTTTTATCTAACTCTATTCTGGTCATTTTGTCCAGAAGGATACTGTGAGATACAGTATCAAAAGCTTTGCTGAAGTTCAGAAGGATTACATTAACTGACTTCCTTTGGTCAACTATCCGGGTGATCTTGTTGTAGAAGGAAATTAGGTATTTCAGACATGACCTTCCCCTCATGAACTCACGCTGGCTCTGACCAATGACTGCATTGTCCTTTAGGTGGTTTCAGTAACTCCCAGAATAACATTCTCCAGAATTCTCCATAATTTTACCAGATACTGAAATGAAACTGACAGGCCTGTAATTGCCAGGATCTTCTGTCTTGCCCTTCTTGAAAATTGGGACAACATTTGTCAGCTTCCTGTCAACTGGGACCTCTCCAGATTCCCAGGACTGTTGAAAAATAATTGAGGGAGGTCCTGCAATGACATCAGACAGCCCTCTGAATACTCTGAGATGAATCCCATCAGGAACATGGGTTTCTGTGCATCCAGGTGGAACAGAAAATCCTGCACAAGTTCAGGGTTATCTGGGAGTTTACCATTCCCAGAGTCACAGTACTCAAACTCAGGGCACCTGGGGTTGCAGAGCCCATCACTGGTGTTAAAGACAGAGGCAAAAAAAGTGTATTAAACATCTCTGGTATGTCTATGTCCCTCTTTGTGAGGTAACCATCCTCAGCAAGTATTGGACCAGTGTTTGCCCTGCTCCCTTTCTCATTAGCATACTTAAAAAACCCTTTCTTATTGTCCCCCACACTTCTGGCCAGCCTCAACTCTAATTGAGCTTTGCTACCTGGATTCTCTCTCCACAAAGGTGAGCAGCATCTCTACAGTCCTCCCATGTCATGCAACCTTGCTTCCAGTGGCCATATGCTTTCTTTTCCACCTAAGCTCCTGAAGGAGTTCCACGCTCAGCCAGCCTGGCCTTCTGCACCTCCTGCTTGACTTTCGACACTTCAGAATCGCCTGTAATTTAGGAAGGTGTATTGTAGAGTTCATGTTAGAGTTCATGACAATCTGTGAAAGAAGCCCATAATGCTGAAAAATGTCAGGAATCAATCACAGTCCCACGCTACCCATCCCACCCACAATTTGGAGTCTATAGCTGCAGCGTATTTCTCATGCTATGCTGACAACAGCCCATTTGAGAAGAAGAAGTAAAGAAGCCATCCCAGGAATCACTATTACATCTGCCTTAAAGGCTTTTTCTACCTGGTGGTCTCCTATCCAGTTACTAGCTCTCTGTAGTTGCATTTAATTTGTGTGACACTGAACTTGTACAAAGTCTGAGATAATTGCCTGACACTACATTATCAGGAAAGCTGTTGCAAGGTACAAATGTTCATGTTTCTGCCCTGGATCGGGTCTTCAGACTCTTTATACGGTAGTAGTGGCTTTCTCCCTCATCTTTTATTATTAGGATTCACGTTTAATACAGGAGTTGCAATAATTCACCAATAGCCTATTATTCTTACATACAGAAGTCTACAAATAAAATATAAATGTGCAGTTTTGGTATTATTATTTCCAGCTGAAAATATTTGTCATACCTTTTTAATGGATTATTCCACATTTTCTCCTGTTCTTCATAGTTATTTCATGTAATAACATATGCGGGTTTGCTTGTTTGCTTATAAATTTTGCCACTATGTTTTAAATCAATGTTTCTCAGAAATGCTTTTTCATGCTTTATAACCTTATCGGTATAGTCTTATCTTTAAAGAAACTATGTCAGAGGGAAAACATGCAGTGATCATCACCTTTACAAGGAGATTAAAACCCCGCAGCTATTTTTTAACCTTTTCATTTTATATAGTACTCTTTTTCCCTGTAAATACTTAAGTATCTTAGTAATGGACCTTGCAATTTCTCATCTCTGGAGAAGAATTACTGAGCTACTTGGAGTCCTTGCAAAAGAAGATGGGATTTTACGCCTCTGGGATTGCGGATATTTTTCCTTCATGTTACAAAGGGCAAGATGTGATGCTGCGCCACAACAGCTGACATTCAAAGTTATGTGGGGGACACAGCACAGCTACATGTAAATGCATTTTATCAGCCAGTTTTTGTAGTCAATTATTCTAAACATCAAACCTAAGAAACCCACGGCTAAACTTATAAAAAACTCTTCCCATCAAAGGCAAAAGGAGAGGGAAAGCATAAGAATCACATCGGGAGTCGCTGTAACAGGCAGCATGACGTGCTCCCCAGGAAGCACTGTGACACAGATGTCCCTGCAGCGTGCTCCTTGGTGGGACCAGGGCTGTGTCAGGGTGGTCATTTAACACCACCAGTGGTGGCCCAGCCCCATGCAGGGTCTGTGGAGGACGGAGAGGTGAGTGGCCTTCTGGCCAGCACCCAGCACTGCCGTACGGCAGGGACAGCTGCCTTCCTTGCTATTTTGCCCTGACACGGGAGGCTGGGAATAGGTGCTATCTCCAGACCTGAATGGGGGATTCTTAACAGAAGGAAACTGACTGCATTTCCAAAGAAGTTTTTGTACATTTGACTTGCTAATGAGTCATTATCTCGAGCAGTAACAGGCATAGTTGTTCGTTTCTGGTCATCATAACCTGTACGATGTGCTCTGTCAGTTAAGCTGACAGCTCTTTGCAGTGGTCTGCTTTCAGTCTGGACAATGCCTCCTGCCTTCCTGGAGCACCAAACAGATAAATTCTGCCAGCCCTGAATCTTCTGTCTTCAGAGTGGAAGGGGAAAATGTGCTTTTGGTCTCCGTCTCCACTTGCACAGCCCCTGGTCGGTAGTGATCATGCTGCCAGCAAGTGTGGTCAGCGTGTTATCTGTGCCCTCCTAAGCAAGGCTTTGTGTACTGTAGCCTTGGACCTGTGCTGATTTCCAGGTAGGAAGAAAGACAGCAGTTTAAAATTAAGCTGTCAATACTACTGAATGTTGGGTGATAACACCTACTATCAAATTCTAAGTATCCTGGACAAAAATCTTCAGGGATAGACAAAATTAGGGTGCATATTATGTGGATACATGCATTTCATGATTAATTACTTGTTCGGTATTACCTGTGGCCTTGGAGTGTTGAATCATAGAATATCCCGAGTTGGAAGGGACCCGTAAGAATCATCGAGTCCAACTCCTGGCACCACACAGGTCTACCCGAAAGAGCTGCCCAACTAAACATAGAATGTTCATACATGATTTTGAAAGAAATAATCTATTAGAATTTAACCTAAAGCCTAAAAGGGATATGACATGTTTAGTAACAGTATGATAATAAACCTCTGTTCTCTTTGGAGTAGATTTAATTCTGCAAGAAGTTGTACTGTAGGTATCTTCTGTTGTGGAGCTGGTGGTGTGTTTGGGGACACTTGGAGTCCTCAGACCACATCAGCTCAAGGCTCACCCAGTCAGACTTTAAAAGTCAAGACTGAAGCCTACAGTGAGAGAGCACAAAAATGTTAATTTGCGTGTTATAACCAAATCTCCAGGAAGATTTATTTTACTTTGGCACTCTCAACAGGCAGAGGCACATACACAATCAAACACCACACCTGTGAAGGAGCAGTCATGGTACCTAGAAGGCATGTTAGGGCAGTTGTCCCAGTGCTATGACACCTGCAAAATTTGCAGTCAATTTATACCACCTCATGCATTTAAAATGACACATCTCAAGCTCACTATTTTTACCCTTTTTTTTACTATTTTTACTCTTGAGGGGGTGCCACTTTTGCACACTCTTTACAAATCTGTTCATAACTATGCAAAATACAAGGTAATAGGTGAAGATGACTACAGACTGTAGAAATTACATGTGCTGGTATAACTGCCAGCCATCTCCTTCTCTAATCCTTGTTGAGGTCTTTATTCAAAACGCTGCAGGACCTACTGAAGTCTGTCAGTTTTTTATAGCATCTCACTGCCTGCTTAGCAGTGGTAGGGATGGAGTTTTAACAGTGTCCCACAGTAAATTTGCTCCAGTCTGCAACTGCTGTGCAGGTCCCTGCATTATTGTTGGGTACTGAGAAAAGTCAAACACATCTTTCATTAAGACTGCTACAGAGTGCTCAGCAGGCTTGTGCAACAGCCTGAGTCATCACAGAGGATGATTTTAGAAATGCTAGTAACGCAATAGTGGGTTTTGCTGATTTTCTAACAGCATGCATACCTCATGCAGACATGCTCTTGGTGTGCTTGACTTCTCCAATCTGACAAGTCTACTTTATAAAATAAAAGCCATTAAAAAAATCCTATTGTAATGTTCAAATGATCACATACACTGGAAGATTCAAAATCCTGTGTTGTGGGATCATACAATATTTTACCATTCATTCTGGGTTAAAACTGTTGTGAAAGCAGGTCTGATCCTACTACCAGTCAGCCAGCCTCCTCAGAGAATTAGAAAACCTCAAGAAGTCATGACAAGTGTCCAGAAGCCCAGGTAGGTGAAACCTTATTGTGATTTTCTTGGGCACAAAACATGCTATCGGCTTTCCAAGGAACAACTTTCACTTAGAAAGATTGGTTATTTCTGGCCTGGATGTAGAGAAGAAAAGGGTAGTCTTTACAGCATTGCCTCTTGCAGGGATGAGTAGAACAGCAGAGGAGTTTGTTCATTGTTCAGGAGGGTTTGTTTGTTTGCTTATTTTTTGTTTTTCTGCATCTTTGTTATTGACCTCAGGCTGATCCACCTGGGCAGTCAGGAAGATGTCAATGGTTCTGCCCACATTTCTCTTCTCTATGGAAAAGTAGCAGAGGGAATATCCGAGGGAAACCCTTTCTTTCCCATCTCTGACAATGGGAAGGACACTGTCTCCCTCTCCCAGATGAAAGGAGAGCCATAATTGCTATGTGCTATGCTTAGAAATGAGGTGGTCCAGGAAAATGTCTCATTAAATACTTCTCATGTTTCAGATCCCTTTTTCTGCTCCCTAGCCTGTCCTTGTTCTTTGCCAGAGGATAATCAATACAATTCAACATACCTTCATTTCTGTTTGGAGTGGATACTTCCATATCAACCATCCCCCAAGTGACTGCATAAAAAGGAAGAATAGAATAAATATTTGTTTAGGAGAGAAAAGGCATGAAACAGGGTGAGAAGTCAAAGAGATGAAGGGGTCCAGGAAGCCTTCACATCAAGGGGAAAGGGAACTGCTGTCCATGCATGGACTCATGCTGGAGGTGGAAAGAACCCACTGGAAGATGCCTAGTGCCTTGAAAACACCTCTGGCAAATCCTACACTGAGTGCAGTGCCAAAGGTACCCTGCAGGCTTGCTCTAGAGCTTGTAGCAGTGTAGCCCTGCAACATGGCGTTACCACGGCTAGTCACGGGCCATGAGCTCTGCACTGAATTTGCAAGGGCTCAGCTCTGATGCTTGTCCCAGAAGACTTCAAAGAATTTAATGCTACAGAAACTTCACTTTTATGATCACACACACACACACAAACACACGCAAATGTAAAAAGAGGCTTAGTTAAGTAGTAAGTGAGATTATGGAAAAGTATTATGCATCAGTTGTTACAAAGACAGCAAAAGGAATATATGTTGGCAGATGTAGGTGCTATGCAGAAGAAGCCAGCATGAGCGATCTGCAAATGTGATCAGACCTGTGAGGCAGGCAAGGCATTTCTCTCTTATTTACAGGTGAATAAAAATAGGAGGCTCCAGCTTCACAGCCCAACATGATAATCTTCACACATTACTGCAAACTTACTGAGCCAAAATGCATCTACAACAGTGCAAAAATAATAAAAACAAACAAGCAAGAACACTCAAAAGTTGTGCAAGTCACAAGATTGTGCCAGGTAGAGTCACAGGGGACAAAAAAAAAAAAAAAAAAAAAAAAAAGCCTTGTATAGGTGCTAATATATTTTTCTTGGAGGCTTTTGCTGGTATCAGGAAAAGCCACCTCCAGAAGGATACTGAGGAGCAGGAGAGAGCTGCACAGTGGGACAGGCACAAGCACAGGAGAGTGGGGAGGGGGATGAGGCTTCCCCCTCAGCCAGGCAGTGCCCAGTGTACAGCCTGCTAGAGAAGGGTGACCCAGGAAGGGTAAAAGACAGCTTCTCTGCAATTTTCTGAGATGGATAAGATAAAAAATTGGATTTATATGAACTCTGTTATGTGTTCTCCCAGAAATATGTATGCAGGAGAAAAGCAGAAAGCAGTTCTGAGCAGAATGGCCCAGAAAGGCAGAACTGTCCCCTACCTCTTTTGTGGAGAGCTTTCACACACCAGGAAAGAGAGTGAGAGAATGCATGGACACTCAAGGCACAAAACTGATAAAATCTACCCAATCTACCCACAAAAGCAGTTTATACTCATTTAAAAAAAAAAAAAAAAAAAAAAAAAAAAAAAAAAAAAAAAGATGCTGAATGATAGAAATATATTTATCTGTCTATAGTACTGGAAAGTCCATATGCATAAAGTGTGATTTCCTCAGTGGTATTTTGATGTGTGTAACCTTCCATTTCTGCATACCTCTTTGGTATTCGTTTTATAAATTGCCATAATAATACTGTAAGCAAACTATCAATATAGCGATTATTTTAGTTTAAAAAATTAATGAGGGCCTATCTGAATTTATTTTTACTTTGTCATTAATTCATGTTAACCTGAACTAGCAGTGTGTAGGTCAGTCTTGAGTAAGAGGAATATAGTGGGGATTTTTTCCAATGTTTGCTCTTACTGCTCTTCTATTTTTAAAGTTCATAATAAATACAAACAACCCACTAATGATAAATAAAAATATCACCTGAAATGTTTTATACTTTGTTTTTCATTATGAAAACCTAAAATATCCATGTAGTCTCCTGTCCTTAGGGTGTTTTTTTCTTTGTTACTTGCCTCTGAAACACGGAGGAAAAAGGCATTTTAAGCATCAAATCATCACGCTTATCTTCGCAGCAGGAAATGTGTGTGCTTGGAGACAGCTGAGGATTGCTATCGGATCTCTCTCTTTCAAACATGAGAATTTACTGCCAGCAAAATTACGATAGAGGCCTCACCACTGCATTCAGGCATCGCTGGTGGAGATGCAGGCAGCCGGCACACACTAGGGGGGCGCATCTCAGGGCTGCTGGCCAGTGGGACAGGGATGAGGAGGAAGACTGAGGCAAGGCAGGGGCAGGAACAGGGGGCACGAGGCTATGCTGGGACTGCTCGGGGTGCATTTTTCTGTGCAGCCTCCCCCGTGCTCCCTGCACACCCTTCGGGCATGGACAGCACCCTCCGGCCCCGCGCTGCCGTCCTCTGCGTGGCCAGGGTGCACAGCAGGACCGCGGGGCACGGCACAGGGACAACGCGGCATCTCTCGGCACACAGAAAGGGCTGGCTGACAGCAAGAGGGTGAAATACTGCAGGGTTATTCAAATAAGAAAATGTATTGCTCCCAAAAATGTGCCAGCACTTAGCAGGGTATTCAAAGCCCATTATTCTTCTGGATTTCGCATTAATCTAGGATAACTGGTCCCTAGCTGTGAGTTTGCAGGGGGTGTCCTTAGTTTTCGTTCAGGGAGGTGGAGAGGGGAGTAAGAACTTGCACACTTCTTGCAAGAAAATAGAAATCTCTGGAAACTGCCTGTTTTTTTGCAGTAGCATTCACAGCATGGTGTACGTCTCGGATGCAATTAAAGCAAAAATTGGCACACATCTCCTGGGCTTTCTGTTGCACACCTTCCAAACAGGCATGTCTTGAGTACTCTCATTCCTGTTTTAAATATTCTCTTTCTCGTGGTTAGATGGAAATCATTACTAGTTTCAATGACGTCTTTCATTCCATGTAAAATTTACCCTTTTCTATCACACTCTGAAATTAGCAGTGAAAGGAAAATCCAGACTAGGGGTGATGAATGCTAAGGTAACAGCACCACAGGACTTTGCCCTCGCACAGCAGCATGTATTTCCTCCAGATCCTTCCAAAGCAGGTAAGAGTTGTAAATGGTGTTGACTTTTTTTTTTTTTTTTTTTCCATTGAAAGGGGCAACCACTGTATTTGTACTATTTTACCTTATGAATAGTTCAGCACAAAGGCTATTTACAGATACTTTTTTGGTATTTAAATCTCCATCAAAAAGCATTTCTTTAAAACATGTTGGAGAACTTCATTTGGGTTCCACTTTTATCTTTTCTGTTCTCCACAGGTTTTTTTTAACTCCTCTGGGTTTCAATTAGCAGCCATGGGAAACTCTGTGAGTCTCCTGCCTCCCTGTGTTGCATTAAAAAGTGACACAGTGTTGTGCAACCTTCAATCTCCCTTTTGAATAATTCATACAGCTCTGTAGGGTAGGCCAAGACTTCAAACGAATGTTATGGCCTGGTTTTCCTTAACCTAATGCTTCAGGTGGAAATTGGGAACAGGCATCTACATGCATTTAGTCAGAAAGGCCTGCAGGGACATGTTTGGGAGCAATATTTACCTGCAGATACATACAGACACTGCAATAAATACCTATTTTTGTCTTTATTTAGGTAAGAGTGTGCAGAGACATTCTTGTTGAAACATTTCAGTTCCTAAAGATATTTTCTGCTAAATCTTAGTGAGATTTATATAAAGAGAATGAATGTACCTGAAGGGCTCCTGCTGTTTGATACATGTGTAGCTAAAGCCAGAGACTCCCCCCTTCAGCCACTGAACTCACTAAGAGCAGGACTTCTAAGCGTGAACATGACTCTGAGCATGAAATCGTCTTCAGAGTATTTCCAGAAGCAGAGTTGGATGTATATATGCAGCTGGACTGCTAAACTGCACGTCATCAAACATTAAAGGTCACTTATAAATCCATATTTTTTGTTTGGCAATCAGCAATGTTTGTTGCACTGCAGATATACAACAGCTGTGTAAAGCTGCGGATACTGCTCTGAGGAAACACAGGCACCAGTCTGGTTTTCTGTTTGGTGAATACGTCCAAAAAGATAATCACATGCACACTTCATTAAATCATGGATCCTATAGGTGGAAAAGACCTTTTTAATCTCCCTGGAACAAGCCTAATTAAGTTCAGTTTTCTATTAGATCAAGGAGATAGCTACAAGCAAAAGTGTGAAAAACAATTAACTCCTTAAAAGTTCAAATACATTCGATCGACAAAGGTAACGTTAAACAAATGTTAAGGATGCACGGCTAGGAGCTCTGAAGTCAAAACCATCAAATATTCAGGCAGCACAAACAACCCTGTGCCTGCTCCCTGTGAATTCCCGGATAGATTTTAAATGTTCCGTAGTCTCTCAATTAATGCTATAGATCGGGGGTGACACTGCTTGAAGCACCTGCTGGCTCTCAGACTGCCTCACGTCCCCGCAGGCTGCAGGAGGGCTCTGCCCGCACCCTGTCCTGGAGACCCCACTGGGACCAGGGGCGTCAGGGGGCCGGGGGGTCTCGGTGGCACCGCTCCCCCAGGGCCTCTGTGGGGGCAGTGGGGGCAGGGGGGGCCCCGTGCACCAGTGCTGGACTCGCAGCACTGCCGGGTGGCAGAGGTGTTGAATCAGCCACAGATGGAAACCAGATGCAGAGAAAGCAGAGATCTCCTGGAGGAGGTGGTCCCTGTGGTCTGTTCCAGGGCGTCCCACTGGGTGGGTCCAGCAGTGACACGGGCGGCGCTGGCAGTGTCAGGAGCAGTCTGCCAGCTGGGGCACGCCGAGGCCACCCACACACCCCTGACACGTTCCAGGCCCAGCAGCCTGGGGCAGCAGGGACACTGGGTTGAAAAAGGAGACCTTCAAAGGATGCAGCTAGCACAGTTTCACAAGTGTGAAACAACTTCAGTGGAAAACATCGAACACTGCACAGAACGAGCATGGTTAATTGCTCACGCACCAGTGTGAGCTTGGGTAATGCGCGATGGAAGCCAGCCTGCAAATGCCTGAGCAGAAATCCTGCTTTTGGTGGCACTGCTCTCTGGCATACACTGCCCAAAAGTTGGAGGTTACAAATGTTCTGGGTGTGGTAAACACAGACCTGCTGAGTGAGGCAATAGGAGTCTGTGAGAGGTACCTGGAGACATGCCATGATGAACCATCACAGACAGAATGCTGGAAGGTGCGTGAACTGATTCCTGCTGCAGACCGCCAGAACATCCTTGTGATTTATAATAGGACAGAAGATGTTTTGCAAAGAGGAGCCCTGGTAGGAATGGTATATGCTGGAAGGGTTATTCTGCCACTACTGAATTATCGTCAGGGTTTGTGATCACCATATATGAAAAATTTCTAAAATCAAGATATACTGCACCCAACATGGAAAAAGTTACGTATAATGTAACATTTAGAGTTTTTCTTAGAGCTGGCTCACAATCTCTCTACAAATATTTGGCTCAAAGTGAGAAGAAAGGAAGTATACCAGTATTATAAAACAGAATAAGCAAGATGGCCTAGATAATTATAGACATGTCAGCCCAACATCAATGCTGTAAAAAGTAACAGAACAGCTGTTATGGAAGTTAATCAAGAGAGAGCTAAAAGAATAAAATATAGTCAGTGCTGGTTTGCAAAACTAATTACTCTCCTTTTGGACAAGATTCCTGTTTTAAAGTCTCACGGGGTGCTCCAGGAAACATCAGCATCTCTCAGGGCCAGCGTTCCCATGCCCCACAGCCATCCCTGCAGACAGGCGAGTGACCAGGGCATCCTCACCTTACCATGATATTTTGAAACCTTTTAACCAGTTGCTTTTTAACCCACTGGGTTTGTGATGTGTTGACTTTTTTTTTTTAACCAAAAACACCGTGTGTGATGGTGTTGCCTGTCCTGCAGCACGGGGACAGAGTGCCCATTTGTTACCAGCAAGTGAATTAATTGGGGTCGGTGCTGCCTGGCTGTGAGCGTGCTCCCTGCATGATGATTTTGGGCTGATACCACGATGACTGGGGAAGATGAGTGTTACCGACAGGCTGAGTGGGGCCGGGAAATCAGGGTGCCTTGTCCAAATAATCATTCCAACATGTCCACGTGCAGCATCGTGTCTGAGGAGAAGAAACCTGTCTGCAGGACTGAGGGACCTGTGTTTGCAATTAGCAGGGTCAAAGGGGGTCGTGGGGCCTTGCAGGTAGCTGGTGGGATGGAGCTGTCAGGGCCCCCTGGGTGAGAGGCTCCCTGCCCCGAGCAGGGTCCCTGGCGCTGAGCAGGGAGCTTTCCCTGCCGGTGGGCTCAGCTGCAGGCGGGTTCTCTGCCGGCCGCTGCCAGTGCAGAGCTACCATCACCCGGCCCAGATGGGGTGCGAAAAACTGGGGGCAGGGAAACCAGAATGCTGAAAGTGCTAAAAACCAGCATCCGAGGTCCATCCTGGTGGCGGCAGAGGGGAGGGGAGATGTGCTGCTCTGGGCACACCTGCTGCAGGGCATAGGGCAAAGGGGATTTTCTGCTCAGCAGGGGGTCAGGGAGGCCACAGCTTGGTGCTGATGCAAGAACTGGACTAATTTACCATGGATCTGGGCATTTTTTAATTATTTGTTTTTCCTCAGTACTCTAAATCAAGCAGGAGTTAACCAAAGGAAGTCTTGAGGCGTCTGTAAGGCAGAAAGTAACACTGGTCCCTTCTGGCTTTATAATCTGCAAATCCACTAAGCTGTGGATAAAGCTCAGGCAATGAATCTGAACAGTTAACAGGTTAATTAGAGACCAGATTATTGTGCTTTAATTGAGAAAGAGGAAAAGGACAGTTATTAAGAGAATTAGACTTGACTTTGCGAGAAGCAGTGGAGATTTTCAGGACGAGACAACTGCTCTCCCCCGAGGGGGCTGTCGGGAGGCAGCTGCACGCAGGTGAGTGGGAGCAGACACACAAAGACATCCACTGGCAGCTTTCCACGTGAAATCCAGCTCCTGTTCATGGGAAATAAGAGAGAAATAAAATGAGAACAGGCTCTAATGAACTGAGGTAGACTACATAAGGTGGTCTTTACAAGACAGAAAGAAGCAGAGGAAAAAATATGGGTTGAACTGCCACTCTTTTAGGCTCGGTGACTCTCAGCCTTCCTCCAGAGCTGCTGGGAACACCAGTCACCAAAATGAGCACAAGTCCTGTGGCTGGTGAGCCCTGAGCAGTGTGCGAGGCCGGAGGGGTGACTGGCAGGGCTGGCACTGCTGACAGGCACCCCCTGGGGCCCAAGGGGTAAAATGAAGCTTTAAAGGAGAGGAGGGACCACTTTTTTTTGTTTGTTTGTTTGTTTTTCTTCTTCCTTTGGAATACAAGTGCAAGGTCTGCAGTTTGACCTACAAGAGGGGACAGCAAACCTCTTCTATCCCCTCACCCCAGGAAGTAAAATGAACCTGGTGCTGGAGTTTTCTTCCCAGCTGTGCCAAGCAGAAATGCACTCTAAGTTAGGAGGAATGTCAGTGCAGCATAGTAAGCTTCTAGGGCATAAAATATCCTTTTCCTGGTCTCCCACCATCTCCACAGCAGAAAATATTTTCCTAAATCTTGCAGAGCGAAGTTACACCCTTCATCCTGACCGTGGTCCCTGGTGCATGCACAGGATGGCATGGTCTTCAATTGCACTGCATTATGTTTTTCTGTAGGATGTTGTTCTTCTTTCAGCTCCCTCCAGCACAGCAATCCTCTGGAATTACATTGCAAGATCAGAAGTTTCCTGCTTGGATCTCTTTACTTAACAAAAAAAAAAAAAAAAACAAAAACAAAAAACCTTGTACTGAATGACCTTGCAGCCTCACATCCCAGAGTGGAGAAGGACAAGCACTGCTCTGCTGTAATCTCATTACCAGCAGTTCTCCCGGTGACTTTCCTGGAAGAGTTTTATGCCACCATTAAACACACCAGCATTCTGGGCAAGGAACTCATCAGGAAAATCAGGGTCACAGGCAAAACTGGGGGCACAGAGGTGCTGCTGTGTGTCCGTGCTGCCTGTGTCCATCCCTGTGGGCAGCAGCAGCCCAGGGTGGCTGCACAGCACAGCCCTGAATCCTCAACACCCCGCCTGTCTCCACTGTCCAGGAGACATAAGCTTCTTTGCCAGGCAGGATTTATTTCTGGCAGGGTAATCAAAACACCTGTTAATCATGTCTAAGTACCACAGGTAAGAGCTGACCTGATAAATAGAAGGTATGCCTGATCTGGGTGGCTTGATTTTGGGTTACCTGATTTTCAAATGTGTTTGCTTTGCTTTTGGTGTTGATAATTGTTTTGCTTTTTTGTTTATTGTAATCTATCCTGATAAAATATATAAACCAATTCATGTCTGCAATACAAAGATGGAATAAAAAGAAAAGTTGGGAGGGCTGCCAGTGGTCCTCACAAACCTGAGACCTCCGACATGAGAGCCATCGTGCACGTTCAGCAGGCTGAAAGCTGGGTTAGCTGAACAAAAGGGAGAGGGTGCCTGGCAGAGGGCAGGTGAGGAGCCCCCCGGAGCAGGGCTGTTGGCAGTCTGCAGCAGGCACTGCTCTGTCCCCAGCCCACCTTGGCATCTGCCTGGCTCTGGCACCATGGCTAGCAGCAACAGCAGCTGTCTGACACTGCCCTAGCTCGGATCCCAGACTTTATGTATTTTGCACATTCTCAAATATGTTTAAAACCTAGCTTTCATGTGTAGACTGCAGGTAGTACATTCTGCCAGACAGATTTTCATTGCTCTCACAATAGCCATGTACTCAATCAAACACGCTTGTAAGTAGTATTTTACCGCTGCCCCTCTGCAGCTACATCGTCTGGGAGGAAGTACAGCATCGCTCAGAAGACGGACAGGACAGCTCGCTACAGCATGCTTCTGGCAGAAAGTTAATTAATCCTGTTTTACACAGCTGTGCCAGCGAATCCTCAGTACAATAGTTGTAGTATTGTCATCGCCAGAGTTTCCTTTTGTTATAGCCCCAGAGTAATGAAAACATAATTACTCCACGTGCAGCAAATGTGGATCCCCTTGTAGCCTACCTGGAATGCCTTTCGTTTCCAGCTGTTCTCCTCGGGCTGTGGGAGCAGCTCATCACACAGGCTTTTCTATAGTGTTGTAGGATATTAGGGACAGGCTGAGGGGCGGTCAGGCTGCTTGTCTTTGCCATAGCTCAGTTATTGTCACTTTCTAAATTTCAAACTACCTTTCCTTTGCACTTGTGCTTCACTAAGACCTCTGAACCTGCAGCAAGGCTTCAAATCAACATTAGAAAGAGCAGGTCAGATTGCCGCCTGTCTTTTCACCCTTGCTGTTACAGAAGGTGCAGCTGGCACCTTTGTCCTCTCCCTAGAAGTTATGGGAAGGATCCAGCTATGCCTTCCATGAAAGACAAATGACACCAACAACACAACACAGCTGCTTCTGGCTCAGTGGCACACATTTATGAGTCAGTGGAGGAAATCACGCGGCTAATGCAGTAGGTGCAGGCAGCTCATGTACTTAAGTGAGCACTGACCAGGAGCACACCTTATACCACGCTATTCAGAGCTGATAGGTTTTGAAACTAAGCACCGTGCTTTTATTTTCATTTTCTTGTAAACAACATATTAGGATATTTATAAGGTAAAGAAGGGAAAAAAGCCCTTGCATCCAGTATTTGTTTTCAAGTATCAGACCAGATAGAGCTTCAGTTGCCGCGCAGCAGCTCCTTTTAGCACACTTCTGCCTAACACACCACTCACCTTGGCACTGTAGCTTTGGGGACTTGTAAGCTACTTTCCATCTAGCTCTGCCTATCTCTGTGCTGTGTGTTGTGGTATTACATTGCTTTACCTCTTGTGTAGGTGAGTTATCTTAATCACAGAATCACAGAATGTCCCGAGTTGGAAGGGACCCACAAGGATCATCAAGACCACCTCCTGGCACCACACAGATCCACCCAAAAGTTCAGACCATATGACATGTCTCTGACACAAGACAAGCGCTGCGAGTCTCCAGGCAGCACCGGTGGATAACTGCACGCCTCGGCAGCAGTATTGGCGGGACAGTGCCTGCGGCACATGCAGCCCCCAGGTGCAGAGCTGCCGGCTGTGCCAGGCGTGCAGGCAACGCGCTGCCACGGGCTGTGCCTGACCCTCGGCACTGCCACCTGGCACTGCCACCGCCTGCACTGCCACCGGCTGTGCCCGACCCACTGTGCTGCCACTGCCTGCGCTGCAGCAGGCTGGGGGCACGGCCAGCCTCCCCACCGGTGCACGCACCCTGAGACATGTTTGCGGAGCTGGGCTTCGGGCAGGTACCGGTGATGCCCCTGACGTGCCCCTTAAAGGTCTGTGAGTCAGAAGAGACAGAGCACATTAAAGGGCACGGACAAATCATTTATTGCCATTTTCAGATAGAGATGAGCCTTGCAAAGAAATCCAGATGACATACACTCTAATCCAAGTGATATATGTGATATAAAGTGTTGAAGAGCCTCAGGGAAAAAGGAAAAAAAAAATCTGAGTGAGCGAAAAAACAAACAGGAAAAGCTAAAGTAAACAAAGAGAAAAGAAACATTACATTTTCAATCTTGTAAAGCTCAAAACATTAGTAAATAGTTACTTAAGGCTATAAAGCAATAAAGATACACAAAAGGCGCAGAAACATTCCTTATTTTATAACAAAATAATTAATATTATTATTCTGCCAGCCTCAGCTGAACTTTCAGAGATTTGGGCATCCGAACTCCTTAAGCTACAACACTGTTACAGAACAAACAGTGCTGCATCATTTGATAATGTTGTCGCTTCCTTTGTAAGCAATACATCAGCTTCTTGAATTTTCTCCCCATGTAATGAGACAAACTGTTATGACAGTGAGACATATGTGTCTTGCGTGGAAAAACTTTGAAAACCACCTGTTTTGGCTCCTTCACCATTAAATGGATTACGAAAGAATATATAATGCTTTCTCAAGACAAAATATCTCAGAAGGTGTCAGCAGTTTGGAAAGTTTAAATAAGCAAGATGTTATAATTTCAGTTCTACACAAGACAAAACGAGTGCCTTCAACTACAACAGTGATGAACAGAGAGCTGTCAGTTTGGGGAACGGTCGAGCACTGCTAAAAGGGACCAATTAGTTAACGACTGCAGGACAGAGCCCGGGCTGTGCCTGAGGAGGGACCTGGCTCCGTGCTCCTGCCCTGGCTGGAGCTCGGCCCCATGGGCAGCGAGGAGGCTGCAGGCTGTTCCCTCCTGCCTCTCCTCAGATGTGCCCACATGCTGCCTTGCTCGCACCAGCGCGATTTCGGTGAATTCTGTTCTTCTTGCACTTCATTCGAGCTCCCAGATCTTTTTCTGAAGAACTGCTGCCAAGCCAGGCATTGGCCAACCTTACTTTTCATATTATTCTAATATTCTATTATTTTCGTATTATTCTAATATTTTCATATTTTTCTAATTCATCTGGTGTAGATCAGGTCAGAAAATTTTCTCCAGAGCCTCGGGCACCAAATCCAGAGCACCTGGCTGAGACAGGACGCAGCGTTTCTCCAAACAGCACGCGGCCATATGTTATAAAAAATGAGTGTTAACAATTCATATGTATCTCTGGGTAAGCAGCAGGTTAGAGGTGTTTGTAGTTTGTCCAGCTCTCTCCCAGCTCTGTACTTCCCGTGTGCCAGCTGTGTGCTCCGCATGCCCTGTGGTCGCTGTCGGGTGGCTGCAGTCCTCGCTGCGGCAGGCAGGGAGCAAGCCTCTGCTCAGTGCATGTCCCCACACCTCCCTGCATTCTGCAGCTCCTCCTGTGCCCTGTGCTTTTAATTCTTAATTTGTCATGTGAGACACGAGCTGTTACTTTTTCTTAATAAGAAATTACCTCTTTGCAGTTTCCTCAATAATTCAGTAGAGCGAATTAAGGGCAGATCTGCTGTCCTCAGCCTGCAGACAAACATCCTGTCATGTACTTCAAGTCAGCATCACTGAATAAGGTGCATGTTGAATATCCACTGCCTGAAAAGACTTTCTCAAGCCCTTCTGGCCTGCAAAGGTATGGTAATCCTTGAAAAGTTGTACGAAGTTCTCTAAAACATGAGTTTTCTTCAATGGCCCTGAGCCAACTTGTACCTACTCTTTCTCTGAGAACCCAAGGCTCAGCAGGCAGAACAGGACAATGCCACAGTTATGTTTTTCTAGAAAAAGAGAAGAAAAGATGGATGAGGACTGTACTTAATCTCCCACGATTCCAGCTTTCTGATTGTCAAAACAAAGATAGGGTAAAAAAGGAAACAGTTTAAGGGCAAATGCCAAGTGAGTTACAAACCCACCACAGAGAGGCTCTTCAAAAGCAGTGCTACTATATATCTGGCATTTCACATCAAGAAATCTAGGTCATTTTTTGTCAGCTAAGGGTGTAGCCCTTCAAAGAACAACCTTTTCTTCTTGTAAGGGTTGCACAGTAATAGAGTTTTTTTTCAATTCAGTGCACAAAGATTAAGATTTTAGCTGTGAGAAAGTGAGAAATTAGTCCAATTTGCACAGTGATTAGTAGTTACAGGTGCCACAGGTGTTGCTTCCTGTATTCACTATGCCCCATTACCTCTGAGCATTTTCTTCCGTGCAGCATTAATCTAACCTTGTTCATAATCTTGGGCAGTTTCAATATATCTCTGCTAGAGCTCACTAAAGTTTCCTGAATTCTGCTAGCATCAGAGGCACTCACACTGGTTGTGCATGGTGTATCGTGTCACTGATTAGCCTCTAACCCACTCAGCTTATTTCTGTTGTCCTTAAAAGTAATTTCAGTAATTCCACATTTGACAGAAGACATCCCTGACATTTGATTGGACCACATAAGTGAGACAATAGTAGAATTATCTTGGTGATTAATATTTGATATAGCTCCAGGACCATGATGTCTGGACTCTTGTCCTTGCTGATTTATCCCACAAGAATATGAAGATAGCATGGGGGTAGCTGATGGAGACACTGGATTGCAACATGCCCTAAGCTTCACCACTAAGAGACAAGCAGAGCTGGCAGCCCACGCAGGGCACATGAACTCCCTCTGAAGCCAAGGACCCCAGAGCATCTTTCCATAAATCCTGCTGAAACCTCCCCATAATGGAGGCCTTGCTTTATGGTCTCTCGCTGCCCTTCCTTTGTAGTCCTGCTGGTATCAGGTGCCCTGCTGCCATGGCAGTGAGATTCTCTCATAGATTTTTAGTGCTCTATCTTCATGCTTCTGGTTGACATGATTTCTGCCACAGCTAGGTTGGTGCGGTACCAATGGTCTCTTTGTGCTGATATTTGAGACAAAATTCTTTTCAGAATAATCAAAGCTATTAATAGTGGTCTGTAACGCTCTAATTTGTGCACAAGCAAGGAACAGTCCTTGCCAAACACCCCGTTGTGTAACAGCAACCTTTTAAGCTTTGGTTTAGCGGTGAATAGGAAGGCTGCAAAATCCACCCTTGATACGGCAAGAAAACGTAGTATCTTTGATTATAGTCTCTAAGTTCATCACCAGTTGCTGAATGGAAGATGATAAATGAAGAATATTGCAAGGAAAAGCTTGTCTCTGTGATATTTTTAATTATGAAACATTTTGGCATTACCAGGCTATTGTAAGAAGATACATTTTCACAAATATTTCTGGGTAGTCAAATCTGTGATGAGAAGTCTGAAGACTTGCTCAGCTGATGGTTCTGAAGTGATGGTTAAATTTCACTCTCATCATGTCCCTTGAGCATGGCCATAAAAATCAAACAGTCACAGTAAGACTCTTCCAGAAGCTCGAAGAGGTAACAGCTTACAGAAACTGCACTGCCCATATTTGCCATACCTGGTTTTAAAACAGGACATTGGCTACAGTATTAAGTTCCTAAGAAACCATCTCCTCATATCAACCATGATAACCAATTCTCTGCTTTTGCCACAAAGCAGTAAAGTATGATGAAAAAAAAAAAGGTAATACTGTTGTCTGTCATCTTATCCTGTGAATCTTATTCAACAATCCACTCCAAAACATTCTTGACATCTTCTAATTTTGTCTGTGCAATAGGCTACACACAAAACCCGCAAACCCCATGCAAACCAATTTTGCCAGCTGACAAGTTTCTGCAAGATGTGCCGGAGTGATAACCAGTGGATCACAGGACAGAAGAAACGCACAACTTTCTGGTCCAGAAAGAATTTGGATATTACATAATGCAAAGTTCAAACTGCTCTTCTCCTTAGTACTCTTCCAGGTATTCAGGACTGTCTGGACATAAGCAAAGGGAACTATTTAAAAATATTTTAAAGTTACTCCAGTGAGAACAGGGCTTTCCTTGGGCCTGCAATGAAGGAGTGTCCAAACCCAGTTGCCTCCCCCGACCAGAGGCTTATAGGGCGCACTCCTGCATCACTCGTCTGTGCATGGGACCTCGGCAGCAAGGTCTGCCCCTTTGCCAGAGCTGCTTCACTGCTGGAGCACTTGAGTTGTCAAGAGAGGATATAGGGCACATAGGACCTCTGAAAAGCAGCACATTAGCTGACAAAATCAAGCTACGTCTCCATGATGCTGGATCTATTCTCCTGCCCGTGGCTGTCAATAATTGCTGGTACAATTGATTCCGTCAGGGCACTCATGACAGATATAGATTGTTCTGCAGCTGCAGCAGATGCATGTGATCTAGCAGTTTTGATAGCAGACTGCCTTTCCCAAACCTGAACATAGATTATTTTTAAAAAGAGCATGCTCTTAAGAGCTGAACAGTCAGCTACAAGTGTAATCTGTGTGCTCTACTATTAGTGCTTACCCTTGAGTGCTGCAAGCAAACTCCAGGCAGGTAGCAAGATGTCCACATCAGGCTTAAAGGTAGGTTATTTCTTTTCTCTTTTTAATAAAGAGAGACATTATAATATTTACATATTCAGAGGGACATCGTCCTAGTCTGTTTTTCTGGGTTTCATGTAACAGAAATTCTGTACAAAGACATCTCCAGTTAGATAGGACCCAGAATCCAGGTCCCACCTTCCTCATTCAGGCAAGGTCCATACAGGTCCCCAGTTCGCTGCAGGGGAAGCAGTGGTGGAACCCATCTGTGTACGCAAAAGGATTTTCAGGAAAATGTCATCCCCTTCTTTTTCCAGATCTGTGATGCCCATGGCTCTACAGCTTCTCCCCCTGCCCTGCCACGTTCTCACACAGGCACCAGTGACTGCATGCATGTGCAGACCTTGGTGCTCCTCCAGCCAGCCGTGTCCCAGGCTGCAGACAGGTTCTGCCCCTGCTTTGCCATGTTCTCTCCCTAGGCAATCCTCTGTGGAGAGCAATGACAGACAGAGTGGGAACAACCCTGTTTCCTGCTCTGTCAGCAGTCAGAGCAATAGATGCCCCACAGCCCCACAATTCATAGGCATGAAGCACTTTGGGGTAGTTGACATTTGGGTTGTCTTCAAATTCTACAGATGGGAGCCAAGAGAAATGTCTGATCGGCATTCTCACACAGTACTGGTGCACGCCACCAGGTTACCAAGGAACACCACATGATTTCTTTGGTCTGCTTTGGTTTTCAGATCTTCCAGCTTTGGTTTGTGTTTTTCTTTTCTTTTCTTTTCTTTTCTTTTCTTTTCTTTTCTTTTCTTTTCTTTTCTTTTCTTTTCTTTTCTTTTCTTTTCTTTTCTTTTCTTTTCTTTTCTTTTCTTTTCAAACATTAAAGGGATCACTTGAATACTGAAAGGAAATCCGAAACTCCATTTAAATGACCTTCAAGGAAATGTGATCTGCTACATCACATCTGCCTCAGCTTTTTACTGTAAGCTTGTGAACAGGCAGATGAAGCACAGAATTGTCACGCACTGATATCTGCATGTTGAATTATTCATCCTAATTGGTATCTAAAGATTTGCAATATTTGTGAATTTTATAAGAATATATTCTTTTTATTTTTTGTTTTGTTTCATGGAAGCAAACAGCATTGAAGTATTAGAAAAGGAAATAAGAAAAAGGATACGTTTTGCTTCTTGTTGTAAGGATATCCACCGGAGACACACAAAGTTTTAATGTTAATGTCTGTGCATCACTACTCCCTGCATGCTAAAATAGGTTTGGAAATGCTTGAAAGGTTAAAGCTTTTGCAAATTATGAAACCAAACCATTTTGGAGCTATAAATCCTGCTCATCTGGGATAGTTGTTCTTGTGTAAAACCTCATGTTTTCTTGAGAGACTGAGCTGAATATTTATGCTTGGCACATCAAACACAAGGAAGGCACAGAGGTTCGCTTGTCTGCAGTGGATATTTAAGAGTATACTGTTGATAATTAAATATAGGAATTATAATTGTAATTACAATCAGTTTTTCACCTCCCAGCAGAGGACTGGTCCAAGTTCCCTGGTTGCCCTGCAGCAGGGTCCTCCTGTGCCGCCACGGTGCTGCTCTCCCCATGTGGCTACAGAGCCAGAGCTGGTTGTGGTCAGCCAGCGGGGCCGGCTTTGCCAGGAAGGTGTGGGTCCAGGCGGCCTTTCCCGTGTTCGGGCGTGCAGAGGTAGAAGCGCTGGTGCTGCCGGAGGGCTGATGCTCGGGGCTGGCCCCCTCTTGCTGTGCTTCTCCGTGTGGCTCCAGCTTCAGCCCCCGCCGTCTGCCTCGCCATGCCTCAGCCCCTCAGCTGCCCCCGCAGCCCCGGAGGTGGCTGTGCTCGCACTGCCCCATGGCACGGCAGCACCCAGCGGCTGGCGGCCTGCAGCCCCATGCCTGCAGCCGTGGCACATCACAGACAGGCCTCCAGCTCTGCTGTCTGACACACAGCACCGCCTGCCAGCCGCCTCGCCTCTCCGGCTTGCCTTGCCCAGGTTGTGCCAACACCTTAATGCTCACAAAAGTAGCTCTGCAGGAACCTGCTTCTTTCTCCACATACAGTTGTGTGTAGTTTTCATTTCTTCTTAAATAAACATATTCCCCACATATTGAAATTAAATCTAGAGAGGGAAAAAAAAATAGCTTTAAAAAAAAAAAAAAAAAAAAGTAAACAGCCTCTCCACAAACACCTTCAAGAACCCACAACTATTTGTGGTCTCTGTGATTCTGGTAAGTCAGGGGGAGGTGTACAGATTTATCGATTTGGTTGTTGCAGGATGATTTGTAAACATGTTCCTGGCTCAGTGCAGGCTTTCCATGGCTCTCTTGGTCTTACCTTTACTTTCCAAAACAGAAACAAAATAATTCAAGCCTTTGTTTGGGAAGTTTAACCTCTCATGTTCCATTCTAGCCCTTCTGCTGTTCCTGGACTTTCTGACCTGCAGTTTTATGACACAACAGCCCGTTTCTCCCTGCTTTGCCTCTCACTTCCTGCCTCATCCACCTTAACTGAACACGAACAGAAGGCAGATACGTAAAAACAAATGAACAGTGAAAAAGTCACACCTACAACACACCTAAAAACTCCTCCTTTCAAAATTACATTCACCCACCTGCAGAATAAATTCTTCTATTGTCTTCTCAAAGCCCACAGTTCTCTTTCACCCATGAGGCACAATTCAGCAGCTGTTGGCAGCACATCTTCCCAGCATCCTGGGAGGAGACACTGAACAGCGAGGGGGATTCAGGAGCCTGACACCACCAGACACAAAAGAACACTTAATTCACAAAGGAATATGAACTACTGCCACCGGTGATCAGCTGATGTTTTACCACACAGTGCCAGAAAGGAGCATGTTTGTTGCTGCTGCTGGGATGGGAACTGTCTGTGGCATCATGCAGGGGACGCTCCTTCATAGCAGACAGGGACACACTGATTCTCCTAAATGTACTAGGGCTACTTTCAAGTCATGGAAGTCCAGTCTTGCTAAACCAAGATGGAAAATGAAGTCTCACCCAAGTCTGAATAAGTTAAGTTCCTCCTTTCCATGTAAGATGAGCAGAGAAAAATTCCATCCAGAGAGGTTTGTCTGTGTGGGAAATCCGAGCACCTGAGCTGCCAGGGGACCCCACTCGGCAGGCACCGTCAGGCTGCCTCCACTGCCCTGCACGGGTGAGTATCCCCATGTCGCTACATACTGCTAGAGACCTGTGGTCGGGTTTTATACAAGTGACGGCTGGAATGAGACAGGCTAAATACAGAATTTTAGATCTTCTGAGAAGAAAAAATGGATTGAAAGGAATGGGTTTCCCCACAGCATGGGTACCCTTGTAAAGCCCATCTTTTTCCCACCTTATTTCATTTCATACTGTTTATAGCAGGTGCCTTCTGCTATCACCTTGTCAAAGCATCATTTCTGTTTCCTTCTCATTGACACACAATAAACATGAAGGGTTGCAATTTTTAGCTTTTGTGTGCATTTATATGAGTATGTGATTCACTGTTCACTTATAAAAATTTTAGACCAAACGGAGATGCTGCTTTATGTGACTGATTTGTGTATTACAAAATGGGAGAAGCAGTCTCAAGCCATTACACCAATGGTATCTGCAAATCTGGGTCCTGAAGAAGCCGATTCTGCCATCACACACGGTTTTCACCAAGCAAATCCCTCTGGCTTCAGTAGTGCCACTTACAGGTAGTGCATTGCAAGACACTGGGGACACTGTGTCCTTGTTCTCCAAGTGCAGTGTCCAAGGGCTTCTCAGCCAGCCCGTCCGGCACTTTTGAGCTTATCTTACACAGTTCAAGCAGTCAGAGGTCTGTCACAGGGGACATCAGGCAGGCTGGTACAATCACAGACCTGACATGGCTGGAAATGCAAGGAACAGGGACATGAACCCATAGTGCAAACATTTACATCAGGAGGGGGCTAGACCAGGCCTAAGCGAGCACAGCCTCGTAGCCCACTGCTGCCACATGTGCACACAAGCAAGAGCACCGATGTGCTGCCAGGGGTCGAGTACTACAGCAGGGGAGGCAGCCGCAGCAGGACCAGGGATGAATCACTGCCAGCCACCAGGATATCTCAAATGACATAAACATCTACACGTAGTCTGAAGAATTACAAGTTGAGTACCAGGCAGTTTCCAAACTGATGCTAGCAAGCTATAGATATGAACCAATTCAGTTTTATCTATTCTAAGCCAAAAAAAAAAAAAAAAAAAAAAAGAAAGGCGCTGATTGCTCTGTCTGGAGATGTCAGCACAAAGCCCTCCCCAGGCAGAGGCAAGGGCAGGACAAGGCAGGGCAGTCCCAGCCCCAGCCCCAGCCCCCTGAGCAGCCTGGCACAAGCAAGGAGGCGCCGGCAGCAAGCCTGGAGGAGCACACTCAGGGTGACAGGTCACACCGGTGTGCTGTTGGGGAGTTTGTTTTCAAATCTTTGATGTTTCAGGAGACGACTTTGTGAAGCCTCCTGGTGAAAGCATCCTATGCCATCAAAAGCAGTGCTGGCTGCTGTTCTGTCCAGCCTCAGCCCTTCCACGCCGCACCCTAACGCAGCCAGGGCCAGGGCGGACAAACAGAGGTGGCAGGAGCTGTCCTTACCCTGCCGAAACACAAAC
Organism: Aythya ferina; assembly: GCF_964211825.1. Taxonomy (NCBI): domain Eukaryota; kingdom Metazoa; phylum Chordata; class Aves; order Anseriformes; family Anatidae; genus Aythya; species Aythya ferina. The sequence continues at coordinate 65,020,146 of NC_140301.1, forward strand.
GTGCCACCTGCATTTGGCAGCCAGGGTCGCTTGTCCATGTCACCCACACCGCATGGCTCCATACACCACCAGCCCAGGATAACCCCTTGGAGAAGGAATAGTGAACGGAGCACAGAGGGGTGTGCAACAGACGACATGGTTCAGACCTGCTGTAGGGAAGATGCTTTGTATCTGTTCTCCATGATGCTTTTAAATGACATCCACAGTACTTGTTTCCAGCTGGATAAACACTGGCAGAAAAACCCTGAAATTTATTAAAAAAAAAAAAAAAAAAAAAAAAAAAAAAAAAAAAAAGACTATATAATTTGGAATAGGTAAATTAATAGAAAAATGTAAACTATGTCTCTCACTGCTTTATAAATAAACATATGTATTCATGTCAGGGCCATCTTGGTTTCACCACTACATTTGCACAGGGGTAGTTATAAGGCAAATAAATCAGTACCTTTGGTGAAGGAAATGAGGAGTATCTATGTATTTAAAAAAAAAAAAAATTAGATTAGATTTTCCTGGCATCCATAAATGTTTACTGGGAACATTTGAGGAATGAATTTACAAAAACCTATTTGTAGAAACCACACAGAAGTATGCAAAACAGCAAATGGAGCTTGAATATTCTTGAGGTTGAAGGCATCCTCAGGGCATCCCTGCCAGCATCCTTGGGGCATTCCAGTGGAAAAAGATCTATTCTAGTCCTTGCACTATAGATTAAAAATGGTGAAAGTCACTGAAAATAGTATCTGAGGAAAAAAATAAAAAATAAAGAACCTGCTTAATAAAATTGCACCTCTCTGCCAAGGAACAGAAACACAATAATTTAACTTATAAAATCAATTATACCATGGAAATAGCAAAGCTCATGAACACAAACTTGTCAAAAAAAAAAAGTGTTTTCACATAGTATGTGAAGTAGCTGTAAAAGCAGATTGTGAGTTTTTAGAAACAAGTGGTTAGCATATGAAATCTCAGCCAGTAGTAAGCAACAGCCAAGAAGCAGTAGCATCATCACTACCATTCCTAATTTAGGAAAACATTCTTGAAGAAATTGCTTCAGCCAAATGTGTGTAACATTTGTCTCCAATTTAAATCTCACCTAAGCCAATATGTTACAGGCACACTGGGATGGAATTTGAGATCTTTGCTCTTACAATTACTGAGTTATCTTTGTCTAATCTCAGGGACCACAGTTTACAGCTATTTAATAGGATGGTGAGAAGCAGAGGATTCCTGTACCTTTGGGGACTCAGCTTGCTTTCCAGACCTTTCAGGGGCAGGGTGAAGGCTTCTGCCCCTAGGGCATCCTGCCAGTCCAGCAGTGTTTCTCTCTCAAAAGCTTCTGTGCCCCTTGTGTCCTCAAGTCTAATCCCACACGTGTTGCACTGTAGGAAATGGCTGCCTTAGCTCAGGATCTCAGATTGCTTGGTCTGGCTTTCAGCTCCCGCTCTGGCTTTCAGAACATTCAGCAGCTTTCATATCTTCAGGACAAATTTAGTTTTTTCATGCTTTATTGTGGAGATTATCGCATTGTGGAACAATTAAAAATTAAACATCAGCAACATGGCAAACATGAAAATCCACTTTCTGTCCTGGGGACAGACAGCAGTTTTCCACCAGTCCAAAAGGTTTTGGCAACATCTGGCTCCCTCTTGGAAACACAGGCCCATGTCTGTGTCTCGGACAGCAGGTCTGTGGACTCCTTTCTGTCTGGATAATCCCATCCGCACATCCAGGCTGCAGGATGCTCCCTTCACCTCACTGACAAGAATCACGAGTCAGAAGCAACAGGAGCCTGGCGCTGAAAGATGTGTGGTTCTTCCCTCTGACTGTGCTGGCCGTGATGCCAGCTTTGCCCCGGATGGTCTGCTTGCCAGCAGTTCTGTTATTCATTCCCCTGGCTCCACTCCAGCAGAAGGAAGAGCAACGCGACGCTCCTTGAGCTGGCACTCAGCAGAGGGCAAGCAATGGGTGCCAAGGACCCACATGCTGAAGTTTCTGGAGAGAACCCCTGGCTTTTGGGATTGCCGGTGCTTCCCTTGTGCCATGTGCCCACAGCCCTGTGCAGAGGAGCAGGGGACAAGCAGGAGCCAGCATGCAGAGCCGAGGCACCGTTCCCCAGGCAGCTCCGTGCTGCTGGGGATGCTGACAGCAGGCGGCCCAGCCCTGCCCTGCTGTGCTGCTTGCATGCGGGTGCTGGAACCACCTGGGCCTTTGCTCCCAGCGGCCTGGTGCAGAGGTGGTGAGCTGGAAAGCCCTAAACACCATGTCAGGGCTAAAGGCACCACCTGCGCCTTCCCCACAGGCATCTCAGTCGTTGTGAGTGCCCGCACCCCACCTCTCCTCACCTCCCACTGCCACTGGAGTTCCTTTGGTCTACCTTCAGAAGTGGTATTTCAGCAAGGATTGAGAGACAAGCATTAATATGCTCATGTAGTTAAGGCAAACATTGCAAAAGCAGTGAAATCTTTATATGGCACAAAACTGCTAGTGACAATTCACGTAATCAGGCAACTGTGCATGAGAATCATGCACACATATGGAGACCGGGGAACTTAAAACCAGGAGATGCTTCACTCCAGGAAAAACATGGTTTCCTTACGTCAGTCTTTCATGTTTAGTTGTGCCTACCACTTTCGAGAAAAGTTTATTTAAAAATACAGTGTATCCACATACCCCAAAAGAACTTAAGAATCAGGGCAGGAAACAGGTTCTCAAGTGTTAATACATATGAAGCTCTGTGCGACATAAAGTTATTAATTTGTGCAATGACTGCATAATTAATGTTTGGTCTCATCTCACTCTCTTTTAAATGTATTCCCACATTGCATAGAAGTTGTTGGCTAATGAATTAAACAGTTTGATGTTGATGAATCACAATTTTGCCTATCAATATTAAAATATTGCCAGAGGTATGCTTTTCAGTTTGGGTCATGAAAGTTTAAACTGTAATACTGTCAAAAATGCAGACATTGTGTTTTGCCAGGCTTCAGTTCAAAAGCAGACGAGTCAGAGTTTTTTTTGTTTTCAGATCTGGGCTTTGGGATTTACTTTTGTTTTCTTTCTTCCACTGAAGCAATGACATGAACACAAGGTATCACGCAAAACTCTAGATTTATCTATAATAGCATCTGAAATGGAGAAATCCAGTTACATTGGAAATCTCAAGTCAAAACTAGTCTGTTCCAGTCCTTGGACTATGATTAATGTGGTAAGTGGTACCAGATGGTAAATGCTTTGAGAAGCCTCTGCACTCCAAAGAAGTGCTAATTACTTTCAAGGCTGCAGCAAGAGGATAAGAGAGGAAGAGTCGGCACCAGCCCAGCACTCACCCCGCTCAGGGCAGCAGTGGGGCTCTGCTGCCCAGACCTGCAGCAGCTCCCAGCCATCCTCACAGCTCCCAGCCATCCTCACAGCTCCCAGCCATCCTCACAGCTCCTAGCCATCCTCACTGGCCGTCCCCACGGCTCCCAGCCATCCTCAATGCCCGTCCCCACGCTCCTGCTGCAGCTCACACACCTCGGGAGCCAACTCCTGTCTCCTGAGGAGGTAACTGCTGGTCTAGAAGAGTCAATAAACTCTCATTGCTCTCCTGCATAATAGACAGGAAATGCGGACTGGCATGGGAATAGCCACGTGTTAGTCCACATTTTGGCATCATGATGCCCCTGGTAACTGGCCATCATGTGGTGCCTGTAGCTGAGTTCAGTGGCAGACAGCACGTGTCTCCCCACATCCATGGTTAATTCCTGGGCCAGGCGGGTGCTGTGATATTCTCCATGTGGAGTCATAGGCTTTGTGCACATCAGTTTCCATCAAAGGGGCTGTAAGAGGAGAAGACTATGGCTGCATAAAATGATCTAATAAGCAAAACATCTTGTCATGAGCCAAACACTTCAGAAGGAGAGAGTAGAATATGTTATACCCCTTTCCATAATTTGGGAGACCATTAGGTCATTTTCTGTGCCAGAAACCACTTGAACCCCACCAGGGCAGCCACCTGCATGTGTAGTCACATCTTTTAAGCTTTGGAAGACCTAAACCAGGGATCAGAAATAAAGCAAATCCAACAGTGCAAGTGTGTTTTCCTGCACTCTGTGAGTTTGGGACGACCACAGCCTGCAGCTCCTCATCTGACCTACAGCTGCATCCCCTGCAAAAGCTATTGTGGAGCTCTCAATGAAAGTGTGTGAGCTTGTGCTGTGAGGAGGAAAATATAAGCAAGGAAAGAAGTCAAGTCCCTTCATCGTGACCTGCTGGAATGAGGAGCAGCAGAAGAGGCACACAGCTCTGGTTTGGGGGCCGGAGCCCGAACTCGTCTGTGCAGCAGGGTGAGACCAGCCTCAGGCTCCACACAGCACCGCCCTCCTGCCTGGTCACACTGACACCCCAGCCACCTCAGCACCAGCTGTTTCTGTTCTTTATTAGCCAATAAATATAATTGATGCATACCTGCAAGTTACACATAAGCCTGCTTCCAAGTCTGAGCAGTAGAAGTGCCCAGATAAAGCTGCGTGAGGAGCAGGACTGTGGGAGGGAGCCTTCAGGGGGCTGGGGAGCAGCCGGGGGCTCAGGCTGCAGGATCAGAGCAGGGCTGGGCTGCAGCGCTCAGGGATATGAAATGGGCTGCAGCCTGCGGGGCTCCGGCACAGAGCCGTGCCTGGGGAAGGGGAAATGGCTGGAAACAGCTGGCTGCTGGGGACAGGCGGCTCCTCAGGGAGCTCAGCCCTCCTGGCTGCCAGCAGGCCGAGGGGTGCAGCTAGCTGACAACAGCACTGCTAGGAGAGGTGTTGGTTTTGCTTCGATTCACTGCTGCATCAGCAGCCGCTGGTGGCACAGACCTTGCTGAGGTGGTCAAAATGCTGCAAGATCAGCTGTCCTAATGCCAGACACAGCCTCTTGTGGACTGATGCCTGCTTTCAAGGATTAAAGATGGAAAATAAATTAATAAATAAATAATAATTAAAAAAAAAAAAAAAAAAAAAAAAAAAAAAGATTATGTACACTAACAGGGTATCATCACTGCCTTTCTGAAGCAAACTTAGTATGTTAGAAGTAGACCACAACCACAAGGTAAGGAGCAGGTCTGTCTCCCAAAGCAACAAGGGACTGCTATTTCATTATGAATTTCCTCGAGGGGTGGAAAATTGTAACTGCATCATGTACCACAATAAACTGCCAGAAATAAGCATAAACTCTCTCTAAGGCTCAGCAGTCATCAATGTCCATGATCTTTGGCTGTTAATATTGTCATGACACGCAGCAGCAATGGCTGCTTTGTGAAGGGCAAGCCAAGGAGAACTTCAGGTCAGGAACATGACAGAGTCTGAGATTGAAGAGAAATTCAGATCTGTCAGGTTGGCAGCACGCAATTCACAGAGAACATGGAGGGCTCCTTGCAACTATTTAATTTAATAAACAATAAGCAAAGGCTTATTTGGATTACTTTACAAGTAGAAAGAATAAGTTTTAAAAGTCAGTCTGATGAAAGGTCTGCTGCTTCTGTAATTTCAGTACTCAGAAGGTCACATTACAGGAAAGCCAGTGCTTCTACAGGCACCGACAGAGGTGAGTGTGAAAGTGAAGTAGCTGTTACTGTACACCTAGTCTCTGTGCTACAGAGAGCAACTGCACCACCAGCACCCTTTAAAAATGTGCATCCCCCTCCATCACACATTAGATAAAATTCAAGCAGTCCCCATCGATACCTTGGGGATTGCAGGACCAGCCCCAAATTTCTAACAGCAAAAGCCACATATGACAAAAAGTGTTGGCCTTTAAATTTCACAGGCATTTTTATCTTTTTCTGCAATGTAGTGAAAGACATTTTCTGTCTTCCTTGTCCTACATCACAGACAATGTTCAGCAGAGGTGAAGCCTTCCAGCACTGGCAGGGATGGGGATATCTGACCTGCTGTGATTCCCAGCCACCAACCCAGTCTTGCCTGAGACCCAGCCATTTTTTTCAAACTTCTACCAAGAAAAGAGAAAGAAATTACCTCTTCAGAGTGCAACAACAGTTTCTAAATACTGATCCATACAATGAAATGCTGAAAATCCTAAGAATCAAAGCCTGAAGGACACTTCAATACTGTGTTTGCATTTGCTTTACAGCCAGCTCCTACTGCTTGGTGAGATACTTTGCAGTAGGCACTACAGCAATCCCAAGCACTACAGGTGAAAACTGCCTGGAGAGCTTCCCTAAGGGACTGTCAGACTGAAAAACTGAGGACGAAACATAGAGTAGTGGTACAAACAGTGATGGTTTGCCCAAACCTCCAGCAAGGCTTCTGCTTCGTGCTGCTATCAGCCAGGCACATTCTGGCTTCTTCCAAGGGAAGGTCCACTTTGGAAAGTTGCATCTCCTGGACAAGGTGCTACACAGTAGGCAGAAACTGTGGTGGCCTAATTATTGTAGAGATGGCTGGTGGTAAAGAGCACCTTTGCCAAAAAAGCACATGCTGTTTCCTCTAACAGGGCAGGAACTTTACTGAACCTCCTGGTTTTGAGATTTCTGGCCTCAGCAGAGCAAAGACGCTAGACAGTGGGAGAGACAATGTGAGGAAAGGACTCTCAGCAGCATCTGTGTCATAAATCTGATTTCTTTCACTACACTGTTGCCAGCCACACAGTTCACAGCTGTGGTGCAGGACCTGGTGCCACCTGCATCACACTCCTGCCACCATCTTCCTGATGGCCACTGGAAATGGGCCAAGTCCTTCCCAAAGCCTGCCTGCGGTACCCCTGCCACCCCACAACCCCCACACCACTGCCAGCAGTGGGGAGCACAGGCCCGGCCGGTGCAGCACCAGGGCACAGCAGGCAGCGAACTGCCCCGGCTCTGCTCTGCACCCTGGGGCCGGCAGAACTGCACCCGCAGAGCAGCCAGGGGTGAGTCCTGCCCTCCAGATCCTCTGGCAGGTTTCCTTTGCTAACCACTGATGATCTTGCAATTTGTTATCAACAACCTGCTGCTTCACCAGAATCACAGGGGGCTGTGCTGGCAGGGTGCTGTTAGGAATATCGAGTACCTCATTCCCTCTGCAAATCCAGCTCTGCAGCAGAGACTTCTCAGCAATAGGAGTTGCTGAGAAGTACATCTGTAAGTGTTTAACCAGGCTAACATCAGCAAACAGCTTTTAGGAGGATTAAGGATCTTTGAACTTACTCTATGGAGAATTTCAAGCTTTGGAATTTTACTCCTAAGGTTGTACTAATTCATACAAAACTTCATATAAATCTCACAGATAGATTTAGGAACGACAATTCAATTTTTAGTTATTTCATGGATTACCTTTTATAGAAAGCAATAAAAACATATATGGAGGTTGCTAGATTCTTCAGCTACATTAAGGAAACAGTTGTACTGAATACTGGCTGTGCTTAGGAAAAGACCATTCCTACTCCAAAATACTCACCATCTAAGAACATCAGATAGAAAACAATACACCAAACCAGCTTATATTTAGCATATTAACTCGAAAGATTGTGTATTAACTAATCCTTTAAAGTATCTGACCTTGTTCAACAGTAATTTATGAAATAATTTTAATAAATTAAAAGTTAATGCAAACTGTGACCATGCATAAGCATAAATAGAAGCAGTTTTGTAACGTGCTGTTACCAGACATCTCAGTAGGCAGCCATGAAGACAGGGAAACAGCTACATTGAGCTCAGATATTAAAGAGAAGGCCAAAGAATTGTGCGAAGAGGAAAACAGAATCTTAATTATGGCAAGAGTTTTGAAATTACTGGTGTGTGAGACCTCCCAAGGAAGAGGGATTAACTGCCAAGTACCCCCACTCGCCAACCAAGACACCCGTTCTCCAAATACTTGGGATTCAGCTCTGCAGCCTCGTATTTGCTATTAGATATATTGAAGCTACAATTAATCCACCAGCCTAATTTATCATACAATAAACTTTGCCAGTCATGAACGAGTAATGAATGAACAGATTGCCCTATTGCACATTTCAGCTATCTTTTAGAGATTATCAATAATAATGTTATTAATCGCTAAATCCAAGGACATAAAGAAAGAATAAAAAGACAAGATCCAGATTCCCCTACTGGTTTTTGTTTAGCTACAGCTCTAGATCACACTAAAATAAAGCCATCTCCAGTCTATACACAGAGTGGTCCCAGCTCACCAGGATCCTATGGAAAATAATCCCTGCTGGGGGAATGGAGACAAGTCCCTTTAGCCTCAGAGCTGCTTCCTCCATGGACCAACTCACCAGCTCTCAGGTGACCAGAGACACCCAGTTTTGGTGTAAAGACCTCAAGAAATAGAGAGCCTGCTATGGCCCGGAGAGAACTGCAGTCCTGGTTAATCACAGTCAGTCATAAAGACCTGTGTCTTATTTCTAGTCTGAGTTTGTCAGGTTTTAGCTTTCACTGATTGGCTTTTGCTAGACTTTATTTCTGCTAGATTAAAAGAGCTGTTAAAAGATGTTTTTATTTCTAGCTGCCAGCTCTGCAAACCTCTCCAAGGCTCTGACAGTTGAGCCAAGTTTCTCCTGGGGGTGGGGGAAAGCATGAGCTCCAAATAATAGACTTCATATGTTAAAGTTAATCTTCAGTGACACCTGTGCAAGCAAAATGCCTTCAAAGGAATTGCTAAAATATAATTGACTGGCCAAGCAATTGGAAACAACTGCACTGAAGATGCAGGCAGAGATGACTCCAGCTCACTATTCCCACCGCACCACATCTACAGCAGCAGCCGAGTCAAAACATTACAGACTGGTTTTGTATCACTCGGACATCAGGGAAAGGCCTCCTTGAAAAGATCGTGTCTTCTGAAAAGCATTCCTCTAACATGCCAACGTATCCAGCCCCCCAGCAGAGAGCTGATCCACAGCCACTGAGGACGAGGATGTGGCCGGGCCCCGCTCAGCTGCACCCCGCTGGTCCCCGGGGCGGAGGCGCGGCAGCAGCCGAGGGGATGGCACAGGGCAGGCCCCAGAGACCCCACAGCCGGCTTGGCCCTCGGCTGCCAGCAGATAAACCATGCTGATCATAGCATCACAGAAGCATTTAGGTTGGAAAAGACCCATCGGATCATCACGCCCAGCCATCACTAACACCACCATTAAGCCCTGTCCCCAGCCCTTCCTGGTGTGCCCATGCCGGGGGAGCAGTCAGGCCCTGTGCCCCCCACTCACCGTGCTCCCACCCCACCTGCAGCCACGTAAGCGCCAAACAGAGCAAACCTCTTCCCTCTGACTCTTTGATTTCCAGGTACTCATGCAGAAACGTGCAGCGTAGCCAATTATTTTCTGCTTGTGCCACTGTGAAATGCTCTGTTCAATTGACAATTTGACCAGAAAAAAACAAGCAAGGCGCGTCCTGCCCTCCCTGTGCCTTTGAGAGCAGGCTCACGCTACGCACCGAGCTCTCCCGCAGCAGGGAGAAGAGAGCCTTTGAACAGAGCAAAGTGCTACCCACACCTAGAAGAAATCTTAATTGGATATAAGAAAAGATTTTGTGTATTCCGTGTAGAGGAGACTAAGCCACTTAGAAAAGGATCAAACAAATCCTCTGAAGTGGGCCAGTATCATTTGATCAGCACTTGGTGTCTTCAGATCGAGAAGAGATTTTCTTCTTCTTTTTTTTTTTTTTTTTTTTCAGTTTGAGGAGATGCTGTGCTCAAACCACAGACGGTTGGAGCCTGTTGTGTCTGCCCACACAAGAGGAGCGTGTTACCCGCTCTACAGCAGTCACCTGCCTGCTCCCCAGCCCAGGATGCGGGTGCAGCCCTGAGCCTCAGCAGGAGAAGCACTGCGTGTCTGGCCAGGCCGAGTTTATCAGCAGCCCTCGCTGCCAGGCCTTTGTATTCCAGTGCTATTTGCCAAGACTTCTGGTATGAGATGGGCTCCCTTGTGCTAAATGCAGCAGGCATATGAATACCCGTGTAAAGCATGGTCTGCCTGCAAAGTGTCTTGATTAAAAAATAAAAAAGAATAAAATTAAAAAGTGACAGTGGAGGTCTTTTACTGCTTCTGCTCATAAGTGGAAATAGGAAAGCCAAGGAAATTGAGTTTGTCCAATGAGTCAGGTGCTCTTCCTCTGCCTCAGATCACAACACCAGGTTTCCCCTGTACCCTGTTCTGCAGTCCCACAATCTCGCAGCACTTGTGGCAGTACAGGGAGGCCAGGGGCTCTGAGAAGGCTATAGGCAGCACACAGCCCTGCAGAGAGAGGGTGAACACCAAAATATATAGAGCTCTGGGCAATGCTCAGGAAGATACTAAAGTTTCCCTGTGAGTTATCTGCACCAGTACTTCACCAAAAATGTACTTGTTTTCTTGTTAAGAAGACTGATGAGAATAAAAGAATAAAGTAATTGGAGAAAAATATTTCTCCTTTTCTCTCTCCCAGCTGCACTTCTGTATCCATTCTTTTGGAACTGATCTTGTCTTCCACTCACCAGTACAGAAATGGTTTGAGACAAAACACATCTGCGCAGCCCCGTGGTCGGCTCCGCAGCACGTGCACTGCTCTGCAGGAGAGTGGCGCTTAGCGAGCGATGCCAGTGCAGTGCTGCTGGGAGCGGGGTGCTGGGCTTCCTGAGCGAGCATCCCTGTAGAAGCGACCTGCCACAGTCATTCCCTGTCAGCAGTACCTTCTCAGTCTTTGAAGCTTTTAAGGATGTGCAGTCCCTTTGGCTCTGCTCTATTTCAGCTGGCAGAGATTGCCATGCCACATGGGGCATTTTCCCCATGCAGAGCAAAGGAAAGAGCTTTGTTCTGCTCCACAGACACACGTGAGCCCGGGCATCAGCAGATGCTGTGGAGCTCAGGGATGAAGAAGTGCTGATAAGGGCATGGGGGCGGTCTCTGGGGAGACCGGGTGTCACCGCCACTGCCTGCAAGGCAGAGGGATGTCCTGTGAAGCCTCCCGTGGTGGGGACACTGCTGATAGCTGTGAGGGACTCAACATTCCCAGGACAAGCCTGCAGCCAGATCCTGATGCGCTCTACGAGCCTCTCTCAGGATGCTTTACTTGTTGAAGAATGACTCTGAGAGGTTTGGCCCTTCTTCGATGGGGTGAGCAGCCAGGTGGGTGCAGAGATGCCCTGCAGTGGGGTGAGGCACATGGGTGCATTGCTGCAGCACATCTCATTCCTGCAGCGTGAGAAGAGGTGCACTGCTCTGAAAAGAGATGCTTGTGCAGCCAGTGCAGTAAGAGCAAAAGTCAGAGGGAAGAGAGCTGGTGATATCACTGCAAGTTATTCATGGCAGGGGTGGAGAGGGTGCAGCCAATCTCGCTAGCACCATTAGGGTAACAGGGACGAGCCCAGAGCTGGGGTAAATGTACTTTTTCAATGGAAAAGGGAAGCCCTATTAATGTTAGCAAGGAATACCAAGGGCCTCCAGAACAGAAAGAACAAGGCCAGGCAGAGGTTTCATTCCCTCTCTGTGCAATGCGCCATGCCAAGGCCCCAGTAAATCAGTTATTTGTAAGAAACACTCTGGTGTGGGTGTCTGTGCAGCACAGCTGTTACGCTGTAGCATTATGCTAATAGTTGTGTCTGGATGCTTTTCCAAGAAAGAAAGGAAGACACGTTTCTGTATATACACTTGAAATGCAAGCCACAGCTTCAGAGCAGCACTCTGGGGTCTCCTCTGCTGAAACGTTTATATGAAAAGCAATCCAACACTGGGCTTTCTCTGAAAGTGCATTCACTGAGGAGACTGCCTCATTTACGAGTCAGCTGGAGACCAGGTTCCTGTGTACAGATACACTGAGCTCAGAGGCTGCTTCTTTGTAATGGCACTGCACCAGGCACAGGTGATTTTCTTTTCTTTCCTTCTTTTTGTACTGGACAATCTGTCTCTTCTTACTAATCTTAAAAACAAAAATTGAACAGAAATTGATCCTTCACTCACAGGAGTATTAAAGTCACACTTTTCCAAGCCTTATTCTGGTATGAACCTGCCAAATGGCCTTAGCAGCACTGAATCATAGTGCCAATCTTGCCAAAAGTGGGCAGAAATCTTTTAAATTGCTGATTTATTATTGTTTCACCTGTGCTTTAGCTAATAGACATCTGAAAATTAAGAAAGTTTTTTTTACATTATATCTGAAAATAAATCATTTTTGCTAGCTCTTTTCTCCATATGCCCAAAGACGCCTGCAGGGCAATGTCTGTTTCATGTATTTTAATTTTGCTGTGAATGTTATAAATATTACAAACTCCCCTTTAAAGAAATAAGATACTTCAGCACTGAATTTTCTTTCACCAGGAAGGTCACAGCACAGCACAGCCAGGGAATGGGCAGAAGGGTGCTCCGAGCAGCTACGTGCCAGCAGCACCCCCAGACACTGCTTCTCCTGTGCCTCAGTCATTTCTCTGCCTCAGCCTTCCCCAGTTCTGGTCAAGCTATGCTCAGAGGTACAAAGCCAAAGAAGCAATATCAATTTGCACCAGAAATACATGCAGAATGCAATCTCAGCACTTTCCCTTTAGAGGAACATTCAGCTTTTGCCCCCAGGCATTAGCAGGTTCACAGCAATATCAAGCAACGGGCTGCTGCTGGATCCCCCAGACAGACTGGAACATGGATCGAGCTGAGCAGGGGCTGATGTGTACAAAGGACAACTGCCAGGATCTTTTTTTTTTTTTTAATCATGTCAGCTTGTACAGCATCATTTCCAGATAATCATAACAAGTCCCAGCCATTGCCTATCAGTTCTCAATGCAATTAATGAGTCTCTCCCATGGCATTAGCAAATTAATAAGAACACATCAGCTGTCGGCTGAGCTGCAGTCGGTGGCAGGAGCCATGCTCGGGTACCTGCAGCTCGCACTGCACAGCCTGCTCCTGGCCTGGCCCCGCCGCAGGTCTGCTCCTTCCAGCTGCTCAGCACAGGGGCACCTCAAAGAGCTCACACCAAGCACCCTCCTGAGCCAGGAAAAGACTTGTTTATTCAACAAAACAGATAAATAAAACTAGTAAGGCTATAAAATAGCAGATGTATATGGATGTGCAACGTTTCTCTCAAGGAATTAAGTAAGTGTAAAATCACTGTGAGACTTCCCACGAAGAGCTAACTAAACTCGCTAAAGTATTTCTGGTCCTGACATCATCATACAGCTCGTGGAGACTCAGTCAGCAAGGAGCAAACCTCGGAGCCTGTGGTGCCAGCTGCTGCCCACCACACCAGCAGCAGTAGCAGCACCGGGGTCACCCTGGACACTTGAGCTCTCCAAAGCCTACTCCTGCACCCCCAGTTCCCCACCACACGGCTCCAGCCTAGAAGCCCCACGCCCTGCCACCTTTTGGCCCTACAGGGCCCTTGCTCTCCTCCGCAGCTTGTCCCCCCCCCATCACAACACTCTGCCTCCAACGAGGAGCCCAGCACCCGCACAGTGACAGGCCTGCCCACACCACTGCAGCTCCGGGCAGCTTCCCTGTGCCAACAGCAATGAGACACTGGCACAAAATGTACAGAAGCCATGTCAGCAGCTGAATGAGAAGCAGATAAGTTCTTTTCTAGCCTTTAAACCATACAAAATGATTTTGAATAAATTTATACAAATGCAACTTCAGGTTCAATTTCTGCAAAGCATGTGTCCCGCTGTATGTCTGTGTAGCAACGTCTGAAGATGAACAAGGGTTTGCTATGAGCACAGAGACCAGGGAGTCCCTCTGCAGCTAAGAGCAGTTCTGGCAGCACAGGATAAATCTGGAGTAGCATGTAAGATTTGGGATCTACCATCTGAGAGCAGCTATTTGTGAGAAACCAGTGCTTTGCCAGAGCAGGAATGCAGATTTGGCTGGGTGACCACATGACTCCAGGTGCTGCAGCCAGAGCATGAGGGCACTGTGGGGGTGCTAGGGGCCAGGGTTCTGGCAAGCTGAGCAGGATGCAATGGGGAGCCACCTCCTGGCACGCTGCAGCGCCCAAGCAATGAGAAAGAGGAGCAATGGGACTTGCCACGTGCAGGCTGGCATCTTGCCACTCATCTGCCCACTCCCCTCACTCATGCTGGAGGCAGCACCAGCCTCCAGCCTCCGTGTGCACAGCAGCAGACTGAGCAGGTGCATGAGGACAGCAGGACATTGTGCACCAAGCCCATGGGCTGAGCCCTTCTCTGCATGTGTGTGGGGGCAGGAAGGAGCCAGGACAGGCACAGGAGCTCTCGTCACCTCCACTGGCAGCTGGGGAACCCTCTGCAGCCTGGCCCTGCGCTTCTTCAGCAGGGGAGTCAGTAAGTGAAGTGCTGGGTCAGAAGCAATTATTCCCAGACTGATCCCATCCCATCTTCTTGGAGGTTTTATGCCCACTGCTATGGCTGCTGGGAAGTGTAACATGGACGTGAGTTTTGCCCCCATTTAAATGTATTAGCTCTCCTTCTTGGAACCAGAACTCTGTTGTTCCTCAGATCCCACCGTGTTTGACTCACCGTGCTGTCTCTTCTGCTCTTGACAGATACAAACTGTGCAGATCCATATGTCAAGCAGTTTGATGCAGTCTGATCACAGGTTTTACATCAATATGAGTGGAAAGTTGTAAAGGATTTGCAAAACATCAGTTCTGAGACTGCGTCTGTTCCTTGTATGTACTTTACATCTGTTTTACTATCAAAAAGTCTTAAAAAAAAAAACACAGAACAAAAGAAAACCTCAAATGAAAAGACAATTTTTCTAAACTTGTAGTTTTTACAGAAGTTAACATAAATCAAATTATGAGAATGATCCTTCATATCCTTAACATTTTCTATATTTAAAATTTTTTTTCACTGAAATGCCAACAAGGGGGAGAGGGGGTGCAAATTCGGTGAACAAGTATGCCCCCAGAAGAAAGTACAGCTGTCACACTGAGCTCTGTAAGTCTCATTTTCTATGTTTAGGTATTCCACGTGTGTATAATCATGTAAACATGATTGCTTTCATATGACTGCAAAATAAGCCTGGTGAATGGATTGCAAATATGAAGCAAAGCTACTATAGATTGAACATAATTGCCAATGGAAATGATACATTCTTCTCCCTTATCAGAGTACTGTGGCAGCACAGCTCTGCAGCTGTCTCATTGTGCCTTGTCCCTGCATGACTGTCTCATCCTGCCACTGTTTAACTTCCTGAGCTCAAAACATTAATCCAGCAATTAGGAAATAAGGAGTTACTTTTCTACCAAGAGAAGTGCTGAAGACAAGCCCCACTCCAGGCAGATGACACAGTAATGATAACTATTGCCTTACATTAGAAGAAACAAAGGAGGAATGCCAAGATATTAAACACAGGACTTTGCAATAAGAAATTCTGGCAGATTATCTCCACTGAACAGTCATTTTCCATGTCTAAAAATCTCAGTCATTTCAAATGACAGCTGAGAGTTTTCTCTATAATGAATTCAAGGACAATTAGTTGGAATCATCCAATGAAACCTAAGATACCTCAGAGGAAGTGTTATGACTTGCCATAAAAATATATACACTTCATTTGTTATACTCAAAATCTTGTTACAGGCAAACAGGAGCGCACATCCAAGGTGCCAAAAATTTATTGCTGGTCTAATTAATGTTTTACCAGCCTAATCGAAATATGAGAACCAGTTATTATTAGTCCAGCTACAACAGCACTAACACCTACATTCCAAATTATCTCATTATTATTTTTTTAAATCATTAAAAATACAGCTACATTCTTGCTAGGTGAGCTCCCCAGCGCCTGGCTGTGCCCCTGCCCTAGCCCACAGGACCCAGGGCTGCTGGCACCCCTGGGCAGCCACTTCCCATTGCCACTCATTGCAGGGTCACAGATGCTGACCCCACCTGGCAGAGCTCCTTGATAGCACTGGCAAGTAATTAACAAAAAGCAAGTTAAGCTAAAACCAAAGCAAATTCAGGCAGTGGCCACCTAACCATCAGACAGTCGCTGTCCCACTGAAAACAAGCTCATTGTCTTGCACCACGGAAAGCCCATGCAAGGCTGGGACCACACCGACTTGTCAGTATGGAGCCTGCAGCTCTAATTTTAGATTTGCTATTGCTAGAGTAATGAGAGATTGGTTACTTATTTTTATGAAGAAAAATGTCAGGAAAAGCCATTAAAAAATACTGAGAAAATATACCTGGGGAAGAAAGAGGTGACCAGAGAGGCAGGAGGGTACCCAGGACCCAGAGCATGCACCTCCTCTCCAACACGGTTTTGCTGGAATCAGATGCATGATCCACACAGGACCAGCTGTGTGCAGCCAGTGGTAGAGGACAGATGCTTTCCATCCCTCCGGTCAGTCTGTTCCATAGGAATAACCATGCCAGATATAATTGGCCCTGTGGCTCCGGGCATGAGCCCTGGTCCCAGGAGGGTGCACGCAGGAGCTGCCAGGCTGCTGCTCTCCCCAGCCTCAGCTCAGCACTGAGCACTTGTCCCTTGTCCTCCATCACTGCCCAGAAATGAGCAAACACCCAGTGCAAACAGGCACAGGGCTTGGGAAGGGACAAATAAAGGCTGGCATGGTAACTTGTGGGCATTAGCCAGCACGCTGCCTGCTGGGATTTAGTCACCATTAGTGGCATGCGGTGTTTAAAATAACCAGCCAGGTTCTCATAAAGGCTCTCACATTGCCACTTCAGACTGCAATGTTTTATCTTGTGCATACAGCTAATTGCTGGACCAATTAAGATTTTTCTTTGATTTAATAATCTTCTCATCACAATATACTCAGAATCTTGGCCCAACTGTCTTGGCAGCAGCATTTCAAAGAACACACCCTGTGCACGCCAGCTTGTCATACCCAAAGCAAAGCCTTGGAGCAGGGGCTCAGAGGAAAGCCCCCCCTCCAGCTGCACACCCAGCCTGGAGCTGCCCACAAGCTCAGACTGAGCATATAAATGTAAGCTTTTATCCTTTAAGAAATTTGTGTGGTAGTGTTGGTAGGTAACCAAATGGATGTAAGTTTTGTATTCAGTGTTTTTTCTTCTCCAAAATAACTCCAAAGGGATAACTAAGTTACTTCCCATTCCAGCTTGGAGTTGTGGCTCTCTCAGATGTCACACAGACACATTTGCCTACTTGTGTTTTTTTCACCCCTCCAAAGGTCAGGTAACATTTATATTCAAAGGTTGCTCCTGGGCAGTTAAGGGACACAGCATTCTTAGTTTTTACACCAAAGTACCTGCTCACTTGGCTGTAAGCAGGCTGGTCCCTGCCGCAGACGGGCCGGATGGGGGACGTGGTGGTGCCTGCAGCAGGTCGGGCACACGGCGGTCACGGAGTGAGCCCTGGCTGAGCACGGTGCAGGCCAGGTGTCTCACACAACCCGGCAGGCATAGCTGCCTCTCTTCCAGCCCCTGTTGTTCAGCTCCAACAATCTGAGCCCCACTGCCTCTTCCTGGCCCCAGCCCGCCACGGGCCCCTGCTCTCCTTGTCACACACCACAAACGCCCATGGCATGCTCATCTGCACCACCAGCTCCCAGCCAGAGGCCTGCAGGGGCTGCACAAAGTACAGAGGACAAATTTAACACCCACAGGGTTTTGTCTCTCCCATCCATCACCATTTTTGCCAAGCTCAAGTCTCCTACCAGAGGCTGTGCTGGGGGAAATCTCACTTTAGCTTAGTCAAAATGCTGAAGTCAGAAGCCTGCACATGAAAAAGCACTGCAGTGGTGATTTATTTGCTTAACACATATTGATGGGAAACATGTATTTGCAATGACTTTGGTATCAGCGAGAGCAACAGGGTGAAACCTCAGAGAACTGAACTCAAGGCTCCAGCCAACAAAGGGAGTGGAAAGAAGCAGATTCTTTTAAAACAAAATACAAATGAGCCAGTTACCCTGCTTTTGAAATAACTTGTATCATTGTCAAGGGAAGGCTCCAAGGATCTTTGCTAAAATACATGAACTGCTTCTCATGTAAATCTCCATTTTTTCACTGCCTCATTGATTCTGAAAAGGGTTCAAAGATGGATAATGTGAAGACCCATTTAAAGCAGAGGAAGATACACCAAATAAGAAAAACTAAATGATCTGGGGGGGGGGGGGGGGGGGGGGGAAGGAGGAGATGAGGAGGGGGATTGAAAGAGAGAGCTGCTAAAGATGGCCATTTATATTTTTTTTTCCACATCAAATAGTTATATTCACCATACAGATAATCTGGAAGAGCAGAAACACCAGGTCCTCCCGCTTACTCTATTATTTCTTAAATAAAGTTATTGCTTCAAACAGGTTCACAGCTGGGGAGAAGAGAGAAAGGCTTGATATGAATAGCAGCAGGATGAGCAGTAGCCTATTTAATGGCAATTATCAGTAAAAAAGGACCAAGCAAGAAACCCCGTCTTGGTCTGCAGGCTGTCCCTAAAGGCTCGCTCTGAAGCCTGTAGGCGGTGGGCAGCAGGTTAGTCAGCAGGGGCTCCTGCTGTGGTGGTGATCCTGCACATTACCCCTCCTCCATCTGATGCATGGGAGCACTGTAAGTCTCAGAGGCACCTCACTGGGGCCAGGCTCAGCACATGCTGCAAGGCAGTCACCTGGCACGGCTGGCCCTCACCATCACCCACTGAGGTGAGATGCTCTGTTTTCTTGGGTAGGACTTCAGCAGGACGACAGGAGCAGCACTGAGGTTGCCCTCTCACCACATCAGGTGGCTCACTTGTCTTAACCAAAGCATCGAGCTACGCAGCAGTGTGCAAGTATTCCCCAACCATCAGGGGAGGACAGAACCACACATTTCATGTAAGAGCTCTACTACCAGAGGGCTGCCAATTCTCCAACTCCACCACCCAGCCCCCTTGAAGCATTAGTCCCTGTCTGAAACCTGACATGCATTTGCCTGGACCAAGGATGGAAAGGACTTGGCTATTCTACCATGCAGGGATGGAAGCTACCAGAAAGACAGAAAACCTTGTTCCAGCCCTAGCTCCACATTAAAAATCCCAACATACAATCCGCTACACATCTCCCATCAGCTCCGCTCGGTTCTCCCAGTGACATCGATTTTACTTTTCTGAAGGCACCGCAGAGTGCTGGGCCCTGCTCTGCCCCAGGTGGGGGCTTTCACGAAGTCCCACCCAAGCTGCCCAGCTCCTGCTGTGAGCACCGCGCAGACACAGCCCCACTGCAGGGCCAGGTGCCCAGGCAGATGGATGGCACCGAGCCCAGGCGCTGCCAGAGCTCGGGGTGCTTCCCAGGGGCTGCAGAGACAGGGAGCCTCCGGGGATCGCTCCTGGCCAGCAGGCAGAGAGCTCAATAAAACAGACACCCCCGTAACGCCGTGGGGAGGTGTGTGGAAGGAAGACACCCTGACGGAGCTCCTGCCCGGCACTCACTGCCCTGCACACACTGCCCAGCGCTCTGCATTGCTGTGAACTGCAACAAGCACTGTGACAGCCACCAGCATGGTTTCATGCTACAAACACACTTTATCTAAAGCAGAAGTGAAGAATTGTAAATGGCTTTTGATAAGATCCCCACAAGAGCCTATTAAGGATGCTTAATTTTGCTCCTCAGTCATTATTGACATAAGAGCCAAATAGAAAGAATGATTAAGATGACAGCAAATATTTCCCAAGTGGAACAGACACATCCTGAACAGCAGCTGAGGAACAAAGCACAGCAAATGAACACTGGTTCATAGGCTCCTGCACAAAGTGCAAGTGCGACACGAAGCTCCCGTGTGTGCACAGCTTGGTGCCACTCTGCCACGCCAAAACCAACTCCTCAGTGTGACTGGATGACCCCATAGACCCAACAACCTTTAAACTGGAACAGCCACACAGATCAGAACCAGCCAGGTTACAATTTCTCTCCCAGGAAGTTTACCAGTGGAACATTAACGGCACTCATCATCAGCAATGGTTCAGTTATGTTTAAAAAGGGGGCCCCACACCTCACACCCTGTTTTTGTGAAACTGTTT
Source organism: Aythya ferina (assembly GCF_964211825.1). Lineage (NCBI taxonomy): Eukaryota > Metazoa > Chordata > Aves > Anseriformes > Anatidae > Aythya > Aythya ferina. The sequence goes on from NC_140301.1 coordinate 65,040,015, forward strand.
CCTTATGTCACTGTCAGCATCTTCCGATCAATCCCAAAGTGACATACTGTGGTTGGAACTGAGAAACGTAACAGGAAAGTCTTTCACCAAAGGTAACATGTGCTCTGTACATGTTCAGTAACGGGATTATTTGGCAGTGGGGTTTCTTGTTTTACCAGTCTGTAAATGCCTACTTGTATAAATTTGCTTTCTAAAGAAAACCACCAATTGTCTCAGTGGCTGAGCTCCTCTTTTCCATACTTACCTCAGAAGAGATTGCTGGTGTGACTCAAGACACCTCTAGGGAACTTTGTAGGTGGCGCAGCGGGATGAGAGACTTCATCCACTGACTCACTTCTCGCTCTGCATGCTGTGCAGAAAAGCTGCTTAATAGCAGCAAAGACGAGAGCAACAGGTTCATGTAGAAAGAGCAGGAGAGTCCCTTGGTTCGTTCTGTTTCCTTCCAGAATTAGATTTCCATTTAGAAGTACTCTTCTCACCACGGAAGGACAGACTATCAGGAGACTGCCCCAGAGGCAGCCGCTGAATCCCCAGCCCCGCTGGACCAGCAGCCCCCCAGAGAAGCTGCCCGTGCCCTCCCAGCTCAGGCAGTTCCCAGCTCTGCTCCAGATACTGTACACTCTGCACACCCACTGTTTGTTTCCCTATCCATCATAGACACAAGGCAGACATTTCCTGTCCTTTCTGATTCTCAGTGTTTTGTTTGTTGTTGTTTTTTTGTTTGTTTGTTTTTTAAAAGGGCATTACCATACGTCAAAGCCCTGTGTCCCAAGGTGTCACTTCTGGGTGATGTGTAACCCAAGCATCAAATCCCTCGCTCTGTCCTGAGACACCCCACCCTCTGCAGCCTGCTGACCACCCCACACCTGCCCCACGCCTCTCCCAGGGCAGGCACAGCAGCCAGAGCAGCAGCCCAAGAAGGCTCTTAAGCCCTCGGGGGGGGGTGGGGGGGAAGAAATCCATGCACACGCTGTGAGCCTGAAGGGCCGGTGGGCTGTGCCCTCACCCTGCTGCATACAGGGACCCAGCAACAGACCTGCATCTCCTCATCATCCCCAGCAGCACACAGACCCCACTCTTTGCTCAGGTGTCGTTAGCTCTGCAGCCCTGTTTGTCCAGATCAGAGACACTCCATCTAGGAATCAGGCAAAGCTTTCACAAACAGCTCCTAGAAATCCATCATCCCTTCTTTTCTCTATCATAACCCCAGCACACACTCCAGGGCTTTTTGTACAGTTTAGCTGATGTCAGTTCTGTGTTGGGGAGGTCACCCTCTTTAGGAAGGGATGCAGAACTGTCTGATTACTGCCAGCCCTGTCCATGACCGCTCACCCCACCACAGGGCATGAGACCTGGATATTGACCTCTGCACAACGCAGGGGCAGCAGCTGAGCATCCAGCAAGCAGACGGATCCTGCCAGACAAGGGCAGGGCTTCCCTCCACGGAGCCTTGCCCTGGAGGCGAAGGGCTGTGTTGTGCCAGCCGCTGTCGGTGCTCCAGGAAAGCAGCAGCAAAGCCCCCACATTCCTCCAGCACAAAAATATCTCCGCGTGGGCTGAGCCGTGTGAACGCTCCCATCCTAACCAGCATCTGCGCCGTCACGAAAGGCAAATGAGACGTAAAAATAGCGCTCTGCTCTTGCTGCTGCTCCACGGCCGGGCAGGAGGGCTGTGTGCGGGTGCTGGGCTGTGGCATGGCCAGAGGAAGGCGGCCCCGCACCCGGCCCCATCCTGCTGTCGCCGTGCCTGAGCTGCACCAGGCACTGGTGTTCTCAGACAGGACTGTAGACAGAATACGGGGGGCATGGGGAGCTGTGTTCCAAAAGGCTTCAGATCTGGCATGTCATTGCTGCTCATAGGCTGAGTCCTGAGCCTGCACAGAACACCTTTGTGCTACTGCAGCGAGACCTATGGTCAGAGAGAGCAAGGAACAGATAAAGGCAAACCCTTTACCCAAGCACGCATGCAACCCCCTCTTCTGCAAGTCTGCCTCCCATGCCACTCTATTTTGACCAGCCCAGCATAAGGACATCACCCAAATACATCAAGAGCCATTCCTTTCGCCAGGACACTGCTGGCATGGCCCAGGCCCCACAGGGCAGTACCAGTGCAGCCCCGAGGGCCTCCTGCAGCTCCCAGCCCTGAGGCTGCTTCTCCCCAGGGGGTCGGGAGCTGGGTGGGCAGCCAGAGGCCCTCCTGCGCCTCCAGGCTCCCCGACTCCTCACAACATTTGCTGTAGCATAGAGTCGGCACTGGGAACACTGAACAGGCAAGGGCCCCCAGAAAGCCCTTCATGACACTTGTAGGTGAGATGCTGCATGAGTCCCATCCTGGGAGAGGCACAGGAGCAAGCATCTGCCCCAGTGCTGAGCTCACACTTCCATCCCGAAGCACCAAGAACTGCTGGCAATATTTGTCCTGCACCATGCAAACGTTAAACAGACAGCATTTCATAAACTCCATCTGCCACCATGCAACATCAGCTTCTGCTGCTGTTTACTTAGAGGTGAAGGTAGAACATTTAGCAGCTGGATGGGTTTTGTGACACAAAAATGTAGAAAGAGCAAAGCAGAACAAGGCGTGACTCACCCAACACAAGCAACAAGATGTGCCGGCTGTGCCAGGACCAGCAGCAGTCAGAAGGGACAATCCTGCCTCAGCCCTCCCCCACACTCAGAAGGTCAAGATTTTGCTTCTGTGTGGGCAGAAGAAAGGAAATCTGAGTCAGTATGTCTGCATAAAGCCCAGTCAGCTGCTGCAGCTCTGGAGAGGAGATGTCCATGTGTGTGCTCACTCTTGCCGTTTCTTTCAGCTTGATGCCTGGACCAAGGTAGCCTGGCCAAGCAGTGTGGTTTACAGTTTCCAGAGCACACAGCACAGAGGTACGTGCACCATCACATTTCCCAAACCACAGAGAACTAGAGTCAGAAGAGCCCAGGTTGGAAGAGACCCCCAAGGACCATGGAGTCCAGCTCCAGGTTCCACATGGGACCACTCAGGGACCCCTGCGAGCATTGCCCAGGCGCTTCCTGAGCTGCACCCAGCAGGCGTGGTGCCACAACCCATGTGGACCCAAAGAAGCTCAGCAGCTCTCAGGCTCCCCCCAGCTCAGCTCCTGCACGCCCTGTACCCAGGCAGGATGAGGAACCCAGCGGCCCACGGGATGCACCCAGTCCCGTTCGACAGCTGGAGGGGAAAGGCCCAGCACGACAGAGCACCCACCTGTGACAGGGGGCAAAGGCTAAGGGAGGAAAACTGACAGAAGAATGGTGTTCAACCCTACCTAGCTCCCCCAGCTGCCAGCAGCCCAGGGCCTTGCCGCAGCGAGGAGCATGCCAACAGCCGCATTCAGCGGCCGTGCTCTGGGTGGGGGGGCCGCCAGCCCGTGCCCAGCCAGCACACTGGTCCCACGGGAACACCGATGCGAGTTCAGAGCTAGATGAACCGCGTTGCCAGTGCTCCCTGCTTCTGTGTCACGGCCCTCATACACCTGTGCTATTGAGGAGTTTAAATACCAGTAGCTTGCACCAATGCTTTTTCCAGTAATTAGTTCATAAGCTGAAAAAGATGTGCTTGTCTGGGAGGCCAAGCTAAAGACTTTTTTTTTTGTAATATACTTATTTATATTCTAGACCTTAGCAAGATATAAGCACGTTTATTTTGATTTTAAAAGGTCTATGATTGATAGTCTAGATTAACCCATATCTAGATTTCTGATAATTTTAAATTGTAATGCCAGGCACCAGAGCCGTGACTTGTCCAGGGTGATTTGTATTGAACCTTCATAGCACCACAATAGGGAACTATTCTCTTCTATGTGATTGTTTCTGAATGTTTTCATCTACCAAGTTCTCCCTTCAGTATCAAAAATACAGAACTTGTGTTCTAATGCATTTGGGGATGAAGTTTGCAAGGTACAACTATGGAGCCAAACTGCACCAAAAAACAATAACCCATTACTGCAAGAGAAGACCTTCAGCTCCTCACCTGCACCACATTTTTAGATCTACATTTCAAATGCTTGACTGGTAAGCACTAGAATGGGATTGATGACCTGCCATTACCTGCAGCAGCAGGAGTACAGCCTCTGCCACCAGCAGCAAGCAGCAGAGAACCAAGAGGTCTCTTCAGAGACACTGCCTGTCCCACTGCTCCCCTCCTCTGCATGTCTCCAGCCAGCCTTTGCCATAGAGATAGCATGCACAGTGCTGGTATCAGTTGTGCTGCGCTCCAGTCACAGGCACGTCCTCGGCCACAGCCCTACATAGCACTGTGCTGATGCTGCACATGCCCAGCAGATCCAGGCGCTTTGTGCAGCACTAGTGAACAGTAACAGCTTTCCCCTTGGAGCCTCCTCAGCACCCCATCACACAATCAATTCTTGGCACCATAAACAGAAGTCACAGCCTTTGCAGCAGGCAGCATCAGCTGAGAGGCCAGTGCTGTACCCACACACTTTGTTGGTGCAGCACTGTCCGCACCTCCTCTAACTGCTGCACTGAGCCTGTCATTGATTTGATGAATTCCTCTTTCTTACATCTAAAGCACTCGATGTGTTGTTCTTCCAGTGCCACCTGACAATGTTTGTTCCTAACTGCTGACACACTGTGGGAGGGGACCAGGAGAACTCACCCAATGCCACAAGCAGCTAGGACACACAGGCATGCATCCACTCTCCTCTGCAGAGCCAGAGCATCACAGGCCCTTGTCCCTTGGGTGAGGCTCTGCACACTTAATAATGCTGCCTCTATCTCCAACAAAGAAACAGAATCAGTTTTAGCTCTCCTATATTGCAGGGATTTTTTTTAGGTTCAGTTTATTGCAATGTGTCAGAAGTGCTGGGTGCAATTTGTACCCTGCTGTATCACTTTGAAGTATAACCTGCATCTTCACATACGAACTAGACTAGTTATTTGTTCATTTAATGTTATGAAGTAATAGGGAAAGAAAGGATACATGTGCACTCCATCTTTCTATTACATCAGCAAAATATACTAATATATTTCAACCCCATTTAAAATGCATCAAAATTCAACAGTTACACACCATATTATCCAGCACAAATAACAGGAACTACAACACTGCATATTCTAAAATAGCAGTCCTCACAGTTGTGCTTTATAGCACAGTTATTCACCAGAGGACTCTGTAATTGTGGTATGTCAAATATATTCACTATTTAATGACTGCAAAAGTTTCACAGCATGCAGCTGGCAAGATACTGTGGAGCATACTGTATTGAACTGCTGTGAGAGGGCTCTGTCAGGTCAGTCTGAACCCCAGATTAGATCTTATAAAAGTAAGAACTGTTCTGAGAAAGCTACCACCTTTTTTTTTTCATCCTTTAAGAATGTTTCTTTTTTTAAAGTAATCACAAAATCAACATTCTTTGGAGTGCTTGCATTCCACTAATACAGTTGGCTTCAGCCTGGATAATGCTAGCTGCTCATGTTCGATTATAAAGCTTCTCTGGTTTCAGTAAACTGCACAACAAATAATATTCCTGCAGGAAGAGAAGCCTTCCTTTCCCTTTCCCTCTGCCTGGGCTGCGAGTGGCGCAGGTTTCAGCAGGACGCACATGGGCTGTGCGTGCAGAGCACTGCACACCTGGGCACGCCGTGCAGCCACCCCACCCCGGGGAGCAGCACCCCTCCTGGAAGGAACCTAGAAGTGTGATTGCACTTCTGATTAGATGCAGCCAACATTCAGCAGACGTGAGAGGAATTCTGTCCCCCCTAGGCTAGAGCTATCAAATAGATCTGCCAGCCTGGAACCCTTTTCCCTGCTGCACCATCCCAGCGCACTGCCATTCCCCACCCACACAGAGGTGGAAAAGCAGGATGAGATCAGAGGGTGGAAACCAACAAGGACACAGGAAACAAATCCCTCACTCTCTCTCTGTTACAGCCAAGAACACTGCAAACAGAGGTTGACTGGCCAGGGAATGCAGAAGGCTTCAGGAGTCCCTTCTAGAACTGAATGCTAATTGGAAGCAAAAAAAAAAAAAAAAAAAAAAAAAAAAAGCAGCCTTAGACCGACCCATCAAGCAGGGAAACTGAGCCCAACTAACCTGAGGATAAAATCCTGGAAGGCTGAGCTGTTCTTGTACAACAGCTTCCAGTTCTGTGAAACATCTGAAGCAGCCACATACGTGCACAAAGAAGCCTTGATGCCAGCACACAAAGCCACGTTGCAATGGGTCTTTAGCTTCCCACAATCCATTAACCCCCCACAAACCCAGCAGTGCTGTACAACCGGGATTCAAGGGAGTCCTACCACCAACAGCCATACTTATGGGGAGCACAGAAGAGATAAAAAGCTTTGAGGGAACCACCCAGAGCACTGACCTGTGCTGGCTTTCCTGCCTGTCCTTGCAGCACAGCACCACTGGCAGCTACTCTCAGGCTGAGGCTTCTTCCCTGCCCCTAGCACCCCACCTCCCCCCCGCTTCCCATATCTCTCCAAACCTCCAGGCAGGGGCTGGGGGAGCACAGTCCCTCCCACAGTAAGGGAAGGGCAAGTCTGGGACCTCTGGAAGCAACTGAGCAGCTACAAGTCGGCAGGGCCCAATGCCATGCATCCCAGGGTCCCAAGGGAATTGGCTGATGGAGCTGCCAAGCCTCTCTCCATCCTATTTGAAGAGTCCTGGCAGTCAGGTGAAGTCCCCGGTGGCTGAAAAAAGGGAAACATCACTCCTATCTTTAGAAGGGGTAGAAAGGAGGACCCAGGAGCTACAGACCAGTGAGCCTCACCTCTGTGCCTGGGAGGGTCATGGAACAGATCCTCCTGGAAGCAATGTCAAGGCACATGCAGGACAAGGAGGTGATCCGAGACAGCCAGCATGGCTTCACCAAGGGCAAATCGTGCCTGAGTAACCTGGTGGCCTTCTGTGATGGAGTGACTGCATCAGTTGACAAGGGAAGACCAACAAATGTCATCTACCTGGACTTCCATAAGGCCTTTGACGTGGTCCTACACGACATCCTGATCTCCAAATTGGAGAGAAGTGAATTCAAAGGGTGAACCATTCAGTGGATAAGGATCAGCTTGAAGTTTGCACCCAGAGAGTGGTGGTCAATGGCTCCATGTCCAGGTAGACCAGGTAGAGGCTGGTGACGAGTGGTGTCCCTCAGGAGCCTGTCTTAGGACCAGTGCTTTTCAGTATCTTCATCAAATATAGATGATGGAATCCCACCTCCACAAACACGCTCCAGCACAACACCCTTGCCCACCTTCCCAACCCCAGCAGGGCTGACTTTATACCAGCTGGCAGGCTGGTCCATCAGACAGCTGGTTCCTTTTATCCTTATTTCTCCAGCTGCAACAGGTACTGCTCATTGGCTGATGCTGGGCTTCATCCCCCTAAGCCCATCACACCTGAGCCTGCAGTGAAAATGTGTCTGTAATGTCTGCTCACTGGGGCTGTAGGCCTCTTCCCTCTGGGGTGACAGGGCAGGGCATGCTGCAGGCACTGTGTGCGCTGCGTGTGCTGTGTGCTGTGCTGCCATGCCGGGGCTTGGCTTCACCCGCTCGCAGTGCCCTTGCACCTGCTGCCCAAGGAACACGGGGGTTTGGCCATAGCCTGACTCCCATGACCAGCGACCTTCAGACAGCTCGCAGAGACAGAAGAATGCACTGGTGTTACCTGGCAGTCGCAATCACCTTGATTCACCTCCTCTCATGGTGAGCTGCGGGCGCAGGCTGCAGAATGGTCACACAAAAGCTGCAAAGCGGTGTCATGGCCACACACAATGACAAGCCAATGTGAGAAAACTCTTAGTGGTATGCTTGCCCACTCAAGAAAACTGCAAAACTGCCAGCTGAAAATTTGAAATACATTGTGTGGACAGAGGTGACTGAAAGGAGACCCGGGATAAGAATGGGCTGATACACTAACAAATACATTTTCCACGGGACAAAAGAGGTCACATTTTGAAAATGCTTTTCCTTTGAAGAACATGATTCCCAGTGATCATTCAGACACAATGCAGTGCCGCAGACTGACATAACAGCACTGCATATCTCTGCTTAGTGCCTCTACGAGTGCCCTGCTTTGTCCGTGTCCTTCTGGGGTTGCCCTCACATTGCACCTGCTGTGTCCCCACAGCGTTTGGAAAAAACAGGAAGGGGACCTTCCTGCGTCCCCCGAGGGGCAGAAACTGCTGTTCCCGAAGGGCAGCTCAGTCCCTTCGTTTGCAGGTATCTGTGTAACTTCACATCCTGGGAGGTAAATACTGAAGTGAAGTGAACAGAGAACAAAAGGAACAGCAGAACTGCTACTTGTAGTCCAGGCCACCCCGTGGCCCTGCGCTGACTCCCAGACACAGCCACCAGGTGGGACAGGGCCCCGGGGTCCTTCCCCAGCCCTTGCTCTGCATGAGGCTGGCGCTGGGCTCAGGCCAGGCTGCTCAGGGTGTTACTCCATCAGCTCCCCAAAACCTCCAGGATGGAGATCCCCCAGCCCCTCCAGGCCCCACACCATGGCCTGGGACAGAGGGGAAGGTTTCTCCCCATGTCCAGCCCCTCACACTCCAGCTTCATTGTGTGCCCCCCTGTAAGCATCTGCCCAGACAGTGCGGGACCACGCGATGCCTGCCTCTCCCATGCCTTTCCCCCAGATCCCAGGGACAAGGTGCTAACAAACAAGAAGCTGTTTGTCTCACACACACTCAGGAAAGATACAGTGCCAGCAGTGAATTACCCACTGCAATCACATTTGTCCTCCAAGACAGTGGCAGGAGGAGATTGGTCCAGGCACAGACTAAATTCAATGTGTTTTAAAATTCAGTTGGATTTTAGGACTTTAAAGGTCAGACAATTTTTTAGGGATGAATACTCCTAAATAATGAAGACGAATATTAGACTACTTAGAAGAGAATGGCTGTTTAAGAGCTGTATAATTACTGTCATTTAGAAGCATGAGCATAGATACAGCAGTGGATATTATAATGTGAAATAATTCCAAAGGCCTATGTTATTTCTGATATAACTGGAAAAAGGGGTTGCGAGGTCATTAGTCTACAGTGAAATGTCTGCATCAAGGCGGGTGACAGCAGTGTGTTGACTTCCTCCTTGTCTCACACATTTTTGACTGTCTTACAGCCTCCTTGGAAGCCTATTTGACATTCATCATCCACTGGCTTGTGTTAAAGCTGAACCGGTCCACCTCAAACGTCGTATGTATAAGACGGTTTATAGAAAAAAAATCCCAGATAGCAATTGGTAACTTAAAAGGTGGCCCATGGCTCAAGGATTAAGGGTTTCTCTGCTGGCCCCAGAGCTGCCAGGGCAGGAGCTGGGGGGCACACCACCTTCCGACACACATACAGCCGAGAGCATGCACCCTGTGCCCCATAACATGTGTGCAGCTGCATCCCCGGGGGCTACTTGCAGCTTCCTTGTGCTGGTGGAAGGCTGGTGCCACCTCTCTCAAAGTGGTGGCAGTGGTGGTGGCAGTGTGACTATACACATTTTTGGCCAGTGTGCAAAATCACTACATTCATTGTGCTTCAGAACAGCAAAACGAACACAGGTATGACTCCTGATACAGATATGCTGGTAGGAAAATACCTAGGGTAGAAAAAAGTTATCTGTGTTATGAAGCAATATTAGCAAAAAAGAACTGGTGCAAGTTGTCAGCAAATAAAAATGTCTGATAAATGTCTTGGAAAGATCCCTCAGGAGGATTTGCAGAGAGGAGAGGTCTAACTAGGCTTTGGGCAGGGCCTGATTCATTTATTGGCAAGATTATGTGAGGCTGTACTCTGCAATGGGAAAGGACTGGACTGCACGTGTGCAGACAGCATTCCCAGTCCTCCTGATCCCGACAGCTGGACTGTTTCTATGTTTACTTTCCACTGCTTTAATTTCCAGTAGGCTTTTTTTTATTATAGATAAATTTCTGATCTGTCACTGTCCATCTTGTGGAGCTGGTGTCCCCCCATGGGAAGATGACGTATCCTGCACAGGACCGCCTGCAGCAGTCTGGCACACGCAGACCCCATCCAACGAGGTGGGAGTGGGCTGGGGGCTGGCAGCAGATGCCTGGTGTCTGTCTGTGGCCCGTGGACAGCGCGTCCTCTCCTGGGGCCTTACGGTGAGACCCCGGGGTAAGGAGTGCCAGGAGCTCTGGCAACAGCAGCTGGAGCACATCACCACCACGTCTTCTCTCCCGCTGGCTTTTGTTCGTGGGTTTTCTACACCACCACTGGAGAGCAGCCCTGGGGTGACAGCAGTCAGCAGTGCTTGGCAGGAACAGGAACTCAGCCCAGGGCCCCTGGCAGGGGGCTGCAGGGCGGGGGACAGCACGGAAGGCAGCGGAGGAACAGAGCGGGGACACCTGCTTGTCCCCACACACCGGGAGGGACTGGGGCCGCAGACAGCTTGTGGAGGTGCACAAGGAGCAAACTGCAGAGGTCACAAAACAAACTCTCCAAATCAGTGAGGGAGGAAAATATTTACTAATCTCAAAGTAACCAGTACTTAGCTGTTTCTTTGGCTGTTTTCCACACACCAGGCAAACGGCATACATCCACCATCCACCGGCACTGGACATGTGAACAAACTGGGCAGTTATTTCAGATTTCTGTGAAGTGACCCTGAAATCCCAGAGCTGGAGTAGCAATCAGAAGGCTGGCTTGCAGCACACGTATCCTGCATGGTGCATGTCCACCTGCCCCGATGGAAACATCCCAGAGGAGTGGAGTCCTTGCTGAGCTGGGGCCAGGCCATCCTGTGCTGGATGGACAACCTGGAAGGGCTGCCTGAAGTGCCTCCGTGGCCTAGTGAAGCTTTCAGGAGACTTAAAAGCAAACAAACAAACAAAGACCAAGCATGTTGTTTGAAGTGCCTGTTAAACTCAGTCTTGTTTAATACTTTGTCCTTGACACCCATGGCTAGTGTCTGGGTGCATGCCTCCTCAGACATGTATGCCTGGTACGGAGATTTGTGAAGATGACTCTCTCATTAAAGCAAGAGGACAAGCAGGCTTAGAGAGAACAGGCTTTTAGTGCTGGGGTCACTGCTCTGCTGGGATAGCCTGGGACCTTGCTTACTGACGGCTGAAAGATGCTACAGGAACAGGTCTCCTTGCGGTCCTCCTCGTGCAGTGAGGTCAGGGCGATGCTCCAAGAATACTTTGCAGCCAGGATACAGCCTCCCTCCCTCTCTAAAGCATGGGGAAAGGGCACGCCAGCAATTCCCACTCCTGCAATGGCAAGAGAAGGCATTCCCAGGTACAACAGCCACAGTTCCAGCTTCCCTGCTGGGCAGCAGTGCATTCATCAGTAACTCCGTAGTGCTTCATCACAGCTGAGCAGGACAAGAGCTGTCCCGGTGTCCCTCGGTTGCAGTAAGCACACGACAAGGCAATTCTCTCCTGCCAGCAGCAGAGAGAACAGAAAGGCCTGTGCTAATTTGGGATTACAGCTTGGGGCGTTAGTGAGTGATGTTTGCATCAGATATGGAAGATGGAAATGTAAATCCCCACTGCAGATCTAGTCAAATCTGGGCTTTCTGCTTCCCAGGAACCAATCCTCTATGGGCTGCTCGAGGGTTTCATTTTTCTCTGAAAACAAGTTTTTTCTTCATTTATTTTTCTCCCACTGGAAAAACAAAACAAAACAAAACAAAAAAAGACACAACTGAAACAGAAAAAGATCATGGTAAGTCTGCATACTTCTGTGGGAACAAAGTTTAATCAGAAATTTCCCAAGTAGCTGTCCTTGGTGCAGCACAGGACCGCAAGAGCAACAGCAGCCCACAGGCTGCACAGCCTGGCTGCCTCTTGCTGGGACACCCGGAGCACAGGGTGTGCATGGAGGTGCTGCTGGTCACGGTGTGCGCGGAGGTGCCGCTGGTCACACTGCCAGCACCTGGGCTGCCCGCAGCCTCCACCACTGGTGCGCCCTGGGGGTCTGTGTCCTTGTCTGTCTTTCTCTCCACCGGTTCCCACTGCCTCCTTGTCACCTACAGACATGTTGTCCGGAGCTTTCTCAACCTGTTAAGAAAAGCACTTCCCAGTGTTAATCCATTCACCTACTGCGGTGAGCAGCAGCGGTAGCTGTGAGCTGCTGCCCACTGAGCGCTGCCCGGCCCCAAGCTGGTGGAGCCTGGCTGAGGGCTGCTGCCCACCGAGGTGGCGACGCTGGCACACGCAGGTGTCAGGAAATGCTGCTAGTGGGCCAGCGTTATCTCTAGCTTCATCAGCAGAGACGATTGGCATGATTCTTCAGTAAGTATCCAAATTCTATTTTTCTTTAACAAGTCATTTTTGCTTGTTGATTTTCCTCTAATCTCTTAATGTATGGATGAAATGCTATTAAACTATCCAAGCTAAAGCAATCCCCTACTGCTAGCCCACCAACAGGGCTATTAAAGACAGCGTGCAGGTGGCAAGCTCTGCTCTTCAGATATTGCAGGGTTTTTTTTTTGCAAAATGTGATTCACATCTTCTGCAAATCTGACCACGGTGAAATCTGGATTTCTAACTAACATTGAGCTGACAGGTGGAACTTACCTTGACAATTAATTAAAAGGACATAAAAAGTAATCAGCAAGGGAAAAACAGCTCTGCTATGTGCGTGAAAGCTTGAAATTGGAGCCATTGACTGAGGGTAATAACATGGTATTAATGTGAAATGAAATCCTGAGAGCTGATACGGTCTTTGCAGGAAGAATTTGGAGCTTGTTGGTTTAATAAGGTTTCAGCAGCTGCACAGCCTAATGCAGAATGTCAAAAGGAAGAAACAACCTCTCATTTCTTCTTATAGCCCCATCTCTGAATCATGGTTTCACGCTACTTGGCTGTTTCACAGACTTCCTCCGAGAAAGGCCAGTCATCCTCCGTCTTCACCAGGGGTCAGCGGGGTCTGCAGTCAGAGCTGTGGTGATTTCATGGACTGATTCCACCAAACATATTTTTTTTTAAAGTAGTTTATTTTGGGCTCATCCTTTTCCAGAATTCAAACCCCAATTACACTATGCAGTAAGGAAAGGGAAGAGCAATATGTGCTGTTATAATCCAAGTAGAATCCAGTCTATGTGCAGTGCCAGAAAGATCCCAGGTCATGCTTCATGAAAGAGCATCGAGTCCAATTCCTGATCAAAATTTATGGGTTTTCCTCTTTAAATGTCCATCCGGCATTCTAGTGCACCGGACAAAGCCCTGACCATTCATCCCTAGGGTCTGCGGGGCCGGACCAGCCCCATGCCTCCTGCACACACTCAGCCCGGGTGAGCCCATGCCCCTGCTGCTCGCCCCGTGCAGCTCCACAGCCCAGCTCTGTGCTTTCTGTGCTTTGGCCACCTCCAGGCAGCCTCAGCGGGTGCCCAGCAGCTGCTGATGCTCCTGGGTCAGCTCGCACTTGAGATGACAACCATTGAGATGTGGCTGTCCCTGATGGTGCCGCAGACCCCAGGTGAGCCCCTCGGACGGGCATCTGGGCTGGTGTCCCATCTGCACAGGGCATCAGCAGCCGCCCCTGGGAGCAGTCCCTGCCACAGAGCCCTGGGAGCCGTGGGGATGGGACAGGGCCGTGGTGCTTGGGCAGCACCAGCACCTGCCCTCCACACAGCCAGCCCCACCGGCAATGCTTACACTGGCTGTTTTTTAGGAGGTGTGCTGGATTCACTGTGTTTCCTGCTAAAGATATTATCTCTGGAAGCCATATGGAATTCTTAATGACAAAGAAAAAAAATAAAACCCTTCATCTTGTTTGAAAAGCAAGCCATGATGGAAAGTCTCGGTGTCATGCTGGACCAGAGTGTGCCGAAGGCGCTGGCGCAGCCACAGGCAGCTGCAGCCCCCACAGCCCCCAGCTGCAGCCCCTGCAGCTCCCGGCTGCCCCAGGCCCCAGCCCCCCGAGGGCTGCCCTGACTCAGGACTGGCAGCGCGCCCAGGGCTGGTGCTGCCGGAGCACAGGGAGCCTGAACACAGCTGCACCCCCAGGGTCCTGTCTGGAGGAGAGAGACGCGGGTGCAAAGGCAGGGTTTTGGTGGTGCCCAGGGGCAGGAGGGGCTCCCCTCCCCGCTCCCAGCCATGGGGTGGGCGAGATCCAGGCGGCTCTTCCCGAGGGGACCAGGGGCAAGGCACAGTGTCCTGCCCGCACCACAGCACCAGCAGCACCGTGGCACCAGTCCCACACCGCGCTCGGGGCCGTGGTCACGGGGCAGCAGCACCCGCACACAGGAGGTGTCACAGCCCCGGGCACTGCCCTCCGAATCAACCCACATGCCAGCTCCATCGTAGTAAAACATTTATTCGTTAAGGTGATATAAGCTACCATGTTTACAGTTTGTGAACTCACCACTGGCAACGTTTAACATGACCGGTACTGCAGCTGTTGCCACCAAATTTTTCATCATTAGTTTTATAAAAACCTCAGACACCAGAAAAAAAGGAATTTAGACTTAATGTGGCAGATGGGAGATGGGGAATCTGTGAACTGGGGAAGGAAGTTTATCTGACACAGCCAGCCTCCACAGCCTCTTGGCTTTGGCCGTGGCTTCAAGTAAGAGTTTTGACGGGAGTGAGCACGGTTCAACACATCAATCTTCACTGCGATGGAATCGTATTGTTTTCTGCCGAGTAAAAACGTCGGTGGCAACGTTCTCAGGGAGCGGAGGAGGGCAGGTGTCCTTCGAGTCAGCTTCTGTGCAAAGAGACAGAACAGAGACAGTGAGGGGACAAAGCGCAGGGTCGGGCCTTTCACTCAGCTGCAGCAGGACTGCTGGCTGGCCCCTTGCTGCAAAAGGCAAATGAACAAACAAACAATGCCCACATAAAGCAACGACCAGGTAAAGATCATTGTTCCAGAATCAGAGGATTTTCCATTTTCTAGATCGGCTTTTGCCTTCTCCAAGGTGAAGCCCTTTTCTACGGCAAGGATTTCAGCTCCTAGTATAGTTTCAGAAGTGTGCACAGAAGTGAAAACACCAAAAGAAAGCAGTGGATGGGCACGTGTCCAGCACTGGCCCTTGCAAGGTTTACATGCAAGTGAAAAAGTCACTCTGTGGAAAACGTGCAGGTTTGTAAGTGCTGTCCCTGAGCAACCGCACCATGCGCCGCAGGGAGCAGGGAGAGCAGGCGGCACAGGGCACCCCTGCTCCTCAGGGAGCCACTGCCGTGAGGGGCAGGGCTGCGGCCTCGCTGCCTGCCGGCCCACAGCCTCACTTACCTTTGGGAACACCAGGCTGCAGTACCCTCCAGCCAGCCGGGTGCCCTGCTTTCAGCTCACCCTTGGCTTGCTGTGGGTCACAGCTCTCCCAGCTGCGTGAAGCCAAGCGCCGGGGCCTGGGGGGCTCCCTGCCCACCGACCCCATAGGAAGGTTGTGCTGCCCACCACCACCCCACCCAAAGGAGAACAAGGGAGTAGAACGAAGGTGCCAGAACCCTTCATCTTCCTTCTCATTGTCCTCTCCAAATGAAATTTGCTGTGCAGAAGAGACGGCATGACTTGCACACAAAATCCCCATTGATGCTGGGAGACCAAAGCTGCTCCGCAGTGGCCCTGTGGCTCCTCCCAGCCACAGAAATGATGCACCTTGCGGGCTCACCCGGTGTCTCACAGGGCTCCAGCATCAGCAGAAGTCACCCTTAAAAGGCAGCTTCAACATGACAGAGGAAATGGGCCCCCATGGCACAGCCCCGGCCAGCTAGGCAGCTGTGCTGAGCCAGCCTCGAAAGCAGCTGCAGGGCAAAGCCAGGAGTTTAATGAATGAGTGCCCATGAGGCTCCGCATCAGGCTGGGACATGCTGTGACTATTCCCACACTAAAAGCTGCCCCTGGTAGCCCCCACGGGCTCGTGCAGCCCCACCAGCATGCTGCACGTGCAGGAGGGCAGCAGCTCCCAGTGCACTTGCGGTGCTGGGGACCCGCTGCTCTAGCTACAGACGGGGGGAAAAAAGCAGGGAAATGCATCCCCTCCTCTGCTCTCCTGTCTCCAGCATGTGGCCGCCCTCCTGAGGGGCAAGGGGTAGCCCCTCCAGAGGTGCCCCCCAGCACTGATCAGGCTTCCCCTGGGGGACACGCATTGTGGCATCAAGGTAGGCACATGGATTTGCTCCCAATTTCCCAATTGATAACAATTGTTATCAATTGTTATTAATTTCTATCAATTGGGAGGTTGATATCAATTTAATAACAACTTCAAACGGCCTGAGGGGGACACGGCTTGTTCCAGCACAACAAGAGCAGCACAGCTCATCCTGCTTACTTCCACAGAGACAAAGTTTGAAACTCATGGTCTCTCTGCAGCCAGCAATTTGCCATGTTTGCTTTTTTTTTTTTAGTTTCTTTCCTTGCAAGCTAAGCTTCCTTCTTGCTAAAGCAGCAGCCTTCACGCCTGGCTCTGTGAATAAATCAATTGTATGAAAAGCTTACTATCAGCAAGATCAGTAGGATTTGCCTTTTCTTGGTCTTGTATTACTGATGCCAGGCTGTACATGCTTTAACCCATTCAATTTTGGCCCCACTAACCTGCACACTTTTGCTTCACAGACACCTGCGTTTCTGTGAAAGCAAGGCCACAGCCTTCAAAGAGTGACTCAGAACACGGCACATTTGTTCTTTTTACTTTATGATGTTGACTCCATCTAACATCAAAGCGCATGTGCCTAATGCAGCCACCTCCCCGCAGCCCTCGTGGGACAGTCGGTGCTGCCGTCCCCTCTCTGTCCCGGTGCCCCAGGGACATGGCAGCGCTGGGGCAGGCACAGCGGTGAGCACCACGGCCTTGCAGGGGGTGCAGGCTCAGCGGGGTGCTGCGGGCAGGCTGCCTACCGGGGGCACCGGGAGCACCGCCCCAACGGGGGCCTGGGCACCCCAGGGTGGGAGAGGTAGCACAGCCACTGCCATGGGGCAGTGCTTTCCTTGCACAACACTGTTAGGCTGTAGCTGTTAACGTTAACTCTATAAAGGGAAAGTTTTCCTGTGTGCAGTAAGAGCATTTTCCTTTAAAATGATGGTACGCAGCCGGCGCACCACACCTGTGACAAAAGTGCACACTTGCACATCTGCACAGACGAGAGGAGACGCTGCCACAGCCCGCAGCTGCAGAGGCAATCAGCGTTTTGGTGTCATGGTCAGTGCTGAGCTAGAAGGCGTGCAGAAGGACATTTGCAAAAGCAAAGTACTGGAGACATGTTTTCAGTAAGCAGGACCCTATTGATTTTGCTGTGTTTTTGTTTTTTGTTTTTTTTTTTTAACCAGAACTTTGACCTACCTTAAAATTACTTACTAAGTTACCATGGGAAAGGCATTGTGCTGTTCTGTTACTGTTGTTATTGTTGCTTTAAGAGAGCAAGAGAACATCACTTGTTACAAGCAGCACCTTAAAAGAACAGGACAGTAAATTTTCTGGAGATATTGCGAGGTTGACAAATGTTGCCACTCTGCAAGCAGTACTTCTGAGGTTCCAGTTTCTCCCAATTAACAAGAAGAGAAGCAACGGTAAGTGATAACAACTGTGACCATTACTTTTGCTTGTTGGATCAATCACTGGGGACAGAACCCACTGCCTCTCCCTGCACAGTGCCTGCTGTGGCTCTGGGTGCTGGTTTTACAGACGACGCAGGAAGAGCTACGCTGTGCCTTTTGAAGGACACGTGGGCAGTGGGCATAGGGACAGCAGGCTGCAGCAGGACCCACGGACAGCCGGCCCTGCGGGACTGCCACCCACCAGAGCTTGGCATCGAGCGGCTGGCTCGTGCTGCTCTGCAGGCGCGCAGCTGGCTCGCGTTACTCAGGACCGCAACATGCGAGCACGAGGCAGCAACCAGCAGACCTCCAGGAACATGCAACCAGCTCTGCTCCGCAGGGAGCACAGCTCCAGCCTCCAGCAGCTCTGCTGGGTGCAGCACCAGCCGCGGGAGTCCCGCTGGGACAGGCGCTGGCGCCACGCTGCACACCAGGCACGGCCGCGAGGACGCCGGCAGAGCAGCACTGCGGGAATGGGCCCTGCCACCGCCTCCCGCCGTCCCTGCCAGGATCTGCCCAGCCACAGGACGTGTCCCTGCAGCCACATGGCGGCCGCCAGCACCGGTGGCACAGGGCAGGGTGGCAGCCTGCGGCACAGGGCAGGCATGACCCCGCAGCCCTCCGCGGGCATCGCCCACCGGGCCACACGCACCTCCACGCCCCCGGCCCCTGCCGGACCTCTGCCTGGCACCCGGCTGGCAGCCGCATCCTCCCCATTCACCTTGTTATCTACCGCAGGGCTGCACGGCTGCCTGGGAGGAGGCTTCAAGCAAACCAGGACACGTTGCCAGAAATAAAGCCACATTTGCACCCAGAGCTGAGCAGTACCATATATTCACTGTCAAGAACATGTCCAAAACATAAGCAGAAAGCAGCACAGAAAGAAAAGCTAACACAACAAACTTTTTATCCAACAAAACCCTGCTTCTCCATCCAAACATTATTTGTACCAGACCTCCTTAACAGAACAACCATGCTCTGGAAAAGGGATTACCAGTGCATTTCGAAAGATGTAAAAGGAAGCACGTGCCAGAAATTTTAGTAGGAGTAAAACCTATTTTCAAGAGGCATCATTAAAAGGCAGCCGACCTGCAGGCCGGGTGATACCTGGAGCAGCACGGGTCTGCCTGCTGGCTGCGGTGCCGCACACCCCTTGCACAGCCCTGGGCCAGAGGCGCTCAGCCAGGAGCAGGGCCCGGCACAGCAGACCCCTGCGAGTCTCAGCAGCACCCCGCCAGCACCCGAGCTCCCAGGGCCTGCCAGTGTGAGCACCAAGCACCCACAGCGGGGTACTCCTGGCTTGGATTCATTAAACGCACACTTTTGTTTCCGAAGAACTAGAAAATTTTCCAGCACGTTGAACAAACATACATAAATGTTATTCTTCTGATCAAGCAATATCTCAGCACTTTTTCTGCCTCTATCTGTTGGCAGCCTCTGGTTGTGCAGAACAGAAAGGACAGAATTTCCTCCTCCACACGGCTTTCTGTGGAATCAAGCCCAAATAAAGTGAAACGTCCTGCTGTACATTTACTGCAGTGGCAGTGGCTCAGTGCATACCAATGGATACTTGTCTGATGAAGAGAGAAAGCTGCATGAGAAGAAACCTCAGCTTTCCAGGTCTAACTCTTCCTGCAATATTAGCACAGAATTAAATCAAACACGGTGACATACGGTCCTTCTAAGCTGCTTATACAAATGCACTGTGGACAGAATACTCAGCTTCAGTGTTTAGAAAATCGATTCCTTAGAGTAAAAAATCAAAAATATAAAAATAAAGCCCCCTAAGCCCCCAGAAGCTATTAATATTTTAGCACCTTCACAAAACATTAGACACACGTCCAATTTTAGACAACATATAAAGCATTTTCATTTGATGTTTTTAAAACGCACAATTAAAACAAGTACCTCAGCAGAAAACCTTTAGAGCTGTCTCCTTACCCAAGCACAAAGGGAAGGTACTACCTGCAGAGATTCTGCTCCTCAATGGGGCACGTAAGTACTCATTTTTTCCATACTTGACAATGCCTTCATTTTCAAACTACCATCACTTTGACAAATATATCACTATCTCTGGTGGTGCACTATTTTACTAGCTAATTTATGTGCATACATCCCCTCTAGAAGAATGTGATCTTCCAGAGAAATTTGGAGGGATGTTTTTAGCTTTTCCAGCAGGAAACGGGTATTCTAATTTTGAGGCTTCGTTTCCTTTCTGGTCTCTGCACTTCCAAAGAAGAAAAAGGCCTTTCTAAAAAAGAAACAGCCTCTTCTTTTCCTGTGCTTTACACCACCCCCACCCAGGATCCACGCTTCCCAGACAGACAGCCAAGGCAGGGAGCGGCACACTGCAGACAAGACCCTCTGAAGGTTTTGCATGCCCCGGGGCAGAGCTGGAGCTCAGTGGCAGGGTCCCAGAGGACTGCGAGGAGAAGCCCCCTTCCACGACAGCCCTGGGGCCGACCTGCTGCATGGATGTGCTGGCTTAGAGCCAGGACATCTTCAAGCATCTGCTTGGGTTGTATTTCCTTCAAGCACAAGCACAGGGGGTATAAAATTTAACTATTGTATCACTTTAATGGTCACAAAGCCTATATTAAAACCAGTGTTTAGCATCTGAGAATCCACTGGAATTGCTCAGTTAAGCTGTCTTTGATTTAAACACAATGACCTTACAAGTTTAATTAATAGTAATTGTAAATTTTTCTTTAGAATGAGCAGAGCAGCAGCACATTTGTCATCCTCACAACGTGGGTGTTTCAACTGTTACCACTTATTGCCATATGCTTGTCTTTACATCGTGGCCTGATGCAAACTGTAGCACTTAGAGGAAATAGCCCTCCAAAGGCCCAGACAGACCAGATTGCCATCACCACCCCTGCCCTCGTCACCCCCTGCCATCCCGAGCTGCCAGTGCTCTCCTTGGAGCTCAACAAATTCAGGTCCCATGCAGCAAACCAAGCTTCGCACGAGCTGGGAGCAATCGGCCAGGTATTGGCCCCAGACACTGCGCTGAAAGGCGGCAGTTTTCCTGGCTTTGGCACCGATACCCCGGCTCTGGACAGAGGGGGACCCTTGCCCCAGTGCTCCCCTGCCCCACTCCTCCTCCTCCTCCTCCTCCTCCTCCTCCTCCTCCTCCTCCTTCTCCTTGTCTGCGCCGGGCAGGGCTGAGGGCGGGCAGATACCGTGAGGCCGGCTGGGTGTACCGAGTGAGTATTTTATTTTACACAAGATAACAACACAATGTTGTTGTTTCTGTACAGCATCTGCCTAAAAACAAAGGCAACACCATTGTCACGGAAAAGAAATATACAGTCTGACCATTTTAAAAAATATTTTACTGATTGATCCAGAAGTGGTTATTTGTTAGCTTGGAGGAAATTTCATTTCCTTTATAAAAGGCTTTTTCTGTGAAAACTCTCTCTTTTGTTTTCTGCTACTGCAGAACCAGGAAGCCAGTCCTAGAGTAGGGAAGGCACTGGTGCTGTATCATGCTTTTTTCACCCCTTAATTTTTTTCTTTTTATTTTTTTTTTAATCTCTCAATGTTGCCTTCAGTTTTGATAATAAATGAAACAAAATGGAAACTAAATAAAACCCTGTGTGCACTGGGTGGCTTATAGAGAACCCCGCAAGAACAAGCCATTAATCAGCGAGACAACAGTGGACTTCCAAATCCCATTCCCTAGGAGATGGAGTTTCACACAACGTTTGGTGCTTTGTTTTTCACTGAAATAAAAATTAAATTAAAAAATAAAAATTAAAACAAAAGGCAGGTCACACAGTGCTTTCCAATATCCACTCAGAACTCGAGAAAGTTGCTTTTCCACTCTCCCCGTCAGAGCGGCCTGCCTGGGTCAGCATCCCGTTCACGGAGAGGCTGCGCCTGGAGCACAGTCCGCCCGCGCCCGGGGCGTCCAGGTGGCAGCGGCACTGCAGCAGCTCCCCGCCCAGCGACAGCCTGCGCTTGGCTCTGGACGTGGCGGCTGGCAAAGTGAGAAACTTACTTGGCTTTGATTGTGCTCTTTTGTACGTGGGGGCCCCTTTGTCAGAGTCGGGGGGACGGCTAGCTAGCTGCAGAGCAGTGGAGTTATTTCTGTTAGTGTTTTGGGACTCGATATTCGTGACAGCTTCACTCTGCGGCTCGCTGCCTGGCTTTGGCCCCGGCTTCCGCTTCTGCTTCTGGGGGGCAGAAGCGCTGGAAGTCCACGCGTGAGGCAAAGCGGAGGTAGTGGTGGCGGCGTCCTGGCCAGAGCCGGCCTCCGGTGAGGGAGCGGTGCCGTCACTGGCAGCCTTGCAGCACTGGACGCCCTCCTCGTGCCCGACAGCCTGCTTGGACACGGACTGGGACAGCACCCCGCCGCAGCCCTGCATCTGAGCCCCGTTCGTCTGCGAGTACACGTTGCTGACCTTGGTGGCCTTCTGCTGCCCGTTGTTGTTGCACACCTTGTAGCGGATCATGAGGATGATGATGAACACGAGCACCGAGGCCACGATGATCCCACCAATGATGATAATCATGGTCCCACCCAGGAACTGGGACTGCATGAAATGGCAGCGCACATAATCCTGCTCGGTGGTGAACTGCGTGCACCCCACGACGCGGGTGGCAGTCAGCGAGGTGATCCCGTCATCGTAGATGGCCAAGACGCACAGGTCATACACAGTCCCCGCAGCCAAATTGTTGACCAGGAAGGTTTTGCTCGTGGGAGGTATCATTCTGGGGGACAAGGAGATTGGCGTCAACAGACCCAGAAGACCCAGAGCCACCTCCCACCCCAGCTGCCGGAGCCCCCAGCCATGCCGACCCCACCAGGGCCTCAGTCCTCCCGTCCTGCCCATCCAGCCTCCCCAAGCTGCCTTGGCTCTGGTGCGGCAGCAGGCACCGCCACACTCCCCCTGCACAGCTCTGCTCGGCCAAGCCCGTCTTGAGAAGACCATAGTGAAAACATAGATGAAATTAAGAAAAATACAGTTTTGAAAGGTGTGAGTGTTACAGCCGAGACTCAGAACAAATCCACCCAGGGTGCACAGCACATCCCTGCACTGCTCCTGCACAGGCACTGCCACAGCAGCCTGGGCGTGCTCACAGGGGCACATTCACAGGCAGTGTTTTCCCTGTGTTTTCATAAAACTGAGAGAGTTAACATCCACTTAGCTCATCTAACTTCACAATCCTTTTGCTAATCAGATTACTTTAGAGGATTAGAGGTCCGTTTGGATTACCAAAAATAAGAGCACTCAGAGCAATTGCCCTATCTGCGAGCTGAGCACCACATTACTGCTCCAGCAGGCTCGCACCGCCGGCCGCTGGAGGAGCGGAGAGCACCCAGCCAGGAGGGGCCCTGGGCATGGGCTGGGCTGGCTCTGCCTTACCTGTAAACCAGGGAGTCATCGTAAGTACCATTGTACTGGATCTGGAACATGCGTATTCCAGGTATGTTTCTTTGAAAATTGAATTTCAGCAGAGCAGTAGATGATGTTGCTTCAGCGACGACCACCTTCTTGTCTTGGCTGACTTTAGTATCCCCATTGCTGCTGCTCGCATTAGAGCCTGACTTGGTGGACGTAGAGATATCCGAGGAGCCAGGGTCAGGCTCGTGGATGTGGTTAGTACTGTTCAGCAGGTGAGGGAGTTTAATTATGTGCAGGTCCACTGTCTGTGTGGCTTCCCCAGCTGGGTTGGAAGCAATGCAGGTGAAAGAGCCCGTGTCCTTCACCGTCGTTATGAGGATGTCGAGCGTCCCGTTGTCGTACACCACAGACCTCGTTGCATTAGAAATAAGTTTGCCCTCAGGTGAAATCCAATGAATTGCTGGTTCTGGATCCCCCCGGGCCTTGCACCTCAGCGCTGCCCTTTGGCCCTCCAGCACCCTCAGCTCGTGGGTGTGCCTGGTAATGAGAGGAGGCTCGCACAGGAACTCCTCCTCAGGGATTGACCAGAAGTACCGGCCAGACAAGAGCTGGGGCGAAGCACATGTCTCCAGGTCGTCTTCCCTGGAAAGGCGCCTCAGCCACAGAAGCTCACAGTTGCAATGCAAAGGGTTTCCACCAAAGCTTAACGCAAAAGTAGAGGGGCTGATAATTCCTGAGGTTGCCAATACCTGAGCTCGCTGGAAGAGAGGATCAGGCGGTAGCTTCTGCAGTTTGTTAGACGTGACATCTAACCTGGTCATCTTGTGGAGGTGGGAGAAGGTCCCTTTAGGAATATGGTCAATCATATTGTGGTCTAGACTGAGAGTATGCAAACTAACCATCTTCTCCACGGCATCCCAGGGGATGGTTTCCAGATTGTTGTATGACAAATCCAATTCCTCAAGAGCTAAAACATCATCAAAAGCTGTGGAAGAAATCAGAGTCAGCTGGTTGTTGTTAAGTATCAAGTGATGAAGATTGGAGAGTCCACTGAACATGTCATTGGTGATCTTAGTCAATCGGTTGCTGTTCAAATGCAAAGCCCGCAAATTGCGCAAGTCAGCAAATGCATGAGGTGTGATAAAACTTATTGTATTCCTGGACAACGTCAGGTCCACAAGGCTGGTCATATTGGCAAAGTCTTTCCTTTTAATATTTGTAACAAAGTTGTCTGCCAGCCTTAATTCCACGGTCCTCCTGTCAATGTTTGGTGGAACAAATAAGAGCCCTTTCTTGGCACAAAGGGTCGCAAGGTTCGGAGACAAAATCTGACAGACACAGCGCTTTGGGCAGATCTGAGCTCTCACTGCTACGCCAATGAACAGCAGAAACAAAAGCAGTTTTTCCATTGTAGATTAGGTTCACGAGCCTGTAAAGAAGAAAAAATGGCTGTTAATGCTGGCAAGATTAGCAAGTAAGATCATAAAAAAAAAAAAAAGACAAACCATTTATGGTTAAATCATGAAACTGAGGTTCATATAACAGTCTTTCTTTCTCATCTTAGTACCAGATGTCTTATAATTGTCCATATCCTGACATAGGAGCTTCTACAATACCTTCCAGAAGAACAACTGAGATTTTTATATGTATGGATACAGACATATATATACGGACATGTACACATTTATATGCAAATGACAAAGCGGTTCGGAAGCAGTTGGTGGCACCACATGTTGCAGCAGTGGTGCCTTTTGAGCCCCTCCTGCTAGAGCTCATCCACAGACTTGCAAAGCAGTCACTGAACTTTCAGAGATGCTCTTGACCTCATGATCTAGAGCCACTTTGTGATAATGCCATTTGCATATTGGAAAGAAGGGATGTTTCATGTGTGCTTTACATGCTAAGCTAAAATTCTCTGTGGCCTCTAAATCATTCAGTAGGTTTATAACCATTTCTACTAAACATTTAAACTCTTAATGCTATTTTCAGAATAAACCCAGAAGGAGCTAATTTTGTGTCATTCAAAAAAAAAAAGAAATAAACAAAAATGTGAATAAAGCAAGCAAACAAAGAAAAAAAAGGCAGAAAAAAAAAAAAAAAAAAAAAAAACAATAGCAATCTTAATAAAAGTGGAACATGGACTAATTTTAGAGTATTGCTGCTTTCCCTGATGCCACAGCAGTGCTGCACTCTTATCCCAGAAACCCTGACAGTTCAATTAGCCTTATCTTTTACATTGCTAGATCCAGTATCCTCACAGAGTATGAAAACAAGGAAGATAACAACCGTGCCCACACCAATTAAATGAAATCGTCTATCAGTGACTCTGCTGAAAACTTCACAAGTGCTATGCCACCAGTTTCTGAACACCCCTTTGTCACAGCACATTCACTGCAGTA
The DNA here is from genome assembly GCF_964211825.1 of Aythya ferina. Classification (NCBI taxonomy): domain Eukaryota; kingdom Metazoa; phylum Chordata; class Aves; order Anseriformes; family Anatidae; genus Aythya; species Aythya ferina. The sequence continues at coordinate 65,065,245 of NC_140301.1, forward strand.
CCCACTGGTGGATGGAGACAGTGGTGTGCCAGGTATGCCTCCCTGCCAAAGGGGGGAGTGTGGGCAGAAACACAGCCCTGCTGAGCAATACGTATGAGTTTGAGGAGAAAAACTGCTCAGCTTTAAGCAACTGTCTTCAGGAGGACTCCACAATGGAAATGAAGCAGTCAGCTTCCTCTGGGATTGCTAAAACACTTCACATACAGACTAGATTATTCAGACACATCATCATCCTAGAAGTGTACTAACAAAAATAATGTAAAATAAAGTTTCAAAGCTAACCATATGCAGGGCTCTTGAATCTTCACAGATATTTAAAGGTATTTAATATTACAACAATAATTAAATCTCCTGTTGTCTAGTCTATCTATATCCATGCTGCCATGCAAACCTAAGCTGCAGCAAGGGTAAGTCAAAATACAAGTCCCTAAAACCTGCCTTTCAACACTATTTTTTTTTCTCTTTTGCTAATATTTCTCATGACTACTGACTATAACCAGTAAGTCCTCATTAAGGAAAATAACGAAATATAATGAAAAATAATGAAAAAAGAAGTCTTTAACTGTCGTATTTATGTTCAAAAATGGATATGCCACTGAAGGCAGGGCCTATTGCTATGGCAGTGTTGGGAACCATCCCAGACCCCTGGTGAAATCCCCAAACATATGGCCTCCTGATGAGTGAAGCTGCTCGTGCTCAGCGTGCTGCCAGCTCCGGGCAGCCGGTACTTGCTCCCAGCGCTCCCCATGGCCCCACCGGCACCCCGGGCCTTCCTCCCACGGGGCCTGGCAGGGGGTGGCTCCGAGCAGGGGAGCCCAGCTCCTGGCACCTGCCAGCATGTCCGCTGTGCTGCCACGCACCAGCAAGGCTTGCTGAAGAGAACTGCTATTTATCTGACAACTGGAAAAGGATATAAAAACAAATTTACTTTTTACAGCCAGCTGAGAGTGCAATTTGCTCGCTATACAATCCAACGTGGCACCAATTTATATGGGACTCCTCCAGTGGAAACTGGCCGTTCTTGGGCTATAAATGCACCAATTAAATTTGTTTCCCCTTTCCGTTAACCTCACGGGAGGCAGCCTGCTCTTGTCAGAAACTGTAAAACTTTAGAACGAAACCTTTTGCACTCTGTTGGGGATAATTTTTTGCATTAATTGTAGCAGAAAGCAAACCTCCTGAGCAGTGTTTAAATATATTTTGTGGGTTAAATTTTGTACCTCTTGTGTCAGCATTGTACATCGGGGTTGTTCTGCAGATGCAAACAGAACTAAAGGACAGTTCTGACACCGGCCATGGGCTAAGGAAGTTCTGCAGAAATAACCCACCTTGTACAACACACCAAGCCCGCTGGGAACCGCCCCCCCCAGAGCCACCTCCCTGAGCAACCACTGCAGTTGCCCACCCGTTCCAGGCAGGATTTTCTCTTTTAGCCGGGATCTGGCGCACACAGATTCAAAATGAACTTTGCAGCTTACCATGGCCTGACTGCTGAGGTCCCCAAACAATCCTGGCTTGGGAACACCATACTCATTTAGATTTGCTAATACAATAGAGCTAATTTAGATTTGTAGCTGTGATTAAAGTAAGGCGCTCAGCGTTTCTCAGATTCAGCCAAGTTCATTTTCAGAGCTACGCAGGATTAAAACAAAGTCAGCAAGGTGCATTTCAGTAAAGCAGAGGGTAAAGCTTCAGATAACAAGTTTGGAAAGACTGTTACAAACAAAACGGCGACATAAGCAAATGCAAACTTACAGACTACCCACAGTGCCCCTGTTCCTGACGCTGCGCAGCCCCCAGCAGAGCTGCTGCCGCAGGCCAGCCCCGCAGGTACCCTGTTCGCCCTCCATAACTGCCAGGTCACTCGCCTCCTGTGCCAGACGGGACCTCACCCTTGGTCTAACCATTTCCACCTCCTGCAACTGCCTTCACGGGCAACTTATCTGAGAGCAAGCACAGCTTCAAGCAGCCTCCCAGTTCCCAGCCTTCTTCTGACCAGCTGAGCCAGTGAAACACACTGTGCCAGCAGCCCTACATCACTCTCAGTGCACATGGCAATGCAAATGAAGTGCTGCCTCAGTTTGACTGGAGTGGAAGCAAGCACAGATCCCTCCTACAGCCGGCTTTTCACCTGAGACCTGCACTGTGTCCAGGAGTCACCACACCGGCACTGCCCCCGGCAGGCCCCGGGGCTGCCGCTGCTGCCCCTTGTGCTGACGGAGCCACAAGGCTGGCGCTCTCCTGCCCCGTCAAGGGGTTATTGCCAACACACCAACACCAACCACGTCTTCACCAGGCACCCTATGCCATCCCGTCCTGCCAGGGCACCGACACATAGCCTGTCCCTGGGCTGGACCTCAGCTAAGCCTCACAAACTCTGTGTGCTGCCCAGGCCATTAATGCACACCAAAAATTGCCATGCCCTTACTTAACAACCTACTGTTGCAGCAAGGCCAAAGACCAGCCCCACTCCGCCAGGCCGTGGAGCTGGCGCAGGGACTGGGGGCAGCTGCTGGGGCAGGGGCGAGCGTTTGCCCGGCTGCTCGGTGCGCGATGGCACGGGAGGCTCGGCAGGGCCACAGCCATGGGCGGCTCGGGACAGGGGACGAGCTGCTGACAGCCCTGACAGGCGGGTGACTGAGGCTTCAGCTTCTGGCAATCTGTGAGGAGCGTCTGTGCTGAGTGTGGGACAGACGCAAAGGGAGAACATGGAGCTGGCGCCCCACGGATGGGCGGTGGGTGACTGCTGCTGGAGAAGGGATGACAAGAAAATGTCAAGGGCCAGGAGCAAGCTTCAAGAGCTCCAAGACTCCTCCTTCAGAGCCCACTGCCAGGGCCACCTGCCCTCTCCAGCACCCTCAGCCACCTCCAGCTGCCCGTCCTGCACAGCCAGCACAGCAACACAGCCATGGCCGACCCCAGGCGAGGCAGGTCCTGGGCAGCAATGCCCTGGGGAGTAGAAGCTGTGCACGTGCTTGCAAGTGTCCCACCACACTGAGCTGGGTGAGTAAGCCCTTTCTGCAGGCCCTCTGGACACCCACTGGCCAAAAGCAGGTCAGTGGCATAAGGATCTCAGCTCCTTTGGTCTAAACAACACTTTTGCTTTGAGTCTGCAGCTGCTCCCCTAAACAGTAACGGGATGGGTGGGGGGCTCATGGCAGCCCCAGCTTGTGGGACATACACAGGGGAAGGGAGCCCCAGCCCATGGCAGGGCACCCTGGGGCCACCCCTTTGCTGAGCACAAAGACCCCCTGACCGCAGGAAGCACCGTGTGGGCACAGTCGTGCCATGAGGGCAACGCGTGGCACTGCCAGACAAACGCTGCTCCCATAGCTTGGAGCACTTGTCCGGGCAGAGGTGCTGTGTGAGCCATGTCCATCCCCTCCCAGCACACACAGCCTAGAGCCTTCCTCAGCAGCATCCTCTGCAGCAGCCCCCTTGGGGAGTTCCTCACCTCGAAGCTGCAGCTAAGACCAGTTTCCTAGCAGATGAAGCTCAAGAGAGGCGAGCACAATGTTCTCAAACAAGGCGGAAAAGTGCAACCCATCTGTGACAAACTTCTCTTCACAGGGCTGCACGGTCAGACGCGTGCTGCTGCCGCGGAGCGAGGCATCCCCTCTGTGGAAAGGGCTCCTCACCCTGAGGGCGGCTGCGTCTGGCAGCAGGGCTGGCAGAGAGCAGGCTGGGATCAGGAATCCCACTCATCCCCATCCACCAGCACAGGCACAGCGTGCTGAACAACTTGCAGCAGGGCAAAGCAGGCGTCAGCAGCTCCCACGTGCGAAACCTCCCTGTGGAGTGGGACACGGAGTAGCGAGGCTGCAGGCAGCCCAGCACAGCCTGCAAATGCTGCCCTTGGCTGCCACTTGGGGAGGGGAACACCTGACCACAGAAAAGCACTCGTGATTACTTCTTACTTCATGTGCCCCCAGGCAGGGGCATGGGGTGGGGACAAGGCCAGAGCCCCCAGGTAGCGTCTGTCCCATCCCATCCCATCCCATCCCATCCCATCCCATCCCATCCCATCCCATCCCATCCCACCCCATCCCATCCCATCCCATCCCATCCCATCCCATCCCATCCCATCCTATCGTGTCCCATCCCATCCCATCCCATCCTGTCCCGTCCCGTCCCGTCACGTCCCGTCACGTCCCGTCCCGCCCCGTCCAGTCCCATCACGTCCCGTCCCGTCCAGTCCCGTTCTGTCCCATCCCATGCTGCAGGAGCTCAGCGGAGCACAGCCAGGCCTGGTGTGGAGCACTCCATGCCCCACACTGCCCTCAAAGCTTGGGTCTGCTCTCCTCCCACAGTCCTGGTAGAAAAGCTCACGCCCCAGAAACGGAGCCGAGCCAGCACCCGCATGGCGGTTCTGAAATCCAATCAGGTCTATTGGCTCTCTTGTGCTGCAGTGCGAGAAACTGCTGTCAGCAAGTGCTGGGGCAGAAAGGAGGAGAGCAGAGAAAAGTGGGTGCATGGCTCTTCTCTGATCGTGGGCAAGCCCCACAAGGGGGTCTGTCTCCACACTGAGAAGTCCTAATGAAAACTGTAGGTGCTGTGGGGTCCCTGCTTCTGCCCAGTGCCGAGCTAGTCTTGTCAAATTGTTCCTTATCATTCGCAAGGGTTTTTTTTAGAAGTGTCATGTAAGTTGCAATATAAATGCGAGCAAAGCTTAAAATAAAGCTATGTGTTTGTACAAGTGCTCACAAGTGCTCTAAAATCTGTGTGTCATACAACGATGTACTGACATTTGCAGCTGAAGAATAGCACAGGATATTACAATTAATAGAAACTGCACTTGGCTTTGAATTGCCGGGCCCGTGCTGCAGCCTGCACAGCTCCTCAATACAGGGAGGGCACCCGGTCCTGCTCAGGCTCACAAAAGTCCAGACGTGTTTCACCACCTTGCTGAAAGCCTCACGGAGATGCTCTGCATCGCACACTGTACCATGCCAGTGACCAAGGATGAGATATTTGGGGAGACGGCCGAACCCACAGGATGTGGGTCACAGGAGAGCCACCCGCAGAAGACACCTCTCCGGCAGGCCCAGCACGGCTCCCAGCTGGGGGGCTGCCCACGCCCCCTGCCCCCCAGCATGCCTCGCCCCTCGCACCAACAGCAGCACGGCACAGCTCATGGCTCCTCATCAGCTCTGCAAAGCACTGCCTGATTCTCATGGCTTGCTTAAAAACATAAAAAAGAATAATAAAAAAAAAAAAACTAAATGGCCAGAAAGTATGCACCTTGAATGTATGCACTGCTTTAATTTGCTGCAAAAAGGCAGGGACACCCCAGCTCCTCGTGTGATGCTGGGGATTCAAGTAAAAAAAAAGGCTCTCAAGGTTTAGATTAGTTTCATTTAGTAGATTCTTCACTTTGAGTTATTCAACATCTGCAAAAAGTAACCATGAATTGCATGGCTCCGTGGCTCACTGCCATGCAGGCTCTAGAACCGTGTCTCCCCAGAGCAACATCGCCGCCCTCCCGGCGCACAGCTCCTCTCGGGACTCGCCCCAGCTCAGGCAGGTGCCGGCTGAGACACCACCAGCCTCCCGGCTCCCAGGGAGCCCAGCTCCAAAGCCAGGCCTTTAAAAGCAGCCCCAAGGGGTGAGCTGTGTGGCAGACACCAGCTGTCCTTGTCACCCACTGCAGATCGCTGCCCTGGCAAGCTGACCGGGGAAGTGCCGACGTGATGGGCAACAACGCAGCTTTTCTCGCTGTGCCAGGTCTATCCCACATGGCTTCTGAGCTCTGCACCAGGCCCCGTCAAAGCCATGCTCTGAGCACAGACTTCAGCCCTGGGTGCTGTGTAACAGCATGGAGGTGCCCTCACACCATGCTCGGCCGGGCAAGGGAACATGGGCAGACCCCAGCGCCACACGTGGGTACCAGGACAGGCCCCAGGGGGATGCTGTCACTGCGGCGTCCCAGGGCACCCCAGCACCCGTGGGGTGGCAGGGCTGGAGCCACCCGCACCCAGGGACTGTCACACCTGCCCTGCCCTGCATGGCCAGGGCTCAGGCGCCAGCAGGGTTCAGCAGCAGCTCTGATGCCTGCACCAAAGGCCTCAAGGTGCACGTGCTATGAATGTAAACGACCACCCATTGCTTCTAGTAACCAATTGAGGTCATGCAAACAGCTAATGAATTTGAAATTTCTGCCTGGAGTTGATCCAGGGGACACGGAATGAAATGGCAGGCACATCAGACTGAAATCGCTTCCTGTTCCCGATGTACGGCTTGCTGACTTTTTTCCCCCGTCTTCACTGGAGTAATACACTTCAGCAGATTTCATGTAGCATCTGCTGGTGTGTCCAGTGCTACAAGTTTCATTTTCATATTGTGAGCTACGTAACAAAGGGAAGCAGCGGGATGCTGTAATTAATTAGCAAATGATTTCCACTGCATCTGAGTCTGTTGGATTGTAGGTGCTGCACACAGCGAGCACATGGGAAAACTGAACACGGCACACCGCTGGCTAGTCAGAGCCAGCTCTAACATGGTGCCTGACTCAGACATAATCTGTCATCGCTAAGGTCATGACAGAAGCTATTGACTGCACATCCTATCCCTCCAGGCCTCAGGAGAAGATTTTCAAGGTCTTTGCAAATGTAATTTTGTGGTGGGGAAAAAAAGTCCAGAAGCTGGTCATATTCACCTGCTAGAGATGAAGGATGAGGAAATAGCTGGCAACAGTCTTGAAAGGCATCTGGAAGCCATGCTAAAACGGGCGCATATAAATAGAGATGCTGTGAGATGTGGCTTATGATCTGCTAAAACTACTTAAGCGGAGAACGCGGAGCTTCAACTTCACAAAGGTCAATGGTTTGTAAACATGCCTGAGTGTCCTCCCGAATCAGAAACAAAGCACACCTAAGAAAGCAGAAGCACTCGGTTCAAAACACAATTTCCCAGGGGCCGCACAGCACAGACAGGACCCGTGTACCCCAGCAGCGCCCAGCGCTCACAGCCCCATGGCCCTGGTGCAGCAACGGGCACCAGGGAGCAGCGGCCGGGGGTCCCCCTGCCCTCCCGAGTTTTGCAAGGAAGAAGGAGGGGCTGCTTTGGGGTTTGGACACCTGCAGTGCTTGCTGGAGGATTTAACAGGTTAATCACCACGGGGAGGCACATTGCCAGGGAAATGCTGTAGCCAGTGCTGTGTTAAATGGCTTCCAACACTGCAACAAACGCAGCTGCAACCCTCAGCTTTCTGAACATTAAATTCTGCCTGCTCCACAGCCTCCCTTTTGTGTGCCTGATGCTACTGCAGAGGTGGTCAGGGGCACCCCAGCAAACAGTCTCCCTGTAACTGGTGCAGTATAGCCCATCGCTGGAGGCAGACTGGCTAATGAGCTGTTTCAGCGTAGCTATTCTCGTTTTCCTCCAGCCTTCCGCCGCAAGCAATACACACTTGAAGTAATGCATTCTGGGAGACAATTTTTCTCCCCGTAATGAGGTCTAAACCAGCAAGATTAAAGTGAAAAATAACATTTATTTTAATTAAAAAGATTTCTAAAGAAAGCAGAACCAGTACTAGTAAGACCTAGACCGCACTGCTCACCGGGCTGATATCTGCAAGCAAAGCTGTTGCTGTTTCCATCCCCAGTGTGCAAGGCACGGCACTGAGCATGAAAGGTGAGCCCGTCCCTGCACCAAGCTGGCCGGGACCTGAGCGTGTCGCCAGCAGCCCTGAGCACAGCAAACTCCTGAGCACAGCGAACCCCTGGGCCGCAGGGCTGGGAGCAAGGCAGAGGCAGGCCCTGTGCCCATCTGGTCCCCGGATCTCCAGAAGACAAAAAGGTGACATAGGAAAGGCTCAGAGAAGGGCTTGTGTCTGGCACAGAGAACGATCTCTGTATGAGAAAAGTTCAAACACATGGGAAGGTTTTGTGAAGAGTTGGCGGAAAAGGCAGCAGCACTGGAGAGTAACTGCTGCTTGCTCCGCAGGAACGGGTGGCACTGGTGCACAGAGGAGCAGCACTTCAAGTCCTTCCTCTGCTGCTGCTGTGCCTCACAGGATCCCGACCCGCACCCCACTCACCTGGGCTTTCTGTGAGCATCTGCCCACAGCCTGTGGCAGAGCTGGGACTACGGGACAGACCTCTGAGCTGAGCCACAAAGCGCCTCCCCAGTTCTGTCTGAGGCAGAAAATCCCATTTTTCACCAAAAAGTAGTAAGACCTCCATGCTGCAGTGTGGGCAGAAAAACTACATCCTAGAGCTTCAGGAGTCAGAGGCCATTTCAGCCAGCCAGCAGTAACAGCAGCGAGGGAAGGGCAGAAGAGGAAGCCGGGGCGAGGCGCAGCGCAGGGCAGGCAGGCTCAGGGCCCGGCGATGCTGCCAGGCTGGGGCCTCGCACAGGTGCTGCGGCAGCCCTGGGCACTCGGCCTGGCTCCCCACCACCCAGGGCAGCGCAGGCATCTTCAGGAGGGGCATTTCAGTTCCTCTGGCCCACTCTCACGTGGTCAGCAAGGCAGGAAGGAGAGGAGCACACAGCCCCTGGGAGCTGGTACCACGCACCAGTAGCGCAGGGTACTGATGACACGGAGCAGCGTGATACCACTACGTGCAGCATAGCCAAAAACAAAACTGTGAAACAGGGGCCATTACCAAACAGGTAAAGCTTTGATTCACAAATATGGCACTTTTTATCCTCAGCGCACAGTAAGCCTTTCCCCAGAACAAGTGACTACACAGACTATCACAGTCCTTTACTGAAGCGCTTACCAGTTTCCTAGATGCTTTGTTACTAAAGCCCAGATCTTATGCATATTTGCTCATGGATGATGGAAGACAGGTAGAGCCAACTCTACTGGCCAGCTGTGGTGGGGTACAGCTGGTGACACAGCACTGCAGTGCCAAGGCAGGCACTGCTCTCCCTGGCCCCACCACCCCAGGGTCACGGCACAGTGCGGGGGCTCGTGTCCTGCTGCCACTGCCATCCCCACAGCAGGGGAGCGCCAGACGTGCCCACTGCCTCCCCGTTCCCTCCCAGAACACCGTCCCAGTTGCTGCAATCAAAGAGGGGCTGTCACCTGGACAGTACTAAAAAGTTGTTAAATCCATTATTAATGTTCATTCTACACATTTCTCAGTTGTCACTCGGCTACGGAGAGAGCCAAGCAGTAAGAAACAGTTACATTCCAACAGAGAACTGAGGTGTTGCAGCAGTTTGGCTTTTTATTCCCCACAGTTCATCTGTTTCATGAGCAACTCTATTTCCTTAAATTGTTTGTAATCTTCAAGACAATTTGCAAGTTGTTACTTGCACTTATTTTGTCTGTTTATTTTATTATAACCCGTAAGATTGGAGTGCTTTGATATAATACTTTGTTTCAAAATCTCATCAGTGTAAAATTGGCAGAGGATGCATCAAGGGCACCAATGCAACTGCAAATTCTCGCCGCCTCGGTGTAGGTGCCCCGGGCCGTGACTCCCTGTGCGTGCAGCTCCCCAGGGGCACCTCCTGATCCAGGCCTCTCTGCAGCACACCCGAGGCACAGCAGCCCCTTTCAGCAGAGCAGGGCAAGCCGGTACTGTGCCATCTTTTCTCCAGGACACAAGCTCCTGATGCCCTCTGCCCAGGCTGGAGCGAGGGCATGGGCACACAGCCCCGGCACAGCTCCCACAGAGCGCAGCCCCCGAGCGCTCCCCGGCCCGCAGACCCCCCGGCAGTACTGGGCGCCGTGCGCAGCTGGCAGCGTGTGTCCAGGGGGCAACTGCTGCTGGACAAGGCCAGGCTGCTCCTCTCCTGAGCAGCCCGGGGAGGCTCGGCCGGCCACGGCAGCAATGCTGCTCTCAAGCCTCCCACAGCATTTCCAGAGATGCTGCTCACAGCACGTGCCATGCAGGCCAACAGAGAGGAGACAGCAGATGAATTACTGCCGCTGCAATGAGGCGTTCCTCATGCCGATGCATCAGCAGATTGCTCTGGCTCCTCCAGCTGCCTCAGCTGAAAAGCAGACCTGGCCTTGGAGCAGCAACAGGACTGGGCTGGGGGAGGGAGAGGTGGGGGGAGAGGGGCTTCCAGCCTTGGTCCGCACTGCCGGAGCGCAGCTGCTGCAGAGCCATCTGACGAGCACCCGGACTGCTAGCAGGGAATGGGATTTGCTGCGTGGAGTGAGATCACCGGGACATCACACCTTGTGCCTCGCTGCTGGGAGGGGCTGACGCTCGCTCACTTCCAGGAAGGCAGCCCCAAACAAACACTAGGATCATGTAGACGCCCACCCTCACCGGGACGGAACCACGCTTTCTGCATGCTCTTAAATTAGCCCTGCATCCCCTGCTGCGTGGGACGTGATTACCTCAGCCTGCAGTTCCACTGATCATTTCAAAATTACTCATCCCGCCTTAATTCCCAGCCTCTCGTTGGTCGCTGACCTCAGAGGATCTTTGTGTATATTGTATCACAGTTCTGGGCAAAAAATACCTCCCCTGCGTCATCACAGTCGCTCAAGCTTACTCAGGAAATAACAGGAAATGATGCAAAGGAAAATTGGTCATTTGAGGGCAGGCCCCTACAGAGAGCTACAGAACCGCTGGGCTGGGCCAGCACCTCCGGGGAGCGCCTCGTGCAGCCCCCAGCAGGGTCCAGCAGGGCCACCTGCAGCACCCTGCCCAGGCACATGTCCTCCAGACCGCACGTCCCCCCCGGGGCACACGCACCTCGAGCTGAGGAACGCAACGCCACCGCCTCCCCACACCCACCAAGCTCCAGCAGCAGCCCCCTGTTCACATCCCCAAGCAATGTCCAGCTATGTGATCTGTAGGGTGACTGTCCCTTATTTACTACTACAGCACTTTGATTTAGGATTATTTCAAAGTGGAGCAGACAACACCCCAAAATACCAAGCCCTCAAAAGGGAAAAATAATATTCCCTGTACCGATGTAAACAAAGCGTGGTTCTCTGCTTATGGACAAAGGATTTCCAGCAGTAACCTAGGAAAATGGACACTTCAGGCAGCCTCCTCACTTCTGCTGACACAGTTCTTTCCCGAAGAGCTTATGGGAGCTCTGCATTTCTACACAGACGCAGCAGCACCTGTGCCAGCGGATGGATTGCAGTGACAAGGTGGAGCCCCAGCTCCATGGCACTGTGGGACCAGCACCAGCACGGCACAGCTGTGGTCACAGCGGCACCGGCACAGACCCCAAGCTCTCTGCCGTGCAGGCGAGGACAGGAGGAGCACAGCTGAAGCAAGTCGCAGAGATTTCCAGGAATTTGTCTCGTTTTCCCTTTCTGTTCTGCCCTCCACTACTTGGTCTCTCTCTCACATGCTTCGCAGCAAAACGATCTGAAAATGCCAAAGAACGGTGCTGTTGCCACCAGCTGCTGCCCAGCGCACTGATGGCAGCGTGTGACGGGCGCTGCCGTGGTGGTTCCTCTGCACCAGGAGGCCACCTGAGACGGGAAGCGCACCGCACACACACCGCACACCTGCACAGCTGCTGCACCGCTGCTGCCACCGCATCCCTGAGAGCACGGCCAAGCACACAGCTCTGCTCCACCACTGCGATTATGGGCTAAAATTAATGCGTCTGAAATTCAATAAATTAAATGCTGAGCAACTCATACAGGAAAGAAAATTCAGGCACGCAAAGCTGAAGCGAAGGCAGCTCATTAGGCATTTGTAGCACAGAGAAGGGGCAGAGAGTGATACATGGCGTGACTCAACACGGCGGTGTAGGAACAAGGCTGCAGCTATGGCATTTATTAATAGCTCTGCCGTAAGAAAACCCAGCGAGGCGACCGCCCTCAGCCTCCTGACCACGCTGGGCTCTGGGAGGCGCTTCTCACGGGCCCTGGGACCAGCCTGAGGAGATGGGTACAGACAAACCAGTACAGACAAACAAGGGCTGCTTCTGAAAGAGACACCGGCGAACATCTCAGGGATGGCTGCGGGAGAAACAGGCACGGGGCTGGACGGGGGGGTGCCCCGCAGAGCCCCCCAGCCCAGCCGGGCGCACAGCGGCACAGGCAGCAGCTGCCTGCCCAGGACAGCGCCTGGCCCTGCTCGCCCATGCCCCACAGCACCTTCACCCTGCTCTCTGGGTGCCCACCGGAGGGGCAGCGCCTGGCGGCACGGGCAGCCCAGCCAGCGTGCCCCTCTGTGGGCTCCCTGCAGACACGGCAGCACCTGGGTCCTGCCTGCAGCTGCGGGGGATGCTGACCACCCTCAGCGAAGCCTCGGCAGGGCCTTCACACTGCAGCTCCTCAGGGCAGTGCAGGGCTGCCTGGGCGCATGCTGTGTCAAGCCACTGCTGCTGGGTTTGAATACTTGCTTTGCATCCCAGCACTTCACTGCAAGATGCCATGGTCCCCAACATCTGCACCCCCTGACGTTCCGTCACAGCACACAATCTCCTGTTCGGCCCCAGTTTGGTACAGGTCAGTAACCACCATGATATTCTGCTGTGCTGCAACAGACTGCTGTGAAAACATCCAGCCAAGCGTGCCTGTGCCCTTCCTACATCTGCATCCCTCTGAATGCTCAGCTTCTGGTTTTAGGTACTCAGCCTGCAGAGGAAATGGCCTCTTGGCTTCATTTTTACTGATAAAAAGTAAAGGGCGTATTTGCACTCCCATCTTGTCCATTGTACAAGCCAACGAGCTGTTTGTGGCAGTGTTATTACCTTGACTTCAAGGCACAGCTGAGAGCCTGCTTTGGCTTTTTTCTTTGTATACCCTCCTTGTCCTTGAAATAGAAAGTCTCCGTAACACATCTTGGTCCAGCAGCAGTGTTTCCAGTGAAGCACTGACTTTCTGAGGCAAATCTAAACAAGTGTACATTAATAGTTATGTGTAGGCAACAGATTATTTTTTTTTTTACCACCTGAATTGTCTATCACTACTGCACTAGTTTTTCTTTTTGCACTTGTTGAAAGACGTGCACACAGCCAGAGCATCCTGCTCGGTGTTCTAAGTGCCAGAGGTCTGCAAACACAGCGGGCACAGAGTGCTCATCTTCTCCACATCTACAAAATAGCTATTACAAATTCTTTTCCTTTCCTTCAGCCAGCAATAAGTATTCATGCAGCCATACACAATGAAGGAAGTAGAGCATAATTTCCTTTATGACTGGTGTGTTAGTACACCGTGCTCAGAGGGAGTTCCCATCCTTCCAGTGGAGAAGTGCAAGGATATGTTTTGCTCTTGATCAGCCCTCGTTTGTATGAAAACTCCCTGGGCACCCAGATGAGGCTGTAAACCCACTTCTCCCCTGCAACTTCTGCCTTTGCAAAGCCGATGGTTTCAGGCAAGTGAGAGCGCAGCAGAGCCAGAGGGTCCGGCTGGTGGGGGGCAGCTGCCCTGGCTGAGCAAGGGGCAGGGCCCGGCCGCGGGGACACCACGAGGCAAGTGCTTTGCTGGTTTTTGAAGTGAGAAACACCAAGCTATTACATTTTTCATCTGCTGGGGTATTGCCATACTAAATACTACAAAAATATGCTAAATGCTGACTGTAATATCAGCATTAATTGTGCAGCTTGAAAATGTGAGCAAGCCTAAGTGAATAAAGTGAATAATTGTTTAAACAAAACAGCTTTTATCTTATCAAAACATTGTTATTGAATTGGAGTATCACGGCATTTTCAAAACTAAGTGTTTTTGCAACATCAAAACACAACAGAAACGTGAAGGGATTTGCTTTGACACTTCTCTGTCACAAAGTTTGCCAAAATCGGTGCTTTCCCACACAGCGTTTCAAAAGCAATGCTGCCGCGCTCTCCCATGGAAAACCCTTCCATGCATTTCCTTCAGCCAGCGCCACCTGCTACCTGCGCGAACACCCTGCCACAGGCCCCGCCGGTGCTGCCACGGCTCTCACCCCAGTGCGCAGGGACAGAGCCAGGACCCCCTGTCCGGCACCCCCTGAGGCCACACCAGTAGCAGCTGTGCCATGCTGTGCCATGCTGTGCCATGCTGTGCCATGTCATGCCATGCCACGCCGTACCGTGCCAGGGCCATGCAGGGCTGGGAAGTACCCAGCGCCCACCAGCCAGCACCCAGCCTGCCCCCAGGACCCACCTCGGCCTCAGGCAGCAGCTGGTGGCAGGGTGCGGGAGGAGCAGGGCATCACTCAAGTTGCTGCAAAAGGACGCAGGGAGCCAAGAAACCCATCCCAACACAGAGCATTTCTGAATGGCAGGAGGCCAAGGAGAAGGAAAGCTGTCACAGCCTTGGGGTTTTGGCCGAGCAGCCGCCACTTCCCCAGTACAGTGTGCATCTTGCAGGGACACGGCTCCTCCGCAGGCTGCCTTGGCACTGTGAGCGGCTCGAGGTCGGCATTGCCACAGTTTGGCAGGGCACAGACTTGCCTGGCGCCAGCAAGCAGCAGAAATCCTGGGACTATCCAGAACATGCACTTTCAGCTTCACTTTTTTTTCATACTTCTACTTTAAAGGAGTTCCTAGTCTTGGAAAACGCAGGTTTGAAAACTCAGCATGAAGTGGCCATTTCAGAAATGTCCACCCAAATGCCAAAGCCTTGGCTTCAGGGCAAGGTTAGGGACCGGGGGCACTGATGCCAGGACTTGCCATGACCGGGCATGCAGGACGAGTGCCAGCGCTGCACACCAAGCTCCTGCATCCTGCCCCCCTCTGCAGCCCACAACCCCTCCAGGCGTGGAACAGCAGCCAGTGCCTGCTGGGCTACCCCAGTGCCCCAGGGAGCAGGTCGCAGCCTCACCTCTCACAAGCAGCTGCCTCTACTCACAGTCTGCCCCTGCCCTGCCGTCCCCGGGCCCCACTGGCTGCCCCTGGACTCCAGCCCGGCCGGTGGGGACCCGGCCCCTGCCCAGCCCCAGCCAGAGCCACTCGGCTGCTGCCCAAGGAGCCCGTCCTGCTGAGGGACTGGGATGGATGGTGCTCACCAGTAATCAGCCATTAAATATTTTGCTTTATCTGGATAGTGTACTTGTGGCCACAGGATTTATTCACTGCTCACTGTTCAAACCTTGCTCTGGAGAGAGTTATTATCTCCTGCGTTGGCTCTCCTGTTGTTGATTTCCAACAACACCCATCTCCTCAGCTCCCTGAGGGAAGCCAACGCCGTCCCTGTTTCACACGCAGGGCCCTGACTCCCCAAACACAGTCCTGAACCCTGGGGGAGATCCCCACAGGCGCTCGCTGCCCTCCCTGTCCTCGCTGCCCCGAGGGGCCACGCACACCGAGGTGGGGCAGGGCCTGGCAGCACCCAGCACCCAGCACCCACGGCACCGCGCCGGGAGCGGTCACAGCAGGCACCGCGCTGGTGGCGCTCCTCCGGGGCATGGCGCAAGCTCTTCTCCTGGCAAAGTCACACTGGGAATTTTTAATTTGTGTCAAGCAAGGAAAATAGCAAAGCTCTCACCCAAAAAAGTCATCGGTTTGTTTCCTACTTAAAAATAAATTAAAGTCATCTCAGAAACTGCTGAAATACATCGTATCGAATAAAAAAGACATTAGCTGTAGGTAAGCAATCGATTGCAATTGCTTCAGCCCAAACACAGCCCAAACACTTAAGGTGTAACATTATTATAAACTAATGAAAATAAGCGTAAGATTTGGAAATATCTGACAACCCTACTAATAAGCAGTCATGAGGCTTTTCTGTAACACGGGGCATGCCTGAAATGAAAATGTTAGAACTGTTCTTGAGAGAGCAAAGTCATTTGTCAACACTGCAGATTTGTTTTGCTGGAATTTTAATTTCAGATTGCAAATTTCCAAAGAAAATTTAACTGAAAAACCCTCAAAATAAGTTATGTTGTTATGTTGTTTTTTTTGTTTTTTTTTTTTTTTTTAAGAAGCCTTTTAAGCTTAAGGTGCGCCCAGTGCATGACCTTGGGCATTTCAGGGCCGATGGCACAGGCAGCTCTGGAGCATCCTCACCCACAGGTGCTCCCCAGGCCCCAGCGCGCCAACCCCAGCCCAAACCCAAGCTCAGCTACCAGCCCGCAGCCCCGCAGTGAGCGTGGCTTCTCCCCCGTCATTGCAGCTGGACAGGCGTTTTCTACCTCAATGGCTTTGACAGCATACATCTATCCACAAATCCAATTTTCCCATGAGGAAAATCTCATTATTTCTATCAAAGAAAACGATTTGCCATTCAGGAAAACAAAACGAGACATTTTGTTTCAGCTTGTTCTGACACTAATCAGTGTTTCATGGTGAACTCCCCTGCATGTTTCGCCTGACTGCGGCCCAGGCGCTGCGGCTGCAGCCCCAGCCCCTCACCGGGGCCGGCAGCATCTGGGGCACAACGCCAGAGCCGCGCTCCTGTCCTGGGGCCCTGTGACTCCTGGCACGTCTGCTCCTGCAAGCACCTCGGCACTGTCCTGCAGGTGCCTGGCACAGGGAAGGCTGCTCCGCTCCACCAACGTCCCCCCATGACCCTGGAGCGGAAGCGACTGCAGAAACAGAGACCCGTGCGTGGGACAAGGCCTCACAGACAGAAAGCCACAGCCCTGCGCACTTGTGGAGCGCTCTGTGCCACGGCGGTCAGACAGTGCCTCCGTCACAGCCTTCACCTTCCTGTCCCACCTGCGTCCCTTTCCCCTGGTGGGGAAACTCCTGACAACACATGAGCACACACACACATACACAGATCTGATCAGACCTCTTCCAAACGGCTAGAAAAGCAAATTTATTCAGGTACCTGCAGTTACCCGGGATAGCAGAAGGGATATCCCATAAAGGAGGACACCGAAATGTCCTTGCTTCCCTCCGCACAGAGCTGAACTAGAGGCTTGGTAGGAAAATCATCCGGAAGAATTGTTCTGTCCATAGCCTGCCACAAGGCTGGCTCCACCACACAGAGCGACCTGAAATACACTGCACCAAATCCTGGCACTTGTCGCTGCCAGCAGGTGCGTGAACAAGACAGCAGAAGCACCAAAGCCGGCCTGATGCCTGCAGAGGCTCCGAGCAGGACTGACACAGGTGGCCAGGCACAGCGCAGCACTACACGTACACCTATAGTGTAAGCATCCTGCAGCTGCGCTGCAAGACACAGCAACTGGTGCTCAAAACAAAACCAAAGCAGGAAAAAGAGGACTAGACACCAAAATGCTGCATCAGACTTTGCTTGGCTGGCTGAGCACTCCAGCTACAGGGCCACTGGCTGTCCAGTGGGGATCCTCTCCTGGAAAAAGCACAAAAAACATCTCCAGCAAATTCTGGATTCACCTTGGAGTCACTAGTTCACTCCCGGAAACTGCAAAAAGCATATGGGAAGCATTTCCTGCCTGACTCTTATGCAGGGCTGGGCCTCGTGAGGGCTTTTGGAGGACAGAAAGCTCAGATGTTTCATAGCCAAAGGTACCCACGTGCCAAGGAACCACTCAGGGACCCCTGTCTGAAACGGGGCATCTGCATGAACTTCTCTGCCGGCCCCTGCACACAGGTCAACACGACACCAACAAACCTCCTGCTCCGCTTCCACAGTGAAGCTCCACATAGACACAGTGCCCTTCCCTTAAATTCAGGGGGTTCATCTTTAATAAAAAGGCTTCATTTTCAGAAAGTTCTGCATGTTCTCAAATGTAAATGCAGCATTTCATGTACAACAAGTACGAGCCTCATCTTTGCCTTGGGATCTAGCCCTTTATCCTCCCTCTGAGGATTACTCCAGAGCTCATACTCAGTTCCTGACCCACTTCTGGCACCCGCCGTGACAGCTCAGCCCCGTCACCGCACCTCTCCCCAGGGACCTGGCCACCTGGGGCACCACAGACCTGTGAGCAGAGGCAGACACAGGGCCGCCTGGCAGCTGAGAGCACAAAGCAGCTCCCTGAACCCTGCCATGGAGCTAGCGGCAGGTCCCTCACACACTGCTGTGCTCTCCTGCAGCAGCCTGGGCCAGCCGGCTCCATGCGGCAGCAGATGTCCCGTGGGACCCAGGGACTGTGCAGCCCCGGGCAGGTGGCAGGGCCCTGGGGGACCCCTGTCCCTGTGCCCCGGAGGCCTTCTTTCCCTGCAGCTACTCGGGTGCTTTTATAATTAACTGGTAAGGAAGATTTGCGAGCACAGAAACATGAGTGGACAGGCTCTGATGTGAAACCTGGAAAGCAGGAATCTGAGGGTGATGTGGGGAGGGGGAAGGACTGGCCATGGGCAGGCTGCCCTCCTTGCAGCAGGGGCAAGTCCCACAGAGCTGCGGAGCAGCTCTGGGCCAGCCAGGTGGTGCAGCAGGACCCCTCAAGGCATCTCTGGACAAACCCTGTCTTAAACACTGTGCTTTAGTGGGCCTCAGTGCTTGAGGGCATAGCTACACTCAGTGAGGCCAACTTCACTCATTGCACAGGTCAGGGAACTTTGCCCACTGAACCAAAACCTGCATCAAACCCCGGATTTCTGCCCGATCTGGTGTGCAGCTCCACATCCAGGGTAAGCATGCTCTAAAGGACAACAGACAATTCACTGCCCAAGTGGGCATGCAGCTGCCTGCCTTCAGTGCCCCACAGTCTGCTCTCTGCGAGACGCCTGGAGAGAGGTACGCTGAGCGGCAAGGGAAGAGCGCGCCTCGCTGAGCCACACAGGGTGGCAGGGGGACACCAGGGGAGCCCCGCGACAGTGCTATCCAAACACTGTCTCTGCAATGGAAAATGGACACATGGAAACAGAGACTGTCCTGCCATTCCCATGCGGAACAAGTGTAGCGGGTTTATGTGGCAAGGTTTTGGTAGCAGGGGGCCATAGGGGTGGTTTCTGTGAGAAGGATCTAGAAGCTGCCCCACGTTTGGGAAGGGCCCCATTGTTTTCCAGAGCTGAGCCAATAAGCGATGTTGTTTTGCGCCTCTGTGAGAGCATATTTAAGACTGGGAAAAAAGAAACGCTGTGCCACACAGCAGCTGGGAGAGTGAAGGGAGTGAGGAACGGCCTTGCAGGCGCCAAGGTCAGTGAAGAAAGAGGGGGAGAGGTGCTCCAGGCGCCGGAGCAGAAGTCCCCTGCGGCCTGTGGTGAGGCCCATGGTGAAGCAGGCTGTCCCCCTGCAGCCCATGGAGTACCACGGTGGAGCAGGGTTCCACGCTGCAGCCCGTGGAGGAGACCACGGTGGAGCAGGTGGCCCTGCACCGACGGAGGCTGCCGCCTGTGGAAGACCCCTGCCGGAGCAGATTCCGGGCCGGACCTGTAGCCCGTGGAGAGGAGCCCACGCAGGAGCAGGTGACCTGGCAGGAGCTGCTGCCCGTAGGGGAGCCAGGTTGGAGCAGTTTGCTCCTGAGGGATGGACCCCGTGGTACGGACCCATATCTGGAGCAGTTCTGGAAGAGCTGCTGCCTGTGGGAAGCCCACGCCGGATCAGTTCATCAAGGACTGCATCCCGTGGGTGGGACCCCACAGCACAGGGGACGAGAGTGACAGAGAAGGAGCGGCAGAGAAGAAGCGCTGTAGGCTGACCATAACCCCCATTCCCCCGTTCCCCTGCGCCGCTCGGGGGGAGGAGGTGGAAGAGGGTGGATGGGGGGGAAGGTGCTTTTGGTTTCTTTCCTTTGTTTCTCACTTCTCTAGCTTGTTAGTAATGAGCAATAAATCTTACAATCTCCCTATGCCGAGTCTGTTTTGCCCGTTACAATAATTACTGTGTGATTTTTTTCATCCTTTTCTCAACCTTTGATCCCTTTTCACATATTTTCTCCCCATTCATCTTTGAGGAGGGGGAGTGAGAGAGCAGCTGTGGTGGAGCTCGGCTGCCCACTCAAGCGGAACCACGACAAGGGAAATGATCTCTCCACTGTCCAAGGCTTCAAATACCCAAGCTCCACCACAAACCCAAGCTCCACTGCACACCCAGCCAAGCTCCACCATGCACCTGAGCTTCATCATGTTCATGATCTCCACCATGAGCCAAGCTCCAGCACACACCCAGGCTCCATCACACACCCAAGCTCCATCGCCCACCCAACCTCTATGACCCACCCGCAGCCCCAGTGGCCCTCACAGGGGAGCGTGGCACCATGACCACAGCTGAGCTGGAGGCAGAGGTGCCCTGGGCTGTGCAGGTGAGACATGTGCAGCAGCAGGAAGGATCCAGCCCCTGCCCTGGCCCCAGTGCTCCGGCTGAGCTGGGGTCAAGCTCAGCAGCACGCCCGTCCCTGGCTCGGGGTGCCCGCAATCACACCCAGTGCCAGGGTGTTGTCCAAGCTGGGTGGGACAGAGCAGGAGAAGAGAGAACCAGGACCTGGAGCACATCCTGCCAAAGCTGGCCAGGAGCCCATGTCCCTGCGCACTGTCACTGTCACAGCCGTGGGACCTGCCTCACCATCCCATTGCCCCACCAACACCAGCTGGGCGAGGAAGCCCAGGACACACAGGAGCAGAGCCGCAGGTGGCGCAGGCTGGTGGTGAGGCCAAGGCATCCCTGCTGCCCAGGGCCAGCGCAGGGGAACGGCACAGCTCACGCTCCCTGTCTGCCAGCACTGTCACCCTCTGCACCAGCACCATGCCCGAGCACCTCACCTGCCGCCAGACCCGCCTGCAGCTTGGGCAGGGTGCGTGGGCAGCAGGAGAAACAGCACCGCCAAGGAGGGGGGTCATTAGCTCGGCGTATCAAAGTAAAACGGGGTTAATCGTAATTAGTTTTCCAAGCCTAAGCAGTCCATAGGTTTTATTAAGTGCTGTAAAAATAACTCAGTTCTTTCACTGCCTCACTTACACAGAATCTACAAAATTAAATGAAAAATAAACTAACAATGATTTACTCCAGATGGACATTTATTATCTTGGTATTAATATTTCGCAATCATCGCAGGACTAACTGAGGCCAATTCTTTTCTTAGTCACTGTACTTATACGTAAACACGGAGTAAACTAAATGAGCCAAAAACAGATGAGCATTTATTAGGGTTTCCTCTACACTTGCCTCTACATTACTTAGGGATGTGAGCCATAAAGCATAAGCTGGATTTTAAGTTCTAAAGTTTAATTTGACATCAGCTAATACCAGTTGCAAACTGTAGATCTCTCTCCTGAAATAATACCTATTTAGTATCTAGGTCTAGCCTGTTAACCGGTAAATCAAAATGGATATGGTCAAATTAGCTGCCGAAATGATATAAGATGTACTACATCTACAGCAGTCTCAAAACTTCAAAGACAAAACCAAGGAATCTCAAGGAGATAAAACATTTTTATCACAATAAAGAATGATGTGCTTAGGCAGAATACGTGTAATAAAAGGACAACAAGAGCTGAAATGGAAATTTGTTTTGCAGAAGCCAAGAATAGTAAATGATTTATATGCACTTATTTTAATTTATTTTCAGGCTGAGCACAATTTATCTAAAGTCATCAAAAATTAATAGGCCGTACAGAAAGGAGTTGTAATAAATTCAAACTTAGGGGCATACAGCAAGTGTATCTCTTCTCAATTGCTATTAGCACTTAACTATCTAATTAATCCACCACGTTATCTTGCCTGGAAGTCCAAGCAGTCCCCTTCCCAGGAACCACGGGCTCACAGCCGCCGCTCCCAGCAGAGCCGCAGTGCAGAGGAGCAGTGGGGTGCTCAGAGCACCCCCAGCCTGCTGCCGGGCAGGGGCGTGGGACGGGCCCAGTGAGAGCCTCACACTGCTCCCACCTCCATCCCTCTCTGGCTCTGAAGTAACTCCACGTCTTACCGTCTGGGAGGTAAAATCAATTCAAATGTAGTTCAAAGCTGAGACTGCCTTAGGGCTTAGATCAATTCCAAGGGAATGTTTCAGAGCACTAACGATGTGACCTGCTCTGGCTGCTGGGATCCATCTGCAGCCTAACAGCGAGTGCCAAACCCCCGTCTCAAATGCCCCATGTTAAATGTTCAGAGCTTTAAGGTGACAAAACCAATTTTCCCCAACTTGTTTTAAACCACGGTTCATAAAGAGAATTACAAACCAGGCCAGCAGTGAGCAAAAACCTGTCACAGTGCTCCTGAGCATCCCCTGCACAGCACCTCCACCACAGCAGCACGGGGTGCCTGGGGGCACTGCTCCCAGCCCCAAACCACGGCCTCGGGTACAGCGGGGCACCACTGCCCGACCCACCCAGCGCGTCCTCGGGCACAGAGTTTGACCGCCCTTACACCCCCGGTCCCTCTCTGCGGGACGGGATGCACCGGGTGCTGCCAAGGGTCAGACCTGGAGGAGATGAAGCCCAGGAAGCCCAAGAGATGAAGCCCTGGCCACAGACGGCCAGAGCCCGGATCTCCCCAGGTCACACGGAGTGTCACAGGAGCCCAGCGCGGAGCTGGACCCAGGAGCACGCCCGGCTGCGGCACTGCTGGCGAGAGGAGCATGAGCACTGTCCAGCCGCAGCATTAAGTGGATTTAGATCCAAAAGAAATCAACAGGCATACTAAAAGGAGTGTTTTCCTTTGCCTACCAAGGACGACAGTTTCAGTGAAATACTGGGACCTATATTTTTGAAAACTTGATACATCTGTCAGGTTTGGGCAATTTTGCCTAAAAGACAAACTTTCAATGTGCCATAAGGGAGAAACTATTTTTTGCAGTCTTCCCTTTGGCTCAAAATCTGCTGCTGGGATTTTTTTTCAGGAGGCAGTGCTCTGTGTGCTTGACAAACCTGATGGCATTAAAATACATATTTATCGTTTCCTGATATAGGGAAAAACAACAGAAGAAAGTAATGATGAGCTGCATGAGATATTAGCAGAGCTCTAGAAGCAGGACAGATAAGCAAATTTAGGACCTGTGACAGCTTTAGGGGAAAGGCAGGAACAGAGGGCTGGCCCACATGGAGCCCCCTGGGGCTGCCTCCCCCGTGCTGTCAGCCAAGGGCAGATGAGGGGGAGCAAGCACAGGGGCACACTGCTGGGTGCTGCAGGCAGCAGCCCCGTCCTGGGGCACCAGGAGAAATGCTCCTGTAGGAGATATGGCAAATAACTCAGCTCACCGGAGACACAAGCAAAGGATCCCACCCTCTCCGGGAGAGTGAAGAACAAATTTGTAGAGGACACAGCAGAAGATAACACCCTGCAGAAAGTCATTAAGCCTATCTCTGTAGTGTAATCAGGAAACTACAGACCAAGCCCGTTCTATCAGTTCATATCAGTTCTTTCCATAATTGATGGCATATTATTTAGAGGCAACAGAATAATGATGCCAAAGGGCTTAAAAACCTGGCATGCCTCAGAGAATACATGAGGTCACTGGGTGTAGGAGAATTTATACGGAAAGCTGTGCGAGAGGGGATGCAGATAGAAAAACCTGTAGAAGCCTGTGAAACTTAAAAATTTCCTCTCAGACAAAAAAGGCCCAAAAACAGAGCTCAGCACAGGTGAGAAGAGGTCCCTGGATGTACTTTGGGACACAGAGGAGTTATGCTGGTCGGTGCCCTGTGCCCGCAGTACCACGCAGCAGGTCCCCCACCACAGGCGGGTCACTGTGGGAGCTGTCTGCAGCTCTGAGGGACAACACAGGAGAGTGTTCGGTGATCACAGACTGCAGCACCCATCTTACAGACTAAGCATCAGTTAGGCACCTGTCAGTCAGCTAAATGGGAAACTGTTTAAACCAGAGCTATGGCGGCTAAGAACTCGCTGTAAAACACTGGGAGGTTTGGAGTCACTGACCCAGAGCCTCGGCTGGGTCCTGTTCCACCCAACGGGATTTTCTGGAACTGGTGGGTGAAAATGTCCTTCCTACATTTGTATTAAAAAAAAAATCCAGTAATATCTAATTGTATTTTAATAAAGGAAGAAGAAACAACAGGCCAGATAAAGCTCTGCAGGGCCAGGCCAGGCAGCAGGAGCAAGGGAAGCTGCCTGCGCAGAGGGGAAACACTTCGGATAGCTCCACAGGCGGGCTGCAGGGACAGGGAGCTCTTGGGAAAGGGAGCAACAGGGCACGGGAGTCCCACGGCCACCCCCAGACCAGCAGGCGTGGGCAGGACGGGCAGGGCGATGCTGGAGGTGCCCAGCACACGGCTGGCACCTGCCCAAGGACAGCCCCGGTCTGGGCTCTCCAGGAAAAGGGAGGACGGGAGATCACAGCCGCTGGGCACCGTGTGGTGGAGGGGGCTGGGCAAACTGGTGCGGGTACGGGTACTGGAACAGGAGGGGAGCACGGGAGGGATCAGGCCAGTGGGAGCCGACAGCACAGTTCCCCCTGGAGCCAATCATACTTAATTTTTCTATCAGTTTTCATTAGCCCCTTCCCATTCCTCAGGATTGTCCATGGTGTTCCAGGATGTGATAAAAATAAACCTTTGCTGTCTCAGGGAGCTCCTCGGCCAATTATTTTAATACTCTTGGGTACCTGTTATCCAGCTCTGCCACTTTTAAAACACCTTACTTAAACTGTCACTTTTTAACCTTTTCTTAGTTCCGGCAGAGGTAAAAAAACATCTCACTGTCACTGTGAGTTTGCATTTTTTTGCTTCTGTGGAAATGGCAAACAGAAATAATTACTGAAAAGTCCTTTCTTTTCTGCACAGCCATTGACAATATTTCTGTCTTTGCCTAGAGTTAGGTCATTCCTATGACAGGCTTTTACTGGTTTCTAAATGTAATTCTCCTTCTGCACCCAGTACCTGACCCAGGGGTATTGAACATTTTAGTTAAAGGACTTTGACTGACCTCCGAAGGCATGTCGATATTCAGGCACAAAAAAGAGCCTTAGCACACAGAAATTTTTTTGGGGAGTAGGACCAAGAAGCAAAGACATGGTCTCACAGAAATGTAGCTCAGGAAATGGCAGCAAGACAGGCGGTCCCAGGAGCAGTTGTACAGATTCGCCCCAAAGGATGCCCGCGTGCCCAGGGCAGGAGGAAGCCCGGCTGCTCCAGACACAGCTCTACGTAAGTAGGTGACAAAGTAAGAGCATCATTATTTAATGTGTTAATTGGTGTTTCGCCATGCCACATTGCTTCACATTATAAACACCGATGTTTAGACTAGTCAGGGTAGTGTGTACAGAAGTGTTTACTGGTCATTAAGCACCGAACTTTGGCTAATAAATAAATCCTACTACTTAAATCCGGGCTACTTATTTTAATAACCCCCAACTCTGAACTTAAAAGAAACTGGATTATGGATTAATAACATCACAGAAACACAGACAAGCTGCACAGTGATTATTTTTATGACCTTACCTCATCTCTGAGTTAGAGTTTTGAACAGTTTCTGAATCAATCTAATTATCATGGATCATTTTAATTAATCTGGGGAACGGCTTACAGAACAGTGCCTTTTTCCAAAAGAGAGATAAAACTTCTTATAGGATGATTAAAAAAAAAAAAAAAGGCAAACAAAGCAGATTTCCTTTCAGCTGGACAAGATCAAAAATATTTTACACAGATTTCTGGAGAAACAAAAAGAAATCCTTAGCATGCTTTCAAAGTTTCTATCCCAGAGGAATTGTTCTAAAAAGTCTTCTCCCTCCTTTTCTGCATCTTAGGGTATAAAGAAGATACCATCAAATCTGCAGCATGAGATCAAGTAAGTTTGCAGGTTTTATAGCTATCTCTTCTGTGCCAGATAATTTAATGGGTCTCTTGGTCCTAATGTTCTTAACTCAGCAATGTGTCTGAGCATTTTAGATAAGAGACACACTTAAGGCTTTGGCAAAGAAGTTTAGATTTTAATTGCTGCTTCAAAAATTGATCAACTGTGCTTCTGTTGCAAGATTTCTGTTGGCCTCATGAAATGAACACTTGATAGACACCTACAACCCCACCAAAATCAAACCCATCAGTACACCAGTTGAGGCTAATCCTGGCTAGAGTCATCAGAAATACCTAGCGTTGTTGGCATCTGTAAGCATTATATCTGCACCACATTTCTGTTGCGCTCAGCTGTAGATCAGCCGTCCTAGAGCCTGCGAGGCTTCAGTAGAGCAGCCACAGCTTTCACCACTGAGCCGCACATCCTGCAAAGTTTCCCCATGCCACTGCCACTTTTGATCTTCGCTTAGAGGAGACAGATTTCAGGAGATCTGGAAGCCCATTCATCACATCTTCCTGCCTGCCCCTGCAGCTCCCAGACTGTATCTTCATGGCTTGTAGGAGCAGCACGGCGGGCTCCAGACTGAAGGCAAAGGGCAAACTCCCTTGCTGCATCAGGTGTAAGCAAAATTAGCCAGAACTGCACAGCAACCTGCCATTTGCCAGCACAGAAGGGCAAAATCTTTCGTTGATTTGCAAGAGGGAATTCAACACCTGCTGCAAGCCCATGGCCGCTGCCCGCTCTTCCAGCAACCCTCCCAGCAGCACGCCCGGGTCTGGGCAGCAGCGCGCAGGGCTTGCCCTGGGGACAGCAGCTCAGGGCCAGTCCTGCACCAACGCCACCCTCGCCCCCCGCACTCAGCCCATGGGCTCGCTGTGCAGCACGGTGAGCGGGGCCAGGACCTGCAGCCCTCGCGCCCTGGCAGGGGGCGGCCCTGCAGCGAGGAGGCTCCGTCGGAGCTCCACATGCAGCCCCTTGCAGCTCTGCAGCTGCAGGGGGCAAGAGCAACAAGAAGCCTTAACTTCAGTGCCTGCATCACTCAGCTGCTGGTGGCCATAGCATGATGGCTGTCTGTAGTACCTCCTACCTATGTAAGCCTTCCCAATTCTCTGATATTTTCGAAGTAAAAATGAGAATCAAGTCCATACAGCTCTCGTGCACCTCTGTTACACACGTTCCTTGCGATGCTGTCCTATCAGCTGACAACAGAAGTCCCGGCTGTTTAGGATGCCTGTGCCTTCCAGTGACCAGGCCAGTGATTTTAACCTGGAGTTCGGGCTATATATTAAATGTAATAATTTCCCATCGAATACATTTAGGTATAATTCTCTCCTATCTTAACTAGCATCAGGAATATTACACAGTTTCCATTTCACAAAAGGAGAAAGAACAGCATTATGCAGGAAAATACTTGTAGAAACAGGAAGCCTCAAACTTTTACCGAAGGTAAATTAGCATGACTTTACTGAAGCTAATTGAGTTATCCCTAAATTATGCACTGAAATCAAAGGAGGTACTTTGTTCTCCCTAGAATGTTCTCTTTAGAAACGTACTGCATTTTCTCATTTTTAGGCTTCCAGGCATAGGAATGCATTTTCCCGTGATGTGGTGCATGTCAGATCCTACTCATCAATCCAAGCAAGCTTGACAGAAAGAACCTGAATGAGAAGAAGGACTGGGGAGGACGCGCAGGAGAGCCCATCGCCTCCCAAGCAGGCAGGGAGCAGCCCTGGGCATGTCACTGGCACACTCCTGGCATCTCCCTGGCGCAGGGAGCAGCACACAGCCATGAATCGCCCTTATTGGAGAGCTCCCGCACCCAAGTCCTACTGCTTAGGTGCCACTTGGATCTACATGAGAAAGTGAGAGATGAGGAGTGAAATCCAAGCTGGGCTGCTCCCCGCGCAGCACCCACAGCACCCTCTCCAGAAGCTGAGCAGAAGCTGAGAAGAGCCGCCCTGCTGCACCCGTCACCGCAGGTCTGTGGTGGGGGTGAGCGCAGCGCACACCTGCACGAGCCTTTTTGAGCCTTGGCACCTGCAGGGGATCAAGAGGAGGCAGTTGGTGCCTGGAGATGAGGCAGATTTTTCATCTGCGTTTGCTCTAGCAAAAAAAAGACAACAGTGTGCCCCCATCTGCAAACCAGCACAGCCCACACAGAGATGACCAAGACAGCAGTTGAACAAGAAGGGATTTTGGTAGGGATTTTTAAACTTTTGTTTCACTCTGAACAAGATTACCTCTTTTGTCTTCAAAATTACCATAGGAGAACCTGAATGCCTCTAACTGCCTGGAGACCAACAGCACCAGCAGCTTCCTCGGCACCAAGGGCAGCACCGAACGCAATGCAACGGCTGGGCCCTGGCAGCCGTGGGGTGCCAGGCCCCGAGGCTTTGCGTGGCAGCTTGACACAGCACTGCACACCTGCAGCTTCCAGGCACTCCAGGTCCATCTGAAACCAACAACCCCAGGGCAG
The DNA here is from genome assembly GCF_964211825.1 of Aythya ferina. Taxonomy (NCBI): domain Eukaryota; kingdom Metazoa; phylum Chordata; class Aves; order Anseriformes; family Anatidae; genus Aythya; species Aythya ferina. The sequence continues at coordinate 65,093,138 of NC_140301.1, forward strand.
GTTATTCAGAAATTTGTCCTAAACATGCGAAAAGGCCATCGAACTTGAAACAGTCTGAGCACAGCATTTTGCAGAAAATTTCCGAGGTATTTCCTGACACACAGACCGCAGAGCACCCTGGCAGCAGAGCTCACCTAGTTAAACCTTAGCTCTCACAGCCCCAGCCCCAAAGGCAACCTCACACGGCCCCTTCCCCACGGCAGGGGAAGCTGCTGGGCCAGGGCCCCCAGGCAGTGCAGCCCCATGCAGGGGCAGGCAGGGGTACAGCTCGCGCCTGCACCCACCCGAGTGGGACACCCCAAAGGCTGCTCCGCCTGTGGCAGCGCGAGGGGCCCAGCTGCACCCCACGACTGCCACACACAGGTCCCTGAGAGACAGGGTTCAGGGCTCGCCCCCCAGACTCGCATGGCCCGGGTCTGTAACGCACACGCAATTGCAAGGTGTGAGTTACCACGGAGAGACCAGGGCGCAGCCCACGGACTACGCGCAGGCACCGTGCCCTCCCCGGGGACAGGCAGCCCCTGCCCGGCTTCCTCAGGAAAGCCTGGAGCTGGCTCCCATGCGGCCATGAGCAAGGCTGAACAGCTGCCACAGGCAGGGAGCCACCGAGGGCCAGGAGAGCATCAGTCACAGTGGAGACCTTGGAGAACCCAGAGACATCAAACTACCTGAAATAAACCACCCAGGAGAGGTGAGGTCTCGCATCCTCTGTAACATGGTGACAGTGACTGTCTGCCACGGAAAGCACAGTGGCACAGACCCAGGACTGCACATTTTGGAACAGTGTGAATGCACCACTTGCCGTGGCTACTGTGAATGTACTGCAATCTTTTGCCAACATTACAACTGCTGTTTCTGATTGCTGTTTTGTTCCTGAAGTTTTACTCTACTAAGGAAAGCAACAGAAAAGCAAAAGCATTATCGTTGGTCCGTCATTATCACTCCCACTGCACTGAAGCCTCTGAGATATGCAAATAATTTCTCATACGTTGAATTTTATGCTGTAAAGAACTGAAGCTAATTGTCTTTCTTGCAATAAAAGAGCCTTTTCCTGAAAATAAAATTTTATTTTAAAGAATCCAAAACTTTCTTCTTCCAGCTTTGCTATCAAAGTTCTTCCATTCCAATCTGTTTTTTTGTTTGTTTGTTTGTTTGTTTGTTTTTGGTTTTGTTTTTTTTTTCCTGGTCCTTTTGTTTAATTCTACAATTAAAAACGAGAGGGGAAAGACAGAGAAAAACAAAATATTTCAGTTTTACAGTGTTGAGACAGATTGGCACAGCCACACTGTGGGCTGCACTTTTAATGCTCACAGGGCTGGAAATTGTTTTCAAGTTAGTTTGGCACTCAGAAGCTCAAGTACCACTAATTTCGTGAGCGCATCGATGCTTCACCTCTCAGAAACAAGACTCTTAAGTCTTTCAAGAGATATACGTCTTCTAAAAATTACAGTTATGCTTTCTAGTCAAGGTTGCACATTTTGCTCATCAGAGAGAAGTTTTTGTAGTAATCAATGCAGCAGCATTTGTTCCACGTTTACCCCTCAGGTGCTGCAGTAAGGGAGGAAAGCTAGCTCCTTCACTGGCTGGGATGAGCCCTTCAGTCTGTGCCTCGACCCTGGCTGCCACAGACCTTGAAACACCGCAAGTCACTGAGATGCTTCAGAGTTCAGTTCCTAATTAAAAATCACTCTTCTGCCAATTTTATTTATCTGGCTGTAAGCTCTGCAGAGCAGCACTTCTGTGAGCAGCACGTGCCATGGTGAGACTCCAGTGTGAGCGAGTGCTGTTCTGCTGTTGTATCTCAACACAGATATGGTAATCAAAGTCCCAAAATCACTGATACAGCCGAACCAAAGTTCAGGGTCACAATCCTCCTGGAGAGGTCCATCTTCAGAGAGCGTCTGTCCCCAGGCTGCTGCTCCCCTCCGCACCTCCCTCTTCACTGCACTAACCGTGGGAGATGGAGTCTCCAAGCACAGAAACCACTGAGTGTTTCTTCTTGTCATACGATAAAGCTCCAAGCACCCCTGGCTGGCCAGCAGACAGAGGGAACCCTCTATGCCCCTGCCCCTGGCACAGGCGGCAGCCCCTGGCATGGTGCTTGTGGGGAGCTGGGACACCTGGGCCCAGGATGGGGCATCCCCTCAGCAGAGGAGCGGGGCCATGGGGCTGGGGAGAAGATTCCTGGTGGAGCAGGGCTGGCGAGGCAGCAGGACACGGGACAGTCTGCAGGGGCTTGGAAGCAGCAGCCTCAAGCAGGGCAGGGCCGTGTAGCAGCAGGGGTGGCGGAGGAGGATGGCGGGTGCAGCACGGCTCACTCCAGCCCAGGCCGTGTCCTCTCAGCACAGCACGCGGTGCCCAGGCCGCACAGCACCAGCGCCACAGGGCGGCACGGCCTGCGCTCCCCGCGGCCCCGCAGCCCGGCCCTTCTCCCCCGGGGCCCCAGCCCCATCTGTCCTCGCAGCACCATTCCCGCAGCCCCAGTCGAAACCCAGCACCTCCCCAGCACCTCTGGCAGCCCCCGCTGGTTACAGCCTTCCAGAAGCGACCTTGCAGAGTTGCCATGCTGCTCCCCTGGCAGAGGGGACTCCTCAGTCAGGGATGTCAGTCTGGACAGGACTGACTCCTGGGCTGTTTTTTTTTAGTCACCGAAAAACCTTCTGGGGACATGTAAATGCCCGGCAGCAGACCAGCCTCTCACAAGTCACTGAGAGCAACCGCACTGCTCCCAGGACCAGTCAGAGGCAACAGCGAGAGCCCGGCTGGCTCCCAGGGTGACACCCAGACACCCCGGTGGCAGGTGTGCTGTGTCCCCACTGCCACCAGGACCTGCTCGGCTTTGACAGTGAAGGGCAAGGAGCAACAGTGGGCGGCAGCAGCCCAGCATCACCTCTTTCTGAGCAGCCACAACCAGAGGAAGCACCTGGAGACACCAGTGACAGCTCTGGCACTGCCCAAACCACACCGGCACTGCTCGGAGAACAGCAGCCACAAACAGGAGCACTGCCCAGGGAAAAACAAAGCCTTTCATTCTCAGGAGTGATGCCCTTAATGCAAGAAATTACTCTCTTTCAACCTGAAGGAGAGGTAGGAAACAAATCCCTGGGATCCTGTGCTCCAGACATCTGCCTCTGTGCCCTGGCCACTGCCTGCAGAGGCTGCCAGGCTGCAGCAGAGGCTCTCTGAACCAGACTTCAGTTGGGTGTCCACAGCAGATCTCATGAGCATGCCATAACTTGCTGCATCCTAACCACGGCAGAGCAGTGGCTAGGGAAGCATGGAAATATACTGCAGAAAATGTGAATTAGTACACCCGGCACAAGCACAGCCTTTTCTGACACACTCTGACGTCTAAAGATGACATATGGGAAATGAGTTTCTAATAAAGCAGTGCAGCAGAGCCACGACACAAGACAGCTCACACCACTAGAAAGGAATAGGGCAACACTTCGCTTTGTTCCAACCATTTAAATTAGAGGAATGTGCTACTTTGCTATTTGCAATCAGTTAAACTCTCATTTACATATGCATAGAGCAAAACAAACAAACAAATCCCAAAAGCACTGAGCAATATCTCCTAGTGATACCACGTCAGCCTTTTACACAACCTCTGAATGAGATCTGACTATCCTTACTGTGTCTTTTTGGTGTAAAGAGCTGTCTTTATGTGCAATTTCCTTTCAACATATTGACACTCTCAGCACTTGCACCCACCATGGCACAGCTGGAAATATATTGGAAAAGACCTTTTGCAAAGCAAAGCGATTACATTTTGAAGCTGATGTCCCTCAGTAGCTGAATCTAATGAAATAACAGAGAGGCCCATGCTCACAGCAGAAGGATTCTGCCATCGCCTCTGTCCTCGGTGATAACAGGCAGAACACGTTGATATAATGTGAAAAAATGACACTGCATGGGACGTAAGCATCATCACTTCAGCAAAACCACTGAGGAGTCACGGCCTGACAAAGCAGGCACATCCTGGGAGAAGGATGCCCACCGCTGCCTGCCACATGGCCCGGGTGAGGACGCAGGTGCACGTCTCCCGGCTGGCAGCACCGCAGGGCACCCTTGACCTGAGCTCAGCCTCAGCTTCCACCTCCCCGCAATTTCAGCCTAGCAAATTTCAGGAGACCTGGCAGTACTGCATGCACAGAGGGTTGCACAAGGGCCCCTCCTGCCCTCTCATCCCCAACCAGAACCCACAAGATGTCCAGGCTGCCCTTGGAAAATGCTGCTCAGCCCTGCCCTGACTCAGGCTGGGAGCATGGGTATTTCACTCTTTCCTGCTCCTCGTCTGGGAGGCAAGCCTAGCCCAGCAGGCTCACAGACCACTGCCAAACAGCTGTTGCCATTTGATGGGATGCAGTGGCAAGGCGCACACAGATGGTCTCAGCCCACCTCCCCAGCACTGCTGCACAGCAGCCAGCCCCCTGCCACCCAGCTGGGCTCCTGCTCACCCGCTCCTCTCCCAGAGCCCAGCCAGGTCAGCCCTTGGAGAGGGGAGCACCACGTGCTGCAGCCAAGCCCCAAGGGCTGGGCAGCGTAGTCCTATGGGGGCAGTCACAGGGCCGCCGTCCGGGCATCCTGCCCGGCCGATGGGACTGCCCTGCCCTGGGGAGCGGGACAGCCCAGGGGTCCCCGGGAGCAGTGGGCGCAGGGCAGGGGTGCACAGCTCTCGCCCAGGATGGGCAGCCCCAGGCACAGGAGCTCACTGGTGGCAGGGCAAGCCGGAGCTGGGGTCAGCTCAGTCACACGTGGACAACCCAAAATGTGGGCATACAGAAGATCCCAGCCCCTAGAGCAAGGCTCAGGGCAGGGACACAGGGACACAGGGACACAGGGACATAGGGACAGGGACAGAACACTCGGACGGCTGCACACAGGGAGCTCCACAGTCCAGAGCAGCTGGATCTGCTGTTCTGACACTGCAGAGATGAAGCCATCGTTGCAAGGATGACAAAGTCAACTTTAAATCAAGTTGGTTATGTAGGCAGGTTGCCGGTTCCATCCCTGTCCTCATTTGCCGAGGAACTGACTTTCCTTCTATTGTTTTCTTCCCCTTCATTAATTTGTAAAAGGTATCCTCCTTCCCTTCAGCCCCTCCAACTACCATTAACTCATTCATATGCCATTATCTTTTCTGTGCAAGTGCTGGCTGGTAATTGGGAGCACTGCAGAGACTATTGTTCCAGGATGCCCAGAGGTGTTGTATTTGCAATTAATTTCCTGATGAAGCAGCATCCATGCATCAACACGGACTGACATTTAGAAGCATTTAGATACCATCTTACTGCAATGATTGTACCATATTAGTGTACAAAGCACTTTATGGGAATGAATGTCATGTCAAAGTTACAGCCTTAACTAACTGCATGTTTTAAAGAGAAGCAGCAGGGCACAGGTAAATAGAAAATCAGACATTGCATCACACAGTGATGGGAAAAGAAATAATGTCAGGACGGCTTGGCATCACCAGCATGTGAAAACTGACCCTAAGCATCAGGGAATTGCTGCTAAACTGTGATTGACCACGGAGACCCCAAGCTTCCACTTCTGCCCTCCAAGCAAATGGGCTCAAATCTTACAATTTTGGAAAGGATTTGAAGAAGCTGCTTGAGCTTCTGGGAGAGAAGCAGCACACAGAGAGGTTCAAGTTCTGTTCACACATTTCAGGTTCTGTAGCCGAAGGTGTAAGCCGTGGGGAACTGAGGTGTGCAGGGTGCTGTGCGGCTGCATGCTCTGGGCACACACCAGCAGCCAGGGCACCCATGGCCAGGGGGCCTCAGCTGGGGCAGCCCCCCGAGGGGATAGAGCCAGCCCCCCCAGCCCCCCCCCCCCCCCCCCCCCCGCACGGCTCCTGTCACCTCTTGCGGTGGACAATGGCATTGGAAGGACACTGCCTGTGCAGATGGAGAAGTTGGGAAACCCATACCTTAACCCTTTGTCTTTGAAGCCCTGTTGCTACGGTTACTGTATAAGGGCCTTGCAGCAGCTGGAAAATCAGCATTCCCCCTTCACCCAAAAAAGTACACGCTTTCTTCCAGTGGTGGGTCTTTCTGTAAGGAGAGCCACGATTTTACAATGTAATATAGCACAAACTGGACAGAAACCCGCACCGCTCCCAGCCACGCAGCAATCACCACGTGGGGCCGAGGCCGCGCTGTCCCCAGCGATGGCAGGCGGGTGCCTCTGGCTTTTCTCACCTTAGTGGGGGAATAGCTTACTGCCCAGGTCTCATTTATTTTACCATATGTGCCTAGTTTGCTGCAAAGGCAGCTGCCCAGCCTACTAGCAGGTTGGGGCTTTCCTCCTGGCAAACAGTAACTGGCAGCCAAGCAAACTCCCTGCAAAGTGCAACTGAGAAAGTAAGTGCTGCAAAATACGGGCATGGCTTACAAATCGTTCCTTGGTCCTCAGATTATTCTCTTGTGCTGTCTGGTGCTTATATTGTGCCAGCACTGCAAGGCTACATGAGCTGATTTTATGTCTGTATTTGCACATACGTATAGATAATATAGGTATCTTCTCACTGTATTTGCATTCAACATATAACACGGTAGGCATTGCCTCATCTTTGCTGCAAATTCCTCATAATTTTGTCATGGGATTGCATGGAAAACCAGAGCATGATTTTGACCAGCATCGTTGTTTTGGATAGTAAAACCCACTGGTTGTTCTGGAAATCTCTGGCAGTCCAGAAACACCTTTTGCACCCACCTGGTCCCAGCTGCACGCTCGAGTTGGGCTGGCCATGTTGCATGGCATGCTTCTCCCTGGGAGCAAATTGCCTTTCACAGTTTGGTCAAACTGTGCTTTCTGAGCCATGCTGAACATTAAATACCCAGCCAAGCTTGAAAACATTTCATAAACGAACACTAGTAAAAACCTTAACAAATTCTGCTGTTTTAATGACTGCTCAGGAGTAACACACACTAGCTAGTCAGAGTCATGCAGGTGCGGAGGCTGAGTGCTGCATGCTGAAAGCTGGGGCGAGTCAGGTCCTGCTGCAAAGGCATGAGGGCAGATGCAGCTGTGCAAGGCCTGGGTTTCCCTTCCAGCAGGCGGCACCAGAACAGGCAGCACGGCTCATGTTGGGGACAGCCATGGTCGTGGTAGGTATCAGGGCTGCCTCCGCACCTTACCTTACCCAGGACGGCGCCAAGTGAGCATGGCGCAAGAGATGAGGAAATGGCCACGTAGGGTTGGACTGAAGCTTTGCCTGTGCTCCCCTCCTGCTACGAGTAGTGGTGATCAGAGGCAGCTCTTAGGGAGACCGGGCATCCTGCAGTGACTCTCCCCTGACTTTCTACCACCAGCTCTCTGCAAGGCAGGAGGAGCAACCAGAGGCGCAGCCACCTCAGCATTTTAGCTTGTAGCTACTCTCTCCAGCTTTTGCCATTTTGGTTCAGAGGCCAGAAGGGAGCTTGTCGCTGAGCTAGAAAGCAGAGCTCAAGACTCTGACCTGGCTGGCATCCACATCTTGACATCAGCAGGTCAGCCTGTCACTAATTGAATTATACCTGCATTACTTAATGAACAAAGAATACTCTCCACATTATTACAATGTAATCCTTTAATTGGTTTATGAGCACAAAGTCCCACAGGGAGTGTCACAAATCCATCAGGATGCCCTGAGCACTGCATTTCTGAGCTGGCAAGATAAGAAGTGTCACACGCTGCCGTCCAGCCCTGGGCCGAGCCTGCACGGAGCCAAGCCAGCGCCCCGCAGCTGCGTGCTGCAGAGCTGCGCTGCCGGCAGCAGCGAGCCAGGCTCCATGCCAGCCCCATCCCAGGGGACACCCCACACTGGGGAGCCCCGCTCGGGGCTGCTCCCAGGGAAACGCAGCAGGACAGGACAGCACGCTCTGCCCGCGCTCCGTGTGCTCCAGCCTCTGACCCCCGTCTGGTCCATGATGCCTTACCAAAGCCAGATCTGTGCCACATCCCAGACACACATGGTGTGGATATCAGCCCCTTACCACCCATCATGTCACCCTGGAAATGCTCTCCTGCTGCCCCCACCACTTGCTAAAATAGACACAAACCAAGGCTATGTAAGTGAAACCTAGCATGCTTAGACAGGGCACACGGAGACTCCCCTAAAAGCAATAGGATGTCCTGCTTCATGACGCCCTGCACACACAAATCTAAGTTAAGAATCCAGCCTACAGCGTAAAATATCTGCTTTCGCATCTTAATACTACTTAATACTGCTTTTGCATCTTAATACTCAGCATTATTTGCAATCTCTGCACTGCTGGTCAGAACGTAAACTGAAGAGGGACACGGCACAATGCAGCGGGACAATGAGCAAGCCGTTGTCCCTGCCATGCTGCATGGACGCAGTCAGTGCACCACCAGATGAATGGGTATTCTGCAGAGATGTTTTGGTTTAGATTTTCTGTGTCCAGCAGTAAAGGAGAAACACATTGCACCCTCAGAGTATGATTCTTCTGATTTATGTGGTAATTGTAATGCTTGTGCCCTTCACTCTCCTCTTTTATCCTTCACCTCTCTCCACATTCCAAATATAAATCAAAGAAGCATTACTGACCATCAGGGAACCACTCGGGTATCTGGTTTCATGTATGGCCTGAATTTCAGATGGCAACTCTGCATTCTGAGAGCAAAATTCTGACAGCCGGAATTTTACTCCTAATTATTGCTATTTATTTATTATTATTTTAACTTTCCAGATGCAATTCAAATACAGTCACACAGTCTGTACACAGGCCTCTCTAATGCTTCTTGGTAGAAATTAAGCTCATTCAGTCGAGCTGTTTGTATCCTCCAGTGGAAGTGTGGAAGACAATAACACAACGTCTGCAAACAGTGAGGGGCTGTGATACTCAAACAGAGCTAACGCTGATCGCTGATCGCGTTAAGCGGCATTTACCTGAGCAGTTTATCTGTTACTCGTTTTTACATATTCCACAACGCTGCACTAGGAACATTCATTTATAAACTATATTCCTAATTTGTTCCCTTAGAAATCCATACAGTTGTCATGTGTAACTAGCAGTCAGCTGTAACTATCCTTCTTTACCTACTACATCTTTTTCCATGGTATTTATCATGTTTTCCTTCTATGGGAAGGGAAGGACATGGGGATTGCTTCAATACACAGAAGGTGTTTGTTTGCAGACTGCCTCTGAAATAAAACAAGTTGGAAACAGAGTGTCTGACCCAGGGCAGTAATGGGCAATAATGAATACAACAGAAATGTGAGCCCTGAGGGAAGTAACCTCCCATTTCAACAACCGCATCAAAATGTCTATAGGTCAGGCTGTTTGAACACAAAAAGCAAACTGGAGTGTGCTCTCCTTGTTTACTTACAGCAGAGCAAACAAAGCCCCTGTCCAGGACCACGGTGAGGGACGAACGTTCTGCAACTCAACTCGCCCAGCTGCCCACGAGCCCACACGCCACGCGGGGCAACGGGGGCCGGTGCTGTGACCCAGGGGATGCCCTGAGACCCTGCATCCTCAGCGAGGCCAGGGCCAGGTCCTGGATCTGACTTCCACAGGAGAGGGGCCAGTGCCCCAGGAAGAGGCCAGGCCAGCAGCCAGCTCTGCCGCCTTCTTCTCTTGCGCCCACGGCACTGGGAGCAAAGCGAGCACAGCCCCAGTGCAGAGCAGAGCTGGGCCAGTGCCCCCAGCCCCAGCCACACCAGCTGCACCATCATGCCCGGGAGCAGCGCACGGCACGCCACGAGGCAGCCAGGCACACTGCCCTTGCTCTTATTCCCCATCACACCAGGGAGTAGGTCATCACTCAACCCTAATGACCAGTGCTCGTTTAATAAGACCACCGTATGTCATGTGAAGAAACAAAAACCTCCTCCTAAGGTGGCAGCCCCTCCAGAGATGTGTTTTTCTGTAAATCTGCCACCCCACACAGAGAACTTCATGGCACTGCGATTTATGACTTTCTACTAAATTTTTAAAAGCCAATGTTTCACAACATGCACAACTCTTGTACTGTTTCTAGCAGATTCTCCGAGTAGAGCAAGTTCAGGAAACCCCTCTTCATGTCTCTGCTGCTGCCCTGGGCAGGTGCCAGCTCTGCGCCGCTCCCAGCGGAGGAGCAGGTCCCAACAGCACGCTCCTCTGCATGTGGAACTGCATGTCCAGCAGTGTCCAGCAGTGTCCAGCAGTCCATAAGGCACGACCTTATATTGCTGAAGTAACACGGCTAATAACAGCCAGTAGGGCCCTGAGCCAGGCAAGCCCTCAGGCATGCACTTCCTCTAGCCCTGTGCACAGTCCTATGGACTCTAAAAGGATTACTGCAACTAAACCTAGGTAAGTATGTTAAGCACTAGGCTGGATGAAGGACTACACTGCCAGTGTGCCAGGCCTCTATGAAGGATGCCATGAGACAAGAAACCATGCTCAGCTCTTACGCCAGCAAAACTCCGATTTGGTTCCATTTTTATGGAGCTGAAATATGAGAAGTACTGACTGGAGTGCTAAAGTTTTCTGACAAAATGTAAAATAAAATAAAATAAAATATAAAATAAAATAAAATAAAATAAAATAAAATAAAATAAAATAAAATAAAATAAAATAAAATAAAACAGAAACTGCATTATACTACTAGAACAAGACCAAAGCATTGCTCTGAATCTTTTAATTGCAAAAACAGTTGTGGGGGCTGGGCTGAAGAGCCATTTACGATGAGCCATTTATGGCTGCTCACTGCAGGAAGGGGCAGCAGCAGAAGCACGGCACCTACCTGTCACCGCACACATACACTGTTAGGCGTACACCTATTTTTAACAAACCATCAGCTGAAATATCTTAGTTCTATCTGGAACATGAACAAACCTCCTTTTCTTGGACAGCTGAAGACATGCAGCAGAGGACTAACCATATCCCCATGGGTTTTCCACTAGCCCACAACGGGAGGGCCTCTCGCTGCTTGCAGACACGGGGATGCAGAGATGGGGAGGTGCATGTGAGGCAACTGTTGTGATCATCTGCGGTGAGAACTGGGGCTCTGTGCAAGGGAACAAGGAACAACTAGAAAGAAAACTGCACCCGCAGAACTGGTCCCCAAGTGCATCCCTTGCCACAGTCTGAGTGACAGGGACCAAACATGCTTTGGAGTGGCCCAGTCCATCACCGCTACAGCCAGGGCACCAAACGCTGAGCAGCCCAAAGAGGGGCATCCATGTGGGTGCACTGCTCGCAGAGTCTGGGCAGAGCCCCTGCAGTGAAATGTCACCTGGCACACTGGTCGTCCCCACACACACTCCACAATCCTTGTCTCCAGCACAGCACAGGTCTTTCAGGCTGTGAGTCTGCTGCCTTCCCAAAGTTTCTCCCACAGAGTCACAGAATGGTTTGGGTTGGAAGGGACCTTAAAGATCATAAGGTTCCCATCCCCCTGCCATGGACAGAGACACCTTCCGCTAGACCAGGCTGCTCCATCACACCTGGCCTTAAACACTGCCAGAGATGGGGCATCCACAGCATCTCTGGGCAGACTATTCCAGTGCCTCACTACCCTCACAAAAATAAAGTTCTTCCTAATACTTAATCTAAATCTACCCTTTTTAAGTTTAAAGCCATTACTATCAGCCTTGTTCTATCACTACACCCCCTGACAAAGAGTCCTTCCCCAGCTTTCCTGTAGCCCCCTTTAGGAACTGGAAGGCTGCTGGAAGGCCTTCCCAGGGCCCTCTCTTCTCCGGGCTGAACACCCTAACTCTCTCAGCTTCTTGTGCAACAGGAGAGCTCCAGTCCTCTGATCATACTTGTGGCCTCCTCTGGACCCACTCTAACAGGGTATGCACAGAGCTGATACACAGAGAGAAGCCATGGAGTTGTATCGTGGCACTGGGTTGTGCAACAAAGCCTCTTTAGGAACCAAAGCCATAACCTAAGGGGCCCAAATGCTGCAGACTCACAAGCTGCACTGTGAGGAAAGTCCTCATGGACCAACCTACACCACCTCCCCAGCCCTGCCACAGACTATCCAAGAAGATTCCTGAACACAGCCTGCTGGGACACCCTGCAGTTGCATATGGGCAAACACCACCACAGCCTGAACTGAGGCTTGTACTTGTCTCATCTGGTTTCCTCACAACCTGGCAGAGGCAGACACACAGCCCTGTGTCGGTGCGGAAGGGTCCTAAGGGTCCTCTCGTGGCACTTGAGACCAACACAAGTGGCAGCACCTGCTCAGTGGCGCCAGTGCTCAGTGGAGCAGTGAGGAGCCCAAGCATAGCCAGGCTCAAAGGTAGCCCGGCGCAGTGCAGCTGGGTTGTGGCCCCGAGCAGGGGCTCTCATGTGAAATGCCATGTCCTCAGCACAGCCACTAAGTCACAGCTGGCAAGGCAACACGTCCTGCTCGCCTTACTCAGACGCCATCCCACGAAGCCTGGAAGGGGGCTTTACATCAAGTATTTTAAGAGTGTGTTGGTGAAAACAAAAACAATGCAGCTTTCCAGAGCACAGGCAATGCTGCCAACTGTATGTGTTTTCCTTTGCTGGGATAGACTGCATGAAATGGGTAAATTCTTAACTCTGGCTAAAACCTAGAAGAAATTCAAACCACGTCTCATCCACATGGAGCATAAAGTCTCTGAATTACTGTTCAGTACTGTTAGAGAAATCCCATGCCCAAATCCTAGGACCAGAAACATTCCCACCAGTGTGCTGAAAACACATTTGGGGGTTTCCTGTCTGTCGGACTTTTTCTACTACACTGCTTCTGCCTTTTGCTCACTGCTGTATTACAGCTGGTGGTCAGTCTTCGTGCTATGGTAGGTAAAGAGCTGTCACACCTCCCTGTTGCGGGCTCCTTGCCAAGCTCAGGCCTCTGGTCTCTCCGTCCCCCTTGGCCAGCCACAGAGACTACGCAAAACAAAGAATTACAGTGACGTACCAAGGGAATATCAGATATCTGGCAACATAACAATGTTGAGGCAATGGAAACAGTTTTATGCCTCTAATCCAAAAAGCAATCCAACATGATCTTGACAGAGGAGCCTGAACAAAAACTTCAAAGGACAAAAAAGCCATTCAACTTTAAAGCAAAGTTACCTAATCACGTGTTTTCATGGAAATGTTTTGCTAAGAGTTCCTGGTGAGAAACTTCATCTGGAAGAGCAACCTCAAAAGCAAGGCATTAGGCAAAGGTTTCGCAGCATCGGGAACCAGCTTCAGGCACTCAGAGTCACTCTGGCCACATGCTACGCAATTAAGGAGGCCTTCACTGAGGGTTCCCATTAGCCATTTGACAAATCACCCTTTGCATTATTCAGCCATCTCAGAACAAATATTATCTGCAGACTGATTTAATCCCCAGGCAGGTGGAAGCTGCCACACCAGCTAGGCCACCAACGCCAAGGCCAGGGCCAGCAGGCAGCCACCCCCCAGGGCCTGTGTGGACGGAGCCCCCAGGCCCAGCGCTGCCACCGCCCTCCGGACCAGGCACCACCTGGGCACATGCTTGGCCAGGGACCTGCCCCCAGGTCCTCCTCCCTTCAGACACCACAGACGCCACTACACACCTTTCTAAATTACAGGGTGATTTGTCAGCTAACATAGCTGCTACTGAAATCCATGTCCCCCGGTCCTTGGCCGGGCAGTGGCCTCCAGGGCCAGGCTCCTGGCACCACAACCTTTGACCACATCACAGACCTCTGGCTAACAGAGTCTGGACCTAGGATTCACCACCTCCAAGGGCGGAAAGGCACTGCAACACGCTGCCCGGAGAATCTATGGATGCCCCATCCAAGAGGGTGGTCAAGGCCAGGCTGGGGCTTGGGCAACCTGATCTAGTGGAAAGTGTCCCTGCCTGTGGCAGGGGCTGGGGGTAGAACAACATGCTCTTTCAGGTCCCTTCCAACACAAACCATTGTATGATTCTGTGATTCAAGGGCCTGAAGAGGGCACAGTGCCTGTCCTTGGACATCAGGGCATGAAACACCAGTCTGAAGACTTCTGAGAACCCTGCTTTTACATTCTTTGTGCCCTGTCTCCATGCCCTAAGAATACCAGTTCCTCTCACTTCCTCTACGGGCTGTATCAGTTCTCCAATAACCATCAGCAAGAGCTGCCACAGAAAAGAAAATTACTGTTATTACTGTTTCATGATGGGCTGCAGGCTAGACAGACAGCCACATAATCACCACAACCCAATGAGGGATGCTGTTTGTTATCTGGGAATACATCAAAGGTCTCCATCCCTCTTCAGGAGCCCCACAAAACCCTCACTACTGCAGGAGAAATGCACACATAGATATGGACTCATCATTGCATTCGCTTTTGCAGCAGGGTTCTGTTGGAATATTTATGATAGCCTGGAATTAGGGCATCAGCTTTTACCCCTGGGTCTGTAACACCATTTCCAAAACACGACCCGGACAGCAATTATTATTATTCTCCACCTCAGCACTCGGTGACACAGCTTCCCAGACCAGCTCCTCCACCAGCAATTATTCCCTGGTGCACAGCACGGCTGGGTGGAGGGCCGGCCACGGGCTCCCCGCTCACCCAGGGCCCTGCTCTCCATCGGGAGCTGCTCGGTCAGTTAACCCGGGGAGGAGAGTCCTGCTCCCATCCTCCCATCGCTGTGACCCCCCCTGCTGCCAAGGGCAGGCAGGTGCCACCCTGGGTGCTGCTGTGGAGGAGGGGAGGCCCTAGCACCAAAGCACCGGCTGGGTCCCTGGGCCCAATACACACTCGCAGCAAATGAGAAGGTGCTTCTTCAGTATTTTGTTTCCAGAACGATGTCTCAAACTTCAGCATACCAGAGATATACTTGACTAATTGGAAGCAAATATTTCCTTTTCATTGCAAAGTACACATTCGATATATATTTATAGAAGAAGTGGTTCACTTTTAAGCAACAAAACCCTGTACTGGTTTGAATTTGGCCTTAGAGGCTTGAGCATGTCTCCAATAGTGCTTCTGTTCAACTACATTATTTTCTGCTATCCATCTGCACTGACAACATGCTTTTACTTCCAAAGCATTTTAGGTAACTACTTCAAGAATAATTTTTATTTAAAACACATGCAGAGACATATCTCTTAGCACGAAACTCATCAAATAGTGTCAGCAAGCACATTTTAATAGCATAATATTGAAAAGTAATTTTACTACTAGCAAGAAAAGTCTGAAGACTGCAGAGGATATATTTAGATGCGTATAAATAGACAACACTCAGCAATGTCTGGTCAAAGGAGTACAAATCTTCCCTAATGCATGGAATATGCCTGGCCCAAAACGCTTCAATAGCACTTAGACAAGCCTTTTCTGTTTGGCTCAAATTCTGCCAGGCCTGTTAATAGCAGAGCTATTAGCATGATTTTCTGGACTGGTTGCTTGCTCAGAGAACATTCAAAGATTGTTCTATAAAACTGAACCTGTTACCACATCTGAAAGCATAGGAAATATTGATCAGCAATGGAAAGCCATTAGCTCTCCAGCATCTGACATATCCCCATACACCCCAGCAGGCGAACAAGCTCTCCAGGCACCTTCAGGTGCTTCATCTTCCCATTGTGCTTCCAGCTTGCAGGCACCCTTGCTTGCCAAGACTGTACCTAGGGGCACACCAGGCTCTCCATGAACTCTGTGTGAAACTATGCACACTAAGCCACCTGCAGTGGCAGCAGCTCACAGGAGATCTGACCAGGGAAGACCCGTTTCCTTCTTGCCACACTGTTCTGCTACATTTTTTCTTGGGTTCTGATCCGTTTTGCGCCACACACCGAGTCAGCCCCATTTTTGGGCCAGGGAGACAATCCCTGATCCTTCTTCCCCTGCGTTATGACCAAAGTCTATCTCCACTCATCTCTGTGTAGCCAAATGGAAGCCTTTCTAAATGACAAGAGTTACATGAAAAATTCAAGAACCACCCCTAGGAAACCATCCTGAATAACACTGCACCACAGAGTCCAGCCTTTTTCTTGATCATAAACGGAAGATAAGATCATCCAGCCCTCCGGCACTCACTGAAATAGCACAGTTTGGAGTCCATTCCTGTACCTGTATGGGTTTTAGTAAACCATCAAAGTGGTAAACTACCTCAAACTCATGCTAGATGTCTGAAATATCCAGGATATATTTCCACTGACTGCATTGCCATGATAGAACTAGTAACTGCTCTTTCAGAAAGAAGCTATTATGTCAAGGGAAGCTTCTTAGTAAGGTTTGTGACTTGAGGCCTAGCTGGCAAGCTTGGGTATGCATTTTGATAGTCTTATGCATTTAAATGCATTTATTATGCATTTAAACAAATGCACAATCCCTTGAATACAGTATGTATTTAGAAATGTACATCAGAAAGGTGTTTGGGCACTGACAGCACTCAGTTTCTTGTATGGTTCTTCTTAGAAAATTGAACCTGACACCCAGATCAGCAGAGTCCTTGTTTTGGAGCACACCAACTCCAGTCCACCAGGACAGACCTCCAGCAGCACTGCAGAGTCCATAGGCTCATACACAGCTCACAGCTTTGGGGGAATGTCTCTAAGCTAATGGGGATCCCAGCCAGTGGCCATGAGGCACCATAAGGCATGTGCAGCCCTGAAAGCACAGGTGGACACCATGCTCCTGGAAACATCTGAAGACACGATTTGTGCTGTCAGAACCAGCTGAGACCCTCCTGTAGAGCAGCAGCAGGCGCTCAGAAACACAGCTGTAACCAAAAAGGCTAAAATGACCCAGGGTGGATCCATCCCATCTCACAAGTTTGTTGTCTGGCCACATTAGCTTGAACACATCTGGACATGCAGCACTCAGCCAAGAACAATCAAGGAATGAACTGACACAACGTTACTTTGGAGACATGTGAAATGCAAGCAGGGATGGGAAAGACGTCAGAACAGCAAGATGACCAAGGCATGGGTATCCAGGCTCCAAGACAGTCAGCTGGAGGCTGTGAAGGCCGTAGTGTGGACGTAGCTAGAGACACCCAACTTTCCCACACTCAGTTTGGGGGACTGGTCAGGTTACGTTTGCACCTGCAACTGAGACCAGCAAGTCCTGCTCCAGACACTCCATGCAATGACAAGCAGTGCCTGTCCCAGAGACCTGACAGACCAAGCTAGACAAGACAAAGGTTCGGAAGAGGAAACACTGCTGTCTTGCACCACAGAAGGCAATGAGAGAGGGCAGTGCTCACGTTAACTCTCATGGCAGACCTCAGTGGGTGCAGATCCTGTGCCTCCAAGCCAGTGCTGGCAAGCAGCAAAGGAAGGGGCTTTCAAAAGCACTTCCAGCCCAGCCACGCCAGTGCTCCCCTGGGTGCGGCAGCCCCAGAGCCAGCCTGACTGTGCAGGCTCCCCCTCGGGCCCCTCCTCGGCTGCGGCTGCTCCCTGGAATCAGGTTTGTTTGCTCCTGACATCAACATGGCTGCAAGGTTTCCGCTGGCTCCTCTACAACTGTTCTGCCGTCTCCCCAAACGGGAACCTTCCAGCAGCAAAAAAGGTTTCTCCCGTCCTACATTTGCTTTCCCGCAGACTAGAAGCGTACGCTACAGACAGACAGAGGGGAGGGGAAGGGACAGCAGCACACACATAGCCCGGGATCCCGGGGACAGCCTTTCAGCACCGAGGACAGAGGCGTGAGCCCGGGCGAGGGCAGCGGGACGGGGCGGCTGCCGGCAGCCTGCGGCCGCGGGGACAGGCGAGGTGCCGGAGAGCCGGGGCCCCCCCCGTCCAGCCGCCTTCCCTCCGGAGGAGCTCCACACCCCCGCGGCCGCAGGAGCCGACGGGGCGGCGGCGCAGCCCCCGCGTGAGCGCCCGGGGGCTCCGAGCGTGGCCGCAGCCCCGCGGCGCCTCCGCCGGGCAGGGGCAGCCCCGCGCGGGCGCACACGGCGCGGCAGCGGAGAGCCCGGCCCGGCACGGCCCGGCCCGGCACGGCACGGCCCGGTACAGCCCGGTACAGCCCGGCACGGCACGGCGGTGCCGGCGCTCCCCAGGCGGCGGCAGCACCGCGCCGCGGCGCGGAGGGGGCGGCGGCCGCCGCGGCATTCGCGGCCCTGCAGCACCCCCAGCCGCGGGCGGCCGCCGGCGCCGTCCCGCGGGCAGCGGCGGGAGCGCGGCGCGGCCCGGCCCGGTTCGGCTCGGCCCGGCCCGGCCCGGCCGGTCCGCGGGGCGCCCGCCCCGCCCGCCCCGCGCAGCCCCGCGGCCGCCGCCGCCCTCCCGGGAGGGGCGTCCCGGGCGCCGCCGCCAGCCCCGTCCCGGCGCCGCCCGCCGCGCCGCGGGGCCAGCCCTGCCCTGCCCTGCCCTGCCCTGCCCTGCCCGGCCGGCCCGGGACCCGCCGCGGCCGCCCCCCCGCGCCCATTCCCGCGCGGACGAGGACCGGCGGCTGCAATGCAGATGGGGCCGGGCTCGGCCGCCCGCCCCGCGATTACCTGGTGCCTCCCGGGGAAAGACGGCGTCCGGAGCGCTCCCCCTGCAGCGGCGGCCGCGGCCAGGCTCCGGCGGGGCTTCGTGGCGTCGCGGCAGGCAGGCCGGCCGCCTCTCTGCCCTGTGCCGGCGCTCAGCAGCCGCATCCTAGAGCGGCTCCGCGGCGGCGGCTGCCGGCGGCCGGGGCGGGCAGGGCAGCCCGCGCGGACGGCCCCATGGAGCGCGGCGGCTCAGCGCGGCGCGGCCGGCGGCAGCGCACATGCACACGCGCGCAGCCCGCGCCGGGCGGGCGGGAGGCGGGGGTTCGGCGCGGGGCACGCGGCGGCGCAGCCCGCCGAGCCCGCTCGCATCGCCCCGCCGCGGGCAGCCCGCTCGGCTCCGCGCCGCTCCGCGCCCGCCGGCCGGCCGGTGACCTTGCCGTGTACCTGCGCCAGGTTAATCCTCGCCGAGCGCTCTCGCTCCGCGCCCCGCTGCGTAATCCTGCGCGCCGGGGCGCCGCCGCTGGACGCACGGACGGGCGGGCGGACGGGAGGGGGGTGCGGGCGCGGGGCGCGGCGGCGGCGGCCCCGGCGCCTCCCGGGGGCAGCTACGGCGCAGCGGGCGCGCGGCGCGCAGGGGCGGCCGGCGGCAGGGCCATGCGGCTCCGCGCCGCTCCGCGCCGGGCGCGCTCAGGCGGAGCAGCCGCGGCGCCGGGCGTTGCGGCGGGGCAGGGCGGGGAGCTCGGCGCCCGCGGCTCGCCCCTCCGCCGCGGCTGCTGCGCCCATCCTCCGCGCCGCCGGCGGCCGCCCGGCCCCGGCCCCAGCCCCGGCCCCGGCCCCGGCCCCGGGCAGCCGCGCCGCTCGCTGCAGCATGGAGGCAGCCGCCGCCTCCCCCGCGCCGCGCCGCCGCGCCGGGGCGGGCTGCAGGAGCCGGGCGCCTCCCCGCCCCGCCGCACGCACGGCTGAGCC